>NC_044386.1:59709296-60326260 GCF_006542625.1 Nomascus leucogenys | reverse complement strand
GACCTTGTGGTCAGCCCATCTCGGTGTCAGCCCACCTCAGCCTCCCAAAGTGCTGGGATTACAAGTGTGAGCCACTGCAACTGGCCCTTCATGCTTGCTTTTCTATTAGTCATATGTCTGCTTCAAACAGTCACCAGTCATCCCAATTCTTCAATCTTTCAAGTCTTTCCTCTCTTCATCTCCCACTAAGAGAGACTGCTATTATTATAGATAGTGCCTACATTGCCAGAATTCTAACATATGAATAATGTAACTCTTTCCATCCAGGAAGTGATAAGTAAATGCTTTCAAATATTTCACTTAATCCCCAAATCTCATATTAATTTTGTCTCACATATTACTAATGCATAAATATAAATTAAAATTACGTAGCCCACTTTTAAATCTCTTTCCTGGATTATAGCCAAATAAATTGTCCGAGGACTGAAATAAGACTGAAAGATTAACATGGGGAACTATTACAATGTCCTCTGTTAAAAATCAAAATTAAATTAGCATGCACTGAGCTGTACACTTAAAGTCTGAGAACTTTCCTATATGTATGTTTTACGTGAATTTAAAATATAAGCAGGCCAGGCATGGTGGCTCAGCTGGGCGCCATGGCTCACGCCTGTAACACCAGCACTTCGGAAGGCCAAGGTGGGCAAATTATTTGAGGTCAGGAAGTCAAGACCAGCCTGGCCAACATGATGAAACCACATCTCTACTAAAAATAAAAAAAAAATTAGCCAGGCATGGTGGTGGGTTTCTGTAGTCTCAGCTACTTGGGAGACTAAGACAGGAGAATTGCCTGAACCCAGGAGGCAGAGGTTGCAGTGAGCCAAGATCATGCCACTGCATTTCAGTCTGGGTGACAGAGCTTCCATCTCAAAAAATAAAATAAAAATAAATAAAAAATAAACATAAAAAACAAGCAAATACTTGGAGCGCCAAGTCCCTTAGTGCTGGAGTTTAAGAAGGAAGGAACTTGGCCAGGCGCAGTGGCTCACGCCTGTAATCCCAGCACTTTGGGAGGCCGAGGCGGGCGGATCACGAGGTCAGGAGATCGAGACCATCCTGGCTAACACGGTGAAACCCCGTCTCCACCAAAAATACAAAAAATTAGCCGGGCGAGGTGGCAGGCGCCTGTAGTCCCAGCTACAAGGGAGGCTGAGGTAGGAGAATGGCGTGAACCCTGGGGGGCGGAGGCTGCAGTGAGCCGAGATCGCGCCACTGCACTCCAGCCTGGGTGAAAGAGCGAGACTCCGTCTCAAAAAAAAAAAAAAAAAGAAGAAAGAAGGAAGGAACTTTTTACATCAAAATGGTCAGATACTGTGTTTACCACTTCTACAGGTTTATAAGGTTCAGAATATTATTCCAATCTCTCTGAACTAACTTTGGACCTTAACTAATTGCTAGAAAATTCTTACGTCTTCAAATATACTACTGCTCATTATGTACAACGTTCCACACTTGTAGAAATAGTCAAAAGGCGGCTGGGCGGGGTGGCTCACCCCTGTAATCCCAGCACTTTGGGAGGCCGAGACAGGTGGATCACCTGAGTCTGAGACCAGCCTGACAAACACTGAAAAACCCTATCTCTACTAAAAAGACAAAACTAGCCGGGCGTGGTGGCGCATGCCTATAATCCCAGCTACTTGGGAGACTGAGGCAGGAGCATTGCTTGAACTCAGAAGGCGGAGGTGGCAGTGAGCCGAGATTGCACCATTGCACTCGAGCCTGAGCAACAAGAGTGAAACTCAATCTCAAAAAATAAAAAAGAAAGAAAGAGTCAGAAGGCTTTGGTAACGGCGTTCAAATAGTTGTCACTCAAAACTATCATCATTTTATTGTTAGTGTATGAAGAGCTTTCTAAGACAGAAACACTACTCCCAAAGAGCAACTGCATGAATAAGCAACACTAGAATGTAAGCATTCTGGCAATTCCTCAAAAGGCTAAACAAGGAGTTTCCATATGACCCAGCAATTTCTCTGTTAAGTATATAATGAAGAGAAATAAAAACACATCCACACAAATCTTCCTATCATCATTATTCAAAATAGCCAAAAAGTAGAAATATGCTAATCATAGTTCATGAACTGGATAATGCATATATAAAATAAGGTATAAATACAACAAATATTTGCAAAAAAAGAAATGAAATGCTGACACATGCTACATTAATCAATCTTGAAAATATGACATTAAGTGAGAGAAGCTGGACACAGCAACATGTTGCATGATTCCATTTGTATGAAATGTCTAGAATGGGCACATTTATAGAAACAGAGCGGATTGGGCTGGGGATGGTGGCTCACGCCTGTAATCCCAGCACTTTGGTAGGCTAAGGCAGGAGGATAACCTGAGGTCAGGAGTTCGAGACCGACCTGGCCAACATGGTGAAAACCCGTCTTTACTAAAAATGCAAAAAAAAAAAAAAAAAAAGCCGGGTGTGGTGGCGCACGCCTGTAATCCCAGCTACTCGGCAGGCTGAGCAGGAGAATCGCTTGACCCTGGGAGGCAGAGGATGCAGTGAGCCAAGATCGCGCCACTGCACTCCAGCCTGGGCAACAGAGCGAGACTCTGTCCAAAAAAAAGAAAAAAGGAACAGAGTGGACTGGTGGTTGCCTGGACTGAGGGACAGATAGAATGAGGGGCAACAGCTAAGAGGCATGCAATTTCTTTTTTTTTTTTTTTTTATTATACTTTAGGTTATAGGGTACATGTGCACAATGTGCAGGTTTGTTACATATGTATCCATGTGCCATGTTGATTTCCTGCACCCATTAACTCGCAAGGCATGCAATTTCTTTATGAGGTGATGTAAATGTTCAGGAATTAGGCAGTAATGATAGTAACCCAGCTATGAATATATTAAAAAAACACTGAATTGCACACTATATAAGGCTGAAGTTTTGTTATGTGAATTACATCTCAATAAAGCTGTTCCACTGCTACCTAAAGTTAAAATGATGTATCTTTTTTTTTGAAGAACATATCTTTTAGTCCAGTACATCTGAAGTATTAGTAGTTCAATTTCATTGATTCCAGAGAATTTTAGAAAATTTTTTTTTTTTTTTTTTTTGAGATGAAGTCTTGCTCTGTCACCCAGCCAAGAGTGCAGTGGCACAATCTCGGCTCACTGCAACCTCCACCTCCTGGGTTCAAGCGATTCTCCTGCCTCAGCCTCCTGAGTAGCTGGGATTACAGGCATGCACCACCGCGCCCAGCTAATTTTGTACTTTTAGTAGAGACAGGGTTTCCCCATGTTTGTCAGGCTGGTCTCGAACTCCTGACCTCAGATGATTCACCCGCCTGGGCCTCCCAAAGTGCTGGGATTACAGGCGTGAGTCACTGCGCCCGGCCAACTTTTTGTATTTTTAGTAGAGATGGAGTTTCACCAAGTTGGCTGGGCTGGGCTCCAACTCCTGACCTCAAGTGATCTGCCCACTTCAGCCTCCCAAAGTGCTGGGATTACAGGCGTGAGCCACCGCACCCAGTCAGGAATTTTCTTTTAAGTTCCAGGGTACATGTGCAAGATGTGCAGGTTTGCTACACGGGTAAACATGTGCCATGTGGTTTGCTGCACCTATCAACCCATCACCTAAGTATTAAGCCCAGCAAGCACTAGCTATTTTTCCTGATGCTCTCCCTCCTCCTGCACCCACCTGCCCAGGCCCCAGTGTCTTGTTCCCCTCCCTGTGTCCATGTGTTCTCATTGTTCTGCTCCCACTTACACTCCCTGCTGAGGATAATGATTTCCAGCTCCATAAAATGATGTATCTGTTTTTTTTTTTTGAGACGGAGTCTCGCTCTGTCCCCAGGCTGGAGTGCAGTGGCTTGATCTCGACTCACTGCAACCTCTGCCTCTGGGTTCAAGCAATTCTCCTACCTCAGCCTCCTGAGTAGCTGGGACTACAGGCGCACGCCACCACACCCAGCTAATTTTTGTATTTTTAGTAGACAGGGGGTTTCACCATGTTGGCCGGGATGGTTTCAATTTCTTGACCTCATGATCCACCCACCTCGACCTCCCAAAGTGCTGGGATTATAGGTGTGAGCCACCATGCTCAGCCAAAATGATGTATCTTTAATGACTATAAAGCAGAGGGTGAATACTCAGTTTGAAGTGTTTCTCCTGAAACTCTTACCTCCTTGTCTTTACTATACTTATTTTGATGAAGTTTCTTATATTTGTGTAGTCGAAGCATGTTGTGAAGTTCTTCTCTGCTAAGATTGAGTTCTTCTTCATCACCATCTTCACTCTGAGAATCAGCCTCGCTGGATTCATCACTTAGCAGAATGCTCTGAAAAGGGTGAAAATAGAAATGTATCTTTTGCTGTGAAGCAATCCCATTTATAATCCAAGCATTTTTTCCCAGATCCAAAACAATGACAAAAACAGCAGGAAGATAGTCACTCCAGTTCCCTTTATGATATGCTTTACAAATTCAACTGAAAAACATTAAGAATACTAATTAAACTTAGGGAATACAAATTAAAATGCAATAAAACATGGGACATGTTATCAGCAACAAGGCTAAAAATTCCTCTGAATACTTACAAAAGTATAAGCAATACATAAATATCATATACATATAAACTATACATACATGCCAAACAGGAAGGCAAAAAAAACAACTACCTATAGGGTATAAAAAAATATAGAAAGCAAGCTGTAATGGCCCAAAAGGAGAAATATCCCAAATACCTATTTATTGATAAATGGATAAATAAAATGTGGAATATCCAGATAATGAGATGTAATTCAGCCATGAAAAGGAATAACACGTTAGTAGGGGCTACAATATGAAGAACCTTGAAAACATTATGCTAAATTAAAGAAGTCAGTCATAAAAGGTCACGTTATCCTAGGATTCAATTTATATGAAATGTCTAGGCTGGGAGTGGTGGCTCACACCTGTAATCCCAACACTTTGGCAGGCCCAGGCAGGAGGACTGCTTGAGGCCAGGAGTTCGAGACCAGCTTGGGCAACCTAATAAGATCTCTTCTCTACAGAAAAAGGCATGTGCCTATAGTCCCAGCTACTTGGGAGACAGAGGAGGAAGGACTGCTTGACCCCAGGAGTTCGAGGGTGCAGTGAGCTATGGCTGCACCACTGCACTCCAACCTAGGAAACAGTGCAAGAGCCTGTCTCTTAAAAAGAAAACAAAAACAAAAATTCCAGAAGAGGCACATCAACACAGACAAAAAGCAGATTAGTGGCTGCCAAAGGACAGAGGAAATAGAAAATGGAGAGTACTGCTGGCCGGGCTCAGTGGCTCACGTCTGTAATCCCAGCACTTCGGAAGGCCGAGGCGGGGGGATCACAAGGTCAGGAGTTTGAGAATAGCCTGGCCAACACGGTGAAACCCTGTCTCTACTAAAAATACAAAAATTAGCCAGGAGTGGTGGCAAGCGCCTGTAGTTCCAGCTACTCAGGAGGCTGAGGCAGGAGAATCGCTTAAACCCAGGAGGCAGAGGTTGCAGTGAGCTGAGATCGCGCCACTACACTACAGCCTGGG
Organism: Nomascus leucogenys; assembly: GCF_006542625.1. Lineage (NCBI taxonomy): Eukaryota > Metazoa > Chordata > Mammalia > Primates > Hylobatidae > Nomascus > Nomascus leucogenys. Next base: position 60,320,754 of record NC_044386.1, on the reverse strand, counting down.
CGACAGAGCAAGGCTCCGTCTCAAAAAACAAAAAAGAAAAAAAGAAAATGGAGAGTGACTGCTAACGGGTACAGGGTTCATTTCAGAATGTTAAAAATTTTCTGAGATTACATTGTAATCATGGGTATACAACTTTGTAAATACATGAAAAACGACTAAGTTTTAACCTGTAAAAGGGTGAATTTGGCTAGGCACGGTGGCTCACACCTGTAATCCCAGCACTTTGAGAGGCTGAGGCAGGCAGATTGCTTGAGCTCAGGAGTTCGACACCAGCCTGGGCAACATGGCGAAACCCCCAAAAATTAGTTGAACGTGGTGGTGCGGGCCTGTAGTCCTACTTCACAGGGGTGAGGCTGGAGGATCACTAGAACCCAGGAGGTCGAAGCTGCACTAAGCTGAGATTGTGCCACCGCACTCCAGCCAGGGTGAAAAAGTGAGACCCTGTCTCGAAAATAAATAAATAAAAATAAAATAAAATGAAAAGGTGAATTTTATGACAATGAATTATAACTCAATTTTTCAAAATATGACAGCTAAACATAACAATTTCTGCATTTCCAACAGCCTAAAGCGCAACTGATATTGACCAAATCGGACCTTTTACACATGAGCCTTTTGAAGGACCTAGTGATAATAATGAAGGGTTTTAATTGCTTTTGAGTACTTCATAGGAAAAGTATAAAAGAGAAATAATTAGTTTCAATAAAAGAAATACTATCCTTAATTCAGTTTGGCCACTGACAGTAATCTTCTAAGAGTGTAAATGGCTTATGACTACACTCCAATGGCTTATGACTACAACGACAGTAAAACACAAATTCCTTAACATAGACAAAGCCTGTGTGATCACAGTCTTGTAACTTCATCTTCCACCATCCTCCTCATTCACTGTGCTCTAGCCATACTAGACTTCTTTTTTCGCCAAACATACTAAGTTGTTTCTTTTCTCAGGACTTTTGTAGTTGTTCCTTCTGACCGAAATGCCGTTACCCTAGATATAACATGGTTCTCTGTGATCATTCAGAATCAGTTGAAATGTTATGTCTTTAAAGAAGCCATGTTTATTTACAAGTTCACAGGCTTACTAACTGCCTGCCTCCTTTAGAATGTAAGCACCATTGGGCAGGAAACTTGCCCAACCATAATAGTACCTGGCACATGCACATGGATGCACTAAATCAACATCTGTTAAATGAATAAACTACTCAGGAACTAATGGAAGTTATGGAATTAATATAAATTATGGAACTTACGGAATTAATATTCCTGATTATGTGACCCAATGAGTGCAAAGACTTCATCTGATAAATTTTTGTACTTCCTCTTTCCCCTCAGTACGTTATAACAGGTTGAGCATCCCTATTCCAAAAACCCAAAATACTCCAAAATCTCAAAGGTTTTGAGCACCAATAAGATGCCACAAGTGGCAAATTCCACACCTGACCTCATGTGAGAGGTCACAGTCAAAACACAGGTATATAAAACAGTTTATTCAGCATCCCCAAGGGAAAAATATAATTACCTTCAGGCTATGTTAAGGTGTATATAAAACATAAATGAATTTGGTGTTTATTAACTTGGGTCCCATCTCTAAGATATCTCATTTTGTACTGCAAATATTCAAAAAAAAAAAAAAAAAAATCTGAGGCTGGGAGCTCACGCCTATAATCCCAGCACTTTGGGAGGCTGAGGCAGGCGGATCACCTGAGGTCAGGAGTTTGAGACCAACCTAGCTAACATGGTGAAACCTCATTTCTACTAAAAATACAAAAAAATTAGCTGGGCGTGGTGGCACGTGCCTGTAATCCCAGCTACTCAGGAGGCTGAGGCAGGAGAATCGCTTGAACCCAGGAGGCGGAGGTTGCAGTGAGCTGAGATCATGCCATTGCACTCCAGCTTGGGCAACAAGAGTGAAACGTCGTCTCAAAAACAAAATCTGAAACACATTTGGTCTCAAGCATTTCAGATTGGCAATACTCAACCTGTACTCAATTCATGTTTGCTAAATGACTTCACTGAATCTTCCAGATTTTCTCAATAATCTCTTCAAAAAACCACATCCACTATAAAAGAATCATATTTGAAAAACTCAGTCAATCTGCCAAAATGAGTTGATAACTTTCCCATCTATTAGTAACTTTAGCAGACTATCTGCATTGTAAACATCCTGCTTTATCTCTTACCTTTAGCCACTTTCTGCTTTTCTTCAGCTTAGAGAAATTATATAAATTCCCCTTATCACATTTTGATTCTGTATAAAGAAACACAAAGAATAAAAAAATTAAAGGATGACTGCCCCAAGATAACAATAGTCCAAAGGGGGATGTCACACCACACTGACCTGACTGTAGAACTCCATTCAGAGAATATGTGTTTAACATTCCAGAACTGCCTGCTCCAGAAGTTTCACCAAGCAATGAATTTGGAGGTTCTTCCTTAACTTGTATTAAGGGATCCCCAGACTGGGGCAATAAGGGATTACTGTCATCCAGTCCATCTTCACTGTCATCACTATAAATTGAAGAATGAGTCCACAATTACAGCTGACCCAATAAAATATAATTTAAAGTTAGAACTAGACACTTTACAGAATATAAATTGACTGTTTTTATCTGAAAGAGGCAAAAGAAAATATCAAACAAAAATCATAAGATACTTTAATCCTATAAAATCTGTAAGGATAATGGAAATCAGGAATTTGGAAAAACATATTGCAAAGATACAATAACATACCTAGAAATATTCCTATTGAAGATGGCTGACGTTTGTCGCAGAAAATGGTCCAACCGGAGGGCCCTCTCCAAGTACTGAAGATAGAGGGGCTTTGCCAGCTCAGTGCAGCCTCCATCATCCCTGGCACCCAACTCCGAGGCCATAGAACAAATTTGTCTTCATGCACAAGGACCTCCGACTGCACGGCTGCAGAACAGAGATAAGAAGTGAAAGATGAAATTACTATCCATTCTCCCTTTCTCTTGCCTGCTTGTTCCCAATATGAAGAGAAATCAGACCTTCCAGAACACAAGACACTGAGAAGACAGGAGTCTGCAGAAAGATCATGATAAAGCTCTTGTTAGACACTGCCTCCTAAAGCAAAGGCAGAAGTTAAAAGGATATAAAGAATATAAAAGTATAGCAACACAGTTACATTTCACAATGAAAATTCATACTATACTTTTTCAAAACAGTATCTTAAAACGTATACCCACTTCCTTTATCCCTTTCAACAAAAAATTACCCAAAACTATGAATAAACAACTATCCAAATCTACACCCCAAGCTCGCTGTTGTGCACCTCAGAAAGGAAAGTACTAGAGGAGCACTCGTTCTCAGCATCACCTTCAAAATAGGTGCTGCCCTCTTCATTTTGAATTCATATTCATACATGTATGTAAGGTATCTTATTTATAAGAGAATAGACGTACTGGCAGAGTATTTTACTATCCTTTGTAAAAATGCCATAATGAGTAAAATTTAAATTTAGAAAATTGGAGCAAAAAGAATAAAAGTGAGGGTGAGAAACACGGGTATAGCCTAAGCATTCTCTTTGCTACCTTACATTGTTAAAGACAACATTAGGGTCAGAACATCTTCACTAGAGACACAATCACACAATCAGTATAACAACGCTTCTCCCACCACTTTCTTGTTTGTTTTTGTTTTTTGAGACGGAGTCTCACTCTGTCACCCAGGCAATTCAAGCAATTCTCCTGCCTCAGCCTCCTGAGTAGCTAGGATTACAGGCGCCCACCACCATGCCCAGCTGATTTTTGTATTTTTAATGGAGACGGGGTTTCACCATGTTGGTCAGGCTGGTCTTCAACTCCTGACCTCAAGCAATCCACCCGCCTCGGCCTCCCAAAGTGCTGGGATTACAGGCTTGAGCCACCATGCCCAGCCTTCTCCCACCACTTTCAAACAGTAACATCTGCCTTATACCTGGTTATCTCTAAATACTTAAAAGGTTACACGAGGATTAAATAATGACATAATTTACACTAATAAGCCCACCAAATGACGTAAATACTCAATAAACCATAAATTATTGTTATTTTTTTTCAGACGGAGTTTCGCTCTTGCAGTGGGGTGATCTTAGCTCACTGCAACCTCTGCCTCACAGGTTCAAGTGATTCTCCTGCCTCAGGCTCCCAAGTAGCTGGGATTACAGGCGTCCGCCACCACGCCTGGCTAATTTGTTTTATTTTTAGTAGAGATGGGGTTTCACCATGTTGGCCAGGCTGGTCTGGAACTCTTGACCTCAGGTGATCTACCAGTCCCAACCTCCCAAAGTGCTACGATTACAGGCGTGAGCCACTGTGCCCAGCCTAAAATACAAAAATACGAAAAATACAAACATTAGCTGGGCGTGGTGGCAGGCATCTGTAATTCCACCTACTCAGCAGACTGAGGCAGGAGAATCGCTTGAACCTGGGAGGCAGAAGTTGCAGTGAGCCAAGACTGTGCCACTGCACTCCAGCCTGGGCAACGAGAGGAAAACCCCATCTCAAAAAACAACAACAACAACAACAAAAAACTAAATGATAAGTTTTTTTGTTTTTTGTATTTTTAGTAGGAAGGGGTTTCACCATGTTAGCCAGAATGGTCTTGATCTCCTGACCTTGTGATCCGCCTGCCTCGGCCTCCCAAAGTGCAGGGATTATAGGCGTGAGCCACCACGCCTGGCCAACTAAGTGATAAGCTTTAAAGGTAATCATATATCTGAGTTGTCTTCTCTTTTTTTTTTTTTTTTACAGTTTTCTAATATAACCTTTCTATCTAAAACAGTGTAACTTCTAGAAAAACCAGGAGAAAATCTTCATGACTGACCATAAAAAATTCTAGATATGCAATCAAAAGCACAAAAGATCAAAAATTAGACCATGCAAATTAAAAATGTTTACACTTTAAAATATATCATTAAGAAAATGAAGACAAACTAGGCACAGTGGCTCATGCCTGTAATCCCAACACTCTGGGAGACCGAAGTGGTGGGAGGATCACTTGAGCCCAGGAAGACAAGATCAACCTGGGCAACACAGTGAGATCTCATCTCTTCAAAAGAATTTAAAATTAGCTGGGCATGGTGGCACAGGCCTCTGGACAAACTATTTGGGAGGCTGAAGTGGGAGGATCACTTACAGCCCAGGAGTTTGAGGCTACAGTGAGCCATGATCTTGCAACTGCACTCCAGCCTGGGTGACAAAAAAAAGAAAAAGAAAATGAAGACAAGCCACACACTAGAAGATACTTGCAAATCATCTATCTGATAAAGGTCTTGTATCCACATAAACAACTCTTTTTTTTTACACAGTTGTCAGTGTGTACACATAAAACTTACAACTCTATAAGATAAATAACCCAATTTAAAAATGGGCAAAAGATTTTGAACAGACATTTTACCAACAAAGATGTATGACTAGCTAATAGACACATGAAAAAATGCTAAATATCAATAAATTAAAATTAAAGCAACATACTACTTCATACCCACTAGAATAATAAAAAAGATAAGCTAGACACAGTGGCTCTCACCTATAATCCCAACATTCAGGAGGCTGAAGTGGGTGGATCCCTTGAGCCCAGGAGTTTGAGACCAGCCTGGGCAACATAGCAGGACCATGTCTCTACAAAAAATTAAAAAATTAGCCAAGTATGGTGATGCGTGCCTGTAGTGCCAGCTACTCAAGAGGCTGAGGCGAGAGGATTGCTTGAGCCCAGGAAGTCAAGGCTACAGTGAGCTATCATTGTGCCACTACACTCCAGCCTGGAGTAAGACCCTGTCTCAAAAAAAAAAAAAAACCACACACACACACATACACACACACACACACACGCACACACACACACACAGAACAAGAGAGTGAGAGAGAGGGAAAGAAAAAGGAAAAAAAAAAAAAAAAAGAAAAATGTTCCAAATTCCCATTGTGGCGATAGTTGCACAATTCTGTAAATCTACCAAAAATATATCCAAAATATACTGAACTGTATATTTTATTTAAATTATGTGAATTTCATAGTTTGTAAATTGTCAGTCTTGGTAATATAAAGAAAAAAGAATGCTAAAAAATACTTTTGGCCAGGAGCAGTGGCTGAAGCTTGTAATCCCAGCACTTTGGGAGGTGAGGCAGGAGGGCTTGAGCCCAAGAGTTCAAGACCAGCCTGAGTAACATAGCGAGACCTTGTCTCTACAAAAAAATTTAAAAATTAGCTGGGTGTAGTGGCATGCACCTGTAAACCCAGCTACTTGGGAGGCTGAGGAGGGAGGATGGTTTGAGCCCAGGAGGTTGAGACTTCAGTGAGTCATGAATGCACCACTGTACTCCAGCCTGCATAACAGAGTGAGACTATAAAAAAAAAAAAAAACAAACTTTAAATTTCACTTTTTCAAAGTGAGACCTAACATGTACCCACCCACTCCAAAAGATTTCAAAGAAATTGGTTTTTAAAATACAACAAAACTCCCTTAAGAGAACAGCAAATAATTCATCTTGATACATGTATAAATGTAAAAGTACTCTGCTTGGCTCCATCCCAAGCTTTTATTATAGAACAATTAATCCATGCTCTAGTTATTTTACCTGATAACGAAAATAACACTAATTAAGGAGGTATGACTACCAAGTAATACGGAGTGATTCAAAATGAATGGAATATTTTCTTTTTTTTTTTTTTTTTTTTTTTTTTGAGACGGAGTCTCGCTCGTAGCCCAGGCTGGAGTGCTGTGGCCCAATCTCGGCTCATTGCAAGCTCTGCCTCCCTCCCAGGTTCACGCCATTCTCCTGCCTCAGCCTCCCGAGTAGCTGGGACTACAGGCGCCTGCCACCACGCCCAGCTAACTTTTTGTATTTTTAGTAGATACGGGGTTTCACCGTGTTAGCCAGGATGGTCTCGATCTCCTGATCTCGTGATCCACCTGCCCCGGCCTCCCAAAGTGCTGGGATTACAGGTGTGAGCCACTGCACCCGGCCAATGAATGGAATATTTTCAAAACTTATTCCTCAGTACCTATGTGAGTATGAAATCAAAAACAATTTGTTGAAGAAAGATCACAGTTGCTTCTAGTCTTACAATGCTCAATATATACTCCCTTTTGACACCCAGTATACATCAGTCCTGTCAATTGATTCATCCCAGAAATCATCTTTGCAGCATATCACCACTGATGGCTGAAATGACAGCTGCAATGCATTCCCTTATGTCCACAATACCACCAAAAAAAGGTGCTGCAAGCACAAAATTCTCCACATATCTCCACAAGAAGTCTTATGATGACATTTGGAGAACCAAGTTATATTTTTTAAGTGTTCAATTTTTTTCTTTATGGTGGCAAAATATACACAACATAAAACTTACCATTTTAACCATTTTTAAGTGTATACTTCAGTGGTATTACATACATTCACATTGTTGTGCAACCATTACTACCATTCACAATTTTTTCTTTCTTTTTTTTTTTTTGGGACAGAGGCTCCCTCTGTCGCCCAGGCTGGAGCACAATGGGGTGATCTCCGCTCACTACAAACTCCGCCTCCTGGGTTCAAGTGATTCTCTCACCTCCAGCCTCCCAAAGTAGCTGAGACTACAGGCGCACCCCACCACGCCCGGCTAATTTTTGTAATTTTTCTATTAGTAGAGATGGAGTTTTACCATGTTGGCCAGGCTGGTCTCAAACGCCTGGCCTCAAGTGATCCACCCACCTCAGCCTCCCAAAGTAGTGGGATTATAGGCATGAGCCACCCACCGGGCTGACAATTATTTTTTAATCATCTTTTAAGATTGCTGGCCTCTCAATTCAGCCTAGTCTTGATTAGCATGTTAAAAGCTGCTGCTGTAATAACCACTTTCATCTCCTCTATTTGTCTCTCATTCCCTATAAGAAAACTGCATGGCCATCAACCTGACCCATCTGTTATTGTCCAACTTCAGCAAAACACTTGATAATTCTCAATAACCCTTTTATCCACCTTCTATCAATTGTTTCTCATTCTCTACCAAGATTACTTCGAATCTTTTTTCCCTCTTCCTCAAAATTCTGAAGTCATTCCCCGCTCATCTTGGAAGAGCCTGAAGACCAAACCATTCCATCCTCTTTTATTTCACCTTAGCTCAATAGTTTCCTCTTACTTGTGATATTTGAGTCACCAACACAAATAGACTTTATTTGTAACTCTTAGTCAAGGTGATTCTCCATACTAGTACAAAAGATATGACTATTTCTTGCCATGCATGGTGGCTCATGCCTGTAATCCCAGCACTTTGGGAGGCTGAGACGGGCAGATCACAAGGTCAGGAGTTCGAGACCAACCTGGCTAGCACAGTGAAATCCCGCCTTTACTAAAAATACAAAAAAAGTAGCTGGGCTTGGTGGCATGCACCTGTAGTCCTAGCTACTCAGGAGGCTGAGGCAGGAGAATCGCTTGAACCTGGGAGGTGGAGGTTGCAGTGAGCCAAGACTGTGCCACTGAACTCCAGCCTGGGTGACAGAGCAAGACTCCATCTCAAAAAAAGAAGATATGACTATTTCTTATGTCACCTATTATGGGTTCATGCCCATGCATTTGCATTTTAAAATACATACTGTGTAACTGTAAGTTACTTTATGTTTCCCCAATATATTACAATTAGGGTATCATACTGCTTTTTAAAATCACATATTATATTACCTATAGATTTCATTTCAGGATTTTAAAAAGGGCATATTAGGCCAGGCGCAGTGGCTCACGCCTGTAATCCTAGCAATTTGGGAGGCCAAGGCGGGAGATCACCTGAGATCAGGAGTTCGAGACCAGCCTGACCAATATGGTGAAACCCCATCCCTACTAAAAATACAAAAATTAGCCAGGTGCGGTGGCGGATGCCTGTAATCCCAGCAACTTGGGAGCCTGAGGCAGGAGAATCGCTTGAACCTGGGAGGCGGAGTTACAGTGAGCCAAGACAGTGCCACTGCACTCCAGCCTGGGCAACAGAGCAAGACTCTGTCTCAAAGGAAAAAAAAAAGGGCGTATTATAAAATATTTGTAATAAAAAAGGAGAGTTGGGTCTGATACGGTTGAGAACCACGCTCTCTGATCACCACTGTTTATCAGAATGAATGAAGTCGATATTGCTGAGTGACTCTTGCTTTTGGATACTCTATTTATCTTTGAAAACTTGGGACTATTCATTCTTTAACTCCTTGACTGAAACTTTATTCTAAATGTGGAGTACACCAAAGTTCTGTCATCTATTCCTACCCCTTAGAAAATCTCATCTTCTACCAGGAATTCAATTAACACTGCTGTATGACTGACCCTCTGGCTCTCAACTTGCACAGCATACAATCCACATTTCTAGATGCTTCTAGAAATGCTTTCTAGATGCTTTCTAGCCCCTACAAACCCAGACTTCTCATATGCCTCCACAGCAGCTAGTTCATCTGTCTTTCCTATTTATATAACAATTATTCAGACTCAAAATCTATGAATCATTTTTTACACCCACTTCTAATTCTCTCCTGACATGCAGTGAGTCCCAATGTGTAGTTAATTCTTCTTTGGGAATAATGTCTGGAATATGTCAGTTTCTTCCTATTATCAGTGTTTTCATTTAGCTTCTTCTTAGCCTCACACCTAGACTACTGCTTCCTAATTGAGTTTCCCACCTCCAGGTTCTTCTCACTCTAATTCATCCTCGCAGATACTTCCAGATCAGTATTCCCAAATCATCTTTCTTGTTTTATATTTTTTTGAGACAGAGTCTCGCTTTGTCACCCAGGCTGGAGTCCAGTGGCACGCTCTCAGCTCACTGCAACCTCCGCCTCCCTGGCTCAAGCAATTTTCCTGCCTCAGCCTCCCAGGTAGCTGGGATTAGAGGCGCCCATGACAATGCCCGGCTAATTTTTCCTATTTTCAGTAGAGACAGGATTTTATCATGTTGGCCAGGCTAGTGTTAAACTCCTGACCTCAAGTGATCCACCTGCCTCGGCCTCCCAAAGCGCTGGGATTACAGGTGTGAGCCACTGTGCCCAGCCCAAATTCATCATTCTGATTATGTCATTAGTTCCTCAATAGTTTTCCAAAACTCAATAAAATCTAAATTCTTCAGCCTGAAATTTAAAGACCTTTATCATCTGGTTTTGAGTTACTTTTTACAATTTAATCTTTTACTACTTCCCCACATTCCAGGCAAATTAAGAGTTCCTTTAAAATGTCTCTTAATTTCCTATCAGACCTGTCTCACTTCACGCAAAGAGGCTCTTTAAAATTCATCTGACCGCCAGGTGCGGTGGCTCACGCCTGTAATCCCAACACCTTGGGAGGCCAAGGCAGGCTGATCACCTGAGGTCAGGAGTTCGAGACCAGCCTGACCAACATGGAGAAACCTCATCTCTACTAAAACTACAACAAAATTAGTCAGGTGTGGTGGCGCATGCCTGTAATCCCAGCTACTTGGGAGGCTGAGGCAGCAGAATCGCTTGAACTCAGGAGGCAGAGGTTGCGGTCACTGCACTCCAGCCTGGGCAATAAGAGCAAAACTCCATCTCAAAAAAAAAAAAAAGTAATAAAATAAAATAAAATTCATCTGACCACAGGCTCAATACTGTATTGCTAAGGATGAAAGAACTATTCAATATGTTTTTGAAACAATTCATCATTGAATAGCCTGTTCCACACCCTGAACTCTGGCTCATTATCCTGAATCGGAACTCTGATCATACTTCAGCTGCCCTGCCAACAGCTTCATGTTAATGGTAAACTGTATGCTTCAGAATCATACTCACATATATCAGACCTTCTGAGCCGTCTTCATGAGTAATCCTGGACTGATTGCTTTGTACTCTCTAGTTACTGCTAGGCCCTTATTTCTTTTCTTTTCTTTAAGGGGGAGTCTTGCTCTTTCTCCCAGGCTGGAGTGCAGTGGTCCAATCTTGGCTCACTGCAACCTCCGCCTGCCAGATTGAAGGGTTTCTCCTGCCTCAGGCTTCCGAGTAGCTGGGATTACAGGCATGAGCCACCACGCCTGGCTAATTTTTTTTGTATTTTAGTAGAGCCGAGGTTTCACCATGTTGGCCAGGCTGGTCTCAAACTCCTGACCTCAAGTGATTTGCCTGCCTCGGCCTCCCAAAGTGCTGGAATTACAGGCGTGAGCCACCACACCTGGCCAACTTATCAGTATTTATATTGTACAGAATTATGTATTCTGTACAAAATTCTCTTTTATATTTAATTTTACTATACTAAAAGTCAGTTTTCATTATGGGAGTGGACACACTTAACCAGTGTGGGTAGTAACAGACAAGTTATGTAGAACTGTGTTCCTCAAAGAAGACTGAAAATCAAAGTTCAGGTAATTCATCCCAAAGACAAACCATTTGCAAATAAGCATGAGTTGAACTGTACACTAACTGGATCCCGCTTTTCAAACTGTAGATATTTCAGTCAGTCATATCTGTGATGATTATATAAAGAGCAAATGTAGTTACTTTCACTTTATTAACTATGTGGTCTAATAATCAACAAGGAGACATGTTTACATCAAACCAGGTGGTTGATAAACACTTCTTTAAATGTTAAACATTATCCTTTACACAAGAAGCTTGGGGGTTGGGGGGCACCTCCATTATAAAGAATTCCAAGTGGGGATCCAAATTTCTCTATTTTCTCAAATAGGAGGCTACATACTCACCCATTCTGAGATTTATGTGCCAAATGTTTCATATCTGTTTGCATTTTCATTTAAACCTTATATGATGTAGATACTATTACAACCACCATTTTACATACAAAGAAACTGAGCTTAACTAACTCACCCAAGATCATACAAACAGAAGTGCGCCAACATTGGAATCCGAGAAGTGTGACTTCAAAGCCCCACAAGATTAAGTACTCCAAGTCTGAAGTACTTCCAGCAAATTAGAGGCTCCTACGACATAAAACTATGCCACTAGAGTATTTCAAGGAGAATTTTAATTCATTCAATCCTTTGTTTATATCAATATAAAACTTTATTTTATACTATGGGTCATAATCCAATTCTGCTTTAATTTTGCTACTCAAATTGTTCCAGCTTTGGCCACTGGAAACTTTCAGTTGGTTCCTTTGCTCCCTTGACATAACCCCATTAATGTGAAATGTTGTTGTTTTTAGGGCACTTCCTTATTTTTTGGCACAACAAGATACTCAAGGTTCATCTTATATATATTTCCCGCCCCAATCACAGAATCAACCATTTCTCCAAGGAGCACTAGCTTCTTTTATTAGAGAATAATATTAGAAACTAAGATCCGGGGCCAGGTGTGTTGGCTCACATCTGTAATCCCAACACTTTGGGAGGCTGAGGCAGGAGGACTGCTTGAGCCCAGGAGTTCAAGACCAGCCTGGGTAATATAGGGAGACCCACCTCTCTATAAAAATAGAAAACTTTCGCCAATCGCTGTGACTCACGCCTGTAATGCCAGCACTTTGGGAGGCTGATCACTTGAGCTCTGGAGTTTGAGACCAGCCTGGGCAACATAGCGAAATCCTGTCTCCGTGAAAAATACAAAAATTAGCCACACATGGTGGCGAGCACCTATAGTCCCAGCTACCTGGGAGGCTGGAGTGCAAGGGTGGTTTAAGCCCGAGAGACGCAGGTTGCCAGATCCTGTCTCAAAAAAAAAAAAAAGGAAAGAAAAAAATTAGATTAGCTGGGCATAGTGGCATACACCTGTAGTCCCAGCCCCAGCTTTTTGGGAGGCTGACGTGGGAGGAAAGCTTGAGCCCGGAAGGTCATGGCTGCAGTAAGCATGCCACTGCACTCCAGCCTGGGTGACAGGGCAAGACCCCTGTCTCAAGAAAAAAAAGAAACCAAGATCTGGGCACTAGGTGCACTCCTAGGTGTTGTTTCTTTCAACTCTCAGCTGACAAAGAATGGAAATATATTTGTGTATATTAACTCAAGTATTTTGTACTGGTATCTCCAACCTGAATCCATTACCACAAAGATTATTCTAGCCTCCTGCCTTGCTTATCTGTAAATTCCACTCCAACAGTGAAAAGCCTGCCTCCTGCCATCCATTTACTTAATTGTTCAATTGTAGTTACATATGTAATCAGTAATGCATTTTCCTTTAAACCAGATCAGAATTGTTAACCTCTACCCCTTTGGGATGTAACTTTATTAATTAAAGGATAAGGCTTATTTACAGTCTCTTTTGTCTTACAGATTCCACTCATTTCCAAAGTTACTTAAATCAGCACCTTCTTCCCGTTTAGCAAGGTTGTTTCACACATTTGTGATAGTTAGTTTCTCCTGTCAAGGTTTGCATGCCTGAGAGGCCTTAACCTCTAAAAAAAATTTTTTAAATTTGCATACATTAAAGTTTACTCTTAGGCCCAGAACAGTAGATCACACCCATCACTTCAGCAGGCCAAGGCAGGCAATCACTTGAAGCCAGGAGTTCAAGACCAGGAGTTCGAGACCAGCCTGGCCAACAAGGTGAAACCCCATCTCTACTAAAAATACAAAAATTAGCCAGGCATTGTGGCACACACCTGTAATCCCCGCTACTTCGGAGGCTGAGGCAGGAGAATTGCTTGAACCCAGGAGGTGAAGGTTGCAGCGAGCCACGATGGTGCCACTGCACTCCAGCCCGGGTGACAGAACAAGACTCTGTCGTTAAAAAATAACTAACTAGGCCGGGTGTAGTGGCTCATGCTTATAATCCCAGCACTTTGGGAGGCCAAGGAGGGTGGATCATTTGAAGTCAGGAGTTCGAGGCCAGCCTGGCCAACATGGTGAAACCCTGTCTCTACTAAAAATACAAAAATTAGCTGGGTGTCCTTGGTGGGCACCTGTAAGCCCAGCTACTCAGGAGGCTAAGACAGGAGAATCGCTTGAGCCTGGGAAACAGAGGTGGCAGTGAGCTGAGATCATGCCACTGCACTCCAGCCTGGGCAACAGAGCCAGACTATGTCTCAATAAATAAATAAATAGGCCGGGCATGGTGGCTCACGCCTGTAATCCCAGCACTTCGGGAGGCCAAAGAGGGTGGATCACGTGGTCAGAAGTTTGAGACCAGCCTGACCAACACAGTGAAACCCCATCTCTACTAAAAATACAAAAATTAGCTGGGCATGGTGGTGCATGCCTGTAATCTCAGTTACTAGGGAGGCTGAGGCAGGAGACTCACTTGAACTCGGGAGGCAGAAGTTGTGGTGAGCCGAGATTGCACCACTGCACTCCAGCCTTGGCAACACAGCAAGACTGTGTCTCAAAAAATAAATAAACAAACTTTACTCTTTGTGCTGTAAAGTTCTATGGGTTTTGACATGTCATGTGTCCACCATTACAGTATCAAACAATACTTTTATCAAGCAGTAACTTCAACTGAATTAAATGATACAACAACTTTCAGTGGAAACAGCATGGTAAGAAAGAAAGAAGATGAAGTCAAGAGCTGTGAGCTGAATCCACTGAAAAGCCACAAATAAGCCAGGCGCGGTGGCTCACACCTGTAATCCCAGCACTTTGGGAGGCTGAGGCAGGCGGATCACAAGGTCAGGAGATCGAGACCATTCTGACTAACACAGTGAAACCCCATCTCTACTAAAAAATACAAAAAATTAGCCGGGTGTGGTGGCAGGTGCCTGTAGTCCCAGCTAGTTGGGAGGCTGAGGCAGGAGAATGGCGTGAACTCGGGAGGTGGAAGTTGCAGTGACCCAAGATCTCGCCACTGCACTCCAGTCTGGGGAGCAGAGCGAGACTCCGTCTCAAAAAAAAAAAAAAAAAAGAAAAGCCACACATAGACTAGGACAGGCAGCTAACCACTCTGGGTCTCACTAGTTCCACTGTAAAATAGGGGTTCAATTCGACTAATCATATATAGCATTTATTAAACATTATGTATGAGGAATGGTACTAAGCATGTCACATGGATTGCCTCATTTATGTCTAACAACACTATAAAGTAGACACTGAGAGAGCAGGACGTCCACCCTCAGAACCGGAACCTTTGTACAAAACAGAGAATTAAATAAGGGTGATGTTGAAAAACAAGAATATGTGTGCTCAGAAGCATGTCCAGTGCCACACCATGGAAAAGGGAGGCCAGCAAAAGACTGGGCCAAATCTCCACGGTCTCTTTGGAAAGAAGACAGGACAGGCTGTTGGATTCACTTACACAGATGCCAATAAGAAAAAAAAGCATTGCCTGGGGAAAGGATACACTGATATAGTATTTGGAGAATCCCAAGAAGTCTATTCCTGGAACAAAAATGATCTTTGCCAGCATTAATAAGACAGAAAGGGCAGATTTGATAGCTTACCTCAAAAAAGCTACTAATGGCTGGGCAGTGGCTCACGCCTGTAATCCCAGCACTTTCGGAGGCCGAGGCAGGCGGATTACTTGAGGTCAAGAGCTCAAGACCAGCCTAGCCAACACGGCGAAACCCCATCTCTACTAAAAATACAAAAATTAGCCAGGCATGGTGGCGGGCACCTGTAATTCCAGCTACTAGGGAGGCTGAGACAGAACTGCCTGAACCCGGGAGGCAGAGGTTGCAGTGAGCCGAGATTGCCCCACTGCACTACAGCCTGGGTGACAGAGTAAGACACTTCAAAAAAAAGTACTAATGAGTAATTGGCCATTGCCGTATTTATTACAAAATAGAAATGTCTGGCCGGGCACAGTGGCTCATGGCTGTAACTCCAGCACTTTGGGAGGTTGGGAGGCTGAGGCGGGTGGATCACCTGAAGTCAGGAGTTCGAGATCAGCCTGGCCAACATGGTGAAACCCTGTCTCTACTAAAAATACAAAAATTATTCCAGGTGCGGTGGCTCACACCTGTAATCCCAGCACTTTGGGAGGCCAAGGCAGATGGATCACCTGACATCAGGCGTTTGAGACCAGCCTGGTCAACATGGTGAAACCCTACCTCTACTAAAGATATGAAAATTAGCCAGCCATGGTGGCACACACCTGTAGTCCTAGCTACTCGGGAGGCTGAGGCAGGAGAATCACTTGAACCTGGGAGGTGGAGGTTGCAGTGAACTGAGATAGTACCACTGCACTCCAGCCTGGACGACAAGAGCGAGACTCCATCTCAAAAACAAACAAACAAACAAAAAAACTGGCGAGGCGTGGTGGTGGGTGGCTGTAATCCCAGCTGCTGGGGAGGCTGAGGCAGGAGAATTGCTTGAGCCCGGGAGGCAGAGGCTGCAGTGAGCTGAGATCGTGCTATTGCACACCAACCTAGGCAACAAGCAAAACTCTGTCTCAAAAAAAAAAAGAAAACTGGCTGTGGTTAAATGAATATACTTGTTTTGGATTTTACTTTTATTTTGAGACGGAGTTCCCTTCTGTCGCCAGGCTGGAGTGCAGTGGCATGATCTCGGCTCACTGCAACCTCCACCTCCAGGGTTCAAGCAATTCTACCGCCTCAGCCTCCCAAGTAGCTGGGACTACAGGCACGCACCAGCACACTCACCTAATTTTTGTGTTTTTAGTAGAGACGGGTTTCACCATGTTGGTCAGGATGGTCTCGATCTCTTGACCTCATGATCCACCCGCCTCATCCTCCCAAAGTGCTGGGATTACAGATATAAGCCACGGCACCCGACCTCTTTTACTTTCTAGACAGGGTCTTGCTTGTAACCCAGGCTGCAGTGCAGTGGCAGGATCACATCTCACTATAGCCTTGACCTGCTGAGCTCAGGTGATCCTTCTATTTCGGCCTCCAGAGTGGCTGGGACTACAGGCATGCACCACCACGCCCGGCTAATTTTTTGTAGAGATGGGGTTTTGGCATATTGCCCAGGCTGGTCTCAAACTCCTAGACTTAAGTGATTTGCCTGCCTTGGTCTCTCAAAGTGCTGAGATTACAGGTGTGAGTTACCATGAAGGTCTTGGTTTTTTTTTTTTTTTATTTTAATAGTAATTCCAATTAAGTAAATGATATCATTGTTTTCCCCTTCTAAAGACATGATTGAACTTCATTAGTAATGTTCAACTTTTCATCAAGATGATGAATGCCATCTTAAATCTATTGGAGATTGATTTTATATTTAGATTTATATAACTGGTTATGTGAGCATATTTAAATACCGGCAAAATTCCTTCATTGTCTCAGAACCAAGCACAATTCACCTGTGTTTTGTGTTTATTTGCCTCTTAAAGGCAAGGGCTGAAGAAAAGGCAGCAATGTCTACATTTTTGGCCTTAACTATGCCAAGCTAATTAGAATTCCTTGTAACTAAAATGGTTCCTTTTACTTACTGAAAAGCACTTTAGGGTGTGGTTTATGTGTAATATCAAAGAATCGTTAACGCTTAAAAAATAAAATAGGCCAGCCGTGGTGGTTCACACCTATAATCCTAGCACTTTGGGAGGTCGAGGCAGGCAAATCACCTGAGGTCAGAAGTTCCAGATCAGCCTGGTCAACATGGTGAAACCCCATCTCTACTAAAGATACAAAAATTAGCTGGGCGTGGTGGCACGTGCCTGTAGTCCCGGTTACTCAGGAGGCTGACGCAGGAGAATTGCTTGAACCCGGGAGGCGGAGGTTGCAGTGAGCCGAGATGGCGCCACTGCACTCCAGCCTGGCAAGAGTGTGAGACTCCGTCTCAAAAAAAGAATTTTTTTTTAATCGTCTGGTCTGTTCTTAAGACTTAACCATCTTATTCACTAAGAAGTTTCAAAAACAGGCCAGGCACAGTGGCTCACACCTGTAATCCCAGCACTTTGGGAGGTTAAGGTGGGCAGATCACGAGGTCAGGAGTTTGAGACCAGCCTAGCTAACATGGCGAAATCCGGTCTCTACCAAAAATACAAAAATTAGCCGGGAGTGGTGGTGCGCACCTGTAATCCTAGCTACTCGGGAGGCTGAGGCAGGAGAATCACTTGAACCCGGGAGGTGGAGGTTGCAGTGAGCTGAGATAGTGCCACCGTACTCCAGCCTGGGCTACAAGAGCAAAACTCTTGTCTCAAAAAAAAAACCTTTTTGCCGGGAGGAAGAAAAAAAAAACCTCTTGCCCAACAGAATAGGTGTCTTCAGACTACAAAGCTGTCCAAGATACATTAAAAAATGTTAAGAACCCTGCTCTGGAGGGAACAGCTCTGTTGCCCAGGCTGGAGTGTAGTGGCACAATCAGGGTTCACTGTAGCCTCAACCTCCCAGGCTCAACCAAACCTCCTATCTCAGCTTTCCAAGTAGCTGAACTATAGGCACACGCCACCCTAGTCCAAAAATTTTATTTTCTATAGAGATGAGGTCTCACTATATTGACCAGGCTGGTCTCAAGCTCCTCAAGCTCACGTAATCCTCCCTCCTCTGCCTCCCAAAGTGCTGTGATTACAGGTGGAAACCACTAGGCCTGGCTGAAAATACTCTTCAAAATATTTTTGGGGAAAGCAGAAGGACTATAACAAAAATAGAATACTGATTCTGTCATTTACTGGCTATGTGATTTAACTTGGTTTCAATTTTCTCATCTGTAAAATGAGAATTACTACCAGGAAGTTTCATGAGAATTAAAATGATAATATGTAAGGTATCTACCATACTCACTGACTCACAAGAGTTGTCTGATATTAGTGTCTATGCCCTTCTCATTCTCTATATGCTATAGCCGATCATATCAACATTTTGATACTTTAGATCCAACTTTAAAACTTTTCAACTGTTAGCCTGGCACAGTGGCTCACGCCTGTAATCCCAGCACTTTGGGAGGCCAAGGCAGGCGGATCACAAGGTCAAGAGATCAAGACCATCCTGGCCAAACATGGTGAAACCCCATCTCTACTAAAAATACAAAAATTAGCCAGGCGTGGTGGCATGCGCCTGTAGTCCCAGCTACTTGGGAGAATGAAGCAGGGGAATTTCTTGAACCCGGGAGGCAGAGGGTGCAGTGAGCCTAGATCGTGCCACTGCACTCCAGCCTGGCGACAGGGCGAGACTCCATCTCAAAAAAAAAAAAAACAAAAAAACTTTTCAATTGTTTTCCTACAAAAACTTAGTCTCCTATTAACCCCAACCCACTCTGTCCACTCTAAAATCCACTGCATCCTAGCATTTATATTTCATGTGTATTTTGTTGTCGTTGTTGTTGTGGAGCCAGCTCGGGCTGTCGCCCAGGCTGGAGTGCACTGGCTCGATCTCCGCTTACTGCAATCTCTGCCTCCTGGGCTCAAGTCATCCTCCCACCTCAGCCTCCCAAGTAGCTGGGACTACAGGCGCATATCACCATGCTTAGCTAATTTTTGTATTTTCTGTAGAGACAGGGTTTGCCATGTTGCCCATGCTGATTTCAAACTCCTGAGCTCAAGCGATCCGCCTGCCTCAGCCTCCCAAAGCGCTGGGATTACAGGTGTGAGCCACCAAGCCTACCCTATTTAATGTGAATTTGTATGCTGACATATTAAATACCCTAGCCAGTTTTGTTTTGTTTTGTTTTTTTGAGACAAGAGTTTTGCTCTCGTTGCACTCCACTGGAGTGCAGTGGCGCAATCTCGGCTCACTGCAACCTCCACCTCCCGGATTCAAGCGACTCTCCTGCCTCAGCCTCCTGAGTAGCTGGGATTACAGGTGCACACCACCACGCCCAGCTAATTTTTTGTATTTTTGGTAGAGACAGAGTTTCATCGTGTTGGCCAGGGTGGTTTCGAACTCCCGACCTCAGGTAATCCACCCACCTCAGTCTCCCAAAGTGCAGGGATTACACGCATGAGCCACTGCATCCGGCCAACAAACTTTCATTAAGTGAACTTCTAACACCACAGCTTATAATGTTTTGTTTTGTTTTGTTTTTAGAGACAGAGTCTCGCCCTCCGCCCAGGCTTGAGTGCACTGGCACAATCATAGCTCACTAGGGACTCAAGTGATCCTCTTGCCTCCTGAGTAACTGGGACTACAGGCTTGAGACACCATGCCCAGCATCACAGCTCTTGATTTGTTGCTTTGGCTTAATCACATTTCCACCTTGATGTACTCAAAATGTTTTTATTAGTCATAAACTTTTCTAATCACATTTGTGCTCACTACAATTATTTCCTATCACAATTTATAGACTTTCAAAAATTGATTTGGTTTCTACTGAAATAAAACGTAGAGGAAAAGAACACAGTAAACTAAAATGATGGAATTTAATCCCTTAAAAACAAAATT
This sequence comes from Nomascus leucogenys, assembly GCF_006542625.1. Lineage (NCBI taxonomy): Eukaryota > Metazoa > Chordata > Mammalia > Primates > Hylobatidae > Nomascus > Nomascus leucogenys. The sequence continues at coordinate 60,300,634 of NC_044386.1, read as the reverse complement.
CAGCCAGGTGCGGTGGCTCACACCTGTAATCTCAGCACTTTGGGAGGCCGAGGTGGGTGGATCACGAGGTCAGGGGCTTGAGACCAGCCTGACCAACATGGTGAAACCCCGTCTCTGCTAAAAATACAAAAATTAGCTGGCCGTGGTGGCGGATGCCTGTAATCCCAGCTACTTGGGAGGCTGAGGCAGGAGAATTGCTTGAACCCGGGAGGCAGAGGTTGCAGTGAGCCGAGATAGTGCCACCGCACTCCTGGGTGACAGAGCAAGACTCCATCTCAAAAAAAAAAAAAAAAAAAAAAAAAAAATTCATTTTAAAGTCTAGAACGTATGCAAATTTTACCACACATAATGATCTCAAATTGTTTTACAGGAGGAGGAGCTTGGAAATTTCAAACATAAAATGCAACTAGAACAGAATATTATTTGGCATTAAAAGCAAATGAGGCCATGGGCGGTGGCTCATGCCTGTAATCCCAGCACTCTGGGAGGCCAAGGCAGGTGGATCACTTGAGGTCAAGAGTTCAAGACCGGCCTGGCCAACATGGTGAAACCTCGTTTCTACTAAAAATACAAAAATTAGCCGGGTGTGGTGGCGGCCGCCTGTAATCCCAGCTACTGGGGAGGCTGAGGCATGAGAAGTGCTTGAACCTGGGAGGCAGAGGTTGCAGTAAGTCGGGACCCTGCCACTGCACTCCAGCCTGGGCAACAGAGCGAGACTCAGTCTCAAAAAAAAAAAAAAAAAAAAAAGGAATTAAGTCCTGATACATGCTACAACATGGATGAACCTTGAAAACACCATGTTAAGTGAAACAAACCAGGCAAAGAAACATACATATTATATGTTTCTTTTTTTTAGGCAAATTTAGGCAGAAAATATATTAATAGTTACCTGAGGCTGGAGGGAGAGGGAATGGACAGTGACTGCTAAATGGCTTCTAGAGATTCTTTTTTAGGGTGATGAATTAAATAGTGGTTAATGGCTACAGAACTTAATAAATATAGTTTTAGAAAATCACTTAATTATACGCTTTAGAAAGCTGAATTTTTTGGTATTTGAATCATATTTCAATAAAGCTATTATTTAATTTAAGTTGCCACTGAAAAGCCACAATAATTTTGTTGTGAAGGAAATAATGAAAGTCACTGACTGGAAAACCAACCTGTGACGTTAGCCAGGTCAACCTCCAAATTCCTTCCTCCATTTCTAACAAGTACATCAAACTAGAGACAGTGCGTGAATCAAAGAATTCCAGGCACAGTTGGCTGTTAACTAGAATAGTAAGTGGCTTCCTAGGCTCTGTCACTCCTAAACTGTAGGGGGCTTCTAGCCTCGGAGATTACGGAAGTAGTACTTTTCATTAGCAAGCTCAAGAAGGAATGTCAAAATAGGATGACACTTTCCTAGTCGCTCTGTAAAAACCTAAAAAAACAGAAGGGGTGTCATCTAGACACTCCTGAGTCTATGCAGGTGTCAGCCTGCCCCCACCCAACACCAGCCAGCAGCGTGCACCATTCAACCGTATCTCAACTTGCCCCTTACAGATTGACACACTAACAAGCCCTTAGATCTCATTTGTTTAAAATGACATATACAACCCTCACGGGGTTCCCACTCAAGGCCTTCCAGCCTCCGCCCTGCCCCTGCCCACCCCCAAACCTACACACGTGTTAGCCCGACACCGCCCCACCGGGTCCCACGTGCACCTGGTCTAACACACTCCCCACGTGTGGGCGCCCCACGGGCTTCCTCAGGTAGCTGAGGTCACCGCATGACCCCGGGTCTCCAGAGATATGAGACGGGAAGGACAAGGCCCTAGTCCATGAGGTCCCAACCCTGCGGGGAGTGTCCACACCCATCCTCCATACTAACCCCAACAAATCCAAGGGCCAGGGGCTACGGCCCCTTTAAGACGCGGCCCAGTTGTCGCCCGCAGAGAGGGGCGCAACTAGACCTACAAAACCCCCACTCCGTTCGCCCGCCCACGTCTAGTCGCCTCACCTCGGGCCGCCTGGCCCCGCCGCCGCGACGGCGGCGGAGGGGGGGCGGGGTGCGGGCGGGGTCCGGAGGGGGGGGTCGCCCCGCCGACGGTAGAGCCGCGGTTCGCTCTCTGAGGCCGTGGGACGGTGACTGCGTTGGGCGTGGACGCTCCTAGCTCGCTCCCTCCGCGGCTCCTGGGACCCCAAGATGGCGGCGGCGCTGAGGCGGCTGCGGGCGCTGGGCCGGCGGCGGCGGCGGCCACTTTCACTCACTGAGAGGAGCGGAGCAGGGACACGGGGAGCCATGGCGGGGGGGAGGAGAGGCGCCATAGCCAGGCCAGAACAATCGAGCCGCTACACGGGTGGCTTACCCCCGCCCCGCCCACACTCACTGCTCGTCGCCTGCCCGTGGCCACCCGCAGTGCCGCTGCCGTCGGCCTCGCGGAGCTCGCACCCCGCCGCTGCCACCTGACGCCCCGTGCGAACCGGGGTTCGAGCGGGCGACCCTGATCCATGCCATCTGAGTACAGATTGGTCGGGACTGGGACTGGCGAAGATTGCCGAAAGGCGGCGGGGAGGAGGAGGAGGATGTCATCGCTACAGTGAGCAAGCAGATCTCGCGGGAGGAAATCTCGCGAGAGCTTTCCAGGCCCGCAACCGGCGATGCGAGGTTACTTTTCCCGGAACTAACGTCAATCGAAACCGCCCGGGATCCTGGGATATTTATTCCCGCAGGCTAGAGGTGGGAAGGTGCAGCCAAGTTGATAAGATCTCTTTAGGAGAAGGGGAGGCTCGCAGCTGGTATTTTATTACCAGTTTCTGACCCCTTTGGATGGGGTTGTAGATTGTCGGGGAAGTGCCTGGTGTGTAGTTCGACTACTACACAGTAATTAGTTTGGGGCTCCCATTTAGACTCTGGGAGCAAGAGCGCGCTATAGGTTAGGTAAGACAGCATAGTTAGATAAGATGTCTATGTGAAGGTTGTAGGATACAAGGACTTGGGAACACGCAGACCTGTTATCGGAAATGCCAGCCTGTTCTCACATCCACACAGTGTGCCTCTGAAAAGTGAATAACTGCTTTTACCTGTGCCAATTCTACAATTTGAGTCCACTGCCACCCGCATTTACTAAACTTGGGGTCTCTCTATGTTGCCCAGTCTAGTGGGCTGGTCCCAGTCTCCTGGCCTGAAGTGATCATCCTGCCTGGAAGGATCACCCCAGGCCAAACGTCTTAGAGCAGTCCATTAGACTGGTCAACATAGCGAGACCCCGTCTCTACAAAAAAGAAAACATAATAAATGTAATCGACCCAACTACCAGGATGTGTGGTGAGAATTGCCTAGGGTAAGGCCTAGGTGTAGATAATAATCAGAATTTACTAAAAGTTAAATATGCTGTTATTTCAGTTCCTTTGGGTTTCATTCTTTAATCCGTTTTAACCTGGCCCTTAGCATTTAACTAAAAAGTACTTTATTAAGGTCATCAAGTAGCCTTCTTGTGCTGAGTTAACTGACCTTTAAAAAGTTAAATTTGTGGCAGGGCACAGTGCCACAAGCCTGTAATCCCAGCACTTTGGGAGGTCAGATGGGCGAATCACCTGAGGTCAGGAGTTCAAGACCAGCCTGACCAATATGGTGAAACCCCATCTCTACTAAAAATACAAAAATTAGCCGGGCGTGGTGGCGGGTGCCTGTAGTCCCAGCTACTTGGGAGCCTGAGGCAGGAGAATCGCTTGAACCTGGGAGGCAGGGGTTGCAGTGAGCCGAGATCGCGCCATTGCACTCCAGCCTGGGCAACAAGAGAGAAATTCCGTCTCAAAAAGAAAAAAAAAAAAAAAATCTATCTCAAAAAGAAAAAAAAGGTTACATTTGAAAGCCGGGCGCGGTAGCTCACGCGTGTAATCCCAGCACTTTGGGAAGCTGAGGCGGGTGGATCACTTGAGGTCGGGAGTTTGAGACCAGCCTGGCCAACATGGTGAAACCTCATCTCTACTAAAAAAAAAAAAAAAAAAAAAAAAAAAAAAAAAGATTAGCCAGGCGTGGTGGCGGGCACCTGTAATCCCAGCTACTTGGGAGTCTGAGGCAGGAGAATCTCTTGAACCTGGGAGGCAGGGGTTGCAGTGAGCCGAGACTGAGCCACTGTACTCCAGCCTGGGAGCCTGGGACAGAGCGAGACTCTGCGTCAAGAAAAAAAAGTTAAATTTGCTCGAATGCATGGCCAGGCGTGGTGGCTCACGCCTGTAATCTCAGCACTTTGGGAGGCCTAGGCGGGCAGATCACAAGGTCAGGAGTTTGAGACCAGCCTGACCAACCTTGAAACCCTGTCTCTACTAAAAATACAAAAATTAGCTAAGCGTGATGGCGCGCGCCTGTAATCCCCCCAGCTACTCAGGAGGCTGAGGCAGGGGAATCGCTTGAACCCTGGAGGCGGAGGTTGCAGTGAGCCGAGATCTAGCCATTGCACTCCAGCCTGGGCGACAGAGTAAGACTCTGTCTTTATTTATTTATTTATTTTTTATTTTTTTTTATTTTTTTTTTTTGAGACGGAGTCTCGCTCTGTCACCCAGACTGGAGTGCGGTGGCGCGATCTCGGCTCACTGCAAGCTCTGCCTCCCAGGTTCATGCCATTCTCCTGCCTTAGCCTCTCCGAGTAGCTGGGACTACAGGCGCCCGCCACCACGCCCGGCTAATTTTTTGTATTTTTAGTAGAGACGGGGTTTCACCGTGGTCTCGATCTCCTGACCTCGTGATCCGCCCGCCTCGGCCTCCCAAAGTGCTGGGATTACAAGCGTGAGCCACCGCGCCCGGCCAAGACTCTGTCTTTAAAAAAAAAATGCTTAAAGGCAAAAGTATGATATATAGTTGGCCCTTATATCTGCGGGTTCAATATCCATGGATTCAACCAACAGCAAATCAAAAATACTCAAAAAATAGGCTTGGCTCAGTGGCATACACCTGTAATCCCCAGCACTTTGAGAGGCTGAGCCAAAGTATCACTTGAAGCCAGGAGTTACAGATTGGCTTGGGCAACAAAAGAAGACCGCATTTCTACCAAATATTCAAAAAATAAATAATAACATTTCAAAATACACTATAATTATTTGCATAACATTTGCATTGTATTGGGTATTATAAGTAATCTAGAGATGATTTAAAGTATATGGGAGGATGTGTAGGTGATATGCAAATGCTACACCATTTTGTCACACACGCCTGTAATCCCAGCACTTTGGGAGGCCGAGGGGGCAGATCACGAGGTCAGGAGATCGAGAGCATCCTGTCTATCGCGGTGAAACCCCGTCTCTACTAAAAAAAAATACAAAATTTAGCCAGGCATGGTGGCGGGCGCCTGTAGTCCCAGCTACTCAGGAGGCTAAGGCAGGAGAATGGCATGAACCTGGGAGGCAGAGCTTGCAGTGAGCCGAGATCACGCCACTGAACTCCAGCCTGGGTGACAGAGCAAGACTCCATCTCAAAAAAAAATTTTTTTTTAAGTTTTAACCAGGAACTAATGTGATTGATTTCTTACATGAGGAGAATGGAAGAAGGGAAGGAATGGGAATTATGTAGCAGGATTGAGGCAGCAATGGCAACGTTTCCAGCCTGGGTGACAAGAGCAAACTCTGTTTCAAAAAAAAAAAACAGAAACCACAGAAGGCAACCTGAAAGAACTCCTAATGGCCAAGGCAACAAAGTAAATCATAATAGCATTGGATCATGAACCATAGACAACCCATATATATTAATTTTAATATTCATGCTGATATAAGTAAATATCTGATATAAATACTAATATAAATAAATGAGAAGAGAAGAAAGAAGAAAAGAATGCCCTTTCTTAGAGTAGGATTTTAGTAAATGTGGAAGGAATGAGGGATAACAAAACTCACCATTAGACAAACACTTCAGTAATCACTGCTGCAGACGAGATCCACTAGGGGATGCTAAATTAGTGGTTAAAAATTTGCGGTGAAACATAATTTGCATAGATTCAAAGTGTCTCACCCAAGATACATTTTAGCACAAAGGGAAAGACAGTAACTTTATAGTGGTGAAACTCAGCAGAAACCACCTTAACCAACCAATCAAGGTAAACAAGTAATAAGACATGTTTACATCCTGAACCCCTTGATATTTTTGCATTGAGAAAGACCCAACATAATTTCTGTGGTATTCTTACCAAAAATTCATAACCACATTCCATTCATGAAAAAATACCACACTATTTCAAATTCAGGGACTTACCACAAAATAATTGATCAATACTCTTCAAAACCATCAAGGTCATGAAAGACAAGGAAAGACCCAAGGACCCTTACAGACCTACAGACCAAGGAGAAATAACAAGTAAATGCGATGTGGAGTCCTAGGAGGGAAACTGGAACAGAAACTGGACATCAGTGGAAAAACTTAGGACACTTGCATAACTTTTTTAATGTAGTTTGTAGTATTGTATCAATGCTGACTTCTTCGTTTTAGAAATTGTACTATTGGCCAGGCGCAGTGGCTCACACCTATAATCCTAGCACTTTGGGAGGCCAAGGTGGGCAGATCACCTGAGGTTGGGAGTTCAAGACCAGCCTGACCAACATGGAGAAACCCCGTCTCTACTAAAAATACAAAATTAGCTGGGCATGGTGGTGCATGCCTGTAATCCCAGCTACTAGAGAGGCTGAGGCAGGAGAATCGCTTGAACCCAGGAGGCAGAGGTTGCAGTGAGCTGAAATCCTGCCATTGTGCTCCAGCCTGGGCAAAAAGAGTGAAACTCCATGTCAAAAAAAAAAAAAAAAAAGAAAGAAATTGTACTGTTGTGGCCAGGCGCGGTGGCTCATGCTTATAATCCTAGCACTTTGGGAGGCCATGGTCTGTGGATCACCTGAGGTCAGGAGTTCGAGAACAGCCTGGCCAACATGATGAAATCCCGTCTTTACTAAAAATACAAAAAATGAGCCAGGCATTGTGGCACATGTCTGTAATCCCAGCTACTCGGGAGGCTGAGGCAGGAGAATCACTTGAACCTGGGAGGTGGAGGTTGCAGTGAGCCGAGATCACACCAGTGCACTCCAGCCTAGATGACAAAGCAAGACTCTGTCTCAAAAAAAAAAAAAGAAAAAAGAAAAAAAGAAAGAAAGAAAAAGCTTAAACTATTAAACTGAGAATTTCAATCATTTTTCTTTTTTCTCTTCTTTTAAAGAATTTATTAAGCCTATTATACCACACAGTATGTTTTATACACTGACATACAACTCCCTAATAAGATAAAGCAAAGACAAAAAAGCCTATCTTATTAGAAACAAGATACACCACCACTTATTGTCTTCAAACATTATTGCACTTTAACTTTCTTAATTTGACAAAGCATTCAAGAAACATCTGCAGACTAGTTTTAACAGACAAATAACACCTGTAAGCAGACATGGCTGTCCTAAATTGTTTATTAGGTGTGAATTTTACAAACTTTATTATATTAGCAGTAACGGTGGAGCTGGAGAGTATTGCGCCTTCTCCAAACTGCCCGGCGAGAACCACCAATAGTGTGGTGGAACTTACGACCCTTTCCAAGGCCACGGCTCTTTCGGCCTGCAGATGTCAGCCCACGCATCTCCCTGTTCTTGTGAACTGGTTTGGTGATCCACTGGGTGTCAGGATTTCTTCTGATAGCTTTATGGAATGGATCAATGAGGATAACCTCAAAAAATTTGTATGTGGAATCTTCACCCACCCAGTAAGAATTCAGGACTCTCAGAGCCCCACAGTGGCGTCCAGCTCGCTCCTCTGCAACGGACTGAAGGCTTCGAGCAAACTTTAGCTGGTTAACACCATGATGGACAGGCTTGCCCTAAGTTGCACCCTTAGGAACTGGGCGTTTTTGGCCACCACGGCGAACACGAATCCTATATATAACGTAACCTTGCTTGGCCTTGTAGCCCAGTCGGCGCGCTTTATCAGGCCGGGTGGGGCGGGGAGCCCTGTGGAGAACAGAGAGCTGGCAGTACTGCCAGCAGCGAACCCTCAGAAGAAAGTGCATGACATCAGACTGCTTCTTTCTCCATAGCTCCTGGATGTACTTGTATGCACCCATCTTGGCTTACCTGATGGCTGCCGCCAGACGGAAAGGCTTCAATCATTTTTCAAGCATACAATGAATATTAACAATGAGGGTCTCAAAAAAAAGGGCCAGGGCCAGGCATAGTGGCTCACACCTGTCAGTAATCCCAGCACTTTGGGAGGCCGAGGTGGGTGGATCACCTGAGGTCAGGAGTTCAAGACCAGCCTGGCCAAGATGGTGAAACCCCGTCTCTACTAAAAATACAAAAATTAGCTGGGCGTGGTGGCTGGCACCTGTAATCCCAGCTGCTCGGGAAGCTGAAGCAGGAGAATCTCTTGAACCCAGGAGGCGGAGGTTGTAATGAGATGAGACCACACCATTGCACTCCAGCCTGGGTGACAGAGGGAGACTCTATTTCAAAAAAAAAAAAAGTTTCTCAGATGTAGCAGAGATGGCAACAATATGAATAATAATAACCATACGGCTGTGCCCCAACCACCAAGTCCACGGAGGAAATAGTTGCCACCACCCTCATTGTTATCTGAGATTCCAGGGAAAACAGGCAGGTGAAGAACAAGTGCATTCAGCTGGGGATAAACGGGATGCACATGCGTTTTAAGCATTAAAGCAAGCGACAGAAACTGGTCTCTGTCCATAACCGGCCTTCAGGTGTGTGATTTTGTTTTGAGGTTTTTTTCTTGAAAACTAGGACAATCTAGCAATGCTTGTGCAACAGCTAAATGAAAGTGAACCACAGCTTCACCCTTTAGGCACAGTATACCTGCCCACATCTTTCCTGCTCACCTGAGTCCCTGTCACTACCAGTTACTTAAACCCAATCCACTAATACTGTTTCAAACTTCTGCAGAATTTCAGTTTGCAGTTACTACAATAAAAGGTTCATTTTGGGCCGGGCACAGTGGCTCACGCCTGTAATCCCAGCCCTTTTGGAGGCCAAGGCGGGTGGATCATCTGAGGTCAGGAGTTCAAGACCAGCCTAACCAACATGGAGAAACCCCGTCTCTACTAAAAATACAAAATTAGTCGAGCATGGTGGCGCATGCCTGTAATCCCAATTTCTCGGAAGGGTGAGGCAGAAGAATTGCTTGAACCAAGAGGCAGAGATTGTGGTAAGCCAAGATCGTGCCATTGCAATCCAGCCTGGGCAATAGGGTGAGACTCTATCTCAAAAAAAAAAAAAAAAAAAAAAGGAATTGGTTTAGGCCGGATACAGTGGCTCATGCCTATAATCCCAGCAATTTGGGAGGGTAATGTGGGCAAATGGCTTCTGTCCAGAAGTTTGAGAGCAGTAAGGGCAACATGGCAAAACCCCACCTCTACAAAAAATACAAAAATTAGCCAGGAGTGTAGCACATACCTGTAGTTCCAACTATTCCGGAAGCTGAGGTAGGAGGATTACTTGAGCCCAGGAGACGGAGGCTCCAATGAGCTGACATTGTGCCACTGCACTCCAGCCTGGGCAACAGAGCAAGACCCTCCTCAAAAAATTAAAAAAAAAAAAAAAAAAGAAAGGGGCAGGCACAATGGCTCATGCCTGTAATCCCAGCACTTTGGGAGGCTGAGGCAGGCAGATCACCTGAGGTCCAGAGTTCGAGACCAGCCTGGACAACATGGTGAAACCTGGTCTGTACTAAAAATACAAAAATTAGTCGGGCGTGGTGGTGCACACCTGTAGTCCCAGCTACTCGGACAGCTGAGGCAGGAGAATCACTTGAACATGGGCAGCAGAGGTTGCAGTGAGTCGAGATTGCACCACTGCATTCCAGCCTGGGTGAGAGAGCGAGAGACTCCATCTCAAAAAAAAAAAGGAGGGAGGGAGGGGCAGGGAAGGGAAGGAAAAAAAAAGTTTTATTCAAATCTTTTGCCCATTTTTACAATGGATTTTTCTTTTTAAGTTGTAATTGTTCTCTACATGTTCAACATACAAGTTCTTTTTCAGATCTCTGATTTCTAAATATTTTCTCTCATCTATAGGTTGTTTTTTTACTTTCTTGATGGGGTCCTCTGAAGTAGAAAAGGTAATTTTTTTGTTGTTTTTAAGATGGATTTTCGTCCTCGGCGCCCAGGCTGGAGTGCAATGGCGCAATCTTGGCTCACTGCAACCTCCGCCTCCCAGGTTCAAGCGCTTCTCCTGTCTCAGCCTCCCAAGTAGCTGCTGGGATTACAGGCATGAGCCACAGTGCCTGGCTGGAAAAGTTAATTTTGATGTTCACTTTGTCTACTCTAGCTTTGATCACTGATGCTTTTGATGTCATATATAAGGATTAATGGCCGTCCAGGTGCAGTGGCTCATGCCTGTAATCCCACCACTTTGGGAGGCCAATGCAAGAGGATCACTTGAGCCCAGGAATTTGAGAGCAACCTGGGCAACATAGTGAGATCCCTTCTCTACAAAAAAATAGAAATATTAGTTGGGGCCGGGCGCAGTGGCTCACGCCTGTAATCCCAGCACTTTGGAAGGCCGAGGCGGGTGGATCACGAGGTCAGGAGATCAAGACCATCCTGGCTAACACGGTGAAACCCCATCTCTACTAAAAATACAAAAAATTAGCCGGGCGTGGTGGCGGGCGCCTGTAGTCCCAGCTACTCGGGAGGCTGAGGCAGGAGAATGGCGTGAGCCCGGGAGGCGGAGCTTGTAGCAAGCGGAGATCACAACACTGCACTCCAGCCTGGGTGACAGAGCGAGAATCCGTCTCAAAAAAAAAAAAAAAAAAAGGAAATATTAGTTGGGCGTGGTGGCATGCACCTGTAGTCTCAGCTCCTTGGGAGGCCGGAACTAAAAATACAATTTTTTTTTTTACAACTAAAAATAAAAATAAAAATAAAAATGTGAGCCTGGGAGGTCAAGGCTGCAGTGAGCCTTGACCACACCCCTGCACTCCAGACTGGGTGACTGAGTGAAAACCCATCTCAAAGAAAAAAAGTTATTGCCAAATCTATGATCGTAAAGATTTACTTGTATTTTTCTACGAATTTTGTGGATTTTGCTCTTATATCTAGGTCTATGCCCAATTTTTAGTTAATCTCTGTATATGGAGTGAGGTAAAACTCCAACTTCATTCTTTTGCATGTGAATATCCAGCACCATTTGTTTAAAAAATAGTTCTTTTATAGAAGATATTTACAACTAAAAAATAAAAATATGCCAGGTGCAGTGGCTCACGCCTATAATCCCAGCACTTTGGGAGGCCTGAGGCAGGCGGATCACGAAGTCAGGAGATCGAGACCATCCTGGCTAACATGGTGAAACCCCGTCTCTACTAAAAGTACAAAAAATTAGCCAGGCGTGGTGGCAGGCGCCTGTAATCCCAGCTACTTGGGAGGCTGAGGCAGGAGAATGGTGTGAACCCGGGAGGCGGAGCTTGCAGTGAGCCGAGATTGTGCCACTGGACTCCAGCCTGGGCAACTGAGTGAGACTCCGTCTCAAAAAAAAAAAAAAAAAAAAAAATATATATATATATATATATATATATATAAATTTTTATTTTCTCATTAAATGGTCTTGCCACCCTTATTAAAAATCAGTCAAACAGGCCGGGCAAGATGGCTCATGCCTGTAATCCCAGCACTTTGGGAGGCCGAGGCAGGCGGATCACGAAGTCGATCTCGGCTCACTGCAAGCTCCGCCTCCCGGGTTCATGCCATTCTCCTGCCTCAGCCTCTCCGAGTAGCTGGGACTACAGGCGCCCGCCACCACGCCTGGCTAATTTTTTGTATTTTTAGTAGAGACGGGGTTTCACCGTGGTCTCGATCTCCTGACCTCGTGATCCGCCCGCCTCGGCCTCCCAAAGTGCTGGGATTACAAGCGTGAGCCACCGCGCCCGGCCTAAAGGTCAATTTTTAAGATTTGAGATTTGTTCAGTCCCAAGGCAGGTTTCTCACAAATGTCTACCTTCCAGGTTCTCTTGGGCACATTAGCTAACCTACATTTTAGTCTATATATCCAATGACTCCTCCCAATTGCCTCATCACAACCTCCACTATTTTTGAGAGAACCCTTAGGCTCAAATTCTCCCACACTCTGTTGCAAATTAAGTCAGTTCTTCTGGGAAGAGATTAGGAGCTACTTGCTTTTTTTTTTTTTTTTTTTTTTTTTTTCATTTCTTCTAGGAGCTACTTGCCTTAAAACCCACTTCTCCTGCTGGGCAAAATCTCTAGGCCAAGTCTCTGGAGTGTGGGAGAGACAATGACATAATTCCCTCCAAATGATCTTTCTGCCTGGGAGCTGAGAGCTCAGCGGATGCGGTGTAGAAGCCACAGGTGTTGGTTTACCTCGGTGTGGAACCACCACCTTCAGAGCCACTACTAGAGCAGTGAATGGCTCAGTGTTCTCAGCACAGCCACACACACCCAAGGTACAGCTTCTGTCCCACAGCAGGGGCTAGGCAGAAGAAAGGATCCCTGCACATTTGCCCAGAATTTGGTGTCAGCAACAGGTAGCTGGGAGCTGGATGAGAACTGCTGACATCCTGCCTTTACCAGGAAGATGGCTCTCCAACTGGAAGCTGGGGAGAGAGGAAGTCTTGTGCCCTTGGCTGCACCACCCTGTAGTGGAGTCTCCACTTGACTGAACTGGAAGGCGAGAGGAGGGAAATGAATCCTGGTTCAAACACCACACTGTTCATTAAGTGGAAGTGGAGCATCATAAAGGTCTTCATCCTCATTGCCTTCATACTGAGTAGGCGGAGGAGGAAGAGGAAGAGAAGGGTCTTACTGTCTCAGGGGTGGCAGACCTGAAGAAAATTCGTAGATATGTGGATCTGTGCAGATCAAACCCATGTTGGTCTCAACTGTATACAAAAATCAATTATATTTTCATATAATAGAAACAAACAATTGAAAGTTAAAATATTGAAAATACAATTTATAATAACAAAAAAGCCATGAAATACTTTGGTTTGGATGTTTTTCCCTACCAAATCTCATGTTGAAATGTGACTCCCGGGGCCAGGCACGGTGGCTCATGCCTGTAATCCCAGCGCTTTAGGAGGCCAAGGAAGACGGATAACGAGGTCAGGAGATCGAGACCAGCTTGGCCAAGATGGCGAAACCCCATCTCTACTAAAAATACAAAAATTAGCTGGGTGTGGTGGCGGGCGCCTGTAATCCCAGCTACTTGGAAAGCTGAGGCAGGAGAATTGTTTGAACCCGGGAGTCGGAGGTTGCAGCGAGCCGAGATCATGCCACTGCACTCCAGCCTGGCGACAGAGCAAGACTCCATCTCAAAAAAAAAAAAAAAAAAAAAGAAAAGAAATGTGAGTCCCATTGTTGGAGGTGGGGCCTGATGAGAGGTGATTCGATCATGGGGGTGGATCCCTCACACATGGCATAGCACCATCCCCTTGGTGATAAGTGAGTTCCCCCTTTGAGTTCATATGCGATCTGGTTGTTTAAAACTGTATGGCACAGGCCAGGAACGGTGGCTCACGGCTGTAATCCCAGCACTTTGTGAGGCCAAGGTGGGCGGATCACTAGATCAAGAGATGAAGATCATCCCAGCCAACATGGTGAAATCCCATCTCTACTAAAAATACAAAAAATTAGCTGGGCGTAGTGGCACGCGACTGTAGTCCCAGCTACACAGGAGGCTGAGGCAGGAGGATGACTTGAACCTGGGAGGTGGAGGTTGCAGTGAGCCGAGATCATGCCATCGCACTCCAGCCTGGCCACAGAGCAAGACTCCGTCTTAAAAAAAAAAAAAAATGCTGGGCGCGGTGGCTCACGCCTGTAATCCCAGCACTTTCGGAGGCCAAGGCGGGCAGATCACTTGAGGTCAGGAGTTCAAGACCAGCCTGACCAACATAAAGAAACCCAGTCTCTACTAAAAATACAAAATTAGCCACGCATGGTGGCACGTGCCTGTAATCCCAGCTACTTGGGAGGCTGAGGCAGGAGAATCGCTTGAACCCAGGTGGCAGAGGTTGCTGTGAGCCGAGATTCTGCCATTGCACTCCAGCCTAAGCAACAAGAGCAAAACCCCATCTCAAAAAAAAAAAAAAAATTAATGAATAGTGAATGAATGAATGATGGAGAAGAGAAATTCCTTTTTTTTTTTTTGAGACGGCTGGAGGGCAGTGGAGCGATCTCAGCTCGCTACAACCTCCACCTCCCGGGTTCAAGCGATTCTCCTGCCTCAGCCTCCCATGTAGCTGGGATTACAGGCATGCACCACCATGCCTAGCTATTTTTTTTTGCATTTTTAGTAGAGACAAGGTTTCTCCTTGTTGGTCAGTCTGGTCTTGAACTCCTGACCTCAAGTGATTGGCCCGACTCGGCCTCCCAAAGTGCTGGGATTAAAGGCATGAGCCACTGCTCCTGGTCAGAAAGTTCTTTCAGGATAATGCAAAATAGTAAGTGAAGAAGGAATAATGGAATTGGAAAATCACCATTTGATAACCATCATAATAATTGATTCAGTTATCAATGCATCACTGTACACTGTACAATGCTAAAACTAGTGAGTAAAAGTTTAAGGAGCAAGAGGATGTTTACACAATCTCAACTATCTGCCTGCAAGATACTTATTAACTATAAAAGGTAAAATAGTAACTTCACAGTGGAGAAGCCTGGCAAACATCACCTTTACCAAGTGATCAAAGCTAACAAAGTTAACATCACTGATAATATTAATTGATAACATGTGCTTTCTGATATGATGTACTGAAAAGAACTCGGCATCACTTCTGCGGAATTACTGCTAAATTAATCTAAACCAAATCTAATTATGAGGGATTATCAGAGAAACAAATTGAGATACACTAACTTGCAAAATAACAGGGTTTGGAGGAAGACACAGTAGACAAATTTTTCCTTAGTCCTCCCACTAAATACAACTAACACTCCTAGACATTATATTTAAATTCAACATAAGACTCTGAAAAGTAGAAAACAAAGAGACCAGCAAGGACCCTCAGGGCTCAAGGAACAACACTGTGGTGATCTCCTTGTGTTTCCTTTTTTTTTCTTTTTCTTTTCTTTTCTTTTTTTTTTTTTAAGACAGAGTTTCACTCTTGTTGCCCAGGCTGGAGTACAATGGCGCAATCTTGGTTCACTGCAACCTCTGCCTCCCGGGTTCAAGCTATTCTGCCTCGGCCTCCTGAGTAGCTGGGATTATAGACGCCCACCACTGTGCCCAGCTAATTTTTGAATTTTTTGTAGAGGCAGGTTTTCTCCATGTTGGTCAGGCTGGTCTCGATTTCCGGACCTCAGGTGATCCACCCACCTCGGCCTCCCAAAGTGCTGGGATTACAGGCGTGAGTCACCACTCCTGGCCTTCGTTGTGTTTTCTTTTTGTCTCATATCTCAGAGTCGGATCTAAAGAAGTTAGCAACTATGGGTCAGGCACCATGGCTCACACCTGTAGTCCC
Organism: Nomascus leucogenys; assembly: GCF_006542625.1. NCBI lineage: Eukaryota > Metazoa > Chordata > Mammalia > Primates > Hylobatidae > Nomascus > Nomascus leucogenys. The sequence goes on along the minus strand of NC_044386.1, from coordinate 60,285,219 downwards.
AGTACTTTGGGATGCTGAGGGGGGCAGATCACCTGAGGTCAGGAGTTCGAGACCAGCCTAGCTAACATTGTGAAACCCCATCTCTACTAAAAATACAAAAATTAGCCCACTGAAACCAATGCATATAACAAAAAGGCCCCAATGAAAGTCGGCTGTCTTGCCAAACAACCAGGAAAGGTGCAGCCTAGTAAGAAAGAACATTTTTACACAGTAACTACTTTACTCTAAATACCACAGTAAAAAGTGGCCCAGTCAATATTCTTGTCATCAAGGGCTGAGTGAGGAGCCTAGACTTCTGCTATTGAAAACTATACCAAGGTGTCTAACACCCCTGCTAAGCAGGGAAAGGCCGAGGGAGCCAGGACTTTCATTAACATCTGGGTATAACAAGGGCCCCTACCCCATAGCATCAGTGAAGCCCATGTGGTTATCTGGAACTCCAACCCTCATGTCAATGTAGAGCAAATGAGGAATCTAGACTTCTCCCTCTACATGGCAGTAGTGAGATTGTATCCTCCGCTTCCCTGGCTGGAATAGTGTCAGAGAAAGCCAACTAAAATAGATTTAAGACGGGCATGGTGGCTCACACCTGTAATCCCAGCACTTTGGGAGGCCGAGGCAGGTGGATTATGAGGTCAGGAGTTCAAGACCAGCCTGGTCAATATGGTGAAACCCCATCTCTACTAAAAAATACCAAAATTAGCCTGGCATGGTGATGGGTGCCTATAGTCCCAGCTACTCGGGAGGCTGAGGCAGGAGAATCTCTGGAACCCAGGAGCGGAGGTTGCAGTGAGCCAAAATCACACCACTGCACTCCAGCCTGGGTGACAGAGCGAGACTCTATCTCAAAAAAAAATTTAAATAAGACTAGAGTCTTATTTTAAGATATAATGTGAAAATATTCAAGTTTCCATGCAGAATCACCAAGAACCAGGAAAATCTTTTTTTTTTTTTTTTTTTTTTGAGACGGAGTCTTGCTCTGTCTCCCAGGCTGGAGTGCAGTGGCGCAATCTCGGCTCACTGCAAGCTCCGCCTCCCGGGTTCACGCCATTCTCCTGCCTCAGCCTCTCTGAGTAGCTGGGACTACAGGCGCCCGCCACCACGCCCGGCTAATTTTTTTTTTGTATTTTTAGTAGAGACGGGGTTTCACCATGGTCTCGATCTCCTGACCTCGTGATCCGCCCGCCTCGGCCTCCCAAAGTGCTGAGATTACAAGCGTGAGCCACCGTGCCCAGCCAGAACCAGGAAAATCTTAAACTAAATGAAAAAAGAAATCACTAGAAGTCAACACCAAGAAGACAGATATAATACATTACTTATAGAAGAAAAACAATTCAAATGACAGTGAATTTCTTATCAGAAACCATAGAAGTCAGAAAAAAGTAGCAAAATATTTTTCTAGTGATGGAAGAACTGACAACTCAGAATCTTATACCCAGTGAAAATGTCCTTCAAGCGTAAATGGAAAATCAAGATATTGTCAGATGAAGGAACACGCTGTCTGATGAAGAGAGTTGATAGTCATCAAACCTATCTTGAAAGAACAGGCCAGGCACTGTGGCTTATGCCAGTAATCTCAGCACTTTGGGAGGCTGAGGCAGGTGGATCACCTGAGGCCAGAAGTTCAAGACCAACCTGGCCAACATAGTGAAACCCCATCTCTACTAAAAATACAAAAATTAGCTGGGCATGGTGGCAGGCACTTGTAATCTCAGCTACTTGGGAGGCTGAGGCGGGAGAATTCCTTGAACCCAGGAGGCAGAGGTTGCCGTGAGCCGAGATCACACCATTGCACGCCAGCCTGGGCAACTGAGTGAGACTCCCTCACAAAACGAAACAAAACAAAACAAAATCCCAGCAATTTGGCAGGCCGAGGTGGGTGGATAACATGAGGTCAGGAGTTTGAGACAAGCCTGGCCAACGTGGTAAAACCCAATCTCTACTAAAAATACAAAAATTAGCTGGGCATGGTGGTGCACACCTGTAACTACAGCTACTCAGGAGGGTGAGGCAGGAGAATCGCTTGAACCTGGCGGACAGAGGTTGCAGTTGTCAGGCCTCTGAGCCCAAGCTAAGCTATCATATCCCCTGTGACCTGCACGTATACATCCAGATGGCCTGAAGCAACTGAAGATCCACAAAGAAGAGAAAATAGCCAGTTCCTGCCTTAACTGATGATATTCCAACATTGTGATTTGTTCCTGCCCCACCCTAACTGATCAGCTGATTTTGTGACAATACACCCTCCCTGCCCTTGCGATAATGTACTTTGTGATATTCCCCTGCCCTTGTGAATGTACTTTGTATGATACATCCTCCCCACCCTTAAGAAGGTACATCATAATATTCTCCTCTGCCCTTGAGAATGTACTTTGTAAGATCCACCCCCTGCCCACAAAAAAATTGCTCTGAACTCCACCGCCTATCCCAAACCTATAAGAACTAATGATAATCCACCACCCTTTGCTGACTCTCTTTTCAGACTCAGCCCATCTGCACTCAGTTGATTAAACAGCTTTATTCCTCACACAAAGCCTGTTTGGTCGTCTCTTCACACGGACTCACGTGACATTTGGTGCAAAAGACCCGGGACAGGGGGAGTCCTTCAGGAGACTGGTCCCTTCCTCGCCCTCACTCCATGAGGAGCTCCACCTATGACCTTGGGTCCTCAGACCAACCAGCCCAAGGAACATTTAACATCTCACCAATTTCAAATCAGGTAAGCAGTCTTTTCACTCTCTTCTCCAACCTCTCTCACTATCCCTCCACCCTTCAATCTCTCCCTTCCTTAATTTCGGTTCCTTTCCCTTTCTGGTAGAGACAGAAGAGACACATTTTATCCGTGAACTCAAAACTCTGGTGCCAGTCACAGACTCAGGAAGACAGTCTTCCCTTGGTGTTTAATCACTGCAGGGACACCTGCCTGATTATTAACCCACATTTCAGAAGTTTCTGATCACCACGGGACGCCTGCCTTGATCCTTCACCTTGGTGGCAAGCACCACCTCCCCTGGGTGGCAAGTACCACCCCCTGCCTCTGGTGTCCCTACCCTCTCTTTCTTCTGGGCTTGCCTCCTTCACTATGGGCAACCTTCCACCCTCCATTCCTCCTTCTTCTCCTTTAGCCTATGTTCTCAAGAACTTAAAACCTCTTCAACTCTCGCCTGACCTAAAACCTAAGCATCTTACTTTCTTCTGCAACACCACTTGGCCCCACTACAAACTTGATAATGGCTCTAAATGGCCAGAAAATGGCACTTTCAATTCCTCCATCCTACAAGACCTAGATAATTTTTGTCAAAAAATGGGCAAATGATCTGAGGTGCCTTACGTCCAGGCATTTTTCACACTTCGTTCCCTCCCTAGTCTCTGTTCTTAATGCGACTCGTCCCAAATCCTCTTTCTTTCCCTCCCGCCTGTCCCTTCACTCCCAACCCCAAGCGTCTCTGAGTCCTTTGAAGCTTCCTTTTCAACTGATCCATCTGACCTCTCCCCTCCTCCCCAGACTACTCCTCCTCAGGTCACTCCCCACCAGGCTGAATCAGGCTCCAACTCTTCTTCAGCCTCCACTCCCCAACCCTATAACCCTCACATTACCTCCCCTCCTCACACCCGGTCTGGCTGACAGTTTTGTTCTGCAACTAGCTCTCCCCCACCTGCCCAACAATTTCCTCTAAGAGTAGTGGCTGGAGCTGAAGGCATAGTCAGGGTACATGTGCCTTTTTCTCTATCAGACCTTTCCCAAATCAGCCAGAGTTTAGGCTCTTTCTCATCAGACCCCACTAAATATATACAGGAATTCCAATATCTAACTATGCCCTACAATTTAACCTGTAGAGACTTAACTGTCATCCTAACTTCTACCCTCTCCCCAGATGAATGGGGAAGAGTTTTTTCTCTAGCCCAATCTCACGTGGCCAACTGTCGGCTTCATGAGCCAGTACTCCAGGAAGGCATTAGAGCAGTTCCCTGAGAGGATCCCCAGTGGAACTATCAGGCAGATTCCCCAGGTATAGCTCAGTGAGATTACATGATTTCTTGCCTAGTTGAAGGGCTTTAAAAGGCAGCATACAAATCTGTTAATTATGACAAACTTGAAGAAACCACCCAAGGAAAGGTTGAAAACCCAGCCAGTTCATGGCTCATCTAGCAGCAACCCTGAGACGCTTTACAGCCTTGGACCGAGAAGGGCCAGAAGGCTGTCTTATTCTCAATATGCATTTTATCACTTAGTCTACTCCTGACATTTGAAAGAAACTCCAAAAGCTAGACTCCAGCCCTCAAACCCCACAAGAGGACTTAATTAAACTCACCTTCAAGGTGTACAATAATAGAGAAGAGGCAGCCAAGCGGCAACATATTTCTGAGTTGCAATTAGTTGCCTCCACTGTGAGAGAAACCCCAGCCACATCTCCAGCACACAAGAACTTCAAAATGCCTAAACTGCAGCAGCCAGGCATCCCTCCAGGGCCTCCTCCCCCAGGATTTTGCTTCAAGTGCCAGAAATCTGGCCACTGGGCCAAGGAATGCCCACAGCCCGGGATTCCTCCTAAGCTGTGTCCCATCTGTGCAGGACCCCACTGGAAATTGGACTGTCCAGCTTGCCTGGCAGCCACTCCCAGAGCCCCCAGAGCTCTAGCCCAAGGCTCTCTGACTGACTCCTTCCTAGATCTGCTTGGCTTAGCGGCTGAAGACTGATGCTGCCCAATCGCCTCAGAGGCCCCCTGGACCATCACAGACGCCGAGCTTCAGGTAACTCTCACAGTGGATGGTAAGTCCATCCTCTTTTTAATCAATACAGGGGCTACCCACTCCACATCATCTTCTTTTCAAGGGCCTGTTTCCCTTGCCCCCATAACTATTGTGGGTATTGACGACCAGTCTTCTAAACCTCTTAAAACTCCCAAACTTTGGTGCCAACTTGGACAATATTCTTTTATGCATTCCTTTTTAGTTATCCCCACCTGCCCATTCCCTTATTAGGTCAAGACATATTAACAAAATTATCCACTACCCTGACTATTCCTAGACTACAGCCACACCTCATTCTTGCCCTTTTCCCCAGTTCAAAGCCTCCTTTGAGTCCTTCCCTTGTGTCTCCCTACCTTCATCCACAAGTATGGGACACCTCTACTCCCTCCTTAGTGACCGATCATGTACCCCTTATCATCCCATTAAAACCTAATCACCCTTACCCCCTTCAACGCCAATATCCCATCCCACAGCAGGCTTTAAAAAGGTTAAAGCCTGTTATCACCCGCCTGTTACAACATGGCCTCTTAAAGCCTACAAACTCTCCTTACAACTCTCCTATCCTACCTGTCCAAAAACTGGACAAGCCTTACAGGCTAATCCAAGATCTTCACCTTATCAACCAAATTGTCTTGTCTATCCAGCCAAACCCATATACTCTCCTATCCTCAATACCTCCCTCCACAACCCATTATTCTATTCTGGATCTCAAAAATGCTGTCTTTACTATTCCTTTACACCCTTCATCCCAGCCTCTCTTCGCTTTCACTTGGACTGACCCTGACACCCATCAGTCTCAGCAGCTTACCTGGGCTGCACTGCTGCAAGGCTTCAGGGACAGCCCCCATTACTTCAGTCAAGCCCTTTCTCATGATTTACTTTCTTTCCGTTCATCTGCTTCTCACCTTATTCAATATTTTGATGACCTTCTACTTTATAACCCCCCTTACAAATCTTCTCAACAGGACACCCTCCTGCTCCTTCAACATCTAGTCTCAAAGGGATATCACATATCCCCCTCCAAAGCCCAAATTTCTTCCTCATCCGTTACCTATCTCAGCATAATTCTTCATAAAAACACATGTGCCCTTGGGCCAGGCATGGTGGCTCACACCTGTAATTCCAGCATTTTGGGAGGCTGAAGCAGGTGGATCATGAGGTCAGGAGATCGAGACCATCCTGGCTAACATGGTGAAACCCCGTCTCTACGAAAAATACAAAAAAAAAAAAAAAAAAATTAGCCAGTCATGGTGGCATGCACCTGTAGTCCCAGCTACTCAGGAGGTTGAGGTAGGAGAATCCCTTGAACCCGGAGGCAGAGGTTGCAGTGAGCTGAGATCATGCCACTGCACTCCAGCCTGAGCAACAGAGCGAGACTCTGTCAAAACAAAACAAAACAACAACGAAAAAACACACGTGCTTTCCCTGCTGATCATGTCCGGCTAATCTCCCAAATTCCAACCCCTTCTACAAAGCAACAACTCCTTTCCTTCCTAGGCATGATTGAGTACTTTTGTCTCTGGATACCTGGTTTTGCCATCCTGACTAAACCATTATATATACTCACAAAAGCAAACCTAGCTGACCCCATAGATCCTAGATCCTTTCACCGCTTAGGATTCCATTCCTTAAAACCGCCCTAGAAGCTGCTCCCACACTAGCTCTCCCTAACTCATCCCAACACTTTTCATGACACACAGCCAAAGTGCAGGGCTGTGCGGTCAGAATTCTTACACAAGAGCCGGGACCATGCCCTGTAGCCTTTGTGTTCAAACAACTTGACCTTACTGTTTTAGCCTAGCCCTCATGTCTGCATGCAGCAGCTGCCACTGCTTTAATATTTAGAGGCCCTGAAAATCACAAACTATGTTCAACTCACTCTACAGTTCTCATAACTTCTAAAACCTATTTTCGTCCTCACACCTGACACATATACTTTCTGTCCCCCAGCTCCTTCAGCTGTACTCACTCTTCGTTGAGTCTCCCACAATTACCATTGTTCCTGGCCTGAACTTCAATCCGTCCTCCCACATTATTCCTGATACCACACCTGACTCCCATGACTGTATCTCTCTGATCCACCTGACATTCACTCCATTTCCCCACCCTTCTTTTCTGTTCCTCACCCTAATCGCACTTGGTTTATTGACAGCAGTTCCACCAGGCCTAATTGCCACTCACCAGCAAAGGCAGGCTATGCTATGGTAGCTTCCACATCTATCCTTGAGGCTACCACTCTGCCCCCCTCCACTACCTCTAAGCAAGCCGAACTCATTGCCTTAATTTAGTCCCTCACTCTTGCAAAGGGACTATGCGTCAATATTTATACTGACTCTAAATATGCCTTCCATATCCTGCACCACCATGCTGTTATATGGGCAGAAAGAAATTTCCTCACTACACAAGGGTCCTCCATCATTAATGCCTCCTTAATAAAAAGGAGGCATTAAAGCTGCTCAACTTCCAAGGAAGCTAGGGTCATTCACTGCAAGGGCCATCAAAAGGCATCAGATCCCATCGCTCAAGGCAATGCTTGTGCTAATAAGGTAACTAAAGAAGTAGCTAGCCTTCCAACTTCTGTCCCTCATGGCCAGTTTTTCTCCTTCTCATCTTTTCACTTTACAATTCCAATTTTGCCTTACAAAAGGTCTCTTCTTCCTCTGTGGCTCCTCCACCTACATGTGTTTACCTGCTAATTGGACAGGCACATGCACACTAGTTTTCCTTCCTCCCAAAATTCAATTTGCAAATAGGACCGAACAGCTTCCTCTTCCCCTCATGACACCAACACTTCACCACTATTTTGTTTTATTTTTCTTATTAACATAAAAATACAGGAATAGGCCTTGACTTACTGACTGCTGAAAAAGGAGGACTCTGTATATTTTTAAATGAAGAGTGTTGTTTTACCTAAATCAATCTGGCCTGGTATATGACAACATTAAAAAAAAAAAAACTCAAGGATAGAGCCCAAAAACTTGCCAACCAAACAGGTAATTACACTGAACCCCCTTGGGTACTCTCTAATTGAATGTCCTGGGTCCTCCCAATTCTTAGCCCTTTAATACCTGTTTTTCTCGTTCTCTTATTTGGACCTTGTGTCTTCCGCTTAGTTTCTCAATTCATACAAAAACGCATCCAGGCCATCACCAGTCATTCTATACGACAAATGCTCCTTCTAACAACCCCACAATATCACCCCCTACCCCAAAAGCTTTCCTCAGTTTAATCTCTCCCACTGTATGTTCCCACGCCACCCCTAATATCGCTTGAAGCAGCCCTGAGAAACATCGCCCATTATCTCTCCATATCACCCCCAAAAATTTTCACCACCCCAACACTTCACCACTTTAATGTTAATATGAGAATATTATATTAATATATTAATATGAGAATATTATATTAATATATATTTAATATTATATTTTTAAATATATTTAATAATATATTTAATATATTAATATTATATAAGAATCTTATATTAATATAAGAAGGCAGGAATGTGAGGCCTCTGAGCCCAAGCTAAGCCATTATATCTCCTGTGACCTGCACGTATACATCCAGATGGCCTGAAGCAACTGAAGATCCACAAAAGAAGTGAAAATAGCCAGTTCCTGCCTTAACTGATGACATTACATCATTGTGATCTGTTCCTGCCCCACCCTAACCGATCAATTGACTTTGTGACACTACAGGTGTGTGCCACCATGCCCAGGTAATTTTTGTATTTTTAGTAGAGATGGGGTTTGGCCAGGCAGGTCTTGAACTCCTTTCCTCAAGTGATCTGCCCACCTCGGCCTCCCAAAGTGCTGAGATTACAAGCATGAGCAACCTCGCCTGGCCTATACCATTTAAGTTGTTCAAAAAACACTTATATATAAATCTAGCACATAGGAATTATTTGCTTAAAACCATAAAATATTGGTGAAGAAAATCAAAGAAGTTCTAAGAGAGAGATATCCCATGATTATGGACTAGAAGATGCAACATAGCATAGATGTTAATTCTCCCCAAACTGCTATATACATTTATTTTTTCTAATATTTTTATTTTTTGAGACTGAGTATCACTCTATTGCCCAGGCTGGAGTGCAGTGGCTCAATCTCAGCTCACTGCAACCTCCGCCTCCTGGTTTCAGGCGATTCTTGTGCCTCAGCCTCCTCAGTAGCTAGGACTAGAGGCGCTTGCCACTACACCTGGCTAATTTTTGTATTTTTAGTAGAGATGGGGTTTCACCATGTTGGCCAGTTTGGTCTCGAACTCCTGACCTCAGGTGAGCAACCCACCTCGGCCTCCCAAAGTGGCTCAAGATTACAGGCTTGAGCCACCACGCCCAGCCTATTTATTATTATTTATTTATTTATTTATTTTTGAGATGAAGTTTCTCTCTTGTTCCCCAGGCTGGTGTGCAATGGCAAGATCTCAGCTCACTGCAACCTCTGCCTTCCAGGTTCAAGCGATTCTCCTGCTTCGGCTTCCCGAGTAGCTGGGATTACAGGAATGTGCCACCATGCCTGGCTAATTTTTTGTAGAGACGGGCTTTCTCCATGCTGGTCAGGCTGGTCTTGAACTCCTGGCCTTAAGTGATCCACCTGCGTGGTCAGAATTTTGAGACCAGGGTGGCCAACATGGTAAAATCCTGTCTCTACTAAAAATATAAAAATTAGCCTGGGGTGGTGGCACACACCTGTACTCCCAGCTACTTGAGAGTCTGAGGCAAGAGAATCGCTTGAACCTGGCAGGTTGAGGTTGGGGTGAGCCAAAGTTGTACCACTGCACTCTGGCCTGGGTGACAGGGCAAGACTCTGTCTCAAAAGAAAAATAAAATAAAAATTAAAATTAAAATTAAAAAACCAGCAAGATTTATATGATGATACAGGAAAACTTTTTCTAAAAGAAAAGCAAGGCAGGGTGCAGTGGCTCATGCCTGTAATCCCAGCACTTTTGGAAGCCGAGGCCAGCAGATCACTTGAGGTTAGGAATTTGAGACCAGCCTGGCCAACATGGTGAAATCCCGTCTCTACTAAAAGTACAAAAATTAGCCAGGCATGGTGGTGGGCGCCTGTAGTCCCAGCTACTCAGGAGGCTGAGGCAGGAGAATCTCTTGAACCCAGGAGGCAGAGGTTGAAGTGAGCTGAGATCGCACCACTGCACTCCAGCCTGGGAGACAAAACAAGACTCTGTTTCAAAAAAAAAAAATAAATAAATAAATAAAAGAAAAGCAAAGAAATTGTCAGAGGCATTTGAACAAGAGCGACTCCATCTTGAATAGGGCCTGGATAAATAAGGCTGAGACCTGCTGGACTGCATTCCCAGGAGCTTAGGTGTTCTTAGTCACAGGATGAGATAGGAGGTTAGCACAAGATACAGGTCACAAAGACTCTGCTGATAAAACAAGATGCGGTAAAGAAGCCAGCCAAAACCTGCCAAAACCAAGAGGGCTATGAAAGTAATCTTTGGGGGCCGGGCGCGGTGGCTCATGCCTGTACTCCCAGCACTTTGGGAGGCCAAGGCCGGTGGATTACCTGAGGTCAGGATTACCTGAGGTCAGGAGTTCGAGGCCAGACTGGCCAAAGTGGTGAAACCCCCGTCTCCATTAACATTTTGTACTTTTAGTAAAGTACAAAAATTAGCCGGGCTTGGTGGCGGTCGCCTGTAATCCCAGCTACTTGGGAGGCTGAGGCAGGAGAAACGCTTGAACCTGGGAGGTGGAGGTTGCAGTGAGCCGAGATCGCCCCATTGCACTCCAGCCTGGGAAACAAGAGCAAAACTCCATCTGAAAAAAAAAAAAAAGTGACCTTTGCTTGTCCTCACTGCTCATTAAATACTAATTGTAACACAAGAGCATACTAAAGAACACTCCCACCAGCACCATGACAGTTTACAAATGCCATGGAAACACCCAGAAATTACCCTATATGGTCTAAAAAGGGGAGGAACCCCCAGTTGTGATTTCTGGGAAATCTCCTCCACCTGTTTTCCAGAAAAACTCATGAATAATCCACACCTTGTTTAGCATGTAATCCAGAAATAACTATAAGTATACTCAGCTGAGCAGCCCATACATTGCTCCACCTATGGAGTAGCCACTTTATTTCTTTACTTTCTTTTTTTTTTTCACTTTGTAATATTTTAATTTTTAATTTTTGTTGGCACATAGTAGGTGTATTATGTATTTATAGGGTACATGAGATTTTTTATTTTCACATTTAAGATGTTAGAAATTAAAGGACACAGTGGCTCATGCCTGTAATCCCAACACTTAGGGAGGCCAAGGTGGGTGGATCACCTAAAGTCACGAGTTTGAGACCAGCTTGGCCCACACGGTGAAACCCTGTTTCCACTAAAAATACAAAAATAAATGGGGCCTGGTGGCAGGCGCCTGTAATCCCAGCTACTAGGGAGGCTGAGGCAGGAGAATTGCTTGAACCCAGGAGGCAGAAGTTGCAGTGAGCCAAGTTTGCACCATTGCACTCCAGCCTGGGCAACAAGAGCAAAATTCCATTTAAAAAAAAAAAAAAAAAAAAAGATTTTACAAGTTGATTTTGTGCTAAGAAAGATGAGCTTTAATTCTCTTGCCCTAACGTTTTTTTCTCCTTTTTAAAAAAACTTTTTTTATTTCCATAGATTTTGGGGGAACAGTTAGTTACATGAGTAAGTTCTTTAGTGGAGATTTGTGAGATTTTGGTGTACTCGTCACCCGAGCAGTATATGCCAAACTCAATTTGTAGTCTTTTATCCCTCAGCCCTTCCCTTTTTTTTTTTGAGATGGGATCTCTTGTGCAGTGGCACAATCTTGGCTCACTGAAACCTCCACCTCCTAGGATCAAGTGATTCTTCTGCCTCAGCCTCCCAAATAGCTGGGATTACAAGCACACACCACCACACTCAGCTAATTTTTGTATTTTTAGTAGAGATGGGGTTTTGCCAAGTTGGCCAGGTTGTTCTCGAACTCCTGACCTCAGGTGATCTGCTTGCCTCAGCCTCCCAAAATGCTGAGATTACAGGTGTGAAAAACCGCTCCCAGCATCATACTAATAAAATTGCTTTTGCTTTTCTCTGTTGCGTTACCCCAAATTCTTTCTTGTGAGAGGTCCAATAACTATCTCTTGGGGTCTGGATTGGGAACTGTTTCAGTAATAGAACTAGAATAGCTGAAACAATTTCGAAGATGCAGTATAAAGGGAGAGGAATCAGTCTAATTTCAAAACTTACTAGATAGCTAAATGAATTAAGGCTGTATAGTATTGGTGGAGAGATAGACACACAGATCTTGAAACTGCCTTTCTAAATATTATAACAGTGAGAAAATGACCAGGGCTGGGCATGGTGGCTCACACCAGTAATCCCAGCAGTTTTGGAGGCCAAGGTGGGTGGATCACCTGAAGTCAGGAGTTCAAGACCAGCCTGACAAATACGGTGAAACCCTTTCTCTACTAAAAATATAAAAATCAGCCAGCTGTGGTGGTGTGTGTCTGTAGTCCCAGCTACTGCGGAGGCTGAGACAGGAGAATTGCTTGAACCTGGGAGGCAGAGGTTACAGTGAGCCGAGATCACACCACTGCATGCCATGCCAGCCTGTGTGACAGAGCCAGACTCTGTCTCAAAAAATAAAAAAAAAAAAAGGAAGAAAGAAAATAATGACCCTGTAAGAGGTATGAACTAACCAACTCCCATCTTGCCTCTAAAGTCCAAACTGGGGGTTCTCTCTCTTGGCTTTGGAGTGCCGCCTCCCTCTGTCCCTGTACAAGGGAGTTTCTTCCTTCTTTCTTCCCCCTTCTATCTTGCCTATTAAATTCTCTGCCCCTTAAAAACACAAATAAATAAATAAATAAAGTCCAAACTATGGCCAGGTGCGGTGCCTCCCCTGGGCAGATCATGATGTCAGGAGATGGAGACCATCCTGACCAACATGGTGAAACCCCATCTCTACTAAAAATACAAAAATTAGCTGGGCATGGTGGTGGGTGCCTGTAATCCCAGCTGCTCAGGAGGCTGACGTAGGAGAATCCCTTGAACCTGGGAGGCAGAGGTTGCAGTGAGCCGAGATTGTGCCACTGCATTCCAGCCTGAGCAACAGAGCGAGACTCCATCTCAAAAACAAAGCAAAAAAACCTACCAGGTTAGGAGGATGAGATGAATTTTACTAAGGTGTATAGATAAGTGATTACCAGCTATTATTCTGGAGATCACAAAATTTACAAGTTCCTCAATTACTCTTGCAAATAACATCACTATTACAGAACCTAAGATTGGCCTTTTGAGATATTTCTTTTAGGCTTTTGCATTTCTGAGGACCCGTAGCCCCACCCGGCTCTGTGACTCTTGACTTAACTTCTCCTGTGGCCTCACCCAGAAGCTGACTCACCACACAAGGACCGTTTTCCACACCCCTATGAATGCATCCACAACCAATCAGTAGTACCGATTCCCTTGCCTCCCAAACTATCCTTTAAAAACCCTAGCCTCAACCAGGCACAGTGGCTCACGCCTGTAATCCCAGCACTTTGGGAGGCCGAGGTGGGCGAATCACGAGGTCAGGAGATCGAGACCACGGTGAAACTCCGTCTCTACTAAAAATACAAAAAATTAGCCGGGCGTGGTGGCGGGCGCCTGTAGTCCCAGCTACTTGGAGAGGCTGAGGCAGGAGAATGGCATGAACCTGGGAGGCGGAGCTTACAGTGAGCCGAGATTGCGCCACTGCACTCCAGCCTAGGCGACAGAGCGAGACTCCGTCTCAAAAAAAAAAAAAAAAACAAAAAAAAAAACACCTATGCAAATATCTTGACTCTTTATCAGTTTTATTGACATTTAATTCAGATAACGAAATCACCTTTTAGTGGTTTTTAGTAGATTCACATTTTAGAACATTTCATTACTCCAAAAAGACCACCCATAAAGCAAGAGCAAAACTCCATCTCAAAAAAAAAAAAGAAAGAAAGAAACATCTAGGCCGGGCATAGTGGCTCACACCTGTATTCCTAGCACATTGGGAGGCTGAGGTGGGCAGATCACCTGAGGTCAGGATGTTACCAGTAGAAGGTGTCCAGGTTCTTGGCATCTCAAACAAAGAATTGGACGAAACACACAAATAAAGCAAGGAAAGAATGAAGGGATTTATTGAAAATGAAAGTAGCTAGGCGAGGTGGCTTGAGCCTGTAATCCCAACACTTTAGGAGGCCAAGGCGGGGGGAACACTTGAGGCCAGGAGTTCAAGACCAGTCTGGCCAACAGGCTGAAACCCCATCTCTGCTAAAAATACAAAAATTAGCCAAACGTGGTGGGCATGCCTGAATCCCAGCTACTCGGGAGGCTGAAGCTGGAGAATGGCTTGAACCCAGGAGGTGGAGGTTGCAGTGAGTCGAGATCATGTCACTGCACTCCAGCCTGGATGACAAAGGAAGACTCTTCCTCAAAAAAAAAAAAAAAAAAAAAAAGGAAAATGAAAGTACATTCTACAGTGTGGGAGGGGGCCTGAGCTTAGGGGTTCAAAGGCCCTGCTACAAAATTTTTAGGGAGTTTAAATACCCCCTAGAGGATTCCTTTGGTTACTTCAGGTACATCCTGTGTAAATGGAGAGGATGAAGTAAAGCTACAAAGTCATGTACAGCATAGGCCCTATGGAGAGGATATTTCCTGTTATAGCTGAAGTGTGAATCGGCCTTATGTTCTCTGCCTCCAGACCCTATTTTCCTGCCTCATCTCCCGCTGAGAGATGTGATCCCCATAAATCTTTATGGGAGGCAGAGGGATCAACGGTTTGTTTGTTCGTTTGTTTTCCTCTGCTTCATGCTGGCTTGGGGCATAGTCCTTACCTATTGGGATCACAGAACTTTTGCCCTGTTCTTTCTAGTGAAGGCAGGGTAACTTCTTTTTTTTGAGATGGAGTCTCACTCTGTCGCCCAGGCTGGAGTGCAGTGGTGCAATCTCTGCTCACCACAACCTCTGCCTCCCGGGTTCAAGTGATTCTCCTGACTCAGCCCTCCCGAGTAGCTGGGATTACAGGCACGCGACCCCACGCCCAGCTAATTTTTCTATTGTTAGTAGAGATGGGGTTTCACTATGTTGGTCAGGCTGGTCTTGAACTCCTGACCTCGTGATCCACCCGCCTCAGCCTTCCAAAGTGCTGGGATTACAGGCATGAGCCACTGCTCCCGGTCCAGCAGGGTAACTTCTTTATGGCCAGGGGTGGTGTCTTTACCTGGAACTGGCTGGAACTTTTGTTGCATGATCATCTGAAACTTGATGGACTCTAGGCAAGAGGAAATGAATTTGGTTAAAAGATCTAATGGAAACTTCAAGGAGTGGATATCTATGATGTCAGAAATGTTTGTTACAGAGATTTGCAGTAAAAAAAAAAACAAAAAACAAAACCTGGGCCAGTGCAGTGGCTCACGCTTGTAATCCCAGCACTTTGGGAGGCCGAGGCGGGCGGATCACGAAGTCAGGAGATCGAGACCACAGTGAAACCCCGTCTCTACTAAAAATACAAAAAAATTAGCCAGGCATGGTGGCGGGCGCCTGTAGTCCCAGCTACTCGGAGAGGCTGAGGCAGGAGAATGGCGTGAACCCGGGAGGCGGAGCTTGCAGTGAGCCGAGATTGCACCACTGCACTCCAGCCTGGGCGACAGAGCGAGACTCCGTCTCAAAAAAAAAAAAAAAAAAAAAAAAAATCATGGTTTTATATATGTGCATACACAAGCAAAGCCAGAGGAGAATAAACAGCAAACGAATGAAAACCAGAAGCAAAACAAAAAGGAAACCAACTATAAATTTTCCTGCTCAATTTACTCTGGAGGCCACAGTGTTACCTAGGGTCCCAAAAAACCCATATAATGAATATTTTATTCCTGATACACAATTCAGTATCCTTAAGTTCACCAATATCATTATACATTCTGTGCAATCAAGAAATCCACTTTAGGCACATGACCAATAAGTAATCTAGCACTATCCAGGCAAAACAGTAAACATAGTGTGAAGCAATGCAGGCAACTTTACGCTAAATCCAGCTTCATGCTTGTGAAAGTGCCTTTGCAAAATTATGACTGAGACCGTGAAAGAGATCTAACTTAACTGACTCCATCTTGCTTCTAACCCCCAAGCTGTCCTTGTTCATTCCTGGGCGTAGACTGAACTAACTTTGGGAGAAACTTAGTTTATAGTTTAAACAAAGATGGTAAAGGCCCTTTCTTAAAGCAGGCCTGCTTCTTGTCTGGGGACTAGGCTGCCTTAGTAGGACTAACTTAGCCACAAGATTAGAAATTATGGTTTAGGAGTCATGCAGCTGGAGGCTACGAGATTCTGACCTCCCTAAACTGCTCCTAAGATCAGTGCTTCAGATATTTTGCAGAGCCTGCACTTGCAGGATCAGCTGGCACCACCCAGATCAATACACTGGCTCATCTGATCTTATGGCCTCCATCCAGGAACTGACTCAGAACAGAACAAGAAGACAGCTCCGACGCTCTATGATTTTATCTCTGACCAATCAGCACTCCTGGCTCACTGACTTCCCTCCACCCACCAAGTTATCCTTAGAAACTCTGCTCCCCAAATGCTTGGAGACAATAATTTAAGTAATAATACAACTCGGGTGGGACGCAGCGGCTCACGCCTTGTAATCCCGGCACTTTGGGAGGCCAAAGCGGGTGGATCACGAGGTCAGGAGTTTAAGACCAGCCTAGCCAATATGGTGAAACCCCGTCTCTACTAAAAATACAAAAATTAACCAGGTGTGGTGGTGTGCACCTGTAGTCCCAGCGGCTTGGGAGGCTGAGGCAGGAGAATCGCTTGAATCCGGAGACGGAGGTTGCAGTGAGCAGAGATCGCTCCACTGCACTCCAGCCTGGGTGACAGAGCAAGACTCCTTCTCAAAAAAAAAAGAAACAAAAAAACTCTGGTCTTCCACACAGCGAGCTCTGTGTGAATTACTGTTTCTCTATTGCAATTCCCCTGTCTTGAATAGGGTCTTTCTAGGCATTGGGCAAGGTGAATCCCTTGAGCTACTGAAAGGTGACAGCATGCTGGCAGCCCTCACAGCCCTTGCTTGCTCTCCATGCCTCCTCAGCCTTGGTGCCCACTCTGGCCGCGCCTGAGGAGCCCTTCAGCCCGCCGCTGCACTGTGGGAGCCCCTTTCTGGGCTGGCCAAGGCTGGAGCCGGTTCCCTCAGCTTGCCGGGAGGTGTGGAGGGAGAGGCACGGATGGGAACCGGGGCTGCGCGCGGTGCTTGTGGGCCAGCGTGAGTTCCGGGTGGGTGTGGGCTTGGCGGGCCCGCACTCGGAGCGGCCAGCGGCCCCACCGGCCCAGGCAGTGAGGGGCTTAGCATCTGGGCCAGCAGCTGCTTGCTCAATTTCTCGCCAGGACTTACCTGCCTTCCCGCAGGGCAGGGTTCGGGACCTGCAGCCTCCCATGCCTGAGCCTCCCCGCCACTCCATGGGCTCCTGTGTGGCCAGAGCCTCCCCGACAAACGCTGTCCCCTGCTCCATGGTGCCCAGTCCCATCGACCACCCAAGGGCTGAGGAGTGCGGGTGCACGGCACGGGACTGGCAGGCAGCTCCACCTGTGCCTTGCTGTGGGCTCCACTGGGTGAAGCCAGCTGGGCTCCTGAGTCTGGTGGGGACTTGGAGAACCTTTATGTCTAGCTAAGGGATTGTAAACACACCAATCAGCCCTCTGTATCTAGCTCAAGGTTTGTAAACACACCAATCAGCACCCTGTGTCTAGCTCAGTGTTTGTGAATGCACCAATCAACACTCTGTATCTAGCTAATCTAGTGGGGATGTGGAGAACTTTTGTGTCTAGCTCAGGGATTGTAAAGGCACCAATGAGCACCCTGTCAAAACGGACTAATCAGCTCTCTGTAAAAGGACCAATCAGCTCTCTGTAAAATGGACCAATCAGCAGGATGTGGGTGGGGCCAGAAAAGAGAATAAAAGTAGGCTGCCCCAGCCAGCAATGGCAACCCGCTCGGGTTGCTTTCCGTGTTGTTTTTTTGCTTTTTGCAAGAAATCTTGCTACCGCTCACTCTTTGGGTCCACACTGCCTTTATGAGCTTTAACACTCACCGGAAATGTCTGCAGCTTTACTCCTGAAGCCAGCGAGATCACGAACCCACCGGGAGAATGAACAACTCCAGACCCGCCGCCTTAAGAGCTGTAACGCTCACCGGGAAGGTCTGCAGCTTCACTCCTGAGCCAGCAAGACCACGAACCCACTAGAAGGAACAAACTCCGAACACATCTGAACATCAGAAGGAACAAACTCCGGACACGTGAACTTTGAGAATTGTAACACTCACCGCTAGGGTCCGCAGCTTCATTCTTGAAGTCAACGAGACCAAGAACCCACCAATTCCAGACACACCACTACACTTAACTATGTAAAAAAAAAAAAAAAAAAAGAATTGCCAAACTGCTGATGTATTTTTACAATACTTCCTACTTTAATCAAGACGAAGAGCTTTAACTATGAAAATGTTAATTACCCAAATGTTTCTAGTTCTTTATCAGGTTTAAAAGAATATTTTATTATTTAACCTTTTTTCACTAATAACATAACCCTTTCTGGCACATTTTGTATACAGAATTACGCGTTATCTACCAACCTAAAACTTTAGTGAAACCCTAAGAAGCAAGAAATCCTGAACTATTAGATATGGATGTTTATACATTTAAAAAATTCCTAAATTAAATTTATTTGTTTATATTTGAGACGTAGTCTCACTCTGTCACCCAGGCTGGAGTGCAGTAACAGGATCTTGGCTCACTGCAACTTCGCCTCCCGGCGTTCAAGCGATTCTCCTGCCTTAGCCTCCCAAGTACCTGGGATTACAGGCGCATGCCACTAATCTTAAACCCTTTCAAATTCTTACTCCCTCATGAAACGTTCCCTGATTCCCTTTCTCTCGTTAAACTTCTGTCAAACCAGACGTACTTTTCTTTTGCAAAAATCACACTCCTTCTTTCTCTTTGTTAAGGCAGGGTCTTGCTGTCTCGTCCAGCAGGCTGAAATGCACTGACAAGATTATAGCTTACTGCATCTTCCAACTCCTGGGCTTAAGCAATTCTCCTGCCCCAGCACCCCCGCTCTCCTCCAATTGCAGGGACCACAGGCACGTGCCACCACGCCTGAATAATTTTTGTTGTTGCTGAGGCAGGGTCTCACTATGTTGTCTAGGCTAAAAATCACATTCTGATGTGAACTGATTCCCGCATATTCCATGGACCCACATTTCTGAACACTGACGGTTTGCTACCTACAGAGGTCGGCCCCACTGGCCCCAAAACAATGAAGACCTTGCCTGCCACAATTTCTACAATTTCACTCTCTCTTTCTTGGAGTAGCATCTCACTCTGTTGCCCAGGCTGGAGTGCAGTCTGGACTTTCTGGGGCTCAAGTGATCCTCCTACCTCAGCCTCCCGAGTAGCTGGAACCACAGGTGTACACCACCACACCGGGCTAATTTTTGTAGAGACGAGGTCTCTCCATGTTGCCCAGGTTGGTCTCAAACTCCTGGACTCAAGTGGTCTGCCCACGTCAGCCTCCCAAAGTACTGAGATTACAGGCGTGAGGCACCATGCCTGGCCACCTGGCGTAAGTTCTGTTCTTTTCCCTTTAGTGAGGATGTAGTCAGCTGCCTTGGCCTGGAGTATACAGTGTTGGATGTCTGAAGAAACACTGAATTGAGGGTCAGGCAAGGTGGCTCACGCCAGTAATCCCAGCACTTTGGGAGGCCGAGGAGGGCAGATCACCTGAGGTCAGGAGTTCAAGACCAGCCTGACCAACATGGTGAAACCCTGTCTCTATTAAAAATACAAAAAATTAGCTTGGTGTGGTAGCAGGCGCCTGTAATCCCAGCAACTTGGGAGGCTGAGGCAGGAGAATCGCTTGAACGCAGGAGGTGGAGGTTGCAGTGAGCCGAGATCGTGCCACTGCACTTCAGCCTGGCAACAAGAGCGAAACTCCATCTTGAAAACAAAAAAACACTGAATTGAGTCTTCCTGTTTGCCTCTCCAATGTACACAGTCAGTCTGAACAACAGACCTCCAGCTTGGGTCCGTGGCTGTCATTCCAGTTTCCTTTCAGGGCAGCAGCCTGGCCCTGGAGCCTTTTCAGCGGAAGCTCTGACCCCTTACACAGTTTCTAACCGACTCTTTCTGCAGTATCGCTTACACTGACTCACATGACCCTTCTTGTTCTACTTTGTGGCCAGCATCTTTGCTGATGAGAAATCCTGCACCCATATGCTGACCCCTCTCTTTGGGGCCCTCAAAGACTGACCCCAAAATTATGTTCTTTTGACCCCATTATGAGGTTTCCTTCCAGATCCCCTGATTTATCCTAGACTTCCACATTTTTTTTTTTTTTTTTTTGACAGAGTCTTGCTCTGTCGCCAGGCTGGAGTGCAGTGGTGCAATCCCAGCTCACTGCAACCTCTGCCTCCCCGGTTCAAGTGATTCTCCTGCCTCAGCTTCCTGAGTAGCTGGGACTACAGGCACGCGCCACCACGCCCAGCTAATTTTTGTATTTTTAGTAGATACCGTGTTTCACCATGTTGGCCAGGATGATCTCCATCTCTTGGCCTCATGATCCGCCTGCCTTGGTCTCTCAAAGTGCTGGGATTACAGGCATAAGCCACCACATCCCACCTGTCTCCCCCATTCTAAGGTCCTTACTAGGAGCTCCCAGCATGTGAATCCAAGAGCTATTCCATTAAAATATTTATTTTTACATATCTTGTTTTTCAGATTATAAAGCCTTAAATATAAAACCTGTCTAATTGGCCAGGCATAGTGGCTCACCCAAGATTGTGCCACTGTACTCCAGACTGAGTGACAAACCAACCAACCAACCAACAAACAAAAATAAGGAGATAAATGCGTGAACTAAGACAAGAAAAAAGTACTTTGGAAAAGAGAAATAATTTATGAGAAAGAATTGATAAAAACTAGGAGCAGAAAATATGTACAAAGAAGACAGACTCTGAGTACTGGTTAATTTCAGATACAGTGAGAATTACCTGCTCTGGCTCCCAACATGATAAATCTGATACGTCTTTTACACAGTATATTCATTTTTATCAGATTATTATATATTGTAAAAGAATATGCCTAATCCTAGTCTCATAATCTTTTAAAATTTAATTTAAAAAATTGAAAAAATATATATATATATATAAATATATAAATATATATATATATATTGAGATGGAGTCTCACTCTGTCACCCAGGCTGGAGTGCAGTGGCATGATCTTGGCTCACTGCAATCTCCATATCCTGGATTCAAGCAATTCTCCTGCCTCAGCCTCCCGAGGAAAAAAATATTTTTGTGAGGGAAGGTCTCATTCTGTATCCCAGGCTGAGTGCACTGGCACGATCACAGCTCACTGCCACCTCAACTTCCCGGGCTCAAGTGATCCTCCCACCTTAGCCCCCTGAGTAGCTGGGACTACAGGGGTGTGCCACCATGACTGGCTAATTTTTTATGTATTTTTTAGATGCAGAGTCTTGCTATGTTGCCCAGACTGGTCTCAAACTCCCAGGCTCAAGTGATCCTCCTGCCTTGGCCTCTGACAGTACTGGGACCCCTACAGGCAGGAACTACCATCCTCAGCCAATATTATTGTATATGTAGAAAATACTAATGAATCTACAGAGTAATTAGAATTACTAGAAAGTTCTGTGGGGTTTTTTTTGTTTTGTTTTGTTTTTGTTTTTGTTTTTTGAGATGGAGTCTCTCTCTGTCACCCAGTCTGGAGGGCAGTGGTGCAATCTTGGCTCACCACAACCTCCGCCTCCCAGGTTCAAGCGATTCTCGTGCCTCAGCCTCCCGAGTAGCTGGGATTACAGGCATGTGCCACCATGCCCAGGTAATTTTTTATATTTTTAGTAGAGACAGGGTTATGCCATATTGGCCAGGCTGGACTCAAACTCCTGACCTCAGGTGATCTACCTGCCATGGCCTCCCAAACTGCTGGGATTACAGGCGTGAGACACCATGCCCGGCCAAAAATGAAGTTTTATAAAAT
Organism: Nomascus leucogenys; assembly: GCF_006542625.1. Lineage (NCBI taxonomy): Eukaryota > Metazoa > Chordata > Mammalia > Primates > Hylobatidae > Nomascus > Nomascus leucogenys. The sequence continues at coordinate 60,263,437 of NC_044386.1, read as the reverse complement.
ATGCTATTAAGAGTGGCTAACAATGTATTATCTTGGACTTGATATTGGAGCAGAAAAAGGTAGTTAGTGGAAAAATTGTAGAATTCAAATATAGCCTGTAATTTAATCTTATTTTACCAATATCTATGTCTTAGTTTTTACAGATGTATCATGGTTTCTAATATAGTAACATTAGAGGCTGGGCATGGTGGCTTATGCCTGTAATTCCAGCAATTTGGGAGGCCGAGGGAGGTGGATCACCCGAGGTCAGGAGTTCGAGACCAGCCTGACCAACATGGTGAAACCCCTTCTCTACTAAAAACAGAGAAAGATGGTGAAACTCCGTCTCTACTAAAAATACAAAAATTAGCTGGGCATGGTGGCACGTGCCTATAGTCCTAGCTACTTGGGAGGCTGAGGCAGGAGAATCCCTTGAACCCGGGAGGTGGAGATTGTGGTGAGCCGAGATCGCGTCACTGCACTCCAGCCTGGGCGACAGATTGAGACTCCATCTCAAAGAAAAAAAAAAGATATTAACATCAGAAGAATCTAGGTGATGACCTGATACATTATATGTATGGAACATCATTATGTAACCCATGAATATGTACAATTATTATTTATCAATTAAAAAAATAGAAAATAGGCCAGGCACGGTGGCCCACACATGTAATCCCAGCACTTTGGGAGGCCAAGGAGGGCAGATTACTTGAGGCCAAGTTCGATATGATTCGGTTGTGGATTCGCTCATAGTTTGAATTTGCTAGGCAGAATAGTAAGGACAAAGTAAGTGTGGGCAATTATGAGGATAATTGCACCAGTAAAACTTCAGGGGATTTGAATGAGGATAGGCACAATAACAAGTGCCATATGGCTTACAAGGGAATGACTATAGTAGCAGAGGTTCGAGAACAGCCTGGCCAACATGGTGAAACTCTATCTCTACTAAAAAAACAAAAATTAGCTGGGCGTGGTGGTATGTGCCTGTAATCCCAGCTATGTGGGAGGCTGAGGCATGAGAATCACTTGAACCCAGAAGGTGGAGGTTGCAGTGAGCTGAGATCGCACCACCACGCTCCAGCCTGGGCAACAGGGCAAGACTCTGTCTCAAGAAAAGAAAGAAAGACCGGGCGCGGTGGCTCATGCTTATAATCCCAGCACTTTGGAAGGCTGAGGCAAGTGGACCACAATGTCAGGAGTTCAAGACCAGCCTGACCAACATGGTGAAACCCCATTTCTACTAAAAATAAGAAAATTAGCTGGGCATGATGGCGCACGCCTGTAGTCCCAGCTACTCAGGAGGCTGAGGCAGGAGAATCGCTTGAACCCGGGAGGCGGAACTTGCAGTGAGCTGAGATCGTGCCACTGTACTCCAGCCTGGGTGACAGAGTGAGACTCCATCTCAAAAAAAAAAAAAAAAAAGAAAAGAAAAAATAAAAATAAGAACAAAGCAAAACAAAAAAGAACCTGGTTGAAGAGCATGTGGGAATTTCTTGTGCTGTCTTTGCAGCTCTTCTGTAAATCTAAAATTATTTCAAAATAAAAAAATACTTGCCAGGTGTAGTGGCTCACGCCTATTATCCTAGCACTTTGGGAAGCCAGGTGGGTTCTTGAGCTGAGGAGTTCAAGACCAGCCTGGGCAACCCCACGCTAAAACCCCATCTCTAAAAAAACAAACAAGAAAGCCAGGAGCAGTGGCCCACGCTTGTAATCCCAGCACTTTGGGAGGCTGAGGCAGATGGATCACTTGATGTCAGGAGTTCAAGACCAGCCTGACTAACATCGTTGAACGGCGTCTCTCCTAAAAATACAAAAATTAGCTGGGCACAATGGCATGTGCCTGTAATCCCAGCTACTAGGGAGGCTGAGGCAGGAGAATTGCTTGAACCCAGAAGGCGGAGGTTGTGGTGAGCAGAGATTGTGCCACTGCACTCCAGCCTGGGCGACAGAATGTGACTCCATCTCAAAAAATAAAAAATAAAATAAAATAAAGCTACAGTAGACCGGGCGTGGTGGCTCATGCCTGTAATCCCAGCACTTTGGGAGGCCAAGTCCAGCAGATTACCTGAGGTCAAGAGTTTGAGACTAGCCTGGCCAACATGGTGAAACCCCATCTTTACTAAAAATATAAAAATTAGCCGGGCATGGTGGCACAAGGCCTGTAATCCCAGCCATTCAGGAGGCTGAGGCAGGAGAATTGCTTGAACCCGAGAGGCAGAGGTTGCAAAGAGCCGAGATCGCACAACTGCCCTCCGGCCTGGGTGACAGGGTGATACTCTGTCTCAAAAATAAATAAATAAAAATAAAATAAAATAGCTATAATAATTAAGACAGTGTGTTATCAGCATAAAATAAACAAATAACCGATAGTACAGAGCAGAGAACCCAGCAAAGACCCATCATGCATTGACACTGGATAATTTATGGTGGGAGCACTGCAGTTTTTCAATAAATGATGCCACATAATTAGGTGTCCATATACAGAAACATGTTAAATTGATCCCTACCTCACAGTTTATTAAAAAATCAATCCCAGGTAAATTAGAGATGTAAACATAAATGGCAAAACCAAAAAACATGACAAAGGAAATATTCTTAGAATGGTGGAGTAAGAAAATAATTTTTCTGGCAGGGCGCGATGGCTCAAGCCTGTAATCCCAGAACTTTGGGAGGCTGAGGCGGGCGGATCGCTTGAGGTCAGGAGTTCGAGGCCAGCCTGACCAATGTGGTGAAACCCCGTCTCTACTAAAAATACAAAAATTAGCCAGGCATGGTGGTGTGCACCTGTAGTCCCAGCTACTGGGGAGGCTGAGGCAGGAGAATTGTTTGAACCATGGAGACGGAGGTTACAGTGAGCTGAGATCGCACCACTGCACTCCAGCCTGTGCAAGAGTGACACTCTGTCTCAAAAAAAAAAAAAAGAAAAAGAAAATAATTTTTCTTTCTGAGACAAGATCTTGGTCTGTTGCCCAGGCTGGAGGGCAGTGGCACAACATGACTCACAGCAGTCTCAAATTCCTGGGGTCAAGTGATCCTCTCACCTCAGTCTCCCAAAGTGCTAGGATTACAGGCATGAGCCATTGTGTCAGGCCAGAAAATAATTTTTGTGTTTTTTTTCTGAGACCGAGTCTTGCCCTGTTGCCCAAGCTGGAGTGCAGTGGTGCAATTATAGCTCATTGCAGCCTCCATCCCCCCATCTCAAGCAGTCCTCCCACCTTAGCCTCCCTAGGACGTAGGACTTCAGGTGGATGCCACCACATCCGGCTAATTTTTTTAATTTAAATTTAAAATTTTAATTTTAGGCTGGGCACGGTGGCTCAGGCCTGTAATCCCAGCACTTTGGGAGGCTGAGGCTCCATCTCAAAAAAAATTATTTTATAATATTTAATTTTGTTTACAAAGTAATTGTATTTGCTATTCTGTTTATTTTCCTTATTATTCATTTATTTCTACTTAGACTGTATCCTCAAAAATGATTTTGACCCATACAAATTAAGTTATTTCTCTCTTCTGGCTGGGTGTGGTGCCTCACGCCTGTAATCATAGTACTTTCGGAGGCCAAGGTGGGTGGATCACCTGAGGCTAGTTCGAGACTAGCAGGGCCAATATGGTGAAACCCCGTCTCTAATAAAAATACAAAAATTAGCTGGGCATGGTGGCACATGCCTGTAATCCCAGCTACTCAGGAGGCTGAGGCAGGAGAATCGCTTGAACCTGGGAGGCAGAGGTTGCAGTGAGCCGAGATTGCACCACTGCACTCCAGCCTGGGCGACAGAGCAAGACTCCGTCTCGAAAAATAAGATAAAATAAAATAAAAAACAGTACGCCTAATGTTAGTGAGAATGTGGCATATTAGGTACTCTCATACACTGCTGTTGGGTATGTAAATCAGTAAACAGTTTGGCAGAAGGCAGCAAAGTTAAATATATACATATGTAACAAATCCACTCCTGGAGAAATTCATGCATGTTTACACCAGGATACATATATAAGAAACCTCATAGCAACACTGTTTGCAATAACTAAACAAAGGGAACATCAATAGTGGTGGTAAGTGGTGGTAAAATGCACCCTCTTTCCTTTTATTTTGAGACGGAGTCTCACTATGTCACTCAGGCTGGAGTGCAGTGGTGCAAAATCAGCTCACTGCAACCTCTGCCTCCTGGGTTCTAGTGATTCTCCTGCCTCAGCCTCATGAGTGCCTGGGATTACAGACATGTGCCACCATGGCTGGCTAATTTTTGTATTTTTAGTGGAGACAGGTTTCCCCATGTTCGCCAGGCTGGTCTTGAACTCCTGACCTCGTGATCCACCCATCTCAGCCTCCCAAAGTGCTGGGATTACAGGCGTGAGCCACCCTGCCTGGCCGTGTAATGTTTTATTTCTTGAACTGGATGTTCACTTTGGATTTTTCCGTAAACAGTGCATTTTCATTTAGTTAACTTCTATTTCACAATAAAAAAGTTTTTAAAATTTCCTGGCATTCCTCTCTTGTTCCTCTAAGTCTTCCTTGAAAGTTTCCAGTTACCACTCTCACCTGGAAATCACTACAAATTAGTTTCGTAATTGAGATTTCACACGATGCTAGATCAAAATGCTTTACCGATAGCCCAATTTTGAATATCTAACACTTCTCTTCTTCTCTCATTCCTGGAATTCTTAATCCAAAAATCCCCCAGAAAACCACTCATACCAATCTGACAAGGTCAACTATTTATAATTCATCACTGCTGTTGATTAGTCAGAATTCCTTCATCCTTTAGAGGCATACACATTTTTTCTTTTTAAATATTTATTTATTTTATTTAATTTTGAGATTAGAATCGCACTGTGGTGATTTCCAGAAACATTTTCTGAAATTCATGTATTCTTTCCTCATTCTTCCTGAATTCCTATTATTTATTCAGCACCTACAACATAAATCAGGGGGGCGGGGGGCGTAGGAATATCACAATGACACATCGTTGATATTTATAAAAATAACGGTAAATGAAAGATTTAATCTATGTCATACAATGAGAAACACAACTGATGGATGATACTTTGATTTCCCTGTTGTTTTTTAAACATTAGCAACGAGTCATACAATATTACTGGTATTTGCATTTCATCATCACCAGGCCTAATTTTTTTCTAACCGAAGGGAGACTTTCAATATACAGTCAGCTTTTCATTCATCTGCCTGACCAAAATCTAATCCTCTGATATCTAATTCTTTCTTGGTTGTCAAGTTTCTTCTAATCTCATTTATAGGATATCACTCCAAACACCACTTCCTTTCCTACACTTATAACTCACTAATATACCGTGTTCCAAAATATTATTGTAAATTTTTTACCTCTAATTACAATGCACCTCTGAAAAGAGGGCTTTTCTCATTCCTCCAGGCATTATGTGGACAGCAGGACACAGATAAGACAACATAAATTCATGCAACATGATTTCTTGTCCCTGGGAGAAATCACAGATGATTGCAGTAAGCACTACAGGTGTCCTCTTATGACATATATCTTCCTCAAAAATTATGTGGTATACCCCTGTATTTGTCAGACTCTAACCAGGAAAACAGGAAGCATTCTAAGTATTGGAAACAGAGGAAATTTAGTACAGGAAATAAATTGCATGGCTGATGGAGGAGATGAGAAGGTGAGGCAGTCTAGAGATTATCAACAGCGGGAAGACACTACTATACCTTAGCTGAAGGAACGAAGCAAAGAAGTGGTATTACTAGGGCCTAGGAGCCAGAATGACCTTGTAGAAGCTGAAAGCATGGTAGGCCTGTCAGGCTGATAATGCTGCCATAGAGGAGATGTAGCCAGTGCTGGAAATACTGCCCAGGGCAGAATGAGGCAGGTACAATATCCTGGCGTCCTCCAGCTTCCCGCCTAGATTCCATCAGTGCTTTTCTTTAGCCAAATCCAGCTAAAAACCAACAGCAGCAGGAGAACAGGGCAAGGGCAAGAAATGAAGGGTTTGGGAAGAAAAGGAGATTTGAAGTCATGACACTCATCTCCAAGCAGTCAAAGGACTATCACTTGGGAGAGGGAATGGATTTATTCTCCATGGCACATCAAGAGATGGAAAAGTCGGCTGGGCATGGTGACTCACGCTTGTAATCCCAGCATTTTGGGAGGCCGAGGCAGGCGGATCAACGAGGTCAGGAGTTCGAGACCAGCCTGGCCAACATGGTAAAACCCCGTCTTTACTAAAAATACAAAAATTAGCCAGGTGTGGTGGTGGGCGCCTGTAATCCCAGCTACTAGGGAGCCTGAGGCAGGAGAATCACTTGAGCCCGGGAGGTGGAAGTTGCAGTGAGCCGACACCATGCCATTGCATTCCAGCCTGGGCAACAGAGCGAGACTCCGTTTCAAAAAAAAAAAAAAAAAAAAGGCATAGAAAGATGTGAGTGGTAGAATCTAGGTAGTGGGTATGTGGGTGCTCACTGTGTAATCTTTTGACTTTATTGTATATTTTAAATGTCCAAAAAAAAAAAAGTTAGAAAAACACCATCAAAGGCAGCAAGACACCTAGGACCACAAAGTGGGATCATCTGTTCACAGGTGCATTTGTTATCTATCACTGGGTAACAGATCACCCGAAATTTAGCAGCTTAAAGCAGCAAATACGGGGCCCCCGCAAGGTCCCCTGCCGTGAGCGAGGCAGCATGATGAGGTGCACCCTGGAAAACCGGAACGCTCAAACAAAACAACTGCAAACAGCTGCCTCAAATGTGGAGAAGCATTTTGGAGAACTGTGCCAAATATTTGCTGGCTATGTGCGGAAAACTGTCAGGCTGAGAGACAAAGCAGACCTCCTGGTGAATGAAATCAACGCGTATGCTGCTACAGAGACCCCACATTTAAAGCTGGGCCTGATGAACTTTGCTGATGAGTTTGCCAAACTTCAGGATTATCGACAAGCAGAGGTTGAAAGACTTGAAGCCAAAGTAGTTGAACCTTTGGAAGCTTATGGGACCATTGTGAAAATGAAACGGGATGATCTCGAAGCAACATTCACAGCAAGGAATCGAGAAGGTAAGCAATTAACTCAGAAAGAACACGTCAGCGAAACCCATCTGATCGACATGTTATTTCACAGGCAGAAACGGAATTACAGAGAACCACAGTGGATGCTAGCCGAACAAGTCGTCATCTGGAGGAAACTATTAACAACTTTGAAAGGCAGAAAATGAAGGATATAAAGACTATATTTTCTGAATTTATCACAATCGAAATGTTATTTCATGGCAAAGCTTTAGAGGTCTACACTGCTGCCTACCGGACTATACAAAACATTGATGAAGATGAAGATTTAGAGGTTTTCCGAAATTCTCTGTATGCACCAGATTATTCATCTCGTTTAGATATTGTAAGAGCAAATTCAAAGTCACCTCTTCAGAGATCACTGTCAGCTAAGTGTGTATCTGGAACAGGACACGTATCCACTTGTCGACTAAGAAAGGATCAACAAACAGAAGATGATGAGGATGAAGAGTTAGATGTTACAGAAGAAGAAAATTTTCTTGAGTAAACTACACATTTCCATTTTCATCATAAATGTACATAAAATCCACAATGACTAAATTGTAGAACTTTATATTCACTTTGATATGTTAAGCCTCAAAGTGAAGTCCAACTGGAAACAAAAATATTTAAAGGAAACTTACGCTGACCAAAAATGAAGGCTTTAAAAAATATTGCAAACCAGTCATTTCAGCATCCTACCTAGTGTTACATGATTTTTGTGTAAGTGCCTTTTTTTAAAGATGGTGTATTTCAAAATATTTCATATTAATGTACTATATCTACCTGAAGTTCCAATAGTACATTATGACAGAAAGAAAAAGATCTAAGAATTCTGCTTGGCTTTTTGGTTAAGACTCCATGCTTTCATTGCCAGAAAAGGGTCTTATGTAGTCATTCTGATTACATGTAATTCTATTCCATGAAGCCTTAAGAAAAAAAATTTTTTTTAACTTTCCCTAAAACTTTATCATTTGATAAGTAAATTTACTTTTCAAGAAGAGTATAATCAAAGAGTAAGGATAATGTGACACTAAGATATCAATGTTTTATGAATACACATAAGGCATAAATTTCAGCTGTAAAAAAGCCACATTCAGTCTGACTCTGGTTTTAAAACAAAACTGCTGTCATAATTATACATGATACTGCAACTTTTGGAAGGCTAATGTGGTGGAATGTTGCCTCATCATAGAACACCATAGATCATTAAAATTCTATAAAAATTTTACCAAGCTACCATATAGTTAATAAAAGGGTATACAGTCACTTTTATTTCTGAAAATATAAAACATGGAGCCTTTCAGTGTATCTGATGCTTCTCTTTTGGTAAGGAATTATACTTTTATTTCATGGATCCCAGGCAGACATATAAAACTTATAGAATTTATAAAATCATTTGGGATAATTGGAAAATGCAATTATTCATAACAGAAAAATAAAGACTTTCTAGAAAGCAAAAAAAAAAAAAAAAAAAAAGCAGCAAATACTTATTATCTCCCAGTTTCTGGGGGAGCAGGAATGCAGGATCAGCTGAGCTGGGTGATTCTGGTTCACGGTCTCTTATAAGTTTGTGGTCAAGCTATAGGCTGGACTGTAGTCACCTGAAGGCTTGACTGGGGAGGATCTACTGGAGAGGAACGACCACTGTTTGGTTGTGGGAGATGAAGACATAGTCGCTCACAGACTGTCGGCTGGAGTCCTTGGTTCTTTGTCGGGCCAAATCGTCCCAAGAGTATTCTCCCAACATGGCAACCAGAGCAAGTGATCTGACAGAGAGAGTGCACCCAAAATGGAAGCCATAGTATTAGGCCTTTTAGAAACAAGGAAAGTATATACCAAGATTCTGGGAAGATGGCAGGGTGGCATACTTTCTAGATCTTCTCAAATCCCCACATAAAAACAGAGTAATTAGAGGGCAAAACTCCAAACCCATGAACAATATTTACAACATACTGGGTGACGAAGTAACCCATAAACCTGAAATTGCAAAGAGGTGGGGACAACCCAAGAGATAATGACATCCATGTGGGAAAAACAGTAGAGGAAAGCAATGGGGTATCTGACAGACCTAAGAAGAAAATTGGTATTCACTAGAGAGTGCTAAGGGCCAATTTGAGAACAACAGCTGAAACCAAAAGGAGTTTTTTCACTCCAATAGCAATTGCATGTAAGGATCCCACAGTCTGAAGGTATACCCAGGCTTGAACAGTCTAGACCCTATAAACTGTGTATAATAACCAACCGTGGATCCCTTCCAGGACAAGTTCACACACTGGGGAGAAACTTCTAGAGATGGAACAAAAACTGAGCAGGGTAGGGAAAACAGAAAGGAAAGAGAGATAAAAGTACTAGGGAAGAAGACAAAGCCAAGAAATCTCAGAAAGCAAACCACTGTGATTTTAACACTACACAAAAACACAAAATAGGAAGCTCTGTGAAGTTAAAAAATTAATTGAGCCTAGCCTGATGCGGTGGCTCACACCTGTAATGCCAGCACTTTGGGGAGCCAAGGCAGGGAAATTGATTGAAGCCAGGAGTTCTAGACCGCCTGGACAACATAGTGGGAACCTGTCTCCCCACCAAAAAAAATTTTTTTTTTGAGACGAAGTCTAATTCTTTCACCCAGGCTGGAGTGCAGTGGTGTGATCTCAGCTCACTGCAACCTCCACCTCCGGGTTCAAGTGATTCTCCTGCCTCACCTCCCCAGTAGCTGGGATTATAGGCACGTGTCACCACTCCTGGCTAATGTTTGTATTTTTAGTAGAGATGGGGTTTCACCATGTTGGCCTTGCTGGTCTCAAACTCCTGACCTCAGGTGATCTGCCCACCTTGGCCTCCCAAAGTGCTGGGATTACAGGTATGAGCCACTGTGCCTGGCCCAAAAAAAACCCTTTTTTTTTTTTGAAATGGAGTCTTGCTCTATCACCCAGGCTGCAATGGAATGGCATGATCTCGGCTCACTGCAACCTCCACCTCACAAGTTCAAGTGATTCTTCTGCCTCAGCCTCCCGAGTATCTGGGACTACAGGTGCATGCCACAGTGCCTGGCTAATTTTTGTATTTTTAGTAGAGACGAGGTTTCACCATACTGGCCAGGCTGGTCTCGAACTCCTGACCTTGTGATCCACCTGCCTAGGCCTCCCAAAGTGCTGGCATTACAGATGTGAGACACTGCACCCAGCCCCCAATTTTTTTTTGAAAACTAGCTGGGCGTGGTGGCACATGCCTCTAGTCCTAGCTACTTGGGAGGCTCAGGTGGGAGGATTGCTTGAGCCCAGGAAGTCAAGACTGCAGTGAGCAGTGATTATGTCACTGCACTCCAGCCTGGGTGACAGAGTGAGAGTGTCTCAAAATAAAAAAAAAATAAACAGATTAACACTCTAATATATTGGTGCATAAAAAGCTAAAATGCATGAAGAATATTATGTAGGATGGCCGGGCAGGGTGTCTCACGCCTGTAATCCCAGCACTTTGGGAGGATCACTTGAGGCCAGGAGTTTGAGTCTAGCCTTGGCAATATAATAAGAACCCCATCTCTAAAAAACAAAAAACTATACAGTAGATTTTAAAAATCACACTGTATCTGAAAATGGTGATCCAGAATGACCAACACCAAAACATAGTCTAACAAAATCATTTGACTTGAAAGAAAAAGAGGCCAAGGTGGGCAGTTCGCTTGGGTCTAAGAGTTTGAGACCAGCCTGGGCAACATGGCAAGACTCTGTCTCCACTAAAAATACAAAAAAAATAGCTGGGTGTGGTGGTGCACGCCTGTGGTCCCAGCTACTGAAGTGGGAGGATCGCTTAACCCCAGAGGGTGGAGGTTGCAGTGAGCTGAGATTTTGCCACTGCACTCTATCCTGGGTGACAGAGTGAAACACTGTCTCAAAAAAAAAAAAAAAATCATATCAGTCGGGTGTGGTGGCTCATGCCTGTAATCCCAGCACTTTGGGAGGCCAAGGCAGGTGGATCACCTGAGGTCGGGAGTTCAAGACCAACCTGACCAAGATGGTAAAACCCTGGCTCTACTAAAAATACAAAATTAGCCAGGCAGGGTGGTGCATGCCTATAATCCCAGCTACTCGGGAGGCTGAGGCAGGAGAATCGCTTGAACCCAGAAGGCGGAGGTTGTGGTGATCCGAGATCAAGCCATTGCACTCCAGGCTAGGCAACAAGAGTGAAACTCTGTCTCAAAAAAAAAAAAAGAAAAAGAAAAAAAATTATATCTTAGTAAAACTGTTAAAAATAATTTGTGGTTGATATATAATTTACAATGAGAGTTCATCAAACTACAAATGAGATTTCTGGTTTACGTAATACTATTCTGATTTTCTTCATATTTGTCTTCTCCTTCTTGGTCTCTGTGTGTATCTCTTCCTGTTTACCTTTTTTTTTTTTTTTTGAGATGGAGTCTCACTCGTCACTTAGGCTGGAGTGCGCAGTGGAGCAATCTCGGCTCACTGCAAGCTCCGCTACCCAGGTTCACACCATTCTCCTGCCTCAGCCTCCCGAGTAGCTGGGACTACAGGCGCCCACCACCACACCCGGCTAACTTCTTGTATTTTTAGTAGAGATGGGGTTTCACCCTGTTAGCCAGGATGGTCTCGATCTCCTGACCTCATGATCCGCCCACCTCGGCCTCCCAAAGTGCTGAGATTACAGGTGTGAGCCACTATGCCCAGCCTTTTACCTTTTTTTTTGAAAAGGATTTTTACTCTTGTTGCCCAGGCTGGAGGGCAATGGCAAGATCTCAGCTCACCACAACCTCCGCCTCCCGGGTTCAAGTGATTCTCCTGCCTCAGCCTCTTGAGTAGCTGGGATTACAGGCATGCACCACCACACCCAGCTAATTTTGTATTTTTAGTATAGAGAGACAGGGTTTCTCAGTGTTGGTCAGGCTGGTCTCGAACTCCAGACCTCAGATGATCCACCTGCCTCGGCCTCCCAAAGTGCTGGGATTACAGACATGAGCCACAGCGCCCAGCCTTACCTGTTTTAGGAGTGTGATCTTTTTCATTCCTTTTCTCTTACTCTCTATACTCAAACCTGGAAAATACTGTATATGCTCATCACTTCAAGGGCCATTTACATCTCCCAATCTCTCTAGCTCAGATCTTTCTCCTTCTCTATATTCACATATATCTGACTGTGTAGTAGACACATCCATGTAGGAATTCCAAATGTATTCTAAATGAGAAACATGTAAAATTCAACTATCAAATCACAGTTTTTCAAACTATCCTCTCAATATATTCTCTCTGTAAATGGCACCAACTTCCAAACAGATGCCGAAGTCAGAAACCTGGGAGCCCGCCAAGACTCCTTTCTACACTTTACCATCCATATTCAATTGGTCATTTGGTTCATTCTGCTTCCTAAAATCCCGTATTTGTGTATTCCTCTCCATCCTACCAACTGTATCCCACTGTATCCCTCCCAAATTCAAGCATTCACATCTTCCACCTTAATCAATGCGAGAGTTTTCATACAAGTCTTCCTTATATTATTCTTGCTCCTTTTCAATCCATCCTCCAGCTTAAACCAGGACGATCTATCATCTACATTTCTGATTGCAGTGAGCTGAGATCACATCACTGCATTCCAGTCTGGGCGAAAACAGTGAAACTTTGTTTCAAAAAAAATAATAATTATATATATATATAATCTACATTTCTGATCATCTCATTTCCTTGTTCATAACTGGCACTCACTCTGCCAGTTGAGTTGTTCTTGCTAACTAGAGTTCTGCCATAGCCCTCGATCCTATTTCCAAGCTTCGTTTTTTAGCCTGCTAGTCAGTTCTGTGAGCCACTCATCTTTCCAGTAAATTCCCTTCTTGTTTATATTACCCAAGTGATATAGTTTGGCTCTGTGTCCCCACTCAGGGGTTGGAGGTGGGGCCTGGTGGGAGGTGATTGGATCATGGGGTGGTTTCTAATGGTTTAGCACCATCCCCCAGTGCTGTCTTGTGATAGAGTTCTCCCGAGGTCTGTTTTTTTGAAAGTGTGTAGCACCTCCCCTTTTGCTCTCTTCCTCCTGCTCCAGCAACGTAAGACGTGCTTGCTTCCCCTTTGCCTTCCACCAGGATTGTAAGTTTCCTGAGGCCTCCCAAGAAACAGAAGTCTGTACAGCCTGTACAATCCCGTGCAGTCTTGGCTGGCTCCCGGGTTTCTGACTTGGGCATCTGTTTGGAAGTTGGTGCCATTTACAGAGAGAATACATTTAGTTTGAAGCATTATGATTTGATAATGATAATTTATAAAGAAAAGAGATTTAACTGGCTTCAGGCAGCAAATTACTTAGTCTCAGGTATGTCTTTTTTTTTTTTGGAGATGGAGTCTTGCTCCCTCACCCAGGCTGGAGTGCCGTGGTGTGATCTCAGTTCACTGCAACCTCCGCCTCCTGGATTCAAGCAGTTCTTCTGCCTCAGCCTCCTGAGTAACTGTGACTACAGGTGCGTGCCAACATTCCCCGCTAATTTTTGTGTTTTTAGTAAAGACAGGGTTTCACCATGTTGGCCAGGCTGGTCTCAAACTCCTTACCTCAGGTGATGTGCCCACCTTGCCCTCCCAAAGTGCTGAGATTACAGGCATGAGCCACCGCACCCGGCCCAGGTATGGCTTTATAGCAGTGTGAGAACAGTGTGAGAATGGACTAATACACCGAGTCAGTTGTTTTGCTTATGACCAAAAAACTGTAACAGATACATGGACCTTGTCTATTTCCTAGCCTTATCTCTCACTATCATACCATATTTTTTCCCCTCTTTCATTGGTGAAATCCTTATAGTTCTCACACTCAAAGTGCACCCTTTCCTCTGAAGAAAGCTTTTGACACAGATCTCAGTTCCAGGACAAGTGCTATCTCCTCTCCAAGGCTACTCTGCCTTCCCCGACATGCGTACAATGCACCAGTACACCTTGAACATAACAATTATTTCAGTTATAATTTTGTGTACATATCGCCCACTAGACTCGAAGTTTTTTAAGTAGGGATTGCGTGTTTTTTTCTCTGATTCCCCAATCTAGTCCAGTGCCTGCCTTCAAAAAGGCCCTCCAAAATGTTTGCTAATGAATGCACAAAACAAATGAAGCCTGCCGGGTGCGGTAGCTCACACCTGTAATCCCGGCACTTTGGGAAGGTAAGATGGGTGGATCACTTGAGGTCAGGAGTTTGAGACTAGCCTGGCCAATATGGTGAAACCCCGTCTCTACTCAAAATATAAAAATTAGCTGGGCGTGGTGGTGAGCGCCTGTAATCCCAGCTACTCAGGAGTCTGAGGCAGGAGAATCATCTGAACCCGGGAGGCAGAGGTTGCAGTGAGCCCAGATCACACCACTGCACTCCAGCGTGGGTGACAGAGCAAGGCTCCATCTCAAAAAACAAACAAACACACAAACAAAAAAACAAATGAAGCCTACCATGTGAGACATTGTATAAGGCAGCTTTATGGCTATGGCTCAGTGTTCTCTATTTTTGTTGTTGTTGTTGAGACAGAGTCTTGCTCAGTCGCCCAGGCTGGAGTGCAGTGGCGCAATCTCAGCTCACTGCAAGCTCTGCCCCCCGGGTTCACGCCATTCTCCTGCCTCAGCCTCCCGAGTAGCTGGGACTACAGGCGCCCGCCACCACGCCCAGCTAATTTTTTGTATTTTTAGTAGAGACGGGGTTTCACCATGTTAGCCAGGATGGTCTTGATCTCCTGACCTTTTGATCCTCCCGCCTCGGCCTCCCAAAATGCTGGGATTACAGGCGTGAGCCACCACGCCCGGCCCAGTGTTCTCTATTTTAAAGGCAAGTATGAATACCTACTGGACGTACATGTAATATTTTCATTTATATATTTTTTCATTTAAGTGGGCCTTCTCAGAAAGAAGTGCTGAGGAGGAATTTCCTTTTCACCACATCAAGATTTTGCCATTTCAATGGCATCCCAACAAGTTACACAATAAAAAATTTCTTTCCCTTAATTCCCTCATTCCTGGAACTTGCCATTTTGGCTCTTCCTAAGGAATGTTTTCATTAGAATTTGTTTCCATTACAAAGTTCTTATTTAAAATACTCAGGGTTTAGCCATCAGGTGCCTTTCAAGTTATAAACAATAACGTACTTGGGGAATTGGAGAATTCCAGAATGTGGAAGTGTCTCATCCTAATCAGAGAGGGTACTATTGCAATATGGGGAGATCAATAGCAAGAGGCTGAAGTTACTGGCCCTCTGGTTTCTCTGGCTTACATTGCAATTAAATGCCTTCGATCAACTCTTCCAAATTTACTAGTTTACACTCTGGTTCATTTGGGAAAAAGAGGAACAAAAATTTCTTTTTTGTCCAGGTGCAGTGGCTCATGCCTGTAATCCCAGCATGTTGGGAAGCCAAGGCGGGCAGATCACCTGAGGTCAGAAGTTCAAGCCTGGCCAACACAGTGAAACATCATCTCTTACTAAAAATACAAAAATTAGCCAGGCGTGTTGGTGAATGCCTGTAATCTCAATTACTTGGGAGACTGAGGCAGGAGAATCGCTTGAACCTGGGAGGCAGAGGTTGCAGTAAGACCAGATTGGGCCACTGCATTCCAGCCTGGGCGAAAGAAAAAAAATTAATTTTTTAATTTTTATTTTTTATTTTATTTATTTATGTTTTTTTGTTTTGTTTTGTTTTGTTTTGTTTTTTGTTTTTTGTTTTTTGTTTGAGACGGAGTCTCGCTCTGTCGCCCAGGCTGGAGTGCAGTGGGGCAATCTCGGCTCACTGCAAGCTCCGCCTCCCGGGTTCACGCCATTCTCCTGCCTCAGCCTCTCCGAGTAGCTGGGACTACAGGCGCCCGCCACCACGCCCGGCTAATTTTTTGCATTTTTAGTAGAGACGGGGTTTCACCGTGGTCTCGATCTCCTGACCTCGTGATGCGCCTGCCTCGGCCTCCCAAAGTGCTGGGATTACAAGCGTGAGCCACCGCGCCTGGCCATTTATGTATTTATTTATTCATTTATTTTTGAGATGGAGTCTCGCTCTGTCACCTAGGCTGGAGTACAGTGGCGCGATCTCGGCCCACTGCAAGCTCCACCTCCCAGGTTCACACCATTCTCCTATCTCAGCCTCCTGAGTAGCTGGGACTACAGGCGCCCGAAACCACACCTGGCTAATTTTTTGTATTTTTAGTGGAGATGGGATTTCACCGTGTTAGCCAGGATGGTCTCGATCTCCTGACCTCATGATCTGCCTGCCTCGGCCTCCCAAAGTGCTAGGATTACAGGCATGAGCCACTGCACCCAGCCAATTTTTTAATTTTTAAATTTTGGATTCAGGGGGGTACATGTATAGGTTTGTTACCTGTTATATTACATAATGGTGAGGTTTGGGCTTCTATTGTACCCAACAGGTAATTTTTTTAACCCTTCTTCCCCCACTTTCCCCTTTTGGAGGTCCCAGTGTCTATTATTTCCATCCTTATGTCCATGTGTACCTGCTGTTTAGCTCCCATTTTGAGTGAGAACATACGGTATTTGATTTTCTGTTATCTGAGTTATTTCACTTTGGAACAATGGCCTCCAGCTCCATGCATGTTGCTCCAAAGGACATTATTTCATTCAGAAAAAGAGCAAAACAAAATTGTATGTATTAAAAGCAGATGGTTCTAGGGAACAGGACTGTGGTTAGAAAAGGAGGAGCCAAGGGAACATCTACTTTCATTAATAAGCCATTCTGTACTGTTTTTTTTTGTTTCTTTCTTTTTTTTTTTTTGAGACAACGGAGTCTCGCTCTGTTGCCCAGGCTGGAGTGCAGTGGTACGATCTCGGCTCACTGCAAGCTCTGCCTCCAGGGTTCAAGCGATTCTCCTGCCTCAGCCTCCTGATTAGCTGGGACTACAGGCACCTGCCACCACGCCCAGCTAAGTTTTTGTATTTTTAGTAGAGAAGGAGTTTCGCCATGTCAGTCAGGCTGGTCTTGATCTCCTGACCTCAGGTGATCTGTCCACATCGGCCTCCCAAAGTGCTGGGATTACAGGCATGAGCCACCGCACTCAGCCTCTGTTTCTTTTATAATCATGTGAATGTATTACTGCTTCCTTTAAAATTATGTTTGAATTTTATCCAACTATAAGAGCAACATATATTTGCTCCTTCTGTTCATTGACATCATTTAACAAAAATATTATAGCCCTAATGATTATTTTCCTGACACCCACTAGACCAGCAGCTTCCAAATGTTTTAAAGTTAATTTTCTGAGGCATAATTTACATACAATAAAAAGCACCAATTAAAGTATATTGTTCAATGAGTTTCAACAAATGTATACATCAGTGTAACTACCAGCATAATCAAGACATAGAACATTCATATCACCTGAGAAGGTTCCCATGTCCCCTTGTTACCGGAAAGGGGTCCCAATACAGACACCAAGAAAGGGTTCTTGGACTTCGTGCAAAAAAGAATTCGGGGCGACTCCATACAGTAAAGTGAAAGCAAGTTTATTAAGAAAGTAAAGGAAGGCCGGGCGTGGTGGCTCGTGCCTGTAATCCCAGCACTTTAGGAGGCCTAGGTGGGCGGATCACGAGGTCAGGAGATCGAGACCATCCTGGCTAACACGGTGAAACCCCGTTTCTACTAAAAATACAAAAATTAGCTGGGTGTGGTGGCAGGCACCTGTAATTCCAGTTACTTGGGAGGCTGAGGCAGTAGAATGGCATGAACCCGGGAGGCGGAGCTTGCAGTGAGCCGAGATCGCACCACTACACTCCAGCCCCAGCAACAGAGAGAGACTGTGTCTCAAAAAAGAAAAAAAAAAAAGAAAATAAAGGGATAAAAGAATGGCTACTCCACAGGCAGAGCAGCCCCGAGGGCTGCTGGCTACTTTTATAGTTATTTGTTAATTATATGTATTATCCTTTTTATCTATTTCAAGATGTTATTTTAAAATATTTTGTTGATGAATTTGTAGCCAGGTGCGGTGGTTCATGCGTGTAATCTCCGCACTTTGGGAGGCTGAGGCAGTTGGATCACTTGAGCCCAGGAGTTTGAGACCAGCCTGGGCAACATGGCAAAACCGTGTCTCTACAAAAAAATAGAAAAATTAGCTGGGCGTGGTGGCGTGCACCTGTAGTCCCAGCTACTCAGGAGGATGATATGGGAGGATCACCCGAGCACAGGGAGGTCGAGGCTGTAGTAAGCTGTGATCACACCACTGCACTCCATCGCGACAAAGTGAGACCCAATCTCAAAAGAAAAAAAAATTGCATCTATGTTAATGAGGGATATTGGTCTATAGTTATCTTGCAATGTTGTTGTCTGGTTTTGATATCTGGGTAATGCTGGCGTCATAAACTCAGTCAGAAAATGCATCCCCTTTGTTTATTTCCTGGAAGGATTAGTATTTTTTGGTAATTTTTTGTTTAAAAAAAAAGTAATTTCTTTTTGAAACGGGGTCTTGCTCTGCCTCCCATGCTGGAGTGCAGTGGCACCATCTCGGCTCACAACAATCTCCGCTTCCTGGGCTCAAGTGATCCTCCTGCCTCAGCCTCTGGAGTAGCTGGGACCATAGGTGCATGCCACCACACCCAGCTAATTTTTTTATATTTTTGGTGGAGGTGGGGTTTTGCCATGTTGCCCAACTGGTGTCGAACTGCTGAGCTCAAGCAATCTGCCCGACTTTGCCTCCGAAAATGCTGGGATTATAGGCAAGAGGCACCACGCCCAGCCAGGATTGCTATTATTTGTCTTAAATGTGTAATAGAAATTCACTGGTGAGGCCGGGCGCGGTGGCTCACGCTTGTAATCCCAGCACTTTGGGAGGCCGAGGCGGGCGGATCACGAGGTCGACAGATCGAGACCACGGTGAAACCCCGTCTCTACTGAAAATACAAAAAAATTAGCCGGGCGTGGTGGCGGGCTCCTGTAGTCCCAGCTACTCGGAGAGGCTGAGGCAGGAGAATGGCGTGAACCCGGGAGGCGGAGCTTGCAGTGAGCCGAGATCGCGCCACTGCACTCCAGCCTGGGCGACAGAGCAAGACTCCGTCTCAAAAAAAAAAAAACAACAACAACAAAAATGCCAGGAAGGATTGTATAAAGTAGGGTTGTAGTTATTTTTTTCCTCTTATTTTCTAAATTTTCTGTAAGTTATTTGTGTTACTTTTAAAATAAATAGCCTTTTGACAAATTACCTGGCTGACTCATAGGGAGTCAGTTGCACCCAGGCACCCTAGTTTACCCCAGGCCTCATCTCGGCTTGCTGCTGGGACATGCCTTGTCTCAAAATGATAAGATGCCTATAGGGAATTAAAGTTGTATTGTGCCATAATTTATCAAGCTCTTAGACAGACAGGGGCAAAGCCGCTGCAGTGACTTTTCATACTATAGTTGAAAGAACACTGAATGGAACAAGAAGCCAAGAAACACTGGTTCCGTTTTCAGTGCTGCATTTTTGTCCAGGGTGGTCATTTAACCTCCTTTCCTTATTCCAATAGTAAAAGGGTCAGATTACTTGTGAGTCTCTAATTATAGGTTATGTATAGAAAAGTCAGCCGAGTAGAGGAGATATAGAAAATTAGTGGTAGACTAGAGCAAGACTCCAAGAGTTTGGGAAGCATGGTTTATGACCTCTCAGACCAGGAAAATACAGAGTAAGTAAAGAACTCAACCATGGTTGGAGAAAAAAATGCAGGATTTCCCAAAATGTAGACAAGAAATCTGGGTAATGGCGCACAGCACTAGCAACAGGTCTTGCATTAACAGGAATTTTTTTAGACTTTATCTAGCAAAGAACAGAAATTCATCATAAGGTGTAACCGCACACGTAGAATTTAGGTAGGCACTCCAGGCTAGAATTAAGATGTAGAGAAAAATGCTGTTTCAGGTACAGATGAGTGTTTCACTTGAGAGAATACTGTAATGAAGCCCCAACAGCTCATTCAGTTTGGGGAGTCAGTAGTTATCAAACACACTGTCAAGTAGAACTTTTTTTTTCTGAGATGTCATCTCGCTCTGTCACCCAGGCTGGAGTCCAGTGGTGCAATGTTGGCTCACTGCAACCTCCGCCTCCCGGGTTCAAGCGATTCTCCTGCCTCCACCTCCTGAATAGCTGGGACTACAGGTGCGCACCACCACGCCCGGCTAATTTTTTTTTTTTTTTTAGATAGAGTTTCGCTCTTGTCACCCAGACTGGAGTGCAGTGGCATGATCTTGGCTCACTGCAACCTCCGCCTCCCTTGTTCAAATGATTTTCTCACCTCAGTTTCCCAAGTAGTTGGGATTACAGGCACCTGCCAGTATACCTGGCTAATTTTTGTATTTTTAGTAGACAGAGGGTTTCACCATATTGGCCAGGCTGGTCTCAAAGTCCTGACCTCAACTGATCCACCTGCCTCGGCCTCCCAAAGTGCTGGGATAACAGATGTGAGCCACTGCACCTGGCTTTTTTTTTTTTTTTTTTTTTTCAACAGAGTCTTACTCTGTTGCCCAGGCTGGAGTGCAGTGGTGCGATGTCAGCTCATTGCAACCTCCACCTCTCAGGTTCAAGTGATTCTCCTGCCTCAGCCTCCCAAGTAACTGGGATTACTTGTGTGCTATCACGCCTGACTAATTTTTGTATTTTTTGTAGAGACAGAGTTTCACCATGTTGGCCAGGCTGGTCTCCAACTCCTGACCTCAGGTGATTCGCCTGCCTCAGCCTCCCAAAGTGCTGGGATTACAGGCATTAGCCACCTTACCCGGCAGAAAAATCCTTTTTTTTTTTTTTTGAGATGGAGTCTCGCTCTGTCACCCAGGCTGGAGTGCAGTAAGTGTGATCTCGGCTCACTGCAACCTCTGCCTCCCAGGTTCCAGTGATTCTCCTGCCTTAGCCTCCCAAGTAGCTGGAATTACAGGCAGGTGCCACTATGCCCAGCTAATTTTTGTATTTTTAGTAGAGACAGGGTTTCACCGTCTTAGCCAGGCTGGTCTCAAACTCCTGATCTTGTGATCCACCTGCCTCGGCCTCCCAAAGTGCTGGGATTACAGGCGTGAGCCACCGCACCCAGCCTGAGGGGTACTACCTTGTACTTTTTTTTCTTTTAATTTTTTTTTTACATTGTACTTTATAGCATGTATGTATATGTGTTATGAGTAGTAACTGAATGGTCTTGCGGATCACCTGAGGTCAGGAGTTCAAGACCAGCAACTGAATGGTTCCATAAGAAGCTAAATGAAGTTCAAGAATTTTACAGGAATCCATGCCTTTTGCAGAGTAAACCTAGATTGACCACATTCCGGGCTCAATCTGAAGATGCATTCACCGAAGATGAACCAGTAACTACTTTGGCCCCAAGTGACTTTCTAAACTAAGTATAAGGTGAGACAAGGCAACTGCAGGGCTGAGCCGACTGCCTCAGGCCTGCCTTAATCTTAACCTCAGACTAGATCTGGGCTCTGGAGTTCGGAAAGGCAAAACAATTCTTTCAGTGGCAGTCAGAATCAACTAGTGCAGACAAGGATGTCCCTGATCTTAGATTGTTCCTAAGAGCAAATAGAATAACAGAGTCAAATCACAGATTTAGAAACTGGAATCTGGACCTAGAAATCCAGACATTTCTTTCCATCCTGACCCAATTAAGAAAAGTGAGAGATTTTTTTTTTAAGTAGAGTATGACAAAACAGGTTTATTGGTTATTTTACACAAAAGAATGTTAGCAATTTGCAAGCATTCAATACTTTAAAAGGCTCAATACAAGCTGCCTTCCTTTCACTCTAAGAAAGTATACTAACTCTAGGCAAATGGAATGGAGTCAGACTTCAAGTTTATATAACAGACAGACTAAAAAGAAACCCAGGGTCCCTGCTTTGTTAGGAAAATGGACAAAACCAGCTAAAAGTAAAGGAAATAAAAACAAAATTAAAATAAAGATATTGGCTGGGCATGGTGGCTCACCTGTAATCCCAGCATTTTGGAAGGCCAAGGCGGGTGGACCACAAGGTCAGTCAGGAGTTCGAGACCAGCCTGGCGAACATGGTGAAACCCCGTCTCTACTAAAAATACAAAAATTAACCGGGCGTGGTGGCAGGCACCTGTAATCCCAGCTACTCGGGAGGCTGAGGCAGGAGAATCTCTTGAACCCGGGAGGCGGAGGTTGCAGTGAGCAAAGATCACGCCACTACACTCCAGCCTGGGTGACAGAGTGAGACTCCATCAAAAAAACAAAAAACAAATAAAACAAAAATTAAATTATTGATTCCTATAACATTATTTGCCTAAGAGACAGATAAAACATTCAACATTCAAACATAAAGTTAATATTATATTTTAAAAAGGAAAAAAGTGGTTACTCTGGGCACACTGCCTATGGTGTAGCCCTGCTCCACAAGGAACGGTAAAAAAAAAAAAAACAACAAATAAATAAATAAATAGGAAAAAAGTACTGGTAAAGTTATCAGGTACCAATTTTTAAAATAAATCGTTAATAGTTTTACCAGCTCTCTTCAAAGGAATCCAAAAGTCAAGAAGCAAAACAAAATTTGAAAATGATGGAGCCTTCCTGAGGCTAAGATACTAAGCCCAAGATTTTTCCTTTCTTCAAATCCTCTAAACCCAAATTATGAGAAATAACGCACTCTGGTCACTGAGAACATTTCTACACAGTGACATAATCAGAAATTATACTTCTTCCATTATTTAACTTATTCCTTCTTATTCTCCGCATACCAGGAACACAGGAGTAAGCAAGAGGATATAATTTTTCCCTGTGACAGAAGCATTACTGCATTTACAACACGAGAAACTTGGGCACTGTGGAAGGCCCTGATGGCAAAGGAAATAAGCCACCTGCATGGCCTTAAGAACAAACTGCACATCTCTAGGGCAGATTTAGAAAAGGATTTATCCAGGAATCGATCTTCTCCAAGGCTGGACAGGGAGGGAGTGTGGAAACCACGGCCTTTCTGATAGGATAAAAAGTGTCACTTGGAGACACTCTGGTTTCCTGAGGAAAGGAAGACATTGAAACAGCCTGTTTTGTGCATTTTAAATCTTCCTTGTTTTCCACCATCAATAACTGTTCTATCTCCTCTTTCAAAGATAAACTTGCCTGAAACTCATGTTTGGGTGTCATAAAGTATTCTTTCTGAGTTATTCTCTGGTCCTCTGACCCCTTTGACTCGGTGCAAATGAGTTTGTTACTGGAATCCTCACTGGTTTCCCCTTCCTCTACGGGAGGTAGATGCTGAGGCTTTGTAGCTTGTTTATTCAAAGATTCTTCTTTCAGTAAATTCACTTCCCCGTAAAAGTCTTGAGATGTAAAACTTGGAGCTTTATCTATCCTAAAATTTTTACCAAATAAGAAGCCTTTGACTTTCTCCTCTTTCCCTGCTGTCTCTATCACTAATTTCTTTGGCTGTAGCACTGTCCTTATTAGGAGTCCCTGTGCATTCATCCTATATTCTCTTGCAGCTTTCTCCCTGCGCTGCTTCTGGAAGTCCTTGAGTTGAAGCAGTTCCTCTGGCAGCTCCATACATGTAGGCTAAAAAGAGAAAGCGAACACAAGTTTATTATAACTAAACTTCTGAATATGGTACTTAAAATCACTTTTTTTTTTTTTTTTTTTTGAGACGGAGTCTCGCTGTCGCCCAGGCTGAAGTGCAGTGGCACGATGTCGGCTCACTGCAAGCTCTGCCTCCTGGGTTCAGGCCATTCTCCTGCCTCAGCCTCCCAAGTAGCTGGGACTACAGGCGCCTGCCACCACGCCCGGCTAATTTTAAAAATATTTTTAGTAGAGACGGGGTTTCACAGCGTTAGCCAGGATGGTCTCGATCTCCTGACCTCATGATCCACCTGCCTCGGCCTCCCAAAGTGCTGGGATTACAGGCGTGAGCCACCGCACCCGGCCATGCCCAGGTAATTTTCGTATTTTTAGTAGAGATAGGGTTTCAGCATGTTAGCAAGGATGGTCTTGATCTCCTGACCTTGTGATCGGCCTGCCTTGGCCTCCCAAAGTGCTGGGATTACAGTCGTGAGCCATCGTGCCCGGCCTGAAATCACTTCTATTGTACCAAATGGTAATTGGTAAATGAGAGTCTATTCAATTGTGTTCACATAGCACCCTCTGGTGTCTTCAATTATAGTAGTATCATTTTTCTAGTAATTTCAATATTTTGAAAAGGCAGTGAATCCATAGGGCTGTGTGTCTGTGTGTGTATGCATGTATGTATAAAGATTATACAGGAAAAGTTAGTCTCTCTTCCAACTTGGCCTTAGCTGCCTTAGCAGGTACATCTTCTTAGAGCAGTTTCTTGTGTTATCTCCCAAAGATAGTCTGTCTACTCATGTATGATCATATACATATTTTTTTCATTGGTTTACATTTTTATTTTCCTCCAAATTTTTATTTTGTCAACTCTTTCAGGTTTTGGGAAGGTTTTTTTTTTTTTTTTTTTTTTTAGACAGGGTCTTGCTCTGTTGCCTTGGCTGGAGTGCAATGGTGTGATCATGGCTCACTGTAACCTGTAACTCCTGGCCTTTAGTGATCCTCCTGCCTCAGCCTCCTGAGTAGCTGGAAGCACAGGTGCATGCCACCACACTTTGCTAATTTTTGTGGGTTGTTTTTTTTTTTGAGACAGGGCCTTGATCTGTCACCCAGGCTGAAGTACAGTGGTGTGATCATGGCTTACTGCAATCTCCACCTCCTGGGCTCAAGCAATCCTCCCACGTCAGCCTCCCCAACTCACAGTAGCTACAACTTCAGGTATGTGCCACCATGCCTGGCTAATATTTAATTTCTTTGTGGAGACAGGGTTTCACTATGCTGGCCAGGCTGGTCTTGAACCCCTGGGCTCAAGTGATCCTCCCACCTCAGCCTCCCGAAGTGCTGGGATTATAGGCATGAGCCACTGCACCCGGCCTCCGATTATATTTTTTAGCTGCTTATATGGATATCAAAAATCTAGTAATTTTTACATTTGTACCCAGGCACTTTATAAATTGTCTTTTTGTTTGTGGTAGTCTTTTTCAGTTGTTTCTCTTCAGTTTTTAGTTGTATAACTGGCAAGTCATCATTCTGATTCCTTTTTTCAATTTCCATAGCTCATATTTTATTTTCTAATTTCACTGGCTAATAGCTTCAAAAATGCTAAAATAGTGGTGATAGTCACAATTTTTGTACTGTTCCTGATATTAGTGTTCTCAAACAAATATGTGGTCTTCTCTCTTGAGACACTTTCCATATCCATGGGTTCTGCATCCATGGATTCAACCAATTGTAGATTGCAATAGTCAGGAAAAAGTGGCTCACGCCTATAATCCTAGCACTTTGCGAGGCTGAGGTGGGTGGATCACTTGAGGTCAGGATTTCCAGACCAGCCTGACCAACATGGCCAAACCTCAACTCTACTAAAAATATAAAAATTAGCTGAGCGCGGTAGCACATGCTTTTAATCCAGCTACCCAGGAGGCTGAGGGAGGAGAATCACTTGAACTCAGGAGGCGGAGGTTGCAATGAGCCAAGATTGCACCACTGCACTCCAGCCTGGGTGACAGAGCAAGACTCTGTCTCAAAAAAAAAAAAGAAAAAGAAATCAGAAAAAAAAAAGAATGGTTGCATTTGAAATGATGATGTACAAACTTTTTTTCCATGTCATTATTCCCTAAACAATGCAATATAACAACTATTTACATAGCATTCACGTTGTATTAGCTATTATAAGTAATCTAAGAATGATTTAAAGTATAGGGGAGGATATGATAGTGAACAATGAAAAAATGCTGCTGCACATTTCTGTATAACCTATACATATCCTCCACTATAAATCATCCTTACATTTCATATAAGGGACATACATTTCATCCATAGGTTTCTTTTTTTTTTCTTTTTTCTTTTTTTTTTTTTGGGAGATGGAGTTTTGCTTTTGTCGCCCAGGCTGGAGTACAATGGTGCACTCTCAGCTCACTGCAACCTCCACCTCCTGGGTTCAAGCGATTCTTTTTTTTTTTTTGAGATGGAGTTTCGAGCCCAGGCTGAAGTGCAATGGTGTGATCTCAGCTCACCGCAACCTCCGCCTCCCAGGTTCAAGTGATTCTCCTGCCTCAGCCTCCCAAGTAGCTGGGATTACAGGCATGCGCCACCATGCCCAGCTAATTTTGTATTTTTAGTAGAGACGGGGTTTCTCTATGTTGGTCAGGCTGGTATCGAACTCCTGGCCTCAGGTGATCCGCTCGCCTTGGCCTCCCAAAGTGCTGGGATTACAGGCGTGAGCCACCACACCCGGTCTGCTCAAGCAATTCTCCTGCCTCAGCCTCCCAAGTAGCTGGGATTACAGGCATGCACCACCATGCCCAGCTAATTTTTGTATTATTAGTAGAGACGGTTTCACCATGTTGGCCAGGCTGGTCTTGAATTCCTGACCTCAGGTGAACCACCCACCTTGGCCTCCCAAAGTGCTGAGATTACAGGCGTAAGCCACCACACCCGGCTCATCTATGCGTTTCATATAATCATCTATACATTTCACATAACGGACTTGAGCATTATAGGTTTTGGTATCCATGGGGGGGATCCTGGAACCAATCCCCCACAGATACTGAGAGATGACTGTATATGTTTTATTATATTAGAAAAGTTACCATCTATTCCAACTTTGACCAATAATGCATGTAGAATATTATAATTTTTTCAGCATTTATAAGATAATCATAAGACTTTCTTGGCTCTACTGAAATGTACGATTTTGTCACACTGAACCATGCTTGCAACTAGAATCCAATGACACATTAAAAATAATAACATATATAGGGTTCATATAGAAAACGCTAGTATTAGGCCGGGCACAGTGGCTCATGCCTTGTAATCCTAGCACTCTGGGAGGCTGAGGCGGGCGGATCACCTGAGGTCAGGAGTTCGAGACCAGCCTGACCAACATGGAGTAACCCCATCTCTACTAAAAATACAAAATTAGCCAGGCGTGATGGCGCATGCCTGTAATCCCAGCTAATCGCGAGGTTGAGGCAGGAGAATCGCTTGAACCCAGGAGGTGGAGGTTGTAGTGAGCTGGTATCACGCCACTTCACTCCAGCCTGGGCAACAAGAGCGAAATCCATCTCAAAAAAAAAAAAAAAAAAAAAAAAAAAAAAAAAAAAAAAGCTAGTATTTTAAGATTTTATAACAATATTCATAAGTAAAATTGGTTTATAACAGCAACTGGCAAACTTTTCCTGTAAAGAACAAAACAGCAAATATTTTAGGCTTTGTGAGCCACAGTCTCATATACTACTTCTACTACTTTTTTTTTTTTTTAACAATCCTTTAAAAATGTAAAAATTGTTCTTAGCTCATGAGCTGGAGAAAACAGTCTGCAGGCCAGATCTGGCCAGCAGGCTACAGTTTGCCAAATCCTGGTCTATAGTCTCCCTCCCCTCTTTTTCCTCCCTCTCCCTCCTCCTCCCCCTCCCCTTCTCCCCTCCACTCTCCTCCTCTCCCCTCCCCTTCCCTCTCATTTATTTTATTTTCTTTTCTTTTTCAGACAGAGTCTCTGCTGGTCACCCAGGCTGCAGTGCAGTGGCAGAATCTTGGCTCACTGCAACCCCTACCTCCTGGGTTCAAACAATTCTCCTGCCTCAGCCTCCCAAGTAGCTGGGACTATACATGCCCGCCACCATGCCCAGCTAATTTTTGTATTTTTTGTAGAGCTGGGGTTTCACCATGTTTGCCAGGCTGATCTTAAACTCTTGACCTCAGGTGATCACCAGCCTTGGCCTCCCAAAGTGCTGGGATTACAGGTGTGAGCCACCGTACCTGGCCCTGGCCCTTTTTTTTTGAGACAGTCATTGTTAATATTCATAGTATGCTTGAAAACTGATTGAAATTCTCAGTTTAATAGTTTAAGCTTTTCCTTTTTTTTCTTTTCTTCTTTTTTTTTTTTTTTGAGACAGAGTCTTTCTCTGTCACCCAGGTTGGAGTACAGTGGTGTGACCTCGGCTCACTGCAACCTCCACCTCCTGGGTTCAAGCTGTTCTCCTGCCTCAGCATCCTGAGTAGATGGGATTACAGGCATGTGCCACCACGCCTGGCTCATTTTTTGTATTTTTAGTAGAGATGGGGTTTCATCATGTTGGCCAGGCTGGTCTCGAACTCCTGACCTCAGGCCTATAGTTTTTTATATCTCTCTGCTGCATAAGAATAAATATGGAGGCCAAGCATGGTGGCTTATGCCTGTAATCCCAGCACTTTGGGAGGCCAAGGCAGGCTAATCACCTAAGGTCAGAAGTTCAAGACCAGCCTGGCCAACATGGTAAAACCCCGTCTCAACTAAAAATACAAAAAGTAGCAGGGCATGGTGGCAGGTGCCTGTAATCCCAGCTACTCGGGAGGCTGAGGCGGGAGAATTCCTTGAACCCAGGAGGCAGAGGATACAGTGAGCTGAGATCAGACCACTGAACTCCAGCCTGAGTGACAGAGCGAGACTCCATCTCAAAAAATAAAAATAGGCTGGGTGTGGTGGCTCATGCCTGTAATCCCAGCACTTTGAGAGGCCAAGGTGGGTGGATCACAAGGTCAGGAGTTTGAGACCAGCCTGGCCAACATGGTGAAACCCCATCTCTACTAAAAATACAAAAAATTAGCCAGGTGTGGTGGCACATGCCTGTAATCCCAGTTACTCAGGAGGCTGAGGCAGGAGAATTGCTGGAACCCAGGAGGCAGAGTTTTCAGTGAGCTGAGATCACGTCATTGTACTCCAGCCTGGGTGACAGAGTGAGACTCCGTCTCAAAAAAATAAACAAATAAAATAAAATAACAATATGGAAATATTAAACTTACCCATTCTTAGACAGAAGGATTTCTTGGATACCTAACTTAACATTATGAAAAGGTGAGGGGCTGGATCAGGCCCAAGCTATTGCCCCTTCAAGAGTATTCATCCCCAAGTTGGCCCCATGAAAACTATTGTAGCTATGAAGAAAGGGTATCACTGTGTGTGCCTTCCTTCAGAAGGCAGAAAGGAGGTCCTGAAGACAGAGGGCTGCACTTACCTCAGTGCCTCCAAGCCGGTCTGCAGACCCTTCGCGATACGTGTTCAGGTAACCATCCACCAGGGTGGTTAGGTCAGACATCATCTCATCTAGGAGTGCCAAGCGAAGGGGTAACAGGTAGGTAGCTTCCAGGGCCAAAATTTTCAGTAAAGAGGGTGAAACAGGTCGGATGAACCATACTTCTGGATTTTCCTGGAGACAATAAAACAATTTCCTCTGAATAGTAAGCAAGACTTTAAAGAAAATAACCGTTTAAGGCCGGGCGCAGTGGCTCACGCCTGTAATCCCAGCACTTTGGGAGGCTGAGGCAGGCAGATCACAAGGTCAAGACATCAAGACCATCCTGGCCAACATGGTGAAACCCCATCTCTACTAAAAATACAAAAATTGGCTGGGCATGGTGGCACGTGCCTGTAGTCCCAGCTACTCAGGAGGCTGAGGCAGGAGAATTGCTTGAACCCGGGAGGCATAGCTTGCAGGGTTGCAGTAAGCTGAGATTGTGCCACTGCATTCCAGCCTGGTGACAGAGCGAGACTCCGTCTCAAAAAAAGAAAAGAAAAGAAAAGAACTGTTTAAAGTGTTACTTAATTTAAGACACTATCATTTTCTTCTATTATTACCTTCTACTTTCACACTATTGATAGTCTTTGAGCATACACACGCTTGCACACATACTCCTACATTAACAGTGTGTGTGTAACAGAGAAAGAGAGGGGTAGAGGTTGGTCAATCAAGACTTCTCAAAGCTAGAGGCAGCAAACGTGATTATGTGAACAGAATTGCAGCCAACACAATTATGACCTAAGTTTGCATGCAAGGATGTCAGAAGCTAAAGAAAATTTACTTTACTTTGGGAGAAATAACTAGGGTGATTTTGCTTCCATTGCCTTGATCGAAATTCTCACAAAAATTTCCCCCTTGTCCCAGCTAGAAAATGTATTTAAGAGTGCTTATTTATTTATTTATTTATTTATTATTTTTTGAGAAGGAGTCTCACTCTGTTGCCCAGGCTGGAGTGTAGTGGCACGATCTCAGCTCACCACAATGTCCGCCGCCCCTGCCCCCAACTCTGGGTTCAAGCAATTCTCCTGCCTCAGCCTCCCGAGTAGCTGAGATTACAGACGCCTTGCCACCATGCCCAGCTAGTTTTTGTATTTTTAGTAGAGGCGAGATTTCACCATGTTAGTCAGGCTGGTCTTGAACTCTTGACCTCAGGTGATCCACCCGCCTCAGCCTCCCAAAGTGTTGGGATTATAGGCGTGAGCCACCGAGCCCGGCCTAAGACTGCTTGTTAATTGATAACCAACAAATCTGGATCCTGGCTTTTATCCACTTGAGACCAGATATAAACCATTCCCATTTGGCACAGTTAAGATTTTGGCAATGTTCATATGATTACATGGCAGCTGTCATTTTTCTACATAATAGGCTGATGATACTGCTCAGAAAACACTTGAAAAAAAAAATAATGTCATACAGGACATCCTTTAACACTCACCTGAATTAGTTTTTGTCTCTTTTCTAGAAAGGAGAGATATTTAGGGGCTACTTTAAGGTGTTTGATTAAACTCTCCTGCAAAGTAGTGATGCAGTTTGGAAGATAGCCACCCGTTTCCATGGAAAACTGAAGTACATCTGCTACCTGTGGTATTTTAAAAGGACAAACAGACCAGTTGAATATATACAGAGAGCTATCTCATGCCAGAAATATATTTAGAGAAATGTCTAAATAACATTTTCCCCAAGGACCCACATGATAGACCATGTCATCGGGAAATTTAAAGTTGTTTAGCCAACTTATTCTGAAAAATGAGAAAAAAAAAAAAAAAAAACGGAAAAAAAGCTAAATTTTTTTTTTTTTTTTTTTTGAGGTGGAGTCTCACTCTGTCGCCCAGGCTGGAGTGCAGTGGCACGATCTCAGCTCACTGCAACCTCCACTTCCCAGGTTCAAGTAATTCCCCTGCCTCAGCCTCCCGAGTAGCTGGGACTACAGGTGCAGGCTACCACGCCTGGCTAATTTTCAACTTTTTTTTTTAAGAGACAGGGTCTTGCTATGTTGTCCAGGCTGGAGTGCAGTGGCTATTCACAGGCAGGATTCCACTACTGATGAGCACGGGGGTTCTGACCTGTTCCATGTCTGACCTGGGCTCG
Source organism: Nomascus leucogenys (assembly GCF_006542625.1). Classification (NCBI taxonomy): domain Eukaryota; kingdom Metazoa; phylum Chordata; class Mammalia; order Primates; family Hylobatidae; genus Nomascus; species Nomascus leucogenys. The sequence goes on along the minus strand of NC_044386.1, from coordinate 60,232,308 downwards.
TTCACCCTAACTTAGGCAACCTGGTGGTTCTCCCCACTCCTGGGAGGCCACCACATTGATGCCAATCTCAGTACAGGCACCCAATCAGCACAGCACCCTACAGTCTAAAACTCCTTAGCTCAAGCAATCTTCCCACTACAGCCTCCATAGTAACCATGACTACAGGCACAAGCCATCACACCCAGCAACCCAACTTTACTGTTTCCTTAATTACTTTCTTTTTGCTTTTCTTTTCCTGAGACAGAGTCTTCCTCTGTCGCCCAGAGCTGGAGTGCAATGGTGTGATCTTGGCTCATTGCAACCTCCACCTCCCGGATTCAAGCAATTACCCTGCCTCAGCCTCCCGAGTAGCTGTGATTTCAGGTGCATGCCACCATGCCTGGCTAATTTTCATATTTTTAGTACAGACAGGGTTTCGCCATGTTGGCCAGGATAGTCTCGATCTCTTGACCTCGTGATCCGCCCGCTTTGGGCTCCCAAAGTGTTGGGATTACAGGCGTGAACCACCGCGCTAGGCATTTTTTTTTTTTTCTTTTTTTTGAGATAGGGTCTTGCTCTATCTCCCAGGTTGGAGTACAATGCCACAATCATGGCTCACTGCAGCCTCAATCTTCCAAGTTCATGGGATCTTCCTGCCTCAGCCTCGAGTAGCTAGGACTACAGGCACATCCCACTATGCCTGGCTAGTATTCTTAAAATTTTTTTTTTTTTTGAGGTGGAGTCACGCTCTGTCACCCAGGCTGGAGAGCAGTGGCGCGATCTTGGCTCACTGCAAGCTCCGCCTCCCGGGTTCATGCCATTCTCCTGCCTCAGCCTCTCCGAGTAGCTGGGACTACAGGCGCCCGCCACCACGCCCGGCTAATTTTTTGTATTTTTAGTAGAGACAGGGTTTCACCGTGGTCTCGATCTCCTGACCTCATGATCCACCCACCTTGGCCTCCCAAAGTGCTGGGATTAGAAGCGTGAGCCACTGTGCCCGGCCTCTTAAAATTTTTTTGTAGAGACGGTGCTTCGCTATGTTGTTCAGGCTGATCTCGAATTCCTGGGCTCAAGCAATCCTCCTGTCTCGGCCTCCCAAAGTGTTGGGATTACGGGCGTGAGCCACTGCACCTAATGTTTTTTTTTCCTCCTTGTGTTACAATACCTACCTGCCTTATGGTTATTTATTAGTCTTTGTTACCCTTTAGGGAATCAAGAAAGGAAGATAAAATTCAAGAATTATTTTTAGTGGGCTGAGAATGCATTCCTATAGTCCAAGCTAGTCGGGAGCTGAACCAGAAGGATCTCTTGAGCCCAGGAGTTTGAGGCCAGCATGGGCAACATAGTGAGACTCCGTTTCTGGGGGGGGAAAATGGGCCTGGCATGTTGGCTCACGCCTGTAATCCCAGCAATTTGGGAAGCCAAGGCTAGAAGACTGTTTGAGGTCGGAAGTTCAAGACCAGCCTGGACAACATAGAGAGATCCCATATCTTAAAAAAAAATTTAAAAATCAGCCAGGCATGGTGGTGTGTGCCTGTAGTCCCAGCTACTTGGGAGGCTGAAGTGGGAGGACGGCTTGAGCCCAGGACTTTGAGGCCACACTAGCAGAGAGCTATGATCATGCCACTGCACTCCAGCCTGGGCAACAGAGCTAGACCTTGTCTCAAAAAAAAATTACTTTTATTATCTACTGGTAACCAACAAAATTTTGTAAGAAAAGCTAATAAAATAAATAATTAAAATTATTTATCTATGTGTAGTAGGCTGGCCAATGGCCCCCAAAGATAACTACTTCATAACCACAGGAACCTGTGAATGTTATCTTACATGCAAAAGGGACTTTGCAGCTGTGATTAAGTTAAGGATTTTGAGATGAGATTATCCTGAATTACCCAGGTAGGCCCTAAATGGAATGACAAGTGATTTTTTTTTTTTTTTTTTTTGGTGAGACGGAGTCTCGCTCTGTCTCCCAGGCTGGAGTGCAGTGGCGCAATCTCAGCTTACTGCAAGCTCTGACTCCCGGGTTCATGCCATTCTCCTGCCTCAGCCTCCCGAGTAGCTGGGACTACAGGCGCCTGCCACCACCACGCCCAGCTAATTTTTTGTATTTTTAGTAGAGACAGGGTTTCACCGTGTTAGCCAGGATGGTCTCAATCTCCTGACCTCGTGATCCGCCCACCTTGGCCTCCCACAGTGTTGGGATTACAGGCGTGAGCCACAGTGCCCGGCCTGAAAAGTGATTTTTTAAAGAGCAAGGCAGATGGAGATTTTACTACAGTCAGAGGAGAAGGTGATGTGATGATGGAGGCAGGGATTACAGGGATGCACTTTGAAAATGGAGGAAGGGGCTACAAGCCAAGGAATACAAGTGGCCGCTAGAAGCTGAAAAAGGCAAGGAAACTCTCTCTTCAGAAGAGCCTCTAGAAGAAACCAGCCCTTCAAGACACCTTGACTTTAGCCTAGTGAAAATGATTCAAGACTTCTGACCCTAAAACAATAAAATAATAAATTTGCATTGTTTTAGGCCACTAAATTTGTGGTGATTTGTTACAGCAGCAATAAGAAACTAATACAGTGTTATAAAAAAAGAAGTTGGTGAAAATTCTGCTTCTTGGACTATGTAACTCTAAAAAGAAAAACGTGAACAGATATGCCAAGGTCTTCATTAGACAATACATATAAGATCTAATCAAGAAGCCTAATGGCCTCAAGGAAACAAACAGCAATTATGTTAGATTTTGGAGTAGGCATAAAAGCAATCTCTACAAATGGCAGCAAATACATTATAAGTAGACACATAAACAGAAAAAGTGAACCAAATATAGTAACATAAAATTGAACTTTTAGAGATTGCTGCTCAAAAATAATTGGCCAACTTTTTAGTTCAATTTCTCTCCAAAGGCTGTAAGCTTGTGTAATCAAGATTTCCCTTTTACTGTCATAAACCGAAAAGACTAGAAGAACCTGAAGAAAACATAATGAAACTAGTGGTTTTACTGCTCTCACAGCCAACCCAGAAACCCAGATCAGCTCTAAGAGCTAGTAGAGGTTCATGCCTTTACTTGGGTGGCTGAGGCAGGAGGATGGCTTGAGAGTAAGAGATTGAGACTAGCCTGGGCAACACAGTAAGACTCCACTTCTAAATAATAACAACAACAACAATAATGCTAGTAGAATCTAGGGATTTCTCATTTCTCTAAGGTCCCCTAGAGGACAGACAAATTATATCACTTCAGGCTGTTTTGGGCCCACATAGATTTAGGGGGCATATGCGAGACGACCTGTATCCCTAAGCTAGATGCCAGCTTGCCTTAATTGTTACATATGTGGTAAAGGCAGATATGTGATTGTTCATCTCATGCTATGTCTCCCATGTCAGGCTTCTGAATGATCCCTAAGTTGCTCAAGTTTCTGAATGCTATCGAGTCTGAATCTTACTTCTTTATTTGACAAATTCTGGAGCAAAATGAGGAAAACATCTTTATAAATAATTTTAAGCAACTTTACTGCAGTGCTTTTATAGAACACCAAATGTTCTCACATATTGTACAAACATTTTACATGAAAAGTGAGCAGAAATGGAGCACCAAAAAAAAAAAAAAATTTAAAAAGACTTTCACTCATCAGATGACCAGACGAGCCCTTTTATCTACAGGAGCTGTATACAATGGTTTGAATCCAGTGCTTCCCTTCATGTACCTGTGTGTCAAAGACATTATTCAGCAAAATTCCATACTGATGAGAGAGGCAATCAGAAAGCCAACGACAATCATGGATAACCTAAGGAATCAGAAGGGAACAGTCATTAGAACCTGGCTGCTAATCTTAATAGCACAGGAATTGGTTTATATACTTACCTTCAAAATTTTCTTGTCTTCTAATATCATCTGAAGTCCATTGTTGAAAGCTCCACTTCCCAGAAGGAAAATGTCAAATAAGTAAACTCGGCAATTTGTGGCCACCTACAACAGACCATCCAGACACACATACCATAGGATAAGAAAGAACTGAGGAACAGAAATTTGAGGATGAAGAGTAAAAGACATGTGATAAAATATCTAACCTCTTCACTTTATTTATTCATTTATTTATTTATTTAGAGACAAAGTTTCGCTCTGTTGCCCAGGCTGGAGTGCAGTGGCACAATCATGGCTGACTGCAACCTTGCCTCCTGAGTTCAAGCAATTCTCCTGCCTCGGCCTCCTGATAGCTGTGATTACAGGCATGCGGCACCACACCCAGCTAACTTTTTTTTTTTTTTTTTTTTGAGACAGAGTCTTGCTCTGTCACCCGGGCTGGAATGCAGTGGTGCGATCTCGGCTCACTGCAGCCTCTGCCTCCTGGGTTCAAGCAATTCTCCTGTCTCAGCCTCCCAAGTAGCTGGGATGACAGGTGCATGCCACCACACCCAGCTAAGTTTTGTTATTTTTAGTACAGAAGGGGTTTCACCATGTTGGCCAGGATGGTCTCGATCTCTTGACCTCATGATCCACCCGCCTTGGCCTCTCAAAGTGCTGGGATTACATGCGTGAGCGTCCGTGTCCAGCGAGAAGGGGTTTCACCATATTGGCCAGGCTGGTCTCGAACTCCTGACCTCAGGTGATCTACTCACCTTGGCCTCCCAAAGTGCTGGGATTACAGGCATGAGCCACTGCACCTGGCCAATTTTTTTTATTTTTTGTACAGATGGGGTTTCACCATGTTGGCCAGGCTGGTCTCAAACTCCTGACCTCAAATGATCCACCCGTATCAGCCTCCCAAAACTTTATTTTTTTTGAGACAGGGCCTTGCTCTGTCACCCAGGCTGGACAACAGTGGCGTGATCTTGGCTCACTGCAACCTCCACCACCCAGGCTCTTGTGATTCTCCCACCTCAGCCTCCCAAGTACCTGGATTACAGGTGCCCACCACCACAACCAGCTGATTTTTGTATTTTTTGTAGAGACTAGGCTTTGCCATGTTGCCCAGGCTGGTTTCAAACTCCTAGGCTAAAGCAATCTGCCTGCCTTGGCCTTCCAAAATGCTGGGATTACAGGCGTGAGCCACCACGCCCCACCACATCTTCACTTGTAAATGATAGGTACTTGATTCTTAGAGAAAAGAGGTATAATTTGTTCTTAAGTAAAAAAAGTAAGACACAATCACTGTGATTTTCTTTTTTCTTTCTTTTTTTTTTTTTTTTTGAGACGGAGTCTCGCCCTGTCGCCCAGGCTGAAATGCAGTGGCATGATCTCGGCTCACTGCAACCTCCGCCACCCGGGTTCTCGCCATTCTCCTGCCTCAGCCTCCCGAGTAGCTGGGACTATAGGCACCTGCCACCATGCTCTGCTAATTTTTTTTTTTTTTTTTGTATTTTTAGTAGAGATGAGATTTCACCGTGTTAGCCAGGATGGTCTCGATCTCCTGACCTCTGCTCGTCTCGGCCTCCCAAAGTGCTGGGATTACAGGCATAAGCCACCACGCCCGGCCAATGATAAGTACTTGATTCTTGGAGAAAACAGGTAAAATTTGTTCTTAAGTAAAAAAAGTAAGACACAATCACTGCGATTTTCAAAAGGAAAGAAAAGGACAAGCTGGTGAAAGAGACTTTCCCTTTCTTTTTTTTGAGACAGTTTCACTCCTGTTGCCCAGGCTGGAGTGCAATGGCGTGATCTTGGCTCACTGCAACCTCTGCCTCCCAGGTTCAAGCGATTCTCTTGCCTCCTGAGTAGCTGGGATTACAGAGGCCTGCCACCACATCTGGCTAATTTTTTTGTATATTTTAGTAGAGATGGGGTTTCACTATGTTGGCTAGGCTGGTCTCGAACTCCTGACCTCAGGTGATCCACCCACCTTGGCCTCCCAAAGTGCCGGGATTACAGGCATGAGACACCGCGCCTGGCCTTTTTTTTTTTTTTTTTTTTTTTAAGACAGGGTCTTGCTCTGTCACCCAGGCTAGAGTGGAGTGCAGTGGTGCAATCACCGCTCACTGCAGCCTCCGCCTCCCAGGCTCAGGTGATCCTCTGGCCTCAGTCTACCAAGTAGCTGGGACCACAGGTGCATGTCACTATGTTTGGCTACTTTTATTTATTTATTTTGAGATGGAGTCTTGCTCTGCCGCCCAGGCTGGAGTGCAATGGCACAATCTGGGCTCACTGCAGCCACCTCCTGGGTTCAAATGATTCTCCTACCCCAGCCGCCTGAGTAGCTGGGATTCCAGGCGCCCACCACTACGTCCAGCTCATTTTTGTATTATTAGTAGAGACGGGGTTTCACCATGTTGGCCAGGCTGATCTCAAACTACTGACCTCAGGTGATCTGCCTGCTTCCGCCTCCCAAAGTGTTGGGATTACAGGCCTGAGCCACCATGGCCGAGACTTTCACTTGTTACAGTTTCAACTTTAATATGTTGCCAGTCTCTGCTGGGACTCGGTGGCTCATGCCTGTAATCCCAGCACTTTGGGAGGCTGAGGCGGGTGGATCATCTGAGGTCAAGAGTTCTACACCAGCCTGGCCAACATGGTGAAACCCCGCCTCTACTAAAAATACAAAAAAAAAAAAAAAATTAGCCAGGTTTGGTGGCAGGAGCCTGTAATCCCAGCTACTTGGGAGGCCGAGGCAGGAGAATCGCTTGAACCCTGGAGGTGGAGGTTGCAATGAGCCGAGATCGTGCCATCGCACTCCAGCCTGGAAGACAAGAGTGAGACTTTGTCTCAAAAAAAAAAAATAAATAAATAAATAAATACATAAATTTTACCAGTCTCATCTATGGCATTCTAATTGTGAATTAAATATTTGGTTTTCCTTCTGATTTCCTGAAATATAGCTCCTAAAACCCTTAGAATCTTGAAAGTGAGTGATAAGAGTGTTTTTTGTGTATTAATGGGATGACTGTTGCCTGGGGGCTCTTAGATGCTCCCAGAGTTTCAGGACAGGCACTGGTCACAGGAAAGACAAACGCATGATTAGAGGGCTGGGACTTTCATCCCCACTACCCAACCTCCAGGGAGGAGAAAGGGGCTGAAGGTTAAGTTGATCATGAATGGCCAATGACTTAATCATTTATGCCTACATAATGAAGCCTCCATTAAAAACCCCAAAGGGAGGCTGGGCAAAGTGGCTCACGCCTGTAATCGTAAGCACTTTGGGAGGCCAAGTTAGGAGGATCTCTTGAACCCAGGAGTTCAAGACCACCTGGAAAACTTATGGAGACCCCATCTGTACAAAAAATTTAAAAATCAGCTGAGCATGGTAGTGCACCTGTGGTCCCAGCTACTTGGGAGGCTGAGGTGGGAGGATCACTTGAGCCTAGGAGCTCCAGGTTGCAGTGAGCCATGTTTGCACCACTGCACTCTGGCCTAGGTGATAGAGATAGACTCTCTTTTTATTTTTTAATTTAAAAAAATTTTTTCTTTTTGAGACAGAGTTTCGTTCTTGTTGCCCAGGCTGAAGTGCAATGGTGCAATCTCGGCTCACCGAAACCTCTGCCTCCTGGGTTCAAGTGATTCTCCTACCTCAGCCTCCCAAGCAGCTGGGATTACAGGTGCCTGCCACCACCCCCGGGTAATTTGTTGCATTTTTAGTAGGGACTAGGTTTGGTGATCCACTCGCCCAGGCCTCCCAAAGTACTGGGATTTACAGGCGTGAGCCACCACACCTGGCCTTTTTTCTTTTTTGGAGATGGAGTCTTAATCTGTTGCCCAGGCTGGAGTGCAATGGCGTGATCTCAGCTCACTGCAACCTCCACCTCCTAGGAGCAATTCTCCTGCCTCAGCCTCCCAAGTAGCTGGGATTACAGGTGCACGCCAACACACCCAGCTAATTTTGTATTTTTAGTAGAGATGGGATTTCACCTTGTTGACCAGGCTGGTCATGAACTCCTGACCTCAGGTGATCCGCCTGCCTTGGCCTCCCTGGGATTACAGGCGTGAGCCACCACACCTGGCCAAAAATTTTTTAAAATATGGAGATGGGGTCTCCTTATGTTGCCAAGGCTGATATTGAATTCTTCGACACAAGTGATCCACCCGTCTCAGCCTCCCAAAGTGCTGGGATTATAGGCATGCACCACCATGTCGGGCCCCTTTTTTTTCTTTTATTAATTTTTAAGAGTCTGTCAAAAAAAAAAAAAAAAAGGCCTAAATTCACAGTGCCTCTGGATAGCTGAGCAGGTTCCCGGAGGGGGTGGGTGGTGCACCCCTTCCCCCATACCTTGCCCTATATATCTCTTCCATCTAAGAGTTTATCTGTATCCTTTGTTTTATATACATATATATATTTGTTTTAGATATATATATTTGTTTTAGATATATTATATATTGTTAGGTGTTACATATATTATATGATATATATCATATATCATATATGACATGTGATATATACCATACATGACATACATGACATATATGGTATATCATCTATATCATATGACATGTGATATATCATACATGACATATATGACATATATGACATATATGACATATATCATATATATCATATATATCATATATATCATATATATGTATTTTTTTTGAGACAGAGTCTGGCTCTGTCACCCAGGCTGGCGTACAGTGGCACAATATCAGCTCACTGCAACCTCTGCCTTCTGGCTTCAAGCAATTCTCCTGCCTCAGCCTCCCAAGTAGCTGAGACTACAGGCATGCAACACCATACTCGGTTAATTTTTTTGTATTTTTTTTAGAGATAGGGTTTGTTTCACCATGTTGCCCAGGTTAGTCTCCAACTCCAGAGCTCAAGCAATCTGCCTGCCTCGGCCTCCCAAAGTGCTGGAAGTACGTGTGAGCCACCACACCTGGACTTGTAATATTCTTTAAAATAATAAATGAGTAGGCCGGGTGCGGTGGCTCATGCCTGTAATCTCAGCACCTTGGGAGGCTGAGGTGGGTGGATCACCTGAGGTCAGGAGTTCGAGACCAGCCTGACCAATATGGCAAAAACCTATCTCTACTAAAAATACAAAAATTACTTGGGCATGGTGGTGTGCACCTGTAGTCCCAGCTACTCGGGAGGCTGAGACAGGAGAACTGCTTAAACCTGGAAGGCGGAGGTTGCAGTGAGCTGAGATTCTCGTCACGGCACTCCAGCCTGAGCAAGAGAGAGCAAGACTCTGTCTCAAAATAATGATAATAATAATAATAAATGAGTAAATGTAAGTAAAATGTTTCTCTGAGTTCTGTGAGCTGCTCTAGCAAATTAACTGAACCAGAAGAGGGAGGTCATGGGGACCCCAACTTATAGTTGGTTGGTCAGAAGCACAGGTCACAAGCTGTGCTTGTGAATGGCACCTGAAGTTGAGGGTAGTCTTGTGGGACTGAGCCCACAACCTGTGGGGTCTGACGCTATTTCCAGGTAAACAGTCTCAGAATTGAATTGAATTAGAGGACACTAAGCTGGTGTATGCTGTAGAGTAGCAGCAGAATTGTTTGCTTCGTTTGCGAGGAAACGACCCCCACACATCTGGGGTGACAGAATGTTCTTTTTTTTTTGAGACGGAGTCTTGCTCTGGCGCCAGGCTGAAGTGCAGTGGTGTGATCTTGGCTCACTGCAACCTCCATCTCCCAGGTTCCAGTGATTCTCCTGCCTCAGCCTCCCAAGTAGCTGGGGTTACAGGTACGTGCCACCACACCCGGCTAATTTTTGTATTTTTAGTAGAGACAGGGTTTCACTATGTTGGCCAGGCTGGTCTCAAGCTCCTAACCTCAGGTGATCTGCCCGCCTCGGCATCCCAAAGGGCTGGGATTACAAGCATGAGCCACTGCGCCTGGCCAGAATGTTCTGTGTTGAGTAGAAAGTATAGGAAAAAAGAGCACTTTTAGTTTTTTTCCCTGTAAGTCTGATACTCCAGGGAACACCATTTTAAGGTGAATGAACAGTATCTCATTATTATCAACTGGAAATGCTATTTCTCTGAGTTCCTTAATATGCATGATTGTGTTAGGTGTTACATAAAATTATTCATAAAAGAAGATCCTTACTCTCTAGCAATTTAAAACAGGCAACAAATACACTGGCACAAATGGTAAGATGTCAAATATTCAATGCTGCTTACAGATCAATTTCATATAATTTAAGAATTCTAGTTTTTTTTTTTTTTTTTTTTTTTGAGACAGAGTCTCGCTCTGGCGCCAGGCTGGAGTGCAGTGGTGCGATCTCGGCTCACTGCAACCTCCATCTCCTAGGTTCAAGCAATTCTTCTGTCTCAGCCTCCCGAGTAGCTGGGACTACACGTGCCCACCACCATGCCTGGTTATTTTTCATATTTTTAGTAGAGACAGGGTTTCACCATACTGGCCAGGCTGGTCTTGAATCCCTGACCTCGTGATCTGCCTGCCTCGGCCTTCCAAAGTGCTGGTATTACAGGCCTGAGTCACCATGCCCAGCTGAGATTGCTTCTAATCACAAAAATCACAAAAGCAGCATAGCTGGATGATCTACTAAGAGAGTGAAGACAAAAAACATCCAAATGCCAGGCGTGGTGTGGCTCATGTCTATATCTCAGCATATTGGGAGGTTGAGGTGGGAGGATCGCTTGAGGCTAGGAGTTCAAGACTAGCTGGGGCAATAAAGCAATACCCAGGTCTGTACGAAAAACAAAAAAATTTTAAATTTAAAACAAAACATCCAAATGGGTCTAGAAAGCTAGGCATATGACAGTCTGATGCCACTTCTGTCATTTCAGGAGCTGAACTATGTTATAGCTACAATTGCCAGACCTACCTAGCACCCATTCTCAGAACTTTCATTATATATATATATATATATTTTAATTTAATTTTATTTTTTGAGACGGAGTCTCACTCTGTCGTCCAGGCTGTATTGCAGTGGCGTGATCTCGGCTCACTGCAGCCTCTACCTCCTGGGTTCAAGTAATTCTCGTGCCTCAGCCTCCTGAGTAGCTGGGATTATAGGCACTTGCCACCATGCCCAGCTAATTTTTTGTATTTTTAGTAGAAACGGGTTTTGCCATGTTGCCCAGGCTGGCCTTGAACTTTTGAGCTCAGGTGATCCACCCACCTCAGCCTCCCAAAGTGCTAGGATTACGGGTGTGAGCCACTGCACCCAGCATATATATATATATATATATATCATATATATATATGATATATATATATATATGAGATGGTCTTGGTCTGTCACACAGGCTGAAATGCAGTGGCGCAGCCATAGCTTATTGCAGGCTAAAACTAACTCCTGGGGGCTCAAGAGATCCTCCCTCCTCAGCCTCCTGAGTAGCTGGGATTATATTATATGCTCAGCTAATGTTTTTGTTTTTTGTAGAGATGGGGTTTCACTAAGTTGCTCAGGCTGGTCTCCAACTCCTGGCTTCAAGCAATCCTCCCACTTCAGCCTCCCAAAGTATTGGAATTACAGACATTAGCCACCACACCACAAAAATTAGCCAGGCCTGGTGGTGTGCACCTGTAGCCCCAGCTACTCAGGAGGCTGAGGCACAAGAATCGCTGGAACTCAGGAGGCAGAGATTGCAGTTAGCTGAGATTGTGCCACTGCACTCCAGCCTAGGTGACAGAGCAAGACTCTGGCTCAAAAAAATAAATTAAAAAAATTTAAAAAAGTGAACCCCTGATGTTTTCCCCTGCTACTTTAATTATAAAAATTGAATAGACGCAGTATAAAAGTTTGGAAAATAATTATCTGCTGTACTATAAACTATGGTGAAGATATCTGACGAGAGATAAAGATTAAATATTTAAATAATTTAAAGTTAAGAAATGCTGTAGGAAATACTGACAGAAAGAAAGCAGATTAGGCAAAACAAAACAGAATAAAAATAAAGGTTTAAGAATTAAAGGTGCCAGATACTAAGAAAAGTGAGGAGCTGGAAACAGGGGGATAGGCTGAAGGTTTACATGAGGAGATATAACCCCCAAAGTAATCCTCCCCCATTCCTCTCCCACTGAGGACAGATCGCGTATTCTCTGGATAAATCTAACCAGAGAGGCTCTGGGGTTGAGAATGTTTAGACAGAAGAGGGTAGAAGTTCAGCAGTGGCCTGAAAAATGAAAATCTGCACACTGAATTGTGAGCTTCTAGCCCTCTTCCCTTTGTTAAGACTCAGAAAATAATACCCCAAAGCAAAGGCCTCTGAAACAGCCTCAGAGAAGTAAAAGTTTTTCTCTGACCTTCAGCCCTGCTGTCTCTTGGTCCCATTATTTCCTGAAGCTAGCCACAGAAACTAGAATTGTTCTCCCTGAAGGCAATCAGAGAAACCAGAACCCAGTTTCCCTAAAGCCAGCCATAAAACCTAAAAATAGGCCAGGTAAGGCAGCTCACACCTATAATCCTAGCACTTTGAGAGGCCGAGGCGGGTGGATCATCTGAGGTCAGGAGTTCGACACCAGCCTGGCCAACACGGTGAAACTCTGTCTCTATCAAAAATATAAACATTAGCCAGGTGTGGTAGCACACTCCTGTAATCCAAGCTACTTGGGAGCCTGAGACGGGAGAATCGCTTGAAACCAGGAGGCAGAGGCTGCAGTGAGCCAAGATCGTGCCATTACACTCCAGCCTGGGCAAAAGAGCAACACTTCGTCTCAAAAACAAAACAAAACAAAACAAAAAAACCCTAAAAATATTACTCTAGGGCAGGTGCGGTGGCTCACACCTGTAATCTCAGCACTTTGGGAGGCCAAGGAAGGAGGATCACTTGAGCTCAGGAGTTCAAGACCAGCCTGGGCAATATAGCAAGACCTTGTCTCTATTAAAAATTAAGAAAGGTAGGGTACAGTAGCTCATGCCTGTAACCCTAGCACTCTGGGAGGCCGAGGCAGGCAGATTGCCTGAGCTCAGGAGTTTGAGACCAGCCTGGGCAACACGGTGAAACCCCATCTCCACTAAAATACAAAAAAAATTAGCCAGGCGTGGTGGCATGCACTTGTAGTCCCAGCTACTCTGGAGGCTAAGGCAGGAGAATTGCTTGAACCTGGGAGGCGGAGGTTGCAGTGAGCCAAGATCACGCCACTGCACCCCAGCCTGGGCGACACAGCAAGACTCTATCTCAAAAAAAAAAAAAAAAAATCGGCCGGGCATGGTGGCCCATGCCTGTAATCCCAGCACTTTCGGAGGCCAGGGCAGGCGGATCACCTGAGGTTGGGAGTTTAAGACCAGCCTGGCCAACATGGTGAAACCCTGTCTCTACTAAAAATGCAAAAATTAGCCGGGCATGGTGGTGGGCACCTATAATCCCAGCTACTGGGGAGGCTGAGGCAGGAGAATTGCTGGAACCCAGGAGACGGAGGCTGCAGTGAGCCAAGATGGTGCCACTGCACTCCAGCCTCGGCAACAGAGCAAGATTCCATCTCAAAAACAAAAAACAAACAAAAATTAGCCAGGTGTGGTAGTATGCACCTACAGTCCCAAGTAGTCCAGCTACTTGGGAGGCTGGGGCAGGAGGATCTCTTGAGCCCAGGAGTTCAAGGCTGAAGTGAGCTATGATGGAGCCACTATACTCCAGCCTGGGCAACAGAGACTCTATCTGAAAAAATGTATGTACTTGTATATATACATATATATATACACATATACACATACACACACACATATATGTAAACCTTTGCCTCTGTGTGTAAAAAAGGGCCATAAAAAATGATCTGACCCACCTTATTTGACAGTAGGTCATAGATCCCCATTCTAGAGAGGGTCCTGCTGCATACCAGGAAAGAAGAAATACATGCTATGAGAGCCAAGACGAATCTAGACCGACAGGCCTTGCTGGGTTTCCCAGTCTATTAACATTAGATCATATCCTTTTTGTTCAATCATATTTCTCCATAGCTGTCCATACTTTGTTGAACCTAAACATAAAAATGGACAATTACCCCTGTATCTTTGAGTCTTCGTTCTGAAGGTTCTCATGTACGTGTTAAATAAATTTGTTGTGTCTTTTCTCCTCTTAATCTGCCTTTTTATGAGTTAATTTTTCAGCAAACCTACAGAGGGCAAAGGGAAAATTTTCCCTTGGCCCCTACATCTTGCAGCTTCCGGGCTTGAGAAAATAGCCTGCACTGGAACAGTAGGGTAGAGGGCTCCAGGAGAGATGACTTTAAGACAAAAATGCAACATAGGTTAGCAGAACAGTGTTTTTGTTTGTTTGTTTGTTTGTTGAGACAGGGTCTCACTCTCACATGCATGAGAAACCATGCTTGGCCCTAGCCCACTAAATTTAAGCATGTGAAAAAATTGTATGCCATCCTTAAAGATATGGAACAGCTTAGTCACAGGTATAAAGAAAACAAAGTTGGTTGGGTGCAGTGGCTCATGCCTGTAATCCCAGCAATTTGGAAGGCTGAGCTGGGTAGATTGCTTGAGTCTGGGAGTTTGAGACCAGCCTGGGCAACATGGTGAAACCCTGCCTCCACAAAAAATACAAAAAGTTAGCTATCACGGTGGGATGTGCCTGTAGTCCCATTTGGGCAACAGAGTGAGACCCCATCTCAAAAAAGTAAGGAAAGAGGGAAGGAGAGAAGGAGAGAAGGAAGGAAGGGAGAGAGGGAAGGAAGGAGGGAAAGGCGGAAGGGAGGGAGGGAGGGAGGAATAAAATGAGGCAATTACTAACTATGTAAAATAAAAGTTGTTCAAGAAAAGAAACGATTCTCCTTGGCTCAGCAGAGAGTTATCATTACAGTCTTAATAGCATATAGACTAAATTTGGCCTTTTTTTTTTTTTTTTTTGAGATGGAGTCTCACTCATCGCCCAAGCTGGAGTGCAAGGGCACAATCTTGGCTCACTGCAACCTCCACTTCTGAAGTTCAAGTGATTTTCTTGCCTCAGCCTCCCATAAATTCTGAATTCTATCTTAGTAAAAAATTGTGACATAACTAAGTTAGAAAGACCTAGGGAAGAGTGGGTGCAATAAGGGAGCAAAATCTTTATTTATCATAATAAAATTGAATAGATTATTTGTAAAACTGATAAATCAAGAGAAAGCAATAAACATGTTATTAGAAACAGGAAAATCCGGGCCAGGGGAGGTGGCTCAGGCCTGTAATCCCAGCACTGTGGGAGGCCAAGGCAGGCAGATCACTTGAGGTTAGAAGTTCGAGACCAGCCTGGCCAACATGGTAAAATGCTGTCTCTACTAAAAATACAATAATTAGCCAGGCGTAGAGGTGAGTGCCTATAATTCCAGCTACCTGGGAGGCTGAGGCAGGAGAATACCTTGAACCTGAGAGGCAGAGATTCAGTACAGTGAGCCAAGAGATTGCACCACTGCACTCCAGCCTGGGCAACAGAGAGACCCTGTCTCGAAAAAAAAAAAAAAGAAACAGGAAAATAGCAGAAACTACATTTCAATGTGTTAAAAGTAGTTGACTCCCCTAATGTTTGTCAAAGTATTTTGTAAATTGTAAAGTACTGCACAAATATAACAATCCTGTTATCCAATTCTTTTTTTTTTTTTGAGAAGGAGTCTTGCTCTGTTGCCCAGGTTGGAGTGCAGTGGAACGATCGCGGCTCAATGAAACCTCCTCCTCCCGGGTCCAAGTGATCCGCCTGCCTCAGCACCATTAGTAGCTAGGATTACAGACATGCGCCACCATGCCTGGCTAATTTTTGTATTTTTAATAGAGACGGGGTTTCACCACGTTGGCCAGGCTAATCTCGAACTTCTGACCTTGTGATCTGCCCACCTCAGCCTCCCAAAGTGCTGGGATTACAGGTGTGAGCCACTGCGCCTGGCCTATTCAACTCTTTTTTTTTTTTTTTTTTTTTTTTTTAAAGTAGTGCCTCTGAGCCAGGTGTGGTGGCTCACGCCCAGCACTTTGGGAGGCTGAGGTGGGCGGATCACGAGGTCAGGAGTTCAAGACCAGCCTGGCCAACATGGTGAAACCCCGTCTCTACTAAAAATACAAAAATTAGCCGAGCATGGTGGCAGGAGCCTGTAGTCCCAGCTACTCGGGAGGCGGAGGCAGGAGAATCGCTTGAACTTAGGAGGCAGAGGTTGCAGTGAGCCGAGATTGTGCCATTGCACTGTAGCCTGGGCGACAGTGCGAAACTCCGTCTCAAAAAAAAGTAGTGCCGGCCGGGCGCGGTGGCTCACGCTTGTAATCCCAGCACTTTGGGAGGCCGAGGCGGGCGGATCACGAGGTCAGGAGATCGAGACCACGGTGAAACCCCGTCTCTACTAAAAATACAAAAAATTAGCCGGGCGTGGTGGTGGGCGCCTGTAGTCCCAGCTACTCGGGAGGCTGAGGCAGGAGAATGGCGTGAACCCGGGAGGCGGAGGTTGCAGTGAGCCGAGATTGCGCCACTGCACTCCAGCCTGGGCGACAGAGCGAGACTCCGTCTCAAAAAAAAAAAAAAAAAAAAAAAAAAAAAAAAAAAGTAGTGCCTCTGGCAGGGTGTGGTGGCTCATGCCTGTGATCCCAGCACTATGGGAGGCCAAGGCGGGTGGATCACCTGAGGTCGGGAGTTCGAGACCAGCCTGACCAAAATGGAGAAACCCCGTCTCTACTAAATACATTAGCCGGGCGTGGTGGCACATGCCTGTAATCTCGGCTACTCGGGAGGCTGAGGCAGGAGAATTGCTTGAACCCAGGAGGCGGAGGTTGTGGTGAGCCGAGATCGTGCCACTACTCTCCAGCCTCCAGGCAACAAGAGCAAAATTCCATCTCAAAAAAAAATAATAATAAAAAAATAAAAGTAGTGCCTCTGAAGTGCAGTGGAGGTTTTTTTTTCTCCTAAATTTGATTTTTTTCTTTTTCTTTTAATACAAGTGCACGTGATGCTTTTAGTTAAAAAATTAAACACACAAGCCCAAGGATCTGGTTGGGGAAAACGTGTCCATTAATTTGCTTCCAGTTGCAGAAAGGACAGCTGTAGGCCAGGCACAGTGGCTCACACCTGTAATCCCAGCATTTTGGGAGGTTGAGGTGGGCAGATCACCTGAGGCCAGGAATTCGAGACTAGCCTGGCCAACATGGTGAAACCCCGTATCTACTAAAAAGACAAAAATTAGCCAGGCATGTTGGCTCATGCCTGTAATCCCAGCTACTCAGGAGGCTGAGGCACAAGAATCACTTGAACCTGGGAGGCGGAGGTTGTAGTGAACCAAGATTGTGTCACTGCACTCCAGCCCATGCAACAGAGCGAGACCCTGCCTCAAAAAAAAAAAAAAAACAAAAAACAAAAGGAAAGAAAAGAAAGAAAGAAAACAAAAAGAAAGGACAGCCGTAGCCAACTGCATGTTCCTCTGATACCCAGAAAACCAAAGGGGACAATTTAGGAAATAACCTAGAACTGCCCAGACCTGTGTTACCAGAAGTCTACTCTCTTTTGTTTTGGTAGATAGAAGTTTAGGGTTGTTTTAAGTAATTTGTATTTGTGCTGCTAATTCAAACCTAGTCATCTAAAAGCTAAGCTTGGCTAGCTGCAGTGGCTCATGCCTGTAACCCCAGCACTTTGCGGTTAGGCTGACTCAGAAGGATTGCTTGAGACCAGGAGTTTGAGACCAGCCTAGACAATACAGGGAGACCTCATCTCTGGGAAAAAAAAAAAAAAAAAGTAAAGGAAGAGGGACCCAAACGCTATCCATCCCCTAGCTATTCTTCAAGGCTAACTACAAAAATACCTATCTTAAAACTTGTTTTAAAAAATGAGGAGCGCCTCTGCCCGGCCGCCCCGTGTCTGGGAAGAAGTGAGGAGCGCCTCTGCCCGGCCGCTCCGTCTGGGAAGTCTACAATGGAGGCCAGAAGCAATGTGGGGGCTGGACATGGTGGCTCACGCCTGTGGTCCCGGCACTCTGGGGGGCGAGGCGGGTTGATCACTTCGGGCTAGGAGTTCGAGACCAGTCTGGCCAACTTGGCGAAACATGAAAAATACAACAGACAAACCAACCAACCAACTCAGTGACAACAAAACAGGTCTACCCTGGAGTCATACTCTAATTTTTTTTATTTTCCTCCCTTTCTGATCCTTTATCCCACTTTCTTTTTCTTCCTCTTCCTTCTCCCTCTTCTTTGTCAAATAGAGGATTGAGTTATTATCACTGATCCACATAAAGTCCCTCTCTACCTTATTTTAACTCCCACCCCCCATTTCTATTCCCCGACTTCCCATGTGTAACCTTCCTAATATGTTTGATATGCAAAAAATAAAAATAAAAAATATTGGCCGGGGTGGTGGCTCACGCCTGTAATCCTAGCACTTTGAGAGGCCAAGGTGGGTGGATCACTTGAGATCAGGAGTTTGTGACCAGCCTGGCCAACATGGTGAAACCCCATATCTACTAAAAACACAAAATTAGCCAGGTGTGGTGGCACGTGCCTATAGTCCCAGCTACACAGGAGGCTGAGGCGGGAGAATCGCTTGAACCCAGGAGGCGGAGGTTGTGGTGAGCTGAGATCGCATCATTACACTCCAGCCTGGGCAACAAGAGCAAGACTTTGTCTCAAAATAATAATAATAATAATAGTAGTAATAATAGAGACCCTCATCTAGTATCTCCCAGGTCCAGGGAAACTAAAATGACATGGTGAGAAACCTGCTGTGGAAAGCTACCACCTCAGAATGAAAAGAGACGACACTCTTCATAGAACTAAGGTGAAAGAACAGAGCTGGGAAAGACCTCCAGCAGAGCCCGAGAGACAGCACTAATGGCTTTAACAGTGAACCTATTCTTGTTACTGAGCTTAAAAAAAAAAAAGTGAATCTATAAAGAGACAGAAGCTCTCTCCTTTTGAAAAGAATAAAGTGAGTACCAGGAGAAGGAAGAACATTCCAACAAGTTATGCAACAATGACACTAGGGTGACAGAAAGAAGACAATTAATAAATCTACCAGTGAGCCAAGTGCAGTGGCCTATCCCTGTAATCCTAGTGACTAGCGGGGCTAAGGCAAGAGGATTACATGAGGCGAGGAATTTGAGATCAGCCTGGGCAACGCAACAAGACCCCATCTCAAAAAAACAAAGCTGGGTGTGGTGACACTCATCTGTAGTCCCAGCTACTCAGGAGGCTAAAGTGAGGATAGACAGCATGAGCCCAGGAGTTCAATGCTGCAGTGAGCTATGATCTGCACTGTGGCCTCAGTGACAGAGTGAGACCCCATCTCTAAAATACAGTTTTCAAAAAGAAAGAAAGAAAAAATCTACTAGTGGCTCTATAATTACTTCAAAATAAAAAGTTTTCAAAAATCTTTGACCTGCAGCCAGCACAGTTTGCCATGGCGACACATATTCGCTCCTTCTGCTGCCACACTCAGGACATTCTGCTTCTTGATATGGAGTATCTGGTAAGAAAAAGAAGGAAAGGAAAAACTTTCAGGGGATAAATGTTGGCATGATAACATCATGATTGGCACAAGTACAATGGTCAGCAGTAAACAAAGTGCATCATCTTTGTCAAACTTACAAAATTTGATTAATCCAAAACAGTCTGTTTTACACACACACATCAATCAGCACTGAATACTTCTGATTCTTTTTTTCTGTTTTAGCAAAAGTGTTCCACAGCTGGAAAATAAATCACTCAGACCCCAAATGACAATAAAAGTTGAAAACTCAGACACCTTTTGTTACCACTGATGCTACAGAGAAAGAATCATAATCTGTTTTTATTTTTTAAATTGAGACAGAGTTTCACTCTTGTTGCCAGGCTGGAGTGCAATGGCACGATCTTGACTCACTGCAACCTCCACCTCTCAGTGGATCAAGAGAATCAAGTGATTCTCTTCCCTCAACCTCCCAAGTAGCTGGGATTACAGGCATGCACCACCACGACCAGCTAATTTTGTATTTTTAGTAGGGACAGGGTGTCGCTATGTTGGTCAGGCTGGTCTCAAACTCCTGACCTCAAGTGATCTACCCGCCTTGGCCTCTCAAAGTGCTGGGATTACGGATGTGAGCTACCAAGCCTGGCCCTGAATTATAATCTTTAAGACAAGATTCCAGGCCGGGCGCGGTGGCTCACGCTTGTAATCCCAGCACTTTGGGAGGCTGAGGCGGGCGGATCACGAGGTCAGGAGATCGAGACCACGGTGAAACCCCATCTCTACTAAAAAATACAAAAAATTATCCGGGCGTGGTGGCGGGCGCCTGTAGTCCCAGCTACTCGGAGAGGCTGAGGCAGGAGAATGGCCTGAACCCGGGAGGCGGAGCTTGCAGTGAGCTGAGATTGCACCACTGCACTCCAGCCTGGGCAACAGAGCAAGACTCTGTCTCAAAAAAAAAAAAAAAAAAGACAAGATTCCTTATGCAAACTATGGCATGCCCTAACACAGGGCAATTTACCACAACTGAAAGGAATATATGTGGTGGCTAAGTCTCAGAGTATCCACTGCTCAGAAAGACAGAAACAAGGACTCTTCAGGTTCCTTAAAGCCTCGGATTCACTGAATTACTCAAAACTGAAATAGCAGCCGGGCGCCGTGGCTCATGCCTATAATCCCAGCACTTTGGGAGGCTGAGGAAGGAGGATTGCTTGAGCCCAAGGGTTTCAGACCAGACTGGGCAAAACAGTGTCTGTACAAAAAATACAAAAAATTATCCAGGCATGGTGGTGCACACCTGCAGTGTAGCCCCAGCTACTCAGGAGGCTAAAGTGGGAGGATCACTTGAGCCTGGGAGGCTGAGGCTGCAGTGAGCCATGGTGATGCACTTCAGCCTGTGTAAAAAAAAAAAAAAACACAAAAAAAACTGAAAGAGTGGTACCCCAGGTACACACTCTTGTCCTTTATCTATAATCTTACCCTATTTCATTATACAATTCTATAATCCTTAATCCATAATTCATAAAAATATTTGCATGATAAAAGATTCTCCCCATTTTATAGGTAGATAAATTATTCAATAACAGAAAGGCATAGTAATTTACACTAGCAACATATCTCCCTTTAGAGAGCATAAAGTGTTCTCAATTCTGAGTATCTTTCATCAATGATGAGAAAATGGCACTGAATTTCAGCTTCATTCCCAATCAGATGGCTGCAGAACTGGCAACAAAAGCTGCATTCTCTGTTGATGAGAATTCCTAATTACCTCTTCAAACTTCCAGAGCAAAAGCTTTTTTTTTGTTGTTTCTTTGTTTTGTTTTGTTTTTTTGAGACAGTCTCACGCTGTCCTTCAGGCTGGAGTGCAGATCATAGCTCACTGTGGCATGAACTCCTGGGCTCAAGCTATCCTCCTACTTTAGCTTCCTGCAGCCTCAACCTCCAGGGCTTAGCTGATCCTCTCATCTCAGCCTCCCGGGTAGCTGGAACTACAGACCTGTGCCACTATGCCCAGCTAATTATTTGTATTTTTTGTAGAGGTGGGTTTGCCTTGTTGCCCAGGCTGGTCTGTAACTCCTGGGCTCAAGTGATCTGCCTGCCTTGGCCTCCAAAAGTGCTGTTATTACAAGAGTGAGCCACCACTCCTGGCCACAAGTTCTTACCCTCATTTTGTTTTTATTGTTGTCACGGACCCTTTAAAGAATCTGTTGATACATAAATAATTCTTACAACTCAATGATAAAAATAATTATTTCAACTCAATTAAAAAATAGGAAAAGGTTTGGGCATGGTGGCTCATGCCTGTAATCCTAGTACTGAGGGAGGCTGAGGAGGACAGATTGCTTGAGCCCAGGAGTTCGAGACCAGCCAGGGCAACATAGTGAGAAATTGTCTTTACATAAAATACAAAAATTAAGGCTGGGCGCAGTGGCTCACACCTGTAATCCCAGTACTTTGGGAGGCCAAGGAAGACAGACTGCTTGAGTCCAGGAGTTCAAGACCAGCTTGGGGAACATAGCAAGACCTCATCTCTTAAAAAAAAAAAAAAAAAAAAAAAAAGAGCTGGGCATGGTGGTACACACCTATAGTCCAAGTTACTCAGGAGGCTGAGGTGGGAGGATTGCTAGAGATCCTAGGAGGTGGAGGTTGCAGTGAGCCAAGATCATGCCACTGCACTCCAGCCTAGGCTACCAAGCGAGAGTGTCTCAAAAAATAAAAGGCAAAGGATCTAAATAGACATTTCTCCAAAGAAGTTATACAAATGGCTAGTAAGCTCATGGAAATGTTCAACATCATTAGCCATCACAGAAATGCAAATCAAAACCACAATAAGATACCACTTCATACCTGCTAGGATGGCTATACTCAAAATTACAGATAAGTGTTGGCAAGGATGTAAAGAAATTGGAACGGCTGGGCGCGGTGGCTTACTCCTGTAGTCCCAGCATTTTGGGAGGCTGAGGCGGGCGGATCATGAGGTCAGGAGATCGAGACCACCCTGGCTAACACGGTGAAACCCCATCTCTACTAGAAATATAAAAAAAAAAATAAGCCGGGCATGGTGGCGGGCGCCTGTAGTCCCAGCTACTCGGGAGGCTGAGGCAGGAGAATGGTGTGAACCTGGGAGGCGGAGCTTGCAGTGAGCTGAGACGGCACCACTGCACTCCAGCCTGGGCGACAGAGTGAGACTCCCTCTCAAAAAAATAAATAAATGAATAAGAAATTGGAACCCTCACAGACTGCTGATATAAATGTAAAATAGTGTAACAGCTTTGGAAAAAAGTCTGGCCATTCCTCAAAAAAGTTAAACACAGAGTTACCATATGATCTAGTAATTTCACTCCTAGGTAACTATCCAAGAGAAATAAAATCATCCACACAGAAACTTGTCCATGAATGTTCATAGTAGCATTATTCACAATAACCACAAAGAAGAAACAACCCAAATGTCCATCAAATGGTGAATGGATAAATAAAATGTAGTATATCCATACAATAGAATATGATTTGGCGGCTAACTGTGGTGGCTTACACCTCTAATTCCAGCACTTTGGGAAGCCGAGGCAGGTGGATTGCTTGAGCCCAGTAGTTTGAGACCAGCCTAGGCAACATAACGAGACGTTGTCTCTACAAAAAAAAATATATAAAAGAAGGAATTAGGCGAGTGGTGATCAGCTGGGGACAGAGCAAGACTGTCTCAAAAAAAAAAAAAAAAAAGAATTATCTAGGTGTTGTGGCACATGCTGTAGTCTCAACTACTTGGGAGGCTAAGGTGGGAGGATTGCTTGAGCCCAGGAGGTCCAGGCTGCAGTGAACTCTGATTGTGCCACTGCACTCCAATCTGGGTGACAGAGCAAGACCCCGTCTCAAAAAAATTTTTTTTAATTTATAAGGAATATTATTTGGCAATAAAAATAAGTGAAATACTGATATAAGCTACAATGTGGATGAACCTTGAAAACATTATGCTAAGTGAACAAAGCCTGTCAAAAAAACTACGTATTTTATTATTTTATTTATTTATTTATTTATTTTTTTTTTGAGATAGAGTCTCACTCTGTCGCCCAGGCTGGAGTGCAGTGGCATGATCTCAGCTCACTGCAACCTCTGCCTCCTGGGTTCAAGCAATTCTCCTGCCTCAGCCTCCTGAGTAGCTGGGATTACAGACATGCACCACCACACCCAGCTAATTTTTGTGTTTTTAGTAGAGACGGGGTTCACGATGTTGGTCAGGCTGGTCTCGAACTCCTGACCTTGTGATTCACCCATCTCGGCCTCCCAAAGTGCTGGGATTACAGGCATGAGCCACCGCGTCCAGCCTGTTTTTTTTGTTTTGTTTTGTTTTTTGAGACAGAGTCTCACTCTGTTTCCCAGGCTGGAGTATAGTGGCATGATCTCGGCTCACTGTACCCTCCACCTCTTCCCACTCAGCCTCCCCAGTAGCTGGGATTACAAGTGCCCGCCACCACACCTGGCTAATTTTTGTATTTTTAGTAGAGATGGGTTTTTGCCATGTTGGCCAGGCTGTTTTCGTGGTTGCCAAGGGCTGAGGAGTGATTAGGAGTGATGGATAAGGGGTGTGGGGTTTCTTTCTGGTATATTGAAAATATTCTAAAATTTATTATGTTGCTTTACGTACAACTCTGTGAATATACTAAAAGAAAGTGAGCTGTACATTTTAACTAAATAAATTGTATGGCATGTGGATTGTATCTCAATGATGCTATTTTTTAATAAAAATTTTCTGTTTAGTTCAGACTTAAAAAATAACCTGTTGATAGCTAATTTTCCTTTTAAAAATGCATCCATGGGCCAGGCACAGTGGCTTACACCTGTAATCCCAGCACTTTGGGAGGCTGAGATAGGCAGATCACCTGAGGTCAGGAGTTTGAGACCAGCCTGGCCAATATGGCAAAACCCCATCTCTACTACTAAAAATACAAAAATTAGCTGGCGTGGTGGTGCGTGCCTGTAATCCCAGCTACTTGGGAGGCTGAGCCAGGAGAATCGCTTGAACCTGGGAGGCGGAGGTTGAGGTGAGCCAAGATCGCCCCACCAAACTCCAGCCTGGGCCACAGAGTGAGACTCCATCTCAAAAAAAAAAAAAAAAAAAATTCTGACTCTTCTCTGAAACTGCCAATGGCTTTAAGTCAAACTCAAAATCTTTACAATGTCTAGAAAGCCCTAAGTGAACTGCCTCCTGCCCCCTTCCATCTCCTACCATTCTTCTTCACTGTGCTCCTGTCACACTGACCTCCCTGCTGTTCCTCCACACAAGCCAGGAATAGTTCAGCCTCAGGGCCTTTCCACGTGCTAATTCCACTTTTAAGTTCTTCACTTTTTTTTTTTTTGAGACGGAGTCTCGCTCTGTTGCCCAGGCTGGAGTGCAGTGGCACGATCTCGGCTCATTGCAAGCTCCGCCTCCCGGGTTCACGCCATTCTCCTGACTCAGCCTGGTGAGTAGCTGGGACTACAGGCGCCTGCCAGCATGCCCGGCTATTTTTTTGTATTTTTAGTAGAGACAGGGTTTCACCGTGTTAGCCAGAATGGTCTCAATCTCCTGACCTCATGATCCACCCGCCTTGGCCTCCCAAAGTGCTGGGATTACAGGCGTGAGCCACTGCGACCAGCCTTTAAGTTCTCCACTTTGATATCTACATGGCTCCCTTACTTACTCGGGTCTTTGTTCTAATGTCACCTCCCTAGAGATGTTTTCTCTGTCTATCCCACATAAAATAGGACCTCCTTGTCACTGTAGTCCCCATACCATGCTTTATTTTTATTCCCAGCACTTACTGCCACCTAAAATAAAAGCACTTGTTTATTGTCTTGCATTAGAATATAAGCTCCTTGAGGGCGGGAACTTTGTCTTGATTGGTTTTACCCAAGAGCTCAGAACAGTGCCTGGCATATAGGCATATAGCAGCCACCAAATATTTCGTTGAATTAATAGGAAAAAAAAACATCAAAAATATTATAATAAAGAAATTTATAGCTGAGCACGGTGGCTCACGCCTGTAATCCCAGCACTTTGGGAGGCCGAGGCGGGCAGATCATGAGGTCAGGAGATCGAGACCATCCTGGCTAACATGGTGAAACCCTGTCTCTACTAAAAATACAAAAAATTAGCCGGGCGTGGTGGTGGGCACCTGTAGTCCCAGCTACACGGGAGGCTGAGGCAGGAGAAGCGTGTGAACCCGGGAGACAGAGCTTGCAGTGAGCCGAGATTGCTCCACTGCACTCCAGCCTGGGCGACAGAGTGAGACTCCATCTCAAAAAGAAAAGAAAGAAAGAAAGAAATTTACGAGACACAGACATGATACCTACATACAGGCAATACTAGTAATGATTGAGGACAATACTTACCGCAGCACCAAACTTCTGCTGGAATTGATTAATGACTGTGTATGTCACCTCCTCTTTCTCTACAGGACAAGGATTGCATTAAATATATTTCTCTTCCTCAGCAACAGAATAGCCTTCCCACTAATTTTGGCCATACTTATATATTCCTACTGTATTGCAACTCAAATGTCTAATGTTATTTCATTATCACCTGCATTAGCCCATCAAACAGTGAACACTAATTAACATCTTCTTTGTCAAATGAAAATAAACAAAAGCCCCACCAATGATAATCTTATAAACTGAACTGTCTACATGTCCTGTGATAATCCAGTAATGTTTCCTCCTCATAGGTTTATATCTTGAATATTTCAAGGCATACACTTTTTTTTTTTTTTTTTTTTTTAGACAGAGTTTTGCTCTCGTTGCCCAGGCTTGAGTACAATGGCACAATCTCGGCTCACTGCAACCTCTGTCTCCTGGTTTCAAGCAATTCTCCTGCCTCAGCCTCCTGAGTAGCTGGGATTACAGGCGCCCGCCACCACGCCCGGCTAATGTTTGTATTTTTAGTAGAGACAGGGTTTTGCCATGTTAGCCAGGCTGGTCTCGAACTCCTGACCTCAGGCAATCCACCTGCCTCGACCTCCCAAAGTGCTGGGATTACAGGCGTGAGCCACCGCGCCTGGCCAAAATTTTTTAATATTTTATTTAAATTGAGATGGGGTTTCACCATGTTGCCCAGGCTGGTCTTCAACTTCTGGGCTCAGGCAGTCTGCACAATCCACCCACCTCAGCCCCCTGAAGTGCTGGGATTACAGGCATGAGCCACCATGCCCGGCCTTATTTTATTTTTTTTTATAGAGACGGGGTTCCACTATTTTGCCCAGGCTGGTCTTGAACCCCTGGCCTCAAGCAATCCTCCCACCTTGGCCTCCCTAAGTGCTGGGATTACAGGCGTGAGCCACTGTGCCTGGCCTTGTTTTGTTTTTAATGAAAAAAAAAAAAAAAAAAAAGAACCCCAAAACCCTACAACGGCTTCTCCTCTCATTTCAGAGTAAAAGTTTAAGTCCCAGTTGGTTGCAGTGGTTCATGCCTGTAATCCCAGCACTTTGGGATGCTGAGGCGGGCGGATCACAAGGTCAGGAGTTTGAGATCAGCCTGGCTAACATGGTGAAAACCCACCTCTACTAAAAATACAAAAATTAGCCAGGCGCAGTGGCACGCGCCTGTAGTCCCAACTACTCAGGAGGATGAGGCAGGAGAATCACTTGTACCTGGGAGGTGGAGGTTGCAGTGAGCCGAGATCATGCCACTGCACTCCAGCCTGGGTGACAGAGCAAGACTCCATCTCAAAAAAAAAAAAAAAAAAAAAAAATTAGCCGGGCATGGTGGCACATGCTTGTAATCCCAGCTACTCAGGAGGCTGAGGCAGGAGAATCACTTGAACCTGGGAGGTGGAGGTTGCAGTGAACCAAGATCACGCCACTGCACTCCAGCCTGGGGGATAGAGCGAGACTCTGTCTCCAGAAAAAAAAAGTTTTAAGTCCCCACAAAGCTCTACGAACTCCTCTTTGACTCACCGGTCCCATCTCATCTACTGCTTCTCTCCCTGCTCCAGCTGCTCTGATCTCCTTGCTGTTCCTTCAAGATCCTGGTATGTTCCTATCTCAGTAGTGTCTTTTTTTTTTTTTCAGCCTAAAGCACATTTCCCCAAGATATCCTGAAAGCTTGATCCCTAACCTCCTTCAGGCCTTTACGCAAATGTTATTTCAGCAAGGCTTGTCTTGGATACCCTAAAACTGCAAAACCACCCTCCCTACATACTACTTCTCTTCCTTTTTTTTCCTCCTTAGCATTTGGCACTATTACAGTATATATTTTACTTATTTATCTTATTTAGCATCTGTTTGCTGCTCAGTAAGGGGAGGGATACCATACTTCAGAATCCCCAATGAATGAGTGTACCCCAATAATTATGAGTACACACACAGTATGTACTCAGTTATTAAATAAACAAATGAATCACAATATTTTATCTTAATTCAGAACTCAGAAGCAATGGCTCAGCTTAGGATTCTGTAGAGAATCTTGATTCAGGGTTACATCAACTCTAAACAGTAAAGAGAGTCTAGTTGAATTTGACTGACTTGGTTCAAAAAAAAAAAAAGAGAGAGCCTAGAAAATTCAGAGCCTCGGCTGGGCGCAGTGGCTCATGCCTGTAATCACGACACTTTTGGAGGCCAAGGCGGGCGGATCACCTGAGGTCGGGAGTTCGAGACCAACCTGATCAACATGGAGAAACTCCATCTCTACTAAAAATACAAAATTAGCTGGGCGTGGTGGCACATGCCTGTAATCGCAGCTACTATGGAGGCAGAGGCAGGATAATTGCTTGAACCCAGGAGGCAGAGGTTGCAGTGAGCTGAGATCACGCCATTGCACTGCAGCCTGGGCAACAAGAGCGAAACTCCATCTCAAAAAAAAAAAGAAAAAAAAAGAAAATTCAGAGCCCCTATATTCACCTGATGGGCTGTACTTGAGGTCATTCAGCAGAGAGGTAGTTGGTGTTTCAGGGGCAGGAGAAGCAGGCTCACATACATTTAGGTCTTCAACTTTCATTTTCTCCATCTGGGTTCTTTCTGCGTGTAGACTATCCTTACAAGAAACAACACTTGGGTGAACTTGTTCTTTGTTGTTGACACCAAAAACAGATTTTGCCACTCATTAACGTTAAGGACAGTGGTCCTTCATCAACTAGAGGACCCATTCATCCACTGCTTACATTGACTTGAGGGCGCTATCTAACAATGGAAGAAAACACCTATATATTTCTTCTCATTTCTATTTCCTTATGCGAAGGAATTAAGCAGCTGGTGAATTAGAGTTTCTAATTCTAAGACTTTCTACCCTAATGTGCACATTTGGGAAACATCATAATTAAGAAAATTATTCCATCTTACCTAACAGAAGATGCTTTTGCTCTCACTGAGCCTTGTTCCACTTCATCTAGTAGTTCCACTGTAAAATAACCAAATGGCTTCCAACAGTTTCCAATCAGAAGTCAATTAACTACTCCACTACCCACACACCCCTAGTTTAACCATGTACTGCAAACAATAATTGGAAATGACATGTTAGTCTATAGAGGCTTTTACTGGCCAGCAATAAATACAACAGAAGAGACCATCTAAAGTACCAAAGACTCTCAACATTCTATCCCTACAAAGCTTCTTGGTTATTTGGAAGGATTAGGAACCTTTCTATACAATCCCTTCACCCTTTTTGTTCTAGGGTAACTTTGTGGTCATTCAAGTTAGTTCTAGAGATATCTTTCCCACTCATCCCAATCCTAATGCACCTTCCCTCACATGGGTGCTGTTTGAGGGTTTTCCTTTTTTTTTTTTTTTTTTTTGTGAGATGAAGTCTTGCACTGTCGCCTAGGCTGGAGTGCAGGGGTGCGATCTCAGCTCACTGCAACCTCCACCTCCCAGGTTCAAGCGATACTCCTGCCTCAGCCTCCCAAGTCCCATGCCTGGGACTACAGGCATGTACCACCACACACAGCTAACTTTTGTATTTTTAGTAGAGACGGGGTTTCACCATTGTGGCCAGGATGGTCTAGATCTCTTGACTTCTTGATCCGCTCACCTCAGCCTCCCTAAGTGCGGGGATTACAGGCATGAGCCACCACATCTGGCCTCGTTTAGGTACTTTTCAAGCAAAAAGCCTCTATGTTTCAAAAGTCTCTTTTCTCTGTACTATCTAGAAGTATTGAATCTCGAGCAGAGAAAAGGTAAAATTGACTGAAAAATGCTGATTAGCCATTATTATCCTTCATCTTGACAATTCTTTTTTTTTTTTTTTTTTTTTTTTTTTTTTTTTTTTTTTTTTTTTTTTTTTGAGATGGAGTCTTGCTCTGTCGCCCAGGCTGGAGTGCAGTGGCGCAGTCTCAGCTCACTGCAAGCTCCGCCTCCCAGGTTCACGCCATTCTCCTGCCACAGCCTCTCCGAGTAGCTGGGACTACAGGCGCCCGCCACCACGCCCGGCTAATTTTTTTTTTTTTTTTTTTTAGTTTTAGTAGAGACGGGGTTTCACTGTGGTCTCGATCTCCTGACCTCGTGATCCGCCCGCCTCGGCCTCCCAAAGTGCTGGGATTACAAGCGTGAGCCACCGCACCCGGCCATCTTGACAATTCTTACCCAAGGTACTTTTGGGGAAGACTCCTCCATGGTTGATTGGGCCACAGGGCAAAGAAAGAAATGACTATCCTTTACGCTTAAAAATTATGAACAAAGCCTATAATCCCAGCATTCTGGGAAGCTGAGGCAGGCAGATCACCTGAGGTCAGGAGTTCGAGACCAGCCTGGCCAACATGGCAAAACTCTGTGTCTCTACTAAAAAAATACAAAAATTGGGCTGGGTGCAGTGGCTCACGCCTGTAATCTCAGCACTTTGGGAGGCCGAGGGGGGCGAATCATTTGAGGTCAGGAGTTTGAGACCAACCTAGCCAACATGGTGAAACCCCGTTTCTACTAAAAATACAAAAAAATTAGCTGGGTGTGGTGGCACACACCTGTAATCCCAGCTCCTGGGGAGGATGAGGCAGGAGAATTGCTTGAAACCCAGAGGCAAAGGTTGCAGTGAGACAAGATCATACCACTGCACTCCAGCCTTAGCGACAGAGTGAGAATCCGTATCAAAAAAAAAAAATTATGAACGAAGGACAAATCCTGGAGAAGAATTTAGGAGGCGATGAACTCCGTGCGTACAGATCACAAAGCCGGTCAGCCATCAGCCTCCTGAGTTGGGGAGATGATAGCAGTGATTCCTTCACTTCTCTCTACAAACCCATTCACAGCCTAGCTTTCGCCAGTCCAGAGGTCTGTTTCACTTCAAAGGCTGATAGTGAAAACACAATTAAGAACTCCAACTACCACCACTATCCCTGCCATTATAAAAGAATATTCAAGGGACAGAGTGTTCATGACAGCGTACTCAATGAGAAAGAAATAGGTAGCTGTCCAGACTTGTATTCCCTGAAGTGGCTCTGGATTGGCAGTCATTAATTTGGTGAGATTTTCATTTCCTCCTAAATGCTCGTTTTCTCACAAAGCAAAGCAATCTTTCAAGCAGTAGTAAACTCTCATTCCTTTCTTCAGATCTGCCCCAGAGTGAGAGATGCACAGTCCTAAGAGGTCCCAGAGCTCTCATTCCTCCAGCCCTTCTATCCAGCTCCTGATCTATACTCCTCCTTAAAGGGCAGAAGCAGAAAGTTCCTGAGTCCTTGAAAGCAATAAATGTTCTTGCTTTCTCTTATCCTACTTGATATGTATGAAGCACACTGATGAGCTTCTACAGCTACTCTTTCAGGCAAACAATTGTACTTACTCTTGCTAAATGGTTTGTGCTAGCAGAAATAAAAAATAAGGCTGCTTCCTGCCATTCCAAAATCCGAAAAGCTCTGAAAACCAAAATTTTGTTGTAACTCTTGGTGAAAAAACTTGACCAGATATGCTATTTATAGTCCGATTTTATTCCACTTAGTATGACTGTCCACCCATTTTTCTGGAGAAATGTGTTGTATTGTAGAGTACTGCCCAGACTTTCTGGAGGTGTTATGTAATATGAACAGTATATACTCCGTTACATTTTCCAAAATTCCAGAACAATTCTTGATTCTGAGACATTTGGCCCCAAGGTTTTGGATGAGGAATTGTGAATGGACTGTGAATTTTAAGTAGCTTGCTTAGCAAGACAATCCCTTCCTGTTCACATTCCTAACTATCTGCTGGTCCGAGTCCCTAGTGATAAGCACCAGCAGACCTGACATTATAAAACCAAAATGATTATAATTCTATAAGACTATTTTACTCATAGAGTACCCACAGAAGCAGTAAGAAGGATCAATTCTCAAATACCAACTTTAAGAATCCATAAGTGCAACATTAAGGCAAGACAATTTCAAATATTGGAATGAAATCTCAGTACTAGCATTTTCAAGGAACATGGGGGTCTCACCATTCACAATCTCATGCCCAAAAAACAACTTCACTCCCGGGACACTTCGACCTGTCTCCACATTCTTCACTGTTACAGAAAACAATTCATTCAGTTAATTAAAATATTTTCCTAAAACTCTAAGAAAATACGATGCCTCTCAAAATTTCCCAAGTCTGAGTTGTATTTAAGAAAAAACAAAACTCCAAAAAAATCTCCAAATCTTCCCCCAAGGAATGAAGAGTCAATAATAAATGACAAAGCTATGACCTTTAAACAAGTAGTATAAAAAACAAGGGAAACCCCATTAAGGTCCAGGAGAAACTAAAAACGATAGTACACTGAATTTAAAATTCTCCTGAGAATATTCTAAGGCCTTTGGGGTTAAGAACTGTCTATTAATTATATTTCTATTTATTTTTACTCCACTTAACTCCAGAAAAAAAAATTTAAGGCAGCCTGCAACTTTTTTTTTTTGAGATGGAGTCTCGTTCTGTCGTGCAGGCTGCAGTGCTGTAGCGCGATCTCGGCTCACTGCAACTTCTGCCTCCCAGGTTCAAGCGATTCTCCTGCCTCAGCCCCTCCCAAGTAGCTCGGACTATAGGCACGAGCCACCACGTTTTATATTTTAGTAGAGACGGGGTTTCACCGTGTTAGCCAGGATGGGCTCGATCTCCTGACCTCGTGATCCGCTTGCCTCGGCCTCCCAAAGTGCTGGGATTACAGGTGTGAGCCACTGCACCTGGCCAAGGCAGCCCACAACTTCTAGCGTCCACACCCTGCTTCATGTCATGCTACACACTCAAAAGTACTATCAAGAACAACGATCCAAATCCTGGCTCTCCTATGAGGAGATAAGGGAGTTAGGAGAAGGTGAGATGCCATGTCCACAATGTTCTGTCGTTTTCCTAGATGGAAGTGTTCATAGCAGCTGTCTTTTTCCACACCTCTCAGCAATCCAAATAATTGAGTTCCACCCTCACTATTCCACTGAATATATTCCTACCAGGGTCAAAGATCACCAACTACTTATTTGTCAAATCCAAAAAAATGTTTTGCAACCTTATCTTCCTTGACTTTCCTACAACCTTTGACAATACTGTTCTCTCATTTCTTTTTAACTCCTGGCCTCAAGTGATCCTCCCACCTCAGCCTCCCAAAGTACTGGGATTACAGGTGTGAGTCACCATGCCCAGCCTTCTCTTCTTTCTTTAGTTATAGGACATCATGTTTAGTTCTTTTCCTACTAATTACCTAGAGCTACCATATTGAGCACCCACTCTGAGCCAGGCATCATGCTATTTCCCTACACTTAATTTTCCAGTAACATAATAAGAATTTCATTATCTCAATTATGGAGGACTCTGAGGCTCAGAAAGTTTGAATAACTAGCTCAAGTTTCCACTGCTAGCAAAAAAAGTCAGGATTTCAATTCAGGCCTCAGTGATTTTAGTATGCTTTTTTATTTATTTATTTATTTTTTTTTTTGAGACAGAGTCTCGCTGTCGCCCAGGCTGGAGTGCAGTGGCGCGATCTCGGCTCACTGCAGGCTCCGCCCCCCGGGGTTCACGCTATTCTCCTGCCTCAGCCTCTCCGAGTAGCTGGGATTACAGGCGCCCGCCACCTCACCCGGCTAATTTTTTGTATTTTTAGTAGAGACGGGGTTTCACCGTGTTAGCCAGGATGGTCTCGATCTCCTGACCTCGTGATCCGCCCGCCTCGGCCTCCCAAAGTGCTGGGATTACAGGCTTGAGCCACCGCGCCCGGCCTGCTTTTTTATTTTTTTGAGATAGGGTCTTACTCTCTTGCACAGGCTAGAGTGCAGTGGCAGAATCCTAGCTCACTGCAGCCTTGAACACCTGGGTTTAAGCAATCCTCCTGCCTTAGCCTTCCAAGTAGTTGGGACTGCAGGCTTGCACCAGCATGCCTGGCTACTTTTCTTTTTTTTTTTTTGGTAGAGACTGGGTCTCACTATGTTGCCCAGGCTGGTCTCGAACTCCCGGGCTCAAGCCGTCCTTCCACCTCAGCCTCCCAAAAGTCGTGGGATTACAGGTGTGAGCCACCCTGCCTGGCAATACATTTTTCTTATAACCGCTGTTACAGTGGCTCCCTGATTTGCTCCTTTCAGTCTCCCTAGCTGTCTCTACACTTCTGCTTGCCCCTTATACATTGATGGTCCCCAGAGTTTTGTCCCTCATCCTTTTTCCTTCTCTTTGAATGATCATACCCACTTCTTAGTTGTCCTGACATTCATTTTTTTCTCCAGCATGGACTATTCTTCTCAGCTCCACTCATATTTTCAACTAAGAACAGACTTACTAAAGAATTTTCAGGCTGGGCGCGGTGGTTCACGCCTGTAATCCCAGCACTTTGGGAGGCTGAGGTGGGTGGATCACGAGGTCAGGAGTTCAAGACCAGCCTGGCCAAGAGCATGAAACCCTGTCTCTACTAAAACATCAAAAATTAGCCAGGCGCGGTGGCAGGCGCCTGTAATCCCAACTACTTGGGAGGCTGAGGTAGAAGATATTGCTTGAACCCAGGCGTCAGAGGTTCCAGTGAGCTAAGATCACGCCACTACACTCCAGACTGGGCGACAGAGTGAGACTCCATCTCAAAAAAAAAAAACAAAAAAGAATTTTCAAACGGGGCCAGGCGCGGTGGCTCATGCCTATAATCCCAGCATTTTGGGAGGCCGAGGCAGGCAGATCACCTGAGGTCAGGAGTTCAAGACCAGCCTGGCCAGCATGGCGAAACCCCATCTCTACTAAAAAATACAAAAATTAGCCGGGTGCGGTGGCATGCACCTGTAATCCCAGCTATTCAGAGGCCAAGGCAGGAGAATCACTTCAACCTGGCAGGCGGAGGTGGCAGTGAGTCGAGATCCCTCCCAAAGTGCTGGGATTATAGGCATGAGTCACAACGCCCAGCCCCTTTCCCATTGTTAACTCCTACTCAACCAGATGGAGTTCCACCACCAATTCCTCCTTTAGGAGATCACTCCGCTTTCCCAATTCAAGCACTTGTAGGTACAAATTAGCTGAATCTTTTGTGTTTTTATAGCATCCTTTGCACCTTTCTATCAGAGAGGATCTCACACTCCATTATACCTGTCTACCTATTTGTCTATTTATTATAGTAAGTTTTTATTTAAATTTCTTTTTTTTTTTTTTTTGCTGGATGCAGTGGCTCACGCCTATAATCTCAGCACTTTGGGAGGCTGAGGTAGGAGGATCACAAGGTCAAAAGATTGAGACCATCCTGGCCAACATGGTGAAACCCTGTCTCTATTAAAAATACAAAAATTAGCTGGGCGTGGTGGCACATGCCTGTAGTCCCAGCTACTCGGGAGGCTGAGGCAGGAGAATTGCCTGAACTCGGGAGGCAGAGGTTCCAGTGAGCCAAGATTGAGCCACTGCACTCCAGCCTGGCAACAGACTGAGACTTTGTCTCAAAAAAAAAAAAAAAAATTTTTTTTTAGAGATGGGTCTTATGCTGTTGCCCAGGCTGGAGTGCAGGAGCACAATCAAAGCTCACTGCAGCCTCGAACTCCTGGGCTTAAGTGATCCACCCACTTCAGCCTCCAAATAGCTGAGACTACAGGTGTGAGCCACCACGACTGGCTAATTAAAAAAAAAAATGTTTTTTAGGCTGAATGTGGTGGCTCACACTTCTAATCCCAGCACTTCGGAGGCTGAGTGGGAGAACTGCTTGAGCCCAGGAGTTCAAGACCAGCCTGAGCAACACAGGGAGACTCCATCTCTACAAAATATTTTAAAAATTAGCTGGTCTTGGTGGCACATGCCTGTAGTCCCAGCTGTTTGGGAGGCTGAAGCAGGAAAATCACTTGTGCCCAGGAGGTCAAGGTTGCAATGAGCCATGATAGTGCCACTGCACTCCATGCTGAATGACAGAGCAAGACTCTGTGTCAAAAATTTTTTTCTGTCAGGGGCTGGGTGTGGTGGCTCATGCCTATAATCCCAGCACTTTGGGAGGCTGAGGTGGGAGGATCATTTGAGCCCAGGAGCTGGAGACAAGCCTAGGCAACATAGTGAGACCCCATCTCAATTTAAAAAAATAAGAAAAAATAGGCCTGGCACAGTGGCTCATGTCTGTAATCCCAGCACTTTGGGAGGCCGAGGCAGGTGGATCACGAGGTCAGGAGTTCAAGACCACCCTGGCCAACATAGTGAAACCCCGTCTCTACTAAAAATACAAAAAAAAAAAAAATCAGCCGGGCGTGGTGGCGGTCGCCTGTAGTCCCAGCTACTTGGGAGTCTGAGGCAGGAGAATGGCTTGAACCCGGGAGGCAAAGGTTGCAGTGAGCCAAGATTGCGCCACTGCTCTCCAGCCTGGGCGACGCAGCGAGACTCTGTTTCAAAAAAAAAAAAAGAAAAAAGAAATTAATTAAAAATAATGTTTCTACAGATGTGGTTTTGCTATGCTGCCTCAGCTGGCCTTAAACTCCTGGCCTCAAGCAATTCTGCCTTACCCTCCCAGGTAGCTGGGACTATAGGCTAGACTAAGTTCTCACTGCAACCTCTGCCTCCCAGGTTCAAGCCATTCTCCTGCCTCAGCCTCCCAAGTAGCTGGGATTACAGGTGCCTGCCACCATGCCCGGCTAATTTTGTATTTTTAGTAGAGACAGCGTTTACCATGTTGACCAGGCTGGTTTCAAAGTCCTGACCTCAGGTGATCCACCTGCCTCAGCCTCCTAAAGTGCTGGGATGACAGGCGTGAGCCACTGCGCCCAGCCCCTAGACTAAGTTTTTTGAGAACAGGGACCACCTTATTTCTGTATGTGTCCCTGGTACCAAGCGCAGTTCCTGAGATATAAAACAATCAATATATGATTACTAAATGAATTAATGTTGCAGAAACCTGTTACAATCCCATCCTAGCCCATAAAAGTGTTTTAACTCAAAATTTGTCTTAATAACATTAATCTCTCAAATGCCATTTATACATGTTTCAATGATGAACTTGAAACTTATCATGCCAGGAAACTCTATATATTGAAGCTTCCAGATTGGCAGATATGGAGGTACTGGCAGGGTAGCATAACCGAACACGACATGGAAATTCCGTGTCCCTTCCCCCATAAAAAAAAAAGAAACATTAAATCAGAAAAAAATATTAACACGAAGCTATTTCATTGGATGCAGCTGCAAGTTGTAAGATTTAAGGTTGTCCTGGCTGGGCATGGTGGCTCACACCTATAAACCTAGCATTTTGGGAAGCCAAGTAGGATCACTTAAGCCCTGGAGTTTAAGACCAGCCTGGGCAACACAGGGAGACCCCATTTCTACAAAAAATAAAGATTAAAAAAACTAGCCAGGTGAGGTGTTGCACAAGTGTAGTCCCAGCTACTCAGGAGGCTGAGGTGGGAGGACCACTTGACCCTGGGAAGTTAAGGCTGCAGTGAGCTGCGATCACACCATACCATTGCAATCCAGCCTCGATAACAGAACATGACTTTGTCTTAAAAAAAAAAAAAAAAAAAAAGATAGCCCTATGCTTCTTTTGCATTTGCCTGTTCTTGAGCTTTATCCTTTATGATAACTGGAATTGAAGCTGAGAGTTGTAGAGGCTACCTGGTGACCATGAGGATAACAGATGATCACTGACATGGCAGAGCAGGAGCAAAAGGCACCTGGTTCCTGCTGGTGTCTTTCAGCCATTGCACTATTCTTCAGCTGCCTACCTCTTTACTTTTTGTATGAAAAAACTTAACCCCTTACTGTATGAACTCATCTGCTGAAGTCAAAAACAATTCTAACGTGGTGGTTATTTTTAATTTCAAAATGCGTATGGAAAGAAATGAAAAGGCCAGGCATGGTGGCTCAAGCCTGTAATCCCAGCACTTTGGGAGGCTAAGGTGGGCGGATCAAATGAAGTCAGGACTTTGAGACTGGCCTGGCCAACACAGTGAAACTCTGTCACTACTAAAAATACAAAAATTAGCCAGACTTGGTGATGGGTGCCTGTAACGCCAGCTACTTGGGAGGATGAGGCAGGAGAATCGCTTGAGCCTGGGAGATAGAGGTTGCAGTGAGCTGAGATCGTGCCACTGCACTCTAGCCTGGGCAACAAGAGCGAGACTCGTTCTCAGAAAAAAAAAAAAAAAAAGGCTGGGAGTGGTGGCTCATGCCTATAATCCCAGCACTTTGGGGGACTGAGGCGGGTGGATCACCTGAGGTCAGGAGTTTGAGACCAGCCTGGCCAACAGGCTGTATTTTTGTTATTTTTTGTACTAAAAATACAAAAATTAGCTAGGCATGGTGGTGTGTGCCTGTAATTCCAGCCACTCGGGAGGCTGAGGCAGGAGAATCACTTGAACCCGGGAGGCAGAGGTTGCGGTGAGCTATCACACCACTGCACTCCAGACTGGGGGATGGAGCAAGACAACATCTCAAAAAACACAAAACAAAACAAAACAAAAAAAACTTTTTATATTGAAAATTCCTTGGCCGGGCGCGGTGGCTCACGCTTGTAATCCCAGCACTTTGGGAGGCCGAGGCGGGCGGATCATGAGGTCAGGAGATCGAGACCACGGTGAAACCCATCTCTACTAAAAATACAAAAAAATTACCCGGGCGTGGTGGCAGGCGCCTGTAGTCCCAGCTACTCGGAGAGGCTGAGAGGCAGGAGAATGGCGTGAACCCGGAAGGCAGAGCTTGCAGTGAGCGGAGATTGCACCACTGCACTCCAGCCTGGGCGACAGAGCGAGACTCCATCTCAAAAAAAAAAAAAAAAAAAGAAAATTCCTGCTATCATGTCAAAAGAAAATTCCTGCTATCATGTCAAAATTCCTGCTATCATGACAAACCAGGCCCAGCACGGTGGCTCACGCCTGTAATCCCAGCACTTTGGGAGGCCGAGGCAGGCAGATCACAAGGTCAGGAGATCAAGACCATCCTGGCTAACACGGTGGAACCCCATCTCTACTAAAAATACAAAAAATTAGTCGGGCGTGGTGGCGGGCACATGTAGTCCCAGCTACTCAGAGAGGCTGAGGCAGGAGAATGGTGTAAACCCAGGAGGTGGAGCTTGCAGTGAGCCATGAT
Organism: Nomascus leucogenys; assembly: GCF_006542625.1. Taxonomy (NCBI): domain Eukaryota; kingdom Metazoa; phylum Chordata; class Mammalia; order Primates; family Hylobatidae; genus Nomascus; species Nomascus leucogenys. The sequence continues at coordinate 60,193,701 of NC_044386.1, read as the reverse complement.
CGCGCCACTGCACTCTAGCCTGGACGACAGAGCGAGACTCCGTCTCAAAAAAAAAAGTAGGGACAAACCAGCATATTCAGTCACATTGTTCTGTTTGGGAAAACAATATTCTAACCTTCCTCCCACACTTTCCCTAAAATAGGAATAATGCCACCCTCCCAATCACTAATGGAGCCCAGTGAAACTCAATCACTAATCTCTTAAAAGGCAGAACATTATGAGAAATAGAACAAGACCTTTCTTCAGGACAACAGTCTTATTAGGGTCAACATGCTGAAGCACACCCTCGAAGACGCCACAGAGCAATGTGAGTTTCACCCTCTTCCACAAAATCTGGCTGAGGAAACGGTAGTCACTGCTGGGGTCCATGCTAATTGATTCCAAAAGCCGTCTTCAAATAATCTTCTTTAAGCATCCAAACACTTGAAAATTAATAAAGAGAGCTATGAATTTTAAAGGATTTTTTGGGAGTAAAGTTATTTTCCCTTTCCCCGTATCTGTAATGGACAAGAATAAAATCTGAATAATTCAGTTTTGTTCATCTTTTTGGAATGATGAGAAAAGGATCATTGCAAGCACCAACTCTCATACATAGGAAACTGAAAACTGTAAGAAATTGGGCAAATTAGGCTTGGCTTCTTTGTTTATAAAATGGGCATGATATAATCTTTCCTTCCTTAGCTAAATGGAAGAAGCAGAACATTTAGAGGCTTTTTAATGGCACATTTATACATCATTATAACAAAAAAATGAAAAGAGCAAATAAAAAAATGGACATACATAGAAATATGTGCCAATACATGTTGCAATACATTGTTTAGGGCAGCATAACTACCTGAGCTCCTATTTTTTATAATTGTGGTTGAGAATTTAAGGGCATGGTAATTTTTACCAAAACTGAAGCTGATAATTTTAAGTAAAGCAACTAAATTTACCCTTTACTTAGGAATTAAAGGAAATCAAGGCAAGTAGGACAATAGTGGTACATTGGGAAAAGAACTTTTCTTTCAACTTGTGTTTAATGAATTGAATTTTAGAGACTGTTTCCCATAACTTGGGTCTATGCTATCCTATTAATTTTTATGTCTAGGTACTTGAAATGTTCCATTTTTTTTTTTATTTTCTGTCCTATGACAGTTCTATGCTAAAGGTATTTTAAAATAAAAGCCAAATTGGCCGGGCGTGGTGGCTCATGCCTGTAATCCCACCACTTTGGGAGGCCGAGGCGGGCAGATCATCTGAGGTTGGGAGTTCAAGACCAGCCTGACCAACATGGAGAAACCCCGTCTTTACTAAAAATACAAAATTAGCCGGGCGTGGTGGCACATGCCTGTAATCCCAGCTATTCAGGAAGGCTGAGGCAGGAGAATCACTTGAACTTGGGAGGCAGAGGTTGCAGTGAGCCAAGATTTAGAGATCGTGCCACTGCACTCTAGCCTAGGCGGCAGAGCAACATTCTGTCTCAAAAAAAAAAAAAAAAAAAATTACAACCATATAGAAATGTACAAAGTAAAGAAAAAATGTACTAAGAAATATTATTCATAGTGGGTACTCACCACTGGGTTCAGTGGCTCATGCCAGTAATCCTAGCACTTTGGGAGGCCAAGACGGGCAGATCACCTGAGGTCAGGAGTTCGAGACCAGCCTGACCAACATGATGAAACCCCGTCTCTATTAAAAACACAAAAATTAGCCAGCTGTAGTGACGTACGCCTGTAATCCTAGCTACTCAGGAGGCTGAGGCAGGAGAATCGCTTGAACCCAGGAGGTGGAGGTTGCAGTGAGCCAAGATCGTGCCATTGCACTCCAGCCTGGGAGACAAGAGTGAAACTGTCTCAAAAAACAAAACAAAAGAAGCAGGTACTCTTACATTCTTTACCATAATACAGTAATTTTTTTAAAGTTATTTTAGAACTATTCCGTTATTTAAATGTCCTTGTATTTAGAAACTTAGAGAAATATTCTATAGATTTTTAAATTTAAAAGCTGCATACTTTTGCCACACTAGGAAAATTCAACCAGTGAATTTTGCAATTTAACCATAAAAACACTGATGAAATAACTAGAGCCTAAGTCAACTAGGAAGAAGGTGAGATGTTATATACAATTTTCAGTCAAATAAATAACCTACATTTTTACATTTTAAGGTCTATCAAGTGCTTAAACAAATATTACTTGATACAACAACCATAACCTAATTTACAAATGAAGAAACTGAAGTTTAGAAGGTTAAGACACCTGCCCAAAGTCACACAGCTAGAAGGTAATGCAATCTGAACTAAGACCAGGCCTCTAGGGTAGAGTGTTTGTAGTTTAGTGCAAGACCAAGTGTTATGCATCCAGACAGAACATAAAACAAGTCATCAGAGAGTCTAAGAAAAACCATTCTTTAAGTTAATCCAACAAGCAAAAGGAGATTTTTTAAAGAAAAATACATAAAACTGGAAAAAAAAAACAGCCCTTAATAGAGGCAAACATTATTTTTATTTTATTTTTGAGATGGAGCCTCACTTTGTTGCCAGGCTGGAGTGCAGTAGCGCTATCTCGGCTCACTGCAACCTCTGCCTCCCGGGTTCAAGCAATTTATACTTTTAAAAGGTACCCAAGAAAGAAAAATTTGTGAAACGCCTGGAAAATAAGAGAATTAGAGAAACATTAAAGAAAAAAAAAATTAAAGTCAGAAAAAAACACTAACATGAAGCAAAGAAAGCTTTGACTGGAGACAGCTGCAGACAGTAAGATTCAAGATTAGGAAGGAAAAAAGTAAGGTCAGCGTCAAGAGATGGGCTTCAAGGCTGACTGAGAAAAGGGACATTCATGGGGCGACAAAATTTTCCTATCACACCCATATTCCAACATACAAAGCAGCTCCAGTGATTTAGCTCTTAGATGGGCATATCCAAAATGTTACTGAATATAAACGACAACATCACTAGGTTAGACAAGTGCACACCAATCATAAAAATAACTCTAAGGCCAAGCACGGTGACTCACACCTGTAATCCCAACACTTTGGGAGGCTGAGGCAGGTGGATCACCTGAGTTCTGGAGTTTGAGACCCGCCTAGCCAATATGGTGAAACCCTGTCTCTACCAAAAATACAAAAATTAGCTGGGCGTGGTGGCACGCGCCTGTAATCCCAGCTACTCAGGAGGCCGAGGCATGATAATTCCTTGAATCCGCCTGGAGGTTCCAGTGAGCCGAAATTGCACAGTGATCAGGCCATTGCACTCCAGCCCGGGACTCTGTTGCAAAAAAAAAAAAAACAAGCCAGGTGCGGTGGCTCACGCCTGTAATCACAGCACTTTGGGAGGCCGAAGTGGGCGGATTTCCTGAGATATGGAGTTGGAGACCAGCCTGACCAACATGGAGAAGCCCTGTCTTTACTAAAAATACAAAATTAGCTGGACCTGGTGGCACATGCCTGTAACCCCAGCTACTCGGGAGGCTGAGGCAGGAGAATTGCTTGAAACCGGGAAGCGTTAGTTTCGGTGAGCTGAGATGGTGCCTTTGCACTTCAGCCTGGGCAACAAGAGCAAAAACTCCGTCTCAAACAAACAAAACTCTAGTTCTTCAAACCAGAATCTCAGCTTGCAAGGAACGTGTGGGGCCTCAGGCTAAGCTGTAAAGCCTCAGGTAACATTTAAAACTAGTAACCTAAGTTGACCTGGGAAAGCTTGCTAAGACAAAAATATCCTGGTACTTAGGTACTAACATCGGTCAGAATTCGGTTCTTCCATATCTTATATGTGTTCTAACCAAACAGGTGTGAAGGGGTAAGGCAGGTGAAGCAGTAAGAACTGATTCGCCTGAAAGTAGGCACTAATTTAATGGGTGGCTTTTACCTTTTTTTTTGAGACGGAGTCCTGCTCTGTCACCCAGGCTGGAGAGCAATGCCGCGATCTCGGCTCACTGCAACCTCCGCCTTCTGGGTTCAAGCGATTCTCCTGCCTCAGCCTCCCGAGTAGCTGGGATTACAGGCATGTGCCACCACACCCGGCTAATTTTGTATTTTTAGTAGAGAAGGGGTTTCTCCGTATTGGTCAGGCTGGTCTCGAACTCCCGACCTCAGGTGATCTGCCCGCCTCGGCCTCCCAAAGTGCTGGGATTACAGGTGTGAGCCACTACGCCCGGCCTACCTTTTTAATCGAAACAAACAATACACCATGAGAATAAAATGCAAAATTTCTCATTTTTAAGACAAAATAAGGAACTTCAAATAAATGGCGGACCATAAGCTAGGAATTCACTGTCCTCCATCGTTAGGGCTTTTTCCTCCGAAGCAAGTTTGGGAAATCTGGAGCCTAATTTCAGCCAAGTGGTGAGTTCCTCCAACTTCAGTCTAGAACTAAAAGAAGAGGGGCTGCAATTAAGGAAGAAGTCTCGGGACGCTCCACACCACCCGGCGGCGGTTATCAAATCACAGGCTGAAAACCTGGAGAAACGTCCGCGACGCCGGGGACCCACGCCGCAGAGGCAACGCCCGCATGGCCCAACGTCCAGTCTCGTCTGTTTCCCGAGGAGCCAATCAGCACGCGGCCCCGAGGCCGGCTCCCCAGCGCCCCCTGCGGCCGGGAGGGGGACGGCAGCCAGGAAAGATGAGCGCGTGCAGTTCCCGAGGGGCACACCCTAGGGTTCCCCCCCACGCGAAGTTTTTCTCCGCAATCCGTGCCACCTATCGAGTAGGATTCCTAGTGTTCTATTCCTGTGAGAAAACGTAGGCTACGCTGCCTGCCGCAGGTTAGTTTGTTGTAAAACTGTTGGTCAATGAAGTTGCCCTTTTAATTGCGTCGTTAGCGACCGAGTGGCATCGCCCCTTTAAGGCCGGTGGCAGTTGCGGTTCCGGGGGCGGGGTCCGTCTCCAGCAGGACTTGGGCTGGAGCTGGGCTGATTCATTCGGGGCTGGAACTCGAACGCTGACGTCTGCTCCTGAGCCGGGCGCTGCCTCGCGCCTGATTGGCGGGTCCTCGGGGCCGCCCTCCCCAGCGCACCACCCCTGCGTTCCCTCCCGGGTCCGCAGTGGAAACACTGCCCTCTCCCTTCTTGACCCCTAGCCCTTCCTTCCCTCCCTCCTTCCCTCCTGTCGCCGTCTCTTCTGGCGCCGCTGCTCCCGGAGGAGCTCCCGGCACGGCGATGGGTTCTCGGGCCTCCACGTTACTGCGGGACGAAGAGCTCGAGGAGATCAAGAAGGAGACCGGCTGTGAGTTCGAGTTGGGGGTGGGAACGCCGGGCGCCTCAGGCTGGCCTCAGAACAGAGGGCGGCTGTCGCTAAGGTCTGGAGCTCGGGTGCCTGTGAGGTTGGGGGGTCCTGGGCAGCCTCCAGGTTTGGGGACAGAGAGCTAGAAGACCTGTTCTTCCAGCTGCAGCTTCCTGGAGCGGGGCTCTAGCTACTGTGGGGCTGTCCTTCCCTTCAAAATCGGGAGTCTTGATCACTCGTAGAGCGTCGACGCCCCCCTTTTCTGCCCCCTGCCCATCAAAGTCCCCGAACTCCTTTCCTTTCTGTTGCCTCGCACCACCCTTCCCTATGAAGAGGAATCCTGAACAGTAGGTAAAGCCCGAGAAGCAAACTCAGGAACTCGAGATGGATTCTGTAGAAAATCCGTTTCTGGGCAAGGACCTAAAACCTCTGACAACTATGGGAAATTACAAACAAGTTCTTGTCACAAATTGGGAAAACCACCCAGAAAGCAAGACCGTGTAGTAAGGCTTTGGGAGACATGACCCGATGCCTGGAGACCTTTAAACAATCAGGGGTCTGGGATTGTGAGACTTCTTTCAATCTGAACTTTTAGGGAAAAAAACACAGATACTGTGACCGCCAGTTTTACTTACACGAGGATACTTGCTCTCCTAATCTCATATATATATTCATTTCTACTACGCTGGTGTACTTTTTTATTCGCTATTGAAATTGGATGTGCTCCAAAAATCTCCGTGTGAATTTGTACTAGGAACGGATTTTTTTTTTTTTGAAACGGAGTCTCCCTCTGTCGCCCAGGCTGGAGTGCAGTGGCGCGATCTCAGCACACTGCAACTTCCGCCTCCCAGGTTCAAGCAATTCTCCTGCCTCAGCCTCCCAAGTAGCTGGGAGTACAGGTGCCTGCCACCACGCTTGGCTAATTTTTGTATTTTTGGTAGAGACGGGGGTTTCACTATGTTGGCCCGGCTGGCCTCGAACTCCTGACCTCAAGTGATCCACCTGCCTCGGCCTCCCAAAGTGCTGGGATTACAGGTGTGAGCCACCGTGCCCTGCAGAACTGATTTTTTTTTTTTTATAGTCCAGTCTCTTCCTCATCAGTCTGAACAAAGGAGCAAAAGGACTCGGGATTCTGAAGCTCTGTAAAATACCATCATAACTTTGAATAGTCCTTGATAATGCAATGTATGATACAACTGTATTGATGCATACAATATTTTATCTTTTCAGTAAACCTTTATGATTCTTGTTGAGTTAATGAGTGATGTAGCACCTGAGCTCTGTCTCTTCATCATACCTGTCTTTGATAATGACATGACCAGTAACTCACTCAGGGGCCCATATGCAGATAGTACTGAGGAGTGCTATGGGGAACTATAGAATTTTTCAGGCCTGTTTAAGTGCTGTTCTCTGCTTTGTGACAAGTTCAACTTTCTGGAGTTTTCAAGTTGGAAGGGATGTTATCTAGCTAGCCCCATCCCTTTCTGGACTGGTTTGCTTCTTTCAGCCTCTCCTAAAATATGGCCCTTAAGCCTCTCTGTAAAGACCTTTAATGATGATAACCTCTCCACCTACCAAGGCAGTCCTTGTCACGATTTTGAATGACCCAAAGGAGTTAGCTCTTTATAATTTGCAGTACTTGTTTGGCCACTGACTTACTCTGACCTTAGGAGTGGAGATGCACACAGTTTGGATTCAGCAAGCATTTTACTACATTTTGTGGCCATAACTTCTGGCCACATTTGTAATTAGAACTATTTTAGGTCTAGGGTGACACCGAATTAAAAAGTATTTGTGTTAAAGAGTCACATGGAGAAATAAGCAGAATCAAAGAGAAATAAATACAGAGTCACGTAATGAGAAAGTGTAAACCATAGTGAAGATGCAAAAAGCCATTTTTGCTTCAGAATGAAGAAAGCAGTAATCCCATTCTGGTTTATATACATTTGACCAAATGGAAATGGCCTGGATGGGATATTTTTACCGTGTGGCTTGTGGACAAACAACTAAGTGCTCATGGAAAAGCTGTTTTCCCCATTGCCAAAAAGTGAGTCACTTGTGCGGGAGATTCTCTCCACAACCAGTGCAAATGTATGTATTGAGCCAGAATGCTTAGTGAAACAAGTGCTTAGTGACTTTTTACAGTGTCTGTTCAGTACTGTGCTAGGTACTCAGAGCAGATGGTGACAAAAAACACCCACAACCTGCTTGGGGAGATAAGCCCAAGAGAGTTATGATTAGCATCATGACATAAGAAAGCTGAGATTGTGTGGCATCCACCTTCAGAAATCAGGGAAGAGAGAGTCCTTGTGGGTTGTCCTCTTGGAGGACAGGAATTGGGCCTTGATACATGGATGGAGTAGATTTGGATAGATTAACCTAGAGCATTTTGGGTGACTTCCAGGAGACATCCCCCCTAAGCCTGCTACAAAGTCATTCCTCTGCCCTGGGAACCATCAGTTTATCCAAATAGTGTCCATCATCCGAGTTGTTTTTCTTTTTCTTTATTTTAGAGACAGGGTCTTTGCTCTGTCTCCCAGGCTGGACTGCAGTGGCTTGAGCATAGCTCACTGCAAGCCTTGAACTCCTGGGCTTAAGCCATCCTCCCACTTCAGCGTCCCAAGTAGCTGGGACTACAGGCACATACCACCATGCTTAGCTGATTTTTATTTTTATCTTTTGTAGAGATGGAGTCTTGTTATTTTGTCAAGGCTGGTCATGAACTCCTGGCCTCAAGTGATTCTTAGGCCACTTCAGCCTCCCAAAGCACTGGGATTACAGGTGTGAGCCACTGCGCCAGGTCCAGAGTTGTTTTTTCAAGGAGTAATTTGGTATGATGCAAAAGATTTTGAAGAATAAAAACAGATATCTGGAGTGGGTAGAGAGGTGGAATTTGTCCCATTTTCATCTGCCTTTTCTTCTATGAAGAATTTGGAAAACTATCTATCAGAAGCACTTTAAGAACAATTATAAGACATTTTACTACTTCCTTTGCCAGTACAAAATGTAACATAATTGAGGAATACTAACTTTATATTCAGTGCAAAAGCTATGCATTGGAATTTGATGATTATATTTAACCATATTTTTTGTAAATTTAAAGAGATTAGAATTTATACATGACTAGATTAGCTGGTATTTGATATTTAATGAATAACAGTAAGTGTTTGGAAAAGTAATTCTGGATAAGAATTACCTGTGAGCCTCAGTTTCATCATCTGTAAAATTAGAATAATAATAGTGCCTACTTTACAGGATTCTTACGACAATTAAATGAGATGAATTATGTAAACTACTTAGAATAGTGTCTGGTATAATAAACTTCATGTGAGTGTTATTATTTTGAACCATAGTTAACAATCATCTTATTGGGAAAATACCATTTGCATGTACTAGTTATAAAAACTATGTGTAGGGCTATATCACTGGGGAGGTGACAGCATTTTATACTTCTTTTTGTAGTGGACATTTGATTAGGAATTAAGTACAGATGTTTTGCCAATTCTAAGGAAATAAAATTTTTAAAGGAGTTTTTAACAGTTTATGAAACTGTTATCATGTTTTAACAGGAATTGTCTAAGAAATGCTTTCTATTGGCATAAGATATTTGCTAAATTATCTTTGTTCTACTGCCTTCTTTCAGACTTCTGCATTTTCATAAAGCTTATTTGAAAAAAAAGGTGTAATTGGGGATGAAGCCACAAATGTCTTAGGAGTTTCTGTAATCATCACCCTTAATTCACTTAATTGTAGCAATAAGCTGGCTGTGAATTACTTAAAACTTTATGAGGCCAGGCGCAGTGGCTCACACCTGTAGTTCCAGCACTTTGGGAGGCCAAGGTGGGCAGATCGCTTGAGCCCAGGAGTTCAAGACCAGCCTGGGCAACATAGGGAAACACCATCTCTACAAAAAAATAAATTTTTTAAAAATTAGCTGGACATGGTGAAGCGTGCCTGCAGTCCCAGCTACTCAGGAGGCTGAGGTGGGAGGATTGCTTAGGCGGGAGGTCAAGGCTGCAGTGAGCCATGTTCGCGCCACTGCACTCTGGCCTGGGAGAAACAGACCCTGTCTCAAAAAAACAAAAACAAACAACAACAACAAAAACACCTTGATAAACAATTCATGCCATTCAAGTAGTAATGAATGCAGATTATTTTTAGTCTCTACCTTTTGGTATGTGTCATGTGGTACAGGAAGGGTGTTGAACAGGTTTAGGAAGTAAGTTGCACAGGTTGGTAAGGTTTTGTTTGTTTGAAAGAGTGTAGTAATGATAGAGTTCTAACAGAGTACAAGCCTGGCAAAAGCAATTGCTTGAGAACAATTTCATGGCTAGAATGTAAGTAGAAATTCAACTTCAGGTTTCTCATGCCTCCAAATGTAGGACCCTTCACAGCCCTCACCAGCCTGAAGGTTCTGTCACTTCAGAAAACCGGGCTGTCATTTGCCTCCTATTGAAATGGAAATGCACAGATAACTAACACCTTTAACTGGTTTTGGGTTAAGTGATTTGTAAAGCTTTGTACTTTTTGAGTTCTAGTGCAAAGTTTTATTCTCATTTGTTGCCATAAAGGGGTAAGAAGCAACTATTTGTCAGTTAGAGAGGGCATTATGGGAAAGAGACCCTAAGAACTTTTTTTTTTTTTGAGGCAGGGTCTCACTCTATTGCCCAGGCTGGAGTGCAGTGGTGCACTCATAGCTCATTGCAGCCTCAAACTCCTGGCCTCAAATGATCCTTCCACCCTAGCCTTTCAAAGTACTGGGATTATAGATGCGAGCCACTGTGCCTGGCAACTACCTGATTTTTAATTTTTATTTATTTACTTTTTTCAGACAGGGTCTTGCTCTGTCATCCAGGCTGGAGTGCAATGGCATGATCACGGCTCACTGCAGCCTCAAGCTCCCGGGCTCAAGCAATCCTCCCAGCTCAGCCTCCTGAGTAGCTGGGACTACAGGCACATGCCACCATGCCTGGCTAATTTTTTAATTTTTTGTAGAGATAGAGTTTCACCATGTTCTCCAGGCTGGTCTCGAACTCCTGAGTTCAGGTGGTCCGCTCATCCCGGTCCCCCAAAGTGCTGCAATTGCAGAGGTGAGCCACTGGCCAGGAACTTTTTTGCGGGGGCAAGGAGGGGATGGTTGTCCAGAGCATAGAGTAGTTGGAGGTTTATTCATTCAGAAGATAATTGACCCCAGCAGCAGCTGCAAAGATATAAGCTTTATTTTCGTAAATTTCTGGATAAACCATTTGAAAGTTGCAGGTATTAGAACTCTTCACCCCTTCATACTTTTGCATGTATCCCTTAAGTATTGGGATGGTTTTTACATAACCACGATACTATTATCACACCTAAGAAAGTTGATAATACTTCTTAATATTATCTTTTTTTTTTTTTTTTTGAGATAGAGTCTTGCTCTTGTTGCCTAGGCTGGAGTGCAGTGACTCGATCTCAGCTCACTGCAACCTCTGCCTCCCGGGTTCAAGCAATTCTCTTGCCTCAGCTTTCCAAGTAGCTGGGATTACAGGTGCCTGCCACCAGGCCCGGCTAATTTTTTGTATTTTTAGTAGAGACGGGGTTTCGCCATGTTGGCCAGGCTGGTCTTGAACTCCTGACCTCAGGTGATCCACCCACTTCAGCCTCCCAAAGTGCTGGGATTACAGGCATGAGCCACCGCACCCAGTCCCTTTTTTTCTTTTTCTTTTCTTTTTTTTTTTTTTGAGACAGAGTCTCGCTGTCGCCCAGGCTGGAGTGCAGTGGCGCGATCTCAGCTCACTGCAGGCTCCGCCCCCCAGGGTTCACGCCATTCTCCTGCCTCAGCCTCCCGAGTAGCAGGGACTACAGGTGCCTGCCACCACGCCTGGCTAATTTTTTGTATTTTTAGTAGAGATGGGGTTTCACCGTGTTAGCCAGGATGGTCTCGATCTCCTGACCTCGTGATCCGCCCGCCTCGGCCTCCCAAAGTCCTGGGATTACAGGCGTGAACCACCATGCCCAGCCTCAGTGCCCAGTTATTTTAGATGATATAGATTAGAAAGATGTTTAATGGCTCATTTGTGGATTTTTTTTGGTTTAAAATAATTTTATTTTTTATTTTTATTTTTATTTTTATTTTGTTCCCCAGCCTGGTCTTGAACTCCTGGCCTCAAATCATTGTCCTGCCTCTGCCTCTGAAAGTGCTGGGATTATAGGTGCCAGCCATCATGCCTGGCTCTCATTTGTTCATTGAAGGAGTCGGATTAGATAACATTTCTTCCAATTTTAAAATTATATAAATTGGATTAAGAAGGACTTCAAAGCAATATAGAAAATGTGTGAATTACTAAATGAAACGCAAGCTGTTACAACTTTGTAAAGTACACAAGTAACTGATATTAGATGATATATGAAGAGCTGGGCGCAGTGGCTCATCCCTGTAATCCCAGCACTTTGGGAGGCCGAGGTGGGTGGATGGCCTGACCAACATGGAGAAAACCCTGTCTCTACTAAAAATACAAAATTAGCTGGGTGTGGTGGCGCATGCCTATAATTCCAGCTACTCGGGAGGCTGAGGCTGGAGAATTGCTTGAACCCGGGAGGCAGAGGTTATGGTGAGCCGAGATCGTGCCATTGTGCTCCAGCCTGGGCAACAAGAGCGAAACTCTATCTCAAAAAAAAAAAAAAAAAAGATATCGGAAGAAATGAAAATAGTAGCAGTGTTGGGATTGTGAACAAATTTTGTTTTTTTTCAAAAAATCTTTTGGGAAACTTAGTAATTCTTTTTTTTTTTGAAACTGAGTCTTGTTCTGTCAACAGTCTGGAGTGCAGTGACGTGATCTCTGCTCACTGCAACCTTCGCCTCCCTGGTTCAAGTGATTCTCCTGCCTCAGCTTCCCAAGTAGCTGGGACTACAGGCACACACCACCACACCCAGCAAATTTTTTTTTTTTTTTTTTTTTTTTTTTTTTTTTTGAGACGGAGTCTCGCTCTGTCGCCCAGGCTGGAGTGCAGTGGCGCAATCTCGGCTCACTGCAAGCTCCGCCTCCCGGGTTCACGCCATTCTCCTGCCTCAGCCTCTCCGAGTAGCTGGGACTACAGGCGCCCGCCACAACGCCCGGCTAATTTTTTGTATTTTTTTTTAGTAGAGACGGGGTTTCACCTGGTCTCGATCTCCTGACCTCGTGATCCACCCGCCTCGGCCTCCCAAAGTGCTGGGATTACAAGCGTGAGCCACTGCGCCCGGCGCAAATTTTTGTATTTTTAGTAGAGACGAGGTTTTGCCATGTTGGCCAGGATGGTCTCGATCTCTTTTCCTCATGATCCGCCCGCCTTGGCCTCCCAAAGTGCTGGGATTACAGGCGTGAGCCACTGCGCCCAGCCCAAAATTTAGTAATTCTTTAACTGACTTATTTTTGCTAAACTAAAGGGAACTTTAGTACAACAGTAGCCTTTGATGCCTGAGGCCAGAACTGGGATAGACTGGTCAAGTTCTTAAAGAAAACGGTTGTAACTGGCAAAGTCAGGAGGGAAATGGAGAGTAATTAGTGCAGCAGTAATACTTGTGCCTTCAGGCTCAGGATGTAAGCATGATGCTGATAATAGCTAACCTGGAGTGGTTGCCATGTGCCAGGCACTTTGCCAAGCATTTTCCTTTCATTGACTGGTGAGTTCGCTCTACAATCCCATTCACTGACCCCTCTCTAGTAAGCCGTGGTGCTAGGAATGGAATGAGAATCTGTCTGCCTAACCCTCACAAGTGTGTATACTTTACAGTGAGCCATTTATACCTTCCTGGCTGGCAAAACAGTCCACAACTGTCTCCTTAGTGGCTGGATCCCTGCTGGCTCTGCCCTGATGGAAATGCTTTTGCCTTCTGTGCTCAGTGATCACCTTAGAGCACTAGGACAGAACAGAGCCCAGTTTCGAGGGTGAAACCTGATGCTGAAGAATTCACAGCCACACATAGTGTGTCCTCTTGTCCCAGCTCTGGGCCACTCACTACCTGCTTGTCCCTGTTTACTTTGTCCCATTGTTCCCAACACCACAAGTACATTTTTGTTTCATGAGCTGAGGGAGGAGGACACCTTATCGGAATGACTTTGGCCACCCCTTTAAACCTCTGAAGGTACAGCCTCGGACAAAGTCCACACTTGTCACACCCTTTTTGGCTATTGTCTTTTCTCCTCCGATAACTCTGTTTGTTTCCCCTCTCTTACTTCCAATCTATCAGGAGACTAAACTATTTCCCAGAAAGGCCTTTAGAGTTTTTAGTGTTATTGTGTATACCTGTCATTATTGCCTCATTTTAATTGTCAACTTGTATCTTGAGTTTATGGACTAAATCCAAAATGAGGAGCAAAATAACTTTCTGGTAGATGTCATCATGACCATTTTACGAATTTGCCTAATTTGCTTCCTTGGAGCCAGTTCCCTTCCTGGGAACTCAGTGAAGCTCATGCAATCACAGAAAAGAGGCTGATCTTTTACCCAAAGGTCCATCCCGAGGGAAAAGATAAAGCCTCTAATCCTTGGTGTAGGAGTAAACCAGAGTTTTAAAATAGAATCTGTTTGATGTACCCCAGTCAAACATTCTACACACAACACCTACCTAGCAGTACACATACCTACCTAGCAGTACAGCCTGAAACAGCAAACTGATCGTAGATACTTTTTCAATCAAAACACGCATTTTTAGCTGGGAACTGTGGCTTATGCCTGTAATCCCAGCTACTTAGGAGACTGAGGCATGAGAACCGCTTGAACCCAGGAGATGGGGGTTACAGTGAGCTGAGATTGCACCACTGCGCTCCAGCCTGGGCGACAAAGTGAGACTCTGTCCCCCCAAAATAAAATAAAATAAAATTTTAAAAATAAGTAAAATAGGCTGGGCATGGTGGCTCATGCCTGTAATCCCAGCACTTTGGGAGGCTGAGGCAGGTGGATCACCTGAGGTCAGGAGTTCAAGACCACCCTGGTCAACATGGCAAAACCCTGTCTGTACTAAAAATACAAAATTAGCTGGGCATGGTGGTGGGTGCCTGTAATCCCAGCTACTTGGGCGGCTGAGGCAGGAGAATTGCTTGAACCTGAGAGGTGGAGGTTGCAGTGAGCCAAGATCGTGCCATTGCACTCCAGCCTGGGCAACGAGAGTGAAACCTCATCTCAGAAAAAAAAAAAAAAAAAGGAAAAAAAGAAAAAGAAAAAAGTAAAAAAATATATAGTAAAAACATACATTTTTTTAGCCTCTCAGTCAAGGCATTGAAACTTGAAAGTTTCACAGCTTCCTTTTAAACTAAATTTGGACTGGGCATGGTGGCTCATGCCTATAATCCCAGCAGTTTGGGAGGCTGAGGTGAGTGGATCACCTGAGGTCAGGAGTTCAAGACCAGCCTAGCCAACATGGTGAAACCCTGTCTCTACTAAAAATACAAAAAATTAGCTGGGTGTGGTGGCGGGAGCCTGTAATCCCAGCTACTCGGGAGGCTGAGGCAGGAGAATCGCTTGAACCCAGGAGGCGGAGGTGGCAGTGAGCTGAGATCACGCCACTGCACTCCAGCCTGGGTGACAAGAGCAAAACTTTGTCTCAATAAAATAGGATGGGATAGGATAGGACAGGACAGGACAGGACAAAATTTGCCTTTGTTTTGTTAAATGTTAACCATCTGATATTCATCACAGTCTTCATTAAGCCTAGACTTCATTCCTGGGATTGAATTTTGATTGCCCTTGATTTAGTTTATTCTCTAACTCCTTTCATTCTTTAGCTTTTAAACTTTCTGCTTTAACATTCTAGAGATAAGAGTTTCGACATCCCCATCCTACTGAATTTTGAAGCATTTGACAGCGAGGGGTGGGTTCCGTGTGAATGAGGGCTACTTCCCCCCGAGCTGGGACTAATTTTGTGCTCTTTAGTTTCCCACAGTCAAATCACTCGCCTCTACAGCCGGTTCACCAGCCTGGACAAAGGAGAGAATGGGACTCTCAGGTAGGCAGTGTTTTTCTTTATTTTCCTCACAGAAACCAGAAACCCTCTGGCAGTGTCCGAATAGCTGCCTTTATCCCTAGGGTAGACATGATAGGCATCCAGCATGCAGATAGCAAGGACCATTTCTCTACTGGTCTTTGAGCATCATTGATCCACAGGAGAATTAAATCAGCAGAACAGGCTGGGTGCGGTGGCTCATGCCTGTAATCCCAGCACTTTGGGAGGTGAAGGCGGGAGGATCATGAGGCCAGGAGGTCAAGACCAGCCTGACCAACATGGTGAAACCCCGTCTATACTAAAAATACAAAAATTAGCTCGGTGTGGTGGTGGGCGCCTGTAATCCCAGCCACTCAGGAGGCTGAGGTAGGAGAATTGCTTGAACCCGGGAGGCAGAGGTTGCAGTGAGCGAAGATCACGCCACTGCACTCCAGCCTGGGCAACAGAGCAAGACTCCATCTAAAAAAAAAAAAAAAATCAGCCGAACTATGACAATTAAATGCATTATCAGGTGTGTGTTGCTTTATTCCAACTCCCCTTAATTTAGGTGGCCATTGTTCTGATCCTAGGAATGTATTTTCAAGATTTCAGCTCTCTCTGCTTACATTTTCCCATAATCTTTTCCCAAACATTGGCTTTTAGGAAGTTGACCCATAGCAATCCCAGGTGGTCTAGGTTGTTTTGTCTTCTCTCATTTACCAACCCATAACCCTGAGGTACATCACTTTATGTATATTAATGTTGGACAAAATGTTCAGTATTTTAGTCTAGAGCAGTGGTTCTCATCTGAGGGCCATTTTGCCACCTGGGGCAAAATGTCTGGAAACATTTTTAATTGCCATGACTGGAGAATGCTACTAGTGCCTAGTGGGTTGTGGCCAGAGATGCTGCTAAACATCCTACAGTGCCCCCATGACAAAGAATTATTCTGGTCTAGATGTCGGTAGTGCCAAAATTGAGAAACTCTGGTCTAGGTAAGTATATGATATCAGAGTGATGTAATGCTATATTGTTTTATGTTTGTAATTGTCTTACCATAGTCAAATGAAATATTCTTTACCATTATCTCCCACACTAACTCTTAATAGCAGCCTTTCTTATACTGTGGTTCTTCATCTTTGATTGGCATGTAATGAAGCTGTTGCCCTTCCTTTTGGCTGGCATGAAGCAGCTTAGGACTTCTTTAGAAAGTTTCTAGCACAGGTGTTGGATGTAGCATAAAGGGGGAAGGAATACAGTTGCTAAGCCTTTGGACATAATCATCACCCCAAATGGAAATCCCATACTCATTAAGCATGGGGTTAAGCATACCTATGAAGCATACCTATTTCCCCCTTCTCTCATCCCCTGGCAATCATAAATCTACCTTCTTTTTCTCTCTGGACAATTCATATAAATGGAATTATATGGCCTTCTCATAATTGACTTCTTCTGGCTGGACACGCGGTGGCTCATGCCTGTAATCCCAGCACTTTGGGAGGCCAAGGCGGGCAGATCACCTGAGGTCAGGAGTTCGAGACCAGGCTGGCCAACATGGGGAAACCCCGTCTCTATTAAAAATACAAAAATTAGCTGGGTGTGGTGGTGGGCGCCTGTAATCTAAGCTACTCAGGAGGCTGAGGCAGGAGAATTGCTTAAACTTGGGAGGTGGAGGTTGCAGTGAGCCCAGATCGTGCCGTTGTATTCCAGCCTGGGCGACAGAGAGAGACTTTGTCTCAAACAAACAAACAAACAAACAAACTGACTTCTACTTAACATGATGTTTTTAAGGTTCATCCATGATGTCGCATATGCCAGTACTTCATTCCTTTTTATGGCTGAATAAATAGTCCGTCATATGGATATGCTACATTTGTGTATCTATTCAGCAGTTAGTAAACATTTGAGTTTACACCTTTTGAGTATTGCAAATAGTGTTGCTTTGAACATTTTTGGATGCACATATGTTTTAATTTCTCTTGGACATATACCTAGGAGTGGAATTGTGGGTCATATGGATTGTCTTTTCACTCTCTTTGTAGTGTTCTTTAAAGCACAAAAGTTTTTAATTTTGATGAAGTCCAGTTTCTTTAATATTTCTTTCAGTGCTTGTGCTTTTGGTCTCATATATAAGAAACCATTGCCAAATCCAATGTCCCAAAGACTCGTCCTGTATCTTCTTGTAAGGGCTTTATAGTTTTAGTTCTTACATTAAGGTCTTTTGATTTATTTTGAGTTGGTTTTGTATATGGTGTCAGAGAAGAGTCCAACATCATTTTTTTTTGCATGTGGATATCCAGTTGTCCCAGCACCATTTGTTGAAGACACTGTTAAAACTATGTGAATTTATACTTGAAAAATAACTAGACTAGAAATCCCTATTTGCAATTTTAGCTCCAATACTTCCTTTGAGTTTATACTTTCCTCATAAATTCAGACTTAACCACCCAGTAAAGACCTAAAATTTATATTAGTTCTGAGTTCTTTTCTTCTTTGTAGAAAGTGGGTGGTTTCTAAATGTGTGTGTTTTTATCATGTTTGCTGTATGCTGGAAAATAATCGAAAAGTTTTTTTTTTTTAATGAGCTATTTCTTTTTTTTTAAGATGGAGTTTCACTCTTGTTGCCCAGGCTGGAGTGCAATGGCGCGATCTCGGCTCACTGCAACCTCTGCCTCCCGGGTTCAAGTGATTCTCCTGCCTCAGCCTCCTGAGTAGCTAGGATTACAGGCACATGACACCACGCCCTGCTAATTTTTGTATTTTTAGTAGAAACGGGGTTTCACCATCTTGGCCAGGCTGGTCTCGAACTCCTGACCTCGTGATCCACCCACCTTGGCCTCCCAAAGTGCTGGGATTAAAGGTGCGAGCCACCGTGCCTGGCCAAAATGAGCTATTTTTTTTTTCTTTTTTTTTGAGGCAGAGTCTCGCTCTGTAGCCCATGGTCTCGATCTCCTGACCTCGTGATGCGCCCGCCTGGCTAACACAGTGAAACCCCGTCTCTATTAAAAATACAAAAAATTAGCCAGGCGTGGTGGCGGGCGCCTGTAGTCCCAGCTACTCGAGAGGCTGAGGTAGGAGAATCACTTGAACCTGGGAGGTGAGATCACGCTACTGCACTCCAGCCTGGGAGACAGAGCTAGACTCCATCTCAAAAAATTTTAAAAAAGGCCGGGTGCGGTGGCTCACCTGTAATCCCAGCACTTTGGGAGGCCGAGGCGGGCGGATCACGAGGTCAGGAGATCGAGACCATGGGCTACAGAGCAAGACTCTGTCTCAAAAAAAAAAAAAAAAAAAAAGTTGAAAACTTTCTGGGCGTCAGTGTAGCCTGCTCCTTAAAATATAAATAAGGGCCAAGCACGGTGGCTTACACCTGGCTGTAATCCAGCACTTTGGGAGGCCGAGGCAGGTGGATCACTTGAGGCCAGGAGTTTGAGACCAGCCTGGCCAACATGGTAAAACACCATCTTTATGAAAAATACAAAAATTAGCTGGGTGTGGTGGCGCATGACTGTAATTCCAGGTACTTGGGAGGTTGAGGCAGGAAAATTGCTTGAACCCAGGAGGCGGAGGTTGTAGTGAACCAAGATTGCAGCACTGCCTTGCACCCTGGGCAACACAGTGAGATCCTTTCTTTTAAAAAAAAAAATTCTGGCTGGTTGTGGTGGCTCACTCCTGTAATCCCAGCACTTTGGGAGGCTGAGATGGGTGGATCACCTGAGGTCAGGAGTTCGAGACCAGGCTGGCCAACATGGTGAAACCCCGTCTCTACTAAAAATACAAAAATTAACCAGGTGTGGTGGCGCACCCCTGTAATCCCAGCTACTTGGGAGGCTGAGGCAGGAGAATCACTTGAACCCGGGAGGTGGAGGTTGCAGTGAGCCGAGATTGTGCCACTGCACTGCAGCCTGGGCAGCAGAGCAAGATTCCATCTTAAAATAAATAAATAAATAGGGCCGGGCGTGGTGGCTGATGCCTGTAATCCCAGCACTTTGGGACGCCGAGGCAGGCGGATCATGAGGTCAGGAGAAGACCAACCTGGCTAACATGGTGAAACCCCGTCTCTACTAAAAATACAAAAAATTAGTAGGGCGTGGTGGCGGGCGCCTGTAGTCCCAGCTACTCGGGAGGCTGAGGCAGGACTATGGTGTGAACCCGGGAGGCAGAGCTTGCAGTGAGCCGAGATCGCGCCACTGTACTCCGGCCCGGGCGACAGAGCGAGAGTCTGTCTCAAATAAAAAAATAAATAAATAAGTATCTAAGTAAGATTTGCTCAGTCCGTAAGATACCATTTCACAGCCTGTGGAAAACCAGCGGACTAGCTCACTCATTTGGTAGGTATTTACTGAGTATGTATGATGTGCCAGACACTGTTCTCTATGCTGGCACTATTTTTTTTTTTTTTTTTTGGTAAGAGGGTCTCACTCTGTCTCCCAGGCTGGAGTGTAATGGCACCATCACAGCTCACTGCAACCTCAACCTCCTGGGCTCAGACAGTTCTCCCACCTCAGCCGCCCAAGTAGCCAGGACTACAGGCATGCACCACTATGCCTGGCTAATTTTTTTTTCTTTTTACTTCTAGCAAAAAAGCAAAAACGTGCACATTATGTGGTACAATGGAATAGTTTCTTCTAGGTATTCAAGGTAGCTTGGTGCTTCTCCCATTATTTTTATTTTATTTTCATTTTTTGTGGAGACACGGTCTTACCTTGTTGCCCAGGCTGGTCTCAAACTCCTGGGCTCCATCAGTCCTCCTGCCATGGCCTCCCAAAGTACTGGGATTACAGGCATAAGCCACTGTACCTGGCCAAAAGCTCTAGGTCTTAAACCTGTTCTTTGATCTCTATCATGATGTGGATTGAAATATAAGAAAGGTTGAGCGAGGAGACTCATGTCTGTAATCCCAGCACTTTGGGAGGCTGAGGTGAGAGGATTCCTTGAGGCCAGGTGTCCCAAGACCAGCCTGAGCAACATAGTGAAACCCCGTCTCTACAAAAAATAAAAATAAATGAGAGAGGCACCAAGCTACCTTGAATACCTGGAAGATATTAGCCAATTGTACCACATAATGTGCCACATAGTAAACGAGTAATACATTTTATGTAAACCGTTTTGTCAGACCCACCAACTACTGGGATTTCACTCTGGCTGTGCCTCCTGACAATTATCTTCTTAGCCTGTGGCCATCCGATTAAATTGTCTTCCCCTTCTCTCTACCCTCTCCTCTTCTACCCCCTCTAGCCTTAGAAATGAGTGGGCCTAACTCGGAACTCTTTTCTAGTAGAGAGTGACCCAGTTCTCTCCAGCCTTTGTTGCCAAACTCAGCTTAAGGCCTGTCTTGATCTTTCCAGGACCCATCAGAGTGCTCATCTGAATACAAGTGGCTTCCAATCTTTTGTTACCTGGAACAGTCTCCAGCTTCTTTTTTTGGTTTTTGTTTTTGAGACAGGGTCTCACTCCATTGCCCAGGCTGGATTGCAGTGGCACCATCATGGCTCACTGTAGCCTCCCACCTCAGCCTCCTGAGTAGCTGGGACTACAGGCACATGTCACTCTGCCTGGCTAACTTTTGTATTTTTTGTAGAGAGGAGGTCTCGCCATGTTCCCCATGATTGGTCTCGAACTCCTGAACTCAAACCATCCGCCTGCCTCAGTCTCCCAAAGTGCTGGGACTACAGGTGTGTGCCACCACCATGCCGGCTTTCACCTTCTTTTTTTTTTTTTTTTTTTTTTGAGATGGAGTCTCGCTCTGTCGTCCAGGCTGGAGTGCAGTGGCGCAATCTCGGCTCACTGCAACCTCCGCCTCCCGAGTTCACACCATTCTCATGCCTCAGCCAACCGAGTAGCTGGGACTACAGGCGCCCGCCACCATGCCCAGCTAATTTTTTGTATTTTTAGTAGAGATGGGGTTTCACTGTGTTAGCCAGGATGGTCTTGATCTCCTGACCTCGTGATCCACCTGCCTTGGCCTCCCAAAGTGCTGAGATTACAGGCGTGAGCCACTGTGCCTGGCCTCGCCTTCACCTTCTTAAGAAGGCAGTTGTAGTTATTAGGAGAAAGATTTTCCCTTCAACAATTTTTTTTTTTAACTTTCCTCTTCCAAGGTGCTCCATGTCTGGGGCCTGAGGCCAAATTCTGCAGAGTGAGAGGCTACAGTGTACAGTCTGGGGCATTCTGCATTCCTTTGTAGTGATCAGTTCCAGTGGAACATAAGGCAGAATCTGTGGAAGGCTTTGGTTAGAATGGAGCTTCTTCAGAGTGCTTTCAGAGACTCACTCCAAAGTATGCTTTATAGAACAATCATTCCTTGGTCTATCAATAGGTGTTGTGTTAAAAAAAAAAAAAAAAGTTATTGACTAGAATTTGTGAAAAGCTTGGTCAACAAGGTTAAATAGGCTTCCTAATTACTAGATTTCGCCACATCTTTAATATGCTTGGGTGAATTGGGAACATTCAAGGGAGAAGTGTTTGCCAAATTGATTTGCAATTTCTGTGTCTGCCTTTTTACATGGACCATCTCTTCAGATTGATATTTCATGGAATATAAATATATACTGTAACCTTATAAACCTTACTTTCTTCAGATGCCATTATTTTGGGTGAGATATTTCTACCATTGCCATAGAAATTGTTTTTTCTAAAAAGGCAGCTTAGGTCGGGCGCAGTGGCTCATGCCTGTAATCCCAGCACTTTGGGAGGCCGAGGCAGGAGAATCGCTTGAACCCGGGAGGTGGAGGTTGCAGTGAGCCAAGATCGTGCCATTGCACTCCAGCCTGGGCAGTAAGAGTGAAACTCCATCTAAAAAATAAATAAATAAATAATAAATAAATAAATAATAAAGAGGAGGAGAAGAAATAATTTTTAAAATAGGAACAAAATCCAGGTGAGGTTTCTTACAAAAAAAAAAAAGGAACAGAAGCAAACTTCCCAGCTAAAGGACCCATTTTTAGTCTAAGAGGGTTCACCTAATGCTGAACAATGAATAATAAAGAATACTTCACAATAAGACATATATAGATGAAATTTCAGAATATCAAGAGGAGATATTTAAGACTTTCTTTCTTTTTTTTTTTTTGAGACAGAGTCTCGCTCTGTCACCAGGCTGGAGTGCAGAGGCACAATCTCGGCTCACTGCAACCGAGTTCACCGCTTCCCGGTTCAAATGATTCTCCTGCCTCGGCCTCCAGAGTAGCTGGAACTATAGGCGTGCACCACCACGCCCAGTGAATTTTTTTATTTTTAGTAGAGACGGGTTTCACCATGTTAGCCAGGATGGTCTTGATCTCTTGACCTTGTGATCCACCCACCTCAGCCTCCCAAAGTGCTAGGATTACAGGTGTGAGCCACCGCGCCTGGCCCAGAGGATGGTTTTAAAGCAAACTTTATTGAAGTATAACATACAGAAAAGTGCACAAATCAAAAGCATTGGGCATGATAAATTTTCACCAAGGGAAGACTATCCAGCCTCCAGATGAAGAAACTGATTGTTACCAATACCCGGAAGCTTCCCTTATGCTCCTTTTGCCTTTAACTGCTTCCCTCCCCAAAGGGTAATCATTATCCTGCCTTGTAACTCCATAGATTACATCAGAACAAAGGATATTTAAAGAAGAGAAACCATCTTTGTGTTCAGATACTGACCAGGCTCTTACCTTAACCTGACCTGCAAAAGACCACTTTAGGACCCCTGGGGTCCCCAACCTCTGGGTTGCAGACCAGTACCAGTCTGTGGCCAGTTAGGAACCAGGCTACACAGCAGGAGGTGAACAGAATGCAAGTGAGCATTATCACCTGAGCACTGCTTCCTGTCAGATCAGTGGCGGCACTAGATTCTCATAGGAACAGAAACCCTATTGTGAACTGCGCATGTGAGGGATCTAGACTGAGTGCTCCTTATGAGAATCTAATGCCTGCTGATCTCAGGTTGAACAGTTTCGTCTTGAAACTATCCCACCTACCCCCAGGAGAAAAATTATTTTCCATAAAACTAGTCCCTGGTCCCAAAAAGGCTGGGGATCGCTGCCAGCTGCCTTTTTTTTTTTTTTTTTTTTTTAAATTTGAGACAGGGTTTCCCTATGTTGCCCAGGCTGGTCTCGGACTCCTGGGTTGGGATTACAGGCATGTGCCACTACACCCGGCTTATTTTGTATTTTTAATAGAGACAGGGTTTCTCCATATTGGTCAGGCTGGTCTCAAACTCCTGACCTCAGGCGATCCGCCCACCTTGGCCTCCCAAAGTGCTGGGATTACAGGCATGAACCACCACACCTGGCCATCTTATCCATTTAATTTAAAAATACTGATTAAGTGCTTTAGCTAATGGAAATTTTTGTCATTTCAGTGTTAATAAATATGTTATACTATATGATTAACTTCTCATACTACTTAAATATAGAAAGCTGTATTTTATTTTATTATTATTATTTTTTTGAGACAGAGTCTCGCTCTGTTGCCCAGGCTGGAGTGGTGCAATCTTGGCTGACTGCAACCCCCGCCTCCCGGGTTCAAGCAGTTCTCTGCCTCAGCCTCCCAAGTAGCTGGGATTACAGGCACCCGCCACCACGCCCATCTGATTTTTGTATTTTTAGTAGAGACGGGGTTTTACCATCTTGGCCAGGCCGGTGTCGAACTCCTGACCTCATGATCCACCCTCCTTGGCCTCCCAAAGTGCTGGAATTACAGGCGTGAGCCACCACACCTGGCCTGGAAAGCTGTGTTTTCTAATTGAATGTGTGTTCCAGTGGGTATGTCCTATTAACAGATTTTAATGTCCTCATTATGTACAAGTCAACTAAAGCAACAACCTGTGGGTGCTTGAGATAGAAGTTACCTGTGAGGCTGAATCTTTCTGTAAGAGAAGGGACTTACACAGTGAAGGTGAGCAGTATAGAGGGATGGTATGTCTGGTTACTAACAGTCTAAAAACTCTGGTTTTTCTAAGCATCCCTGTGCCCTTGAATGTCTGGAAAACCACTCCCCATTGGAAATTTCTTGGCCACAAAGAATGCCATCATACATGGCTGTTCTCAGAATTGACTACTACCAGTGATACTGTCTTTTTCTCAAAAAATCTTCAAGAAGGTTTTCCTAGGTATACCATGAGGCAGAACATAATGTTGGTATGTTTTTCAGTGAATCCACACAAATCTATATTTCAGATGGATTTTTTTTTTTTTTTTTTTTTGAGATGGAGTCTCGCTCTGTCACCAGGCTGGAGTGCAGTGGCGCAATCTTGGCTCACTACAACCTCCACCTCCCAGGTTCAAGCGATTCTCCTTTCTCAGCCTCCAGAGTAGCTGGGACTACAGGCGCGTGCCACCATGCCCAGCTAATTTTTGTATTTTTAGTAGAGATGGGATTTCACCATGTTGGCCAGGATGGTCTTGATCTCTTGACCTCATGATCCACCTGCCTCAGCCTCCCAAAGTGCTGGGATTACAGGTGTGAGCCACTGCGCCCAGCCTTTAGATGGATCTTATGCTTGTGGTGTTTAGGCCACTTTGGAGTATTTATTTTTTTCTATTAGGTTTATGTTGATGGGTAAATTTCAGAATCTAAGTTTTAGAGAAACTGCCCAGATCTCCATTCTACTATAAAGCAACCAGTAATAATAACTTGTTTGTATATTGTTTATTTAACAGTTGACAAATTATTTATTTATTTATTTATTTATTTTGAGACGGAGTCTTGCTCTGTCGTCCAGGCTGGAGTACAGTGGCGTGATCTCGGCTCACTGCAAGCTCCGCCTCCCAGGTTCATGCCATTCTCCTGCCTCAGTCTCCCGAGTAGCTGGGACTACAGGCGCCCACCACCACGCCCAGCTAATTTTTTGTTTTTTTTTTTAGTAGAGACAGGGTTTCACCATGTTAGCCAGGTTGGTCTTCATCTCTTGACCTCGTGATCCTCCCACCTCGGCCTCCCAAAGTGCTGGGATTACAGGCGTGAGCCACTGCACCCGGCTGACAAATTATTTTTTATACTCTGTTTTGTTTTGTTTTTTCTGTTTTGAAACAGTCTCACTGTGTCACCCAGGCTAGAGGGCAGTGATGTTACCATGGCTCCTTGCAGCCTTGACCTTCTAGGCTCAAACAATCCTCCCGCTTCAGCTTCCCAAGTAGCTGGGACTACAGGCACGTGCCACCATGCCCGGCTAATTTTTTTTTTTTTTAACTTTTTGGAGATGTGGTCTTGCTCTGTTGCCCAGGCTGGTCTCGAACTCCTAGCCTCAAGCAGTTCTTCCGCCTTGGCCTCCAAAAGTGCTGGGATTATAGGCTGAGCTGCCATGCCCAGCCC
Organism: Nomascus leucogenys; assembly: GCF_006542625.1. NCBI lineage: Eukaryota > Metazoa > Chordata > Mammalia > Primates > Hylobatidae > Nomascus > Nomascus leucogenys. The sequence goes on along the minus strand of NC_044386.1, from coordinate 60,168,277 downwards.
TCTTTCTTTTTAACTTTAATACTTTTAGCAATATTCTCCTTGATCTGGGTGACTGGAACTACATTATATATACAATCTAAATTCTAAGAGTAGAGTTAGATAGTATCAAAGGACAGGTCCATATTACATTGGAAGGCCAAGTGTACACCTCCTTATTGAGACTGAAGTTCAGGCTAGGTTGTGCATCACCACTTGTTACTAGACTTGGTATTTAAACTGCCTCTTCTCAGCTAAAAAGTTTCTTAAGCTTGTTAGACATTAAACTGAGGTATGTAGCCATGCAATTCAAATCAGCCTTAGTCTTAATTTAAAAGTGAGTGGTTATTGTTTCTTGACCTCTGTCAGACAAGAGGAGCTACATTTTGATGACAGTGTAGACTTTGTATTACAGAACAAATTATGTAATAAAAGCTTAGTACATGTTTGTTGAATTAAATAATCAGGACCTCGGTAATTTTCTCTTTCATCATCTTAAGCAATCCAGTTATCTAATGAATGACTTCTTCTGGTTCATTCATTGATATAAAATTATTACACTAAATGGTCAAGAAAGACTAGAATCCAGGATGATTGTTCCAGAGCTTTGTGTTCAGTCCACTAGGTCAGTTTCTGCCTGTGTCACCAAATGTGGTGGAGAAGAGCTTGCTGAGTTAATTAAGCACCATGTAAACTTTAAACCACAAGAGGAAAAGAGCGTGAAGTCTCCTGGGTACAGTAGGAGTATGCTAGCATATATTACAAAGAGGGTGGAAGTATACATTTTATCTGTCTGTAAGTAAACTTCTTGAAGGCAGGAGTAAAATCTATTCAAGTTTATAATCTTTTTTTTTAACTTTTTATCTGGAAATAATTTTAAACTTGAAGAAAAGTTACAAGAACAATACAAGATAACTTTTATTCTGATACCCAGATTCACCAATTGTTAACATTTTGTCACATACTTCACTGTTTATTTCCTATAAAAAGGACATTCTCAGAGCAAAATCAAGAAAGTTACATTTTGAACCAGTACCATTATGTAATATTCCACATTTTATATGGTCCATGCTTCATTTTCACATATTATCCAATAATGTCCTTTATAGCAGTTTTTTTCCTACTCCGGGATCATGTGTTGGGTTTTGTTGTATGTCTCTTTAGCCCCCCTTGATCTGGAACAATCCTCTGCTTTTCTTTGTCCTCCATGACATTGATATTTTTGAAGACTACAGCACAGATAAGTTGTAGACAGCTTTGTATTCTTGGCCCAGGAACCAACCAAGGAAAGTTTTTAAAAAATACTTATTGAAAAATTTGGGGGCTGGGTGCAGTGGCTCACGCCTGTAATCCCAGGAGTTTGGGAGGCTGAGATGGGTGGATCACCTGAGGTCAGGAGTTCAAGACCAGCCTGGCCAACATGGTGAAACCCCACCTCTACTAAAAATACAAAAATTGGCCGGGCATGGTGGCGCCCGCTTATAATGCTAGCTACTTGGGAGACTGAAGCAGTAGAATCGCTTGAACCCAGGAGGAGGAGGTTGCAGTGAGCCCAGAGATCAAGCCACTGCACTCCAGCCTGGGAGCGAAACTCCATCTCAAAAAAATAAAAAAAGAAAAATTTGGGGGAAAGTAACTTTCATTCAAAAGGTTCAATATTAGGGCTGGGCACCGTGGCTCACGCCTGTAATCCCACCCAGCACTTTGGGAGGCTGAGGCTGGCAGATCACCTGAGTTCAGGAGTTCAAGACCAGCCTGGCCAACATCGTGAAACTCCGTCTCTACTAAATGTACAAAAAACTAGCCAGGCATGGTGGTGGGTGCCTGTAATCCCAGCTGCTTGGGAAGCTGAGGCAGGAGAATCGCTTGAACCTGGGAAGTGGAGGTGGCAGTGAGCCAAGACCATGACATTGCATTCCAGCCTGGGCGACTGAGCAAGACTGTCTCAAAAAAAAGTTCAATATAGGAAAGAAATACGGTTTTTAGAAAAAGAACACATACTTCGACTTACAGACTTAGATTTAAATCACAGTTCTGCCACTTAGGAGTAGTGTGGCTTTGGGCAAGTTACTTTATCTTCCTGACTCTCAATTTCCTCAGCTCTAAAAGGGTATGCATAAAACATTGGCGTGAAGAAATGAGAATAATGTATGTAAACAGAGCAGCACATGATATATATGCAATGAATGGTAACTGACAATACTCGCTTTGGTATAACCTCACCTAAGTCATGTGAGGATGACTGCTCATGTCATGTTTGAGGGTTAAATACTTCTGTACCCCTAGTCCACAGAACATGGAAATGGAGAAAAAGCCAGAGTCAGAACAAGGAAGTCAATTAGTTGTCACATTCTTTCCTTGCATGTAAATAGCACCTAAGAATTCCTTGCATTTTATAAGTGCCTAAAAATCTTAACAAGGATATGGAGACCCCTCTAAGTGTTTGTCCCCATATTCAAGTTCTGCAGTATTTGATACTTTCCATTTGCTGTTCACTTTCCAAACTTAATAACTAGGTACGCAATACTAATGTTCAAGGAATCATTTACCAAGGGACAGCTTAGTATTTGTCCATCAGTTGGCTTATTGACGTAACCTGTGTGCTGAATTCACTGGAATGTGGCATAGTCAAATCTGGCTCCTTCCACTACTGAGTTGGTGCAAGAAACACTTGGCAGCTATTAAAGTGCTATTCTTTGCAGTTATTTGGTATAATTTGCCACGGAAGTAAATTCCAGGAGGTAATATTCTTGCTAGGTTACACCCTGTTACCTCCTGACTTAAGGAGTTCATGCTAAGGGCAATGATCTCTATCTAACTCAAGGTGATTCTCTTGGCAGCCGGGAAGATTTCCAGAGGATTCCAGAACTTGCCATCAACCCATTGGGGGACCGGATCATCAATGCCTTCTTTCCAGAGGGGTGAGTCAGTACAGTTGTTGGACTTCCTTCCTGAGGCTATCACAACCTAAATTATTTGCTAATCTGGAATAATGATATTGGTTGTGCCATCTCAGACTGTGATACCCCCTGATTATATTGAGCATTTCTAATTTTGTCATTTCTAGAATATCTCTTCCGTTCTACCCTCCTGTGTGTTTTAAACTTCAAATAGGTATATGAGCCTATCTTCAAAATTCTTATGCTTATCATTGATGTAAAACTAGACTTTTAAAAAATGTTTATTTGGAAATAATTTCAAATTTATAAAAAAGTTGCAAAAGTTAAAAGTAATTCGGAGAATACTTGTATATCTATTGCCCTGATGCATCTACTGTTATATTAACATTTTGCCTCATTTGTGTGCTCTCTCTCTTAGAAGTAGCCAATAAAAATATAATGCAAGCCACATATGTAATTTTACATTTTCTAGTAACCACATTTAAAAAGTAAAAATAAGTTAACTTTGGTAATATATATTTTATTTAATATATTTAAAATATTATTTCAGTATATAATCAATATTAAAAATAACTGAGATCCTTTTTTCGTTTGTTTGTTTTGAGACAGAGTCTTGCTCGGTCACCCAGGCTGGAGTGCAGTGGTGCCATCTCGGCTCACTGCAACCTCCACCTCCCAGGTTCAAGCGATTCTCCCACCTCAGCCTCCGAGGTAGCTGGGATTACAGCCACATGCCACCATACCCGGCTAATTTTTGTATTTTTAGTAGAGACAGGGTTTCACCATGTTGGCCAGCCTGGTCTTGAGCTCCTGACCTCAGGTGATCCGCCTGCCTCAGCCTCCCAAAGTGCTGGGATTACTGGCGTGCGCCACCATGCCCAGCCTACATTTTTTCATAATAAGTGTTTGAAATCCAGTGTGTAATTTACACTTAAACACATATCAAGTCAGACTGACCATGTTTCCAGTGCACATAACCAGATGTGACAAGTGACTGCAGTATTGAACAGTGCAGCTTGTACACTCGTGCTTACTCTACATACCCTCTCTTGCAGACACTTTTTCCCTCTCTTTCCCCTCTCTCTCTACCTACATACACTCTATGTGTGCGTGTCTATATATACATACATACATATATGCCTACATGTACGTACATACATACACATATATACATGTATGTATATACACATACATATACTTATGTAATTTTTTTGTGTATGTGTGTTCACATAATTGTATTTCTGAACTATTTCAGGGTAAGTTGCATAGTTATGACCCTTTACCTCTGAAAGCACCAGTGTGTGTTTGCTAAGAATAGGGACATTCTTTTATATATCCATAGTATAGTTATCTACTTCAGCAAACTTAACATTGATACAATCCTCTTATCTAATCTATTACTCTGTTTTATTAACATATTATCTAGTTTATTCTAATTTATATTCATACTCCAATTTTGTCATCCAATAATCTGTTTTATAGCACTTCCCCGCCTCCGGTACAGGATCTAGTCTGGGTCAGTTGTCATGTCTCTTTAGCCTCCTTTAATCTGGAACATTTCCCCAGCCTTTATTTTACTTTTGTGATATTGAATAAACATAGTTCTCATGACACACACTTTGTCAAGTAGATTGTTCTTAATGTGGGTTTTTCTAATATGAAACTAGTCTTTTGATATGCTTTACTACCTAATACACTGCCTTCACAGTAGTGAGTAAATATTTACTGATTTGATTAGGTACCTTTTCATCAATAAAGCTTACATATAAGCTTGTTTTAAGTAATTTCCTAAACAATCTATTCCTGGTTCATATGGATAGTCTATGACCCACAGGACTTCAGAATATTATATGGGTGCCAGTTTTTAATAATGAGACTGTCAATGAGGACACTGTCAGATAAAATGCCTGGAGAGGAAATTTTAGAACTCTAAATTGAGAGCAAAGGAATTTGCTAGTTGAGAGGGTTGGACACTCAGTAAATGTGACTGAAAGTCAGAAGGGGAATTAGGTCGGGCAGTTAGTTCGTGTAAAGACGGGAATCAAATCACGTTGACTATGAGGAATCTTATGCCCTCTTTCATTTTTTCTTTTCTCTCTCCTTGAACTACCCTGTTTGTTTCAGGTGTGGTTTTTATGCTGAATTCTTCCTTTTTTCTACTTCCTCTTTTACCCCTGCAAAGCATTGAACCCTATCCAGAGATAACTTTCACAGCTATGCTTTGTATCCAAACCTTTTGCAATGAAAAGTAAACCCAGGAGAGTCACTTTGCCAACTTTTTTTCAGAATTCCTTAGTCACCATTGATTACTTGAAGAAGCAGCTTGTGGGAAGCTGTTTTGTAAGGCTAAACTACATTTGCTGTGACTGCAATATCACCTGTCATTCTGTCCACCAATCTACTGCTAAGGAAATGGGACAGAGTGCATATGAGGAAGTGGAGGGCTCCACTGGGCTGCACTGCTTAGCTCTTAGCAAGCTGCGACTCTGCTTCTTGCTCTAATCAGATAGATATATTTGGCTTCTGGGTTTTTCTTTCTTCCCTAGGCATATGCACATGGGGGCGTTTTTTTTTTGTTTTTTTTTTTTAAATGAGATTTGAAAGTGGACCATGGTTATTTAATTCCCTTTTACCCAGAAACTTTATGCTGGCAATAATCATTAATGTGTTTTTTCTAGCATATGATTTAAACTTTACTCCACATTACTTGATTCCTCAGATCTGACATTTTTGACCAGATACTGGTCCATTAGCAGTATAGATACATTGAAGAACTAAAAGGTCATTCTTTTGTTTTGTTTTGTTTTTTGTTTTTTTGAGACGGAGTCTCCCTCTGTCGCCCAGGCTGGCATGCAGTGGCGTGATCTTGGCTCACTGCAACTTCTGCCTTTTGGGTTCAAGCGATTCTCCTGCCTCAGCGTCCCCAAGTAGCTGAGACTACAGGCTCACGCCACCACGCCCAGCTAAGGTTTCACCACGTTGGCCAGGCTGGTTTTGAACTCTTGACCTCAGGTGATCCGCCCACCCCAGCCTCCCAAAGTGCTGGGATTATGGGTGTAAGCCACTGCGCCCAGCCAAGGTCATTCTTTTGCGTACAGATGGCTCACAGGCTAGCCTTTGAACTCTGCCTTTAGAAGAGCTATGAACTGCGTGTCTATAGAGCACAGAAGGGACCCTACATACCTCAGCTATTCGGTGGGGCACAGAAAGACTGGGGTTTTTTTTTTTTTTTTAGGTAACCACAGGAACCAGGCCATCTGCCTTAGATAAATAAATTATATTATGTCACATGGGGCATTCTTTTTTAATATTAAAGAACATTCTTCATTCAAGTTTTGAGAATTATTTCTTACAGGGTTATTGATTAGCCTGTGGCAGAATGAAAAGATTTTCTCCAAGCTTAAGTACCAAAAAGGCTTTATACACAAGAGGTCTTTCAAAACTTTTTTTTTTTTTTTTTTTTTGGGGGATGGAGTCTCCCTCTGTCACCCAGGCTGGAGTGCAGTGGTGTGCTCTTGACTCATTGCAACCTCCATCTTTGGGGTTCAAGCGATTCTGGTTCCTCAGGCTCTCAAGTAGCTGGGATTACAGGTATGCACCACCAGGCCCAGCTAATTTTTGTATTTTTAGTAGAGATGGGGTTTCACCATGTTGGCCAGGCTGGTCTTGAACTCCTGACCTCAGGTGATCCACCCACCTTGGCCTCTCGAAGTGCTGGGATTATAGACGTAAGCCACTGTGCCTGGCCTAAAAGATTATATAGAGAAAAATTATCCAATTATGACAGAATAATAAAATCATGATGTGTCCACAGAATTATGCATATGTTTTAAATGTTTCAAAGTATTTATACTGATTGGAGAAATGCTTAAAAGTTAAAAAAAGGCAGGATACTAATACAGTTATCTGAAAAGCATAGAAAAGTTACTAGAAGAAAATGCATTCATATATATATGGGGGAGTCTTGCACCATCACCTGGGCTGGAGTGCAGTGGCGCAGTCTCGGCTCATGCAACCTCTGCCTCCTGTGTGTTCAAGTGATTCTCCCACCTTAGCCTCCCAAATAACTGGGAATATAAGTGTGAGCCACCACGCCTGGCTGATTGATTGATTGATTGATTCATTCCTTCCTTCCTTCCTTTCCTCCCTCCCACCTTTCCTTCCTTTTCCTTTTCCTTCCTTTTCCTTTCCCTTTCCTTTCCTTTTCTTTTTTTTTTGACATAGTCTTGCTCTGTCACCCAGGCTGGAGTGCAGTGGTTCAATCTAGGCTCACCGCAGCCTCCGCCTCCCAGTTTCAAGCGATTCTCCTGCCTCACCCTCCCGAGTAGCTGGGATTACAGGTGCCCACTACCACGTGCAGCTAATTTTTTTTGTATTTTTAGTAGAGACAGGGTTTTGCCATGTTGGTCAGGCTGGTCTCAACTCCTGGCCTCAAGTGATCTGCCTGCCTCAGCCTCCCAAAGTATTAGGATGATGGGCATGAACCACCGTGCCCAGCCAGAGAATATATTTATATTAACTATGGTTGTAATTGGTAGAACTCGGATCACTATTTTTCTATCTACTTTTCTTTTTTCCACATTTTCAAATATATGTTTGCTTTTATAATTAAATAAACTTGGCTGGGCATGGTGACTCATGCCTCTAATCCCAGCACTTTGGGAGGCCGAGGTGGGCAGATCACGAGGTCAGGAGATTGAGACGATCCTGGCTAACACGGTGAAACTCTGTCTCTACCAAAAATAACAAAAAATTAGGCTGGGTGCAGTGGCTCACATCTGTAATCCCACCACTTTGGGAGGCCGAGGCAGGTGGATCACCTGAGGTTGGCAGTTCGAGACTAGCCTGACCAACGTGGAGAAACCCCGTCTCTACTAAAAATACAAAATTAGCTGAGCGTGGTGGCGCATGCCTGTAATCCTAGCTACTCCGGAGGCTGGGGCAGGAGAATCGCTTGAACCAGGGAGGCGGAGGTTGCAATGAACTGAGATCGCGCCATTGCATTCCAGCCTGGGCAACAAAAGCGAAACTCGTCTCAAAAAAAAAAAAAAAAAAAAAAAGAATTAGCCGGGCGTAGTGGCGGGCGTCTTAGTCCCAGCCACTCAGGAGGCTAAGGCAGGAGAATTGCTTGAACCCAGGAGGCGGAGGTTGCAGTGAGCCGAGATAGTGCCAGTGCATTCCAGCCTGGGCAACAGAGCAAGACTCTGTCTCAAAATAAATAAATAAATAAATAAATAAGAAAATTAAAAATTAAATAAACTGTATTTTAAAAGAGCTTTTCCATAATGTGCCTTAATTTTTAAATATCCCTTGGTGTACGTTACTGCAGGGGAGATGGGGGAGATGGGGGAGATGTGGGAGGTGGCTGAGGAGTCATTGGGCTGCCTGTGGCTCGCTGCAGAATTCAAAGCAATGAGTTCAAGTTCTGGCTGTCTTGTATAGTGCTGGCACTACTCTACATTCATTTTTTGGAAAAGAGATGCAAGTAAATTCAATAGATAACTCTAGCCCTGGTAAGTCCTGTTACCTAAGTCTGGTTAAATCATTTATAAAGTGAGAGTAATAGCACCTGCCTTACAAGGTTGGGGTGAGGCTTAAATGATATGGTACTGTGAGTCCCAAAGTACCATGCATATGGAAAGAAACCTCATTAAATGAACTTTCAGGCTACTGTAGCCAAAGCTGTTGCCAGTATATTTAATTCATAAGAAATAATCACTGTGATTGACATGGTGTTGTGTTTGTTATATTTCACAATCAGAGAGGACCAGGTAAACTTCCGTGGATTCATGCGAACTTTGGCTCATTTCCGCCCCATTGAGGATAATGAAAAGAGCAAAGATGTGAATGGACCCGAACCACTCAACAGCCGAAGCAACAAACTGCACTGTAAGGAGCTAAAGTCTTCTGGCTTAAAATACTTGCTTTTCGTTTCTTAAAAGTCATGTATTTACTCACTCATTATTTGAACAAGCATTTACAATAGCGTACTGGTTAAAACCTCAGACTCTGGAGCTAAACTGGCCAAGATTAAATACTAGTCTACCCTTTTTTGGCCTTGTGACTTTGGGCAAGGTACTTAACCTCTTTGGGCTTCAGTTTTCTCTTCCGTAAAATAGGATACTAAGGGGTTCCAGATTGGATTGTTGTGAGGATTAAATGAGTTAATAAATGTCAAGTGCTTCAAATAGTGCCTGGCATATACTAGGTACTTAATAAATGTTACCTGGTATCATTATAATTCATTGAGCACCTACCGTGTGCCAGGCACTGTGTTAAGTGCTAGCATGGCAATAGTGAACAAGACCCAGGCCCCACCTTTAAGGAATAACGGCAATCCTCAGCTCATCTTAGAATTTGATAGATACTGGATGTGACTTAAGTAGTGGGGAACAGCTGGATATAGTGCAAGATTTAATTTTTATACCCATGTCTCATGCCTCTTTTCCTTTAATACTTGTTTGCTTTCCCTTCTGCCCTTATTGATTCATGTATAATATTGCCCAATCCCTTACAACACTTCTCCAGGAAATTGAAATTAAATTTCTCTTTTTATTCAATACAAGTTGAAATTGCAATTGTATTAAAACTGACTGAAGGCTGGGCGCAGTGGCTCATGCCTGTAATCCCAGCACTTTGGGAGGCCAAGGTAGGTAGATCACTTGATCCCAGGAGTTTGAGACAGCCTGGGCAACATGGTGAAACACTGTCTCTAATAAAAATACAAAAATTAGCCAGGTGTGGTGGCAGGCACCTGTGGTACCAGGTACTTGGGAGGCTGAGGTGGGAGAATTGCTTGAGCCTGAGAGGTCGAGGCTGCAGTGAGCCATGATGGCACCACTGCACTTCAGCCCAGGTGACAGAAACTCTGTCTCAACAAAGAAAAGAAAACAAAACAAAATCTTCCAAATAGCACTAGTGGATTTGGGCGTTACTTGGTGTCTTAGGATGCCTTTAGCTGACTCAGCTGGCTTAAACAATAAGGAACTATATTAGCTCACTTTACAAGTCAGATTAGGCTGGCAGGAGGGTTGATTCTGTTTCAGGAACTAGGGATTTTTCTCTTTACTCTGCCATCCTCATAGTCTGTTTTATCCTAAGGTATTATGGTCACATGACAGCTCTCAGTTGTTAACAGGGCTTTTTTTTTTTCTTGTTCACATCTGGCAGTAGAGGAAGAGAGATATATATAGAGAGAGATCGAGACTGAAATTGAGCAACACTCCTCCCAAGCATGGAATGTAAGTCCTTCCCCTCACTTTGATAAGTCAGTTTAGGTCAGGAGAGTGCAAGTGCCGAGGAGATTAGGCTAATGAGATTCCCCTCCTGATGCTGTGGTTGGGGTTCTGCTAAGGAAGAAGGTTGGAATGCCACAGAAATGGCAAACTTCAGGATGAGACAGAATAATAACAAAGTGCTATGCAGGTTATGCTTGGTTTTATTTTGTTTTTGCTTAATTTCTTGAGATAAGGTCTCACTCTGTCACCCAGGCTGAGTGCAGTGGCATGATCACAGCTCACTATGGCCTTGACTTTCCTGGCTCAAGGGATCTTTTTGCCTCAGCCTCTCAAGTTGCTGGGACCATAGGCGTGTGCACTACACCCAGCTAATTTTTTATTTTCTAATTTTTTGTAGGGACAGGGTCTCACTATGTTGCCCAGACTGGTCTTGAAATCTTGGACACAAGCAATCATCCCACCTTGGCCTCCCAAAGTGCTGGGATTATAGGCATGAGCCTCCATACCCAGCCTGTTTTTTTCATTACATACTTTAGTCTTGGCTGTTGGATTAACTTTTATAGGAAGCTAAAAATTAATTATAATTCTGTTGCAGTCTATGTATAGGGATTACATTCATGTAATTAGACCAGTAAAACCGAAGCTATTCTAATGCCAAAGAAAAGACTAGAAGAGTCCGAGAAGTCCTCAATTTCTGTCTAAATGTGTTGCTTCTCTTTGAAGTTCCCACAGGGCTATATAAGCTGTATCATGGTTCCTCTTACTGTAGACTGAGAGCAATTGAATGTCATATACCTAGCAACACATTTGCCACTGAGACACATTTACCTTAGAGAAAGGGGATGTGGGCCAGGTGCGGTGGCTCACGCCTGTAATCCCAGCACTTTGGGAGGCTGAGGCAGGCGGATCACCTGAGGTCAGGAGGTCGAGACAAGTCTGGCCAACATAGTGAAACCCCATTTCTACAAAAATACAAAAAAAATTAGCCAGGCATAATGGCGGGTGCCTGTAATCCCAGCTACTCAGGAGGCTGAGGCGGGAGAATTGCTTGAACCCGGGAGGCTGAGGCTGCAGTGAGCCGAGATCATGCCATTGCACTCCAGCCTGGGTGATAGAGCGAGACTCTGTCTCAAAAAAAAAAAAAAAAAAAAATAGAGAAAGGGGATGTGTTACTTAGAAATGTGGGTTTACAGGCCAGGCATGATGGCTCACGCCTGTAATCCCAGAACTTTGGGAGGCCAAGGCGGGTGGATCACTTGAGATCAGGAGTTCAAGAAGAGCCTGGCCAACATGGTGAAACCCCATCTGTACTAAAAATACAAAAAATTAGCTGGGTTGGTGGTGGGCGCCTGTAATCCCAGTTACTCGGGAGGCTGAGACAGGAGAATAGTTTGAACCTGGGGGGCAGAGGTTGCAGTTAGCCGAGATTGCACCATTACTCTCCAGCCTGGGCAACAGAGCAAAACTCCATCTCAAAAAAAAAAAAGAAATGTGGGTTTACAGAGGAGCGGAACCAAATTTTATTATGGGTTATCCTTTGCATAGAATACTGTCTTCAGGAACTCTGAGAACACACTTTGTTCTATTTCTTTTCTAAGCCACGGTGAGAGAATTTTAATCACAATCAGCAAGGCTGAACTATGCCCATGTAGGCACAGGCCCAAGCACACATAGTGCCACTCTGCTCTTCTGTTTGTCTCCTGGAAGTGGTACCTTGTATAATGCTTTCCTCTTTGGATTGGTGAGGTTATAATAATGCTTTCTGTAGGCCAGGCGCGGTGGCTCATGCCTGTAATCCCAGCACTTTGGGAGGCCAAGGCAGGTGGATTACCTGAGGTCAGGAGCTCGAGACCAGCCTGACCACCATGGTGAAACCATGTCTCTTCTAAAAATACAAAATTAGCCAGGCATGGTGGTGCATGCCTGTAATTCCAGCTACTCAGGAGGCTGAGGCAGGAGAATTGCTTGAACCTGGGAGGCGGATGTTACAGTGAGCCGAGATCACGCTATTGCACTCCAGACTGGGCAATAAGAGTGAAACTCCATCTCAAAGAAGAAGAATAATAATAGTGCTTTGTGTAAAAGGTACAACCCTATCTACAGGTGGATAGTGTTAAAAAAAAAAAAAAAAAGTGAAAGGTATAATTCATCTTAGAATGCCCAGGGCATGGTAAGTAAGAGAGAATTCTAGAGGTCTACAGGTTTTCCTTCCCACATTCTAATTGTCTTCTTAAATGGTTTAAGTTTTTATAACACATAATGTGTGGAAAGTAAAGATTCTACATTAGAATATTTTTCTTGGGTGTTGAGGAGTATAGGCAGAGTAGAGCTTGGGAGAGTAGCCAGGAAGAAATAGCAGCATTATTCATAGAATCCAAAAGGTAGAAGCAATCCTAGTGTCCATCGACAGATCAATGGATAAATAAAATGTTGTGTACACATACAATGGAATATTAGTCTGTATTAAAAAAGAAAATTCTGAGGCCGGGAGTGGTGGCTCACACCTGTAATCCCAGCATTTTGGGAGGCCGAGGTGGGTGGATCACGAGATCAGAAGTTCGAGACCAGCCTGGCCAATGTGGTGAAATCCCATCTCTACTCAAAATACAAAAATTAGCCTGGCACGGTGGTACATACCTGTAATCCCAGCTACTCGGGAGGCTGAGGCAGGAGAATTGCTTGAACCTGGGAGGTGGAGGTTGCAGTGAGCTGAGATCGCACCACTGCACTCTAGCTTGGGCGACAAAGCAAGACTCCATCTCAAAAAAAAAAAAAGGAAATTCTGGCACATGGTACAACATGGATGAATCTTGAAGACATTATGCTGAGTGAAATAAAGTGGATATAAAGGACAAATATTGTATGATTCCTCTTATGTGAGGTTTCCAGAGTGGTCAAATTTGTAGAGACAGAAAGTAGAACGGTGGTTGCCCAGGGCTGGGGCATGGTGGTGGTGATGGTAATGGAGTTATTGTTAAAAGGGTACATTTTCCGCTAGTGAAGATGCAGAAGTTATGGGGAGATGGATGGTGGTGATGCTTGCACAACAGTGTGAAAGTACTTAATGCCACAGAACTGTACCTGTAGAAAAGGTTTAAATGATAAATTTTATGTATATTTTACCTCAATAAAAAAAAAGAAGCAGCCGGGCATGGTGGCTCATTCCTGTAATCCCAGCACTTTGGGAGGCTGAGGCAGGAGGATTGCTTGAGCCCAGGTGTTCAAGACCAGCTGTCTGGACTTGGTGGCTCATGCCTGTAATCCCAGGACTTTGGCACCCTGAGGCGGGTAGATCACAAGGTCAAGAGATCGAGACCATCCTGGCCAACATGGTGAAACCCCATCTCTACTAAAAATACAAAAATTAGCTGGGCGTGGTGGCACATGCCTGTAATCCCACTACTTGGGAGGCTGAGGCAGGAGAATTGCTTGAACCCGGGAGGTGGAGGTTACAGTGAACCGAGATCATGCCACTGCACTCCAGCCTGGGCGACAGAGCAAGACTCCATCTCAAAAAAAAAAAAAAAACAGTTTAGGCCAGGCGCGGTGGCTCACGCCTGTAATCCCAGCACTTTGGGAGGCCGAGGTGGGCGGATCACGAGGTTAGAAGATCGAGACCATCCTGGCTAACACGGTGAAACCCCGTCTCTACTAAAAACACACACAAAAAATTAGCCGGGCGTGGTGGCGGGCGCCTGTAATCCCAGCTACTCGGGAGGCTGAGGCAGGAGAATGGCGTGAACCCAGGAGGCGGAGCTTGCAGTGAGCTGAGATCGCGCCACTGCACTCCAGCCTGGGCAACAGAGCAAGATTCTGTCTCAACAACAACAACAACAAAAACAATTTATCTAGACGAAGACCTTGCACCTTTCATCAGCCTGGTCAACATAGTGAGACCTTAACTCTACAAAAATTTTTAAAAATTAGCCAGGTGTGGTGTCTGTGGTCCCAACTATTCTGGAGGCTGAGGTGAGAGGATCTTTTGAGCCTGGGAGGTTGAGGCTGTAGTGAGTCATGATTGTGCTACTGCACTCCAGCCTGGGAGACAGAGCAGGACCCTGTCTGAAAAAAATAAAATAAGCCAAACAAATTAAACAGAGCTGAAAAAAAAAAAAAAAAAAAAAAAAAAAAAATATATATATATATATATATATATATATATGAAGTCTCTCCTAGCTACTTCCTTTCTCTGGAATTCTGATATATACCTTACAAGGAGTAAATTAGATTTTAAAATTACTTTTATATCATCTTTTAGTGGACTCACCCTTTTATTTTGGAGGGGAGTGATATTTAAACCTATAGATATTAATCCATGTTTTTATGCCTTTGTGCCTAATAATAGCTCTGCCTGGAATGACCACCCCTTGTCACATTTCTGTTTGTCTTTCAAAGCCTTGTTCAAATGTTACCTCTCCTTGATATTTCCCCAGCTCCACCAGAAAGCCACATCTGCCATACGCTTTGTTCCCCCAGCATTTTGGATATGTTGTAGTGCTTAGGATGTATTTGAGAGTCGTGTATCTTGCTCTCTTCTACTAGATAGTGAGTTCCTAAGGACAGGGTCTAAATCTGTGGATCTTAATAGCTCTAGAGCAGTGGATTTGGGCCTTTTAGTATTTGCAGCACTCTATTTAAGACCCTCAATCTTAGTGGCATTCTTGAAGTGATTCAAAACCTAAAAACCACGCTAAATTCAGTTGTAGGACAAGACATTCACATCCTCAGGCTGGCGATTTGTCATGGCACCTATAAAATCACCCAGTGTTATCACCCTATTCTGTTGGTAGCCCTTTAGCAACATGGCAGAAATCTAATGATTTTGCTTTTCTGATTTCTATCTCATGGACCCAAGCAAAGTTCTCCTATATCCTAGTTACTAGAAGGCTTAAAGAGAAAGAAACATGATAAGGCCAGGAGACCATCTGAGCCATCATATTTATTTGAAACTCAATTTCTTTACCTCCAGGACTGCCAAGTAGTAGAGAATTACTTGAAATTTGAGACAACTTTGCCCAGGAGGCTGTATTCCCAAAGCGGTACTTTGTGTGGTCAGCTCTCATGGTGTCTGTGTGGTGCCTATTGTTGGTTTTCCCTGAGTGGTACCTGGTAGATTTGATGTTTGTGTGAGGTGACCTAATTTACAGAACCATGTAAGGGGTGTTTTGGGGGGCTGTTTAACATTCTAGGTTAAGAAAAAGGACATTTGGCTTTCTTTGTATGCAGTTTTCTGATTTATTGGAAGAGGGACCATACTTCTTCTAATCTAAGAACTCATCAATTCTCAATTCTTCAGTGTTACAACTTTTTAAAAGCCCTACAAGTGATGGCAATTGTTCTTGGAAAATCGATTAATTGGCTGTCAGTTTTCTGTCTAGTGTCTTATATATTTAGTTCCTTGAGAAGGGGCAATACACTACAGAATTTTGACTAACTTTGTGTTTTTCCCTTACAGTTGCTTTTCGACTATATGATTTGGATAAAGATGAAAAGATCTCCCGTGATGAGCTGTTACAGGTATGTGGAGAGCTCCTGGAGAACTTGTGCTTGGACTCTGCCTGCTTATTATTGTGGGCAGGAACTATTCTTCCCTTTAGTAAGCATTTATTTAATACCTGCTATGTGCAGAGTCCTGTCCCGCTTATAAGGCAAAGGAGATGACCTGGGAAAACTTGAAATGGCTCATTGTGTTTTCATAGACAGATGTCTCCACTATTTAAAAGCTAACTAGGCTGGGCATGGTGGCTCACGCCTGTAAACCCAGCATTTTGGGATGTCAAGGCAGGCAGATCACCTGAGGTCAGGAGTTCAAGGGCAGCCTGGCCAACATGGTAAAAACCCGTCTCTAGTAAAAATACAAAAATTAGCCGTTGGCCAGGCGCTTTGGCTCACGCCTGTAATCCTAGCACTTTAGGAGGCCGAGGCAGGTAGATCACGAGGTCAGGAGATCGAGACCATCCTGGCTAACACGGTGAAACCCTGTCTCTACTAAAAATACAAAAAATTAGCCGGGTGTGGTGGCGGGCGCCTGTAGTCCCAGCTACTCCGGAGGCTGAGGCAGGAGAATGGCATGAACCCGGGAGGTGGAGCTTGCAGTGAGCAGAGATCACGCCACTGTACTCCAGCCTGGGTGACAGAGCAAGACTCCGTCTCAAAAAAAAAAAAAAAAATTAGTCGTCCATGGTGGTGGGTGCCTGTAATCCCAGCTACTCGGGAGGCTGAGGCAGTAGAATCGCTTGAACCCAGGAGGTGGAGGTTGCAGTGAGCCAAGATCGCGCCACTGCACTCCAGCCTGAGCAACAAGAGCGAAACTCCATCTCAAAAAAAAAAAAAAGTAAATAAATAAAAGCTAACTAAATGGCTTTTAGGTACTGTCTGAGATTTACATCAGATAATTCAGTTATTGCCAAATCAGATTATTGGCAGCCAGGTAATTCTGATGATACTTAGTTAAATGCTGTTATTTAGTCTGTCCTTAGGGTTGACTAAGAGTCAAGGAGCTGCTGCTGTGCTGGTGTGCCCTGAGCTAACTGCCACTGTTCTTTGTTGCTCCTAGGGATAATTCCCTGTTTTCCTACTAGCAGTGACTGGCATTTCATCCTAGGATGAAATTACTCAGGGCAGATTCAGGAGCAACCCAATGTATTCTTACATTTCTATGAGCAAAAACCAAAACAGTCTGCAGGTCAGTGTTAGTGTCCCTTGCTTTTGAGTTGGGAATTTCTTCAGCGAGAAGCGTTTATTTTCTTGAAAGTTGCTACATACGGGCTTCTGCGTTCTGAAGAAAAAAAGACAGTAGCAGTCACTCTATAGTTGTATGTGTTTATGCTCTGGCCCAGATCTGACCTCAGGTGATCCACCCGCCTTGGCCTCTCAAAGTGTTGGGATTACAGGCGTGAGCCACTGCGCCAGGTCCATGTTTTCTTAATATGATTCTTGTGAAAGTCCTGGTTGAACTTTTGGAGGTCATTATCTTGATTGTGAGGATGGTGCCATGGGTGGGTACATATGTTAAACCTTATCCAATTGTACATTTTATGTATTTATTTATTTATTTTGTATTTTTAGTAGAGACGGGGTTTCATCATATTGGCCAGGCTAGTCTCGAACTCCTAACCTCAAATGATCCGCCCACCTCGGCCTCCCAAAGTGCTGGGAGTACAAGCATGAGCCATCATGCCCGGCCCCAGCTGTCCATTTTAAATATGTACAGCTTATTGTATATTATTTATAGTTCAATAAAGTTAGTTACTCTTCTCCCCAACTCATTTTATAAGGCTAGTGTAACTTTTGCCTGACAATTGTTTTTTTTTGTTTTGTTTTGTTTTGTTTTTTGAGACAGAGTCTCACTTTGTTGCCTGGGCTGGAGTGAATATCACCATCTCAGCTCACTGTACCCTCCGCCACCCAGGTTCAAGCGATTCTCGTGCCTCAGCCTCCTGAGTAACTGGGATTGCAGACATGCGCCACCACACCCGGCTAATTTTTGTGTTTTTAGTAGAGATGGGGTTTCGCCATGTTGACCAGGCTGGTCTCGAACTCTTGGGCTCAAGCAGTTCGCCCACCTCAGCCTCCCAAAGTGCTGGGATTACAGGCATGAGCCACCGAACCCGGCCACACCTGTCAATCTTATAAAAGACAACGTAAGAAAAGAAAATTAGGAGCCAGGCACAGTGGCTCATGCCTGTAATCCCAGCACTTTCAGAGGCCGAGGCAAGTGGATCCCGAGGTTAGGAGATCGAGACCATCCTGGCTAACATGGTGAAACCCCGTCTCCCCCGTCTCTACTAAAAATACAAAAAATTAGCCAGGCATGGTGGTGGACACCTGTAGTCCCAGCTACTCGGGAGGCTGAGGCAGGAGAATGGTGTGAACCCAGGAGGTGGAGCTTGCAGTGAGCCGAGATCATGCTACTACACTCCAGCCTGGGCAACAGAGCGAGACCCCATCTCAAAAAAAAAAAAAAAAAAAGAAAGAAAAGAAAATTATAGCCCAATCTCTTTTACTCACATAGTTGTAAAAATCCTAAACAAAATATTAACACACTGAATCCAGCAATATAAAATACAATATATATATATTAAAGCCAAGGATGTATTATAGCCAAGGTGCAATTATACTAGAAATTCAAAGTTGGTTTAACATTAGAAAATCAACCAATATATTTCACCCACACCAACACTTTAAAGAAGAAAAATTGAGCGGTCTTTTCCATAGAAAAATGTAATTGATGAAATTCATCATCCATTCATTTTATTTTATTTACTTATTTATCTTTTTTTTTTTTTGAGACGGTGTTTCACTCTTGTCGCCCAGGCTGGAGAGCAGTGGCACGATCTCAGCTCACTGTAACATCCACCTCCCAGGTTCAAGCGATTCTCCTGACTCAGCCTCCCATGTAGCTGGGATTATAGGCATGCGCCACCACACACAGCTAATTTTGTATTTTTAGTAGAGACAGGGTTTCACCATGTTGGTCAGGGTGGTGTCGATCTCCTGACTTCAGGTGATCCACCTGCCTCGGCCTCCCAAAGTGTGTGAGCCAGCTTGCCTGGCCTCACCATCCATTCATGATTAAAAAAAAAAAAAAGAAGTCTTAGAAAATCAGAAGTAGAGGGAACCTTTCTTAAATCGATAAAGAATATATATATAAACCCTCACCAAACATTAAAAATAATAGTAGGCTGGGTGTGGTGTTTCACCCCTGTAATTCCAGCTACTGGGGAGGCTGAAGTAGGAGAATCGCTTGAAACCAGGAGGTGGAGGTTGCAGTGAGCTGAGATCATGCCACTGCTCTCCAGCCTGGGCGACAGAGCAAAACTCTGTCTTAATAATAATAATTCACTAATAAACTTTTTTTTTTTTTTTTGAGACGGAGTCTTGCTGTGTCGCTCAGGCTGGAGTGCAGTGGCATGTTCTCAGCTCACTGCAACCTCCGCCTCCCGGGTTCAAGCGATTCTTCTGCCTCAGCCTCCTGAGTAGCTGGGACTATAGGCACCAGCCACCACGCCTGGCTAATTTTTGTATTTTTAGTAGAGACGGGGTTTCACCATATTGGCCAGGCTGGTCTTGAACTCCTGACCTTGTGATCAGCCCACCTTGGCCTCCCAAAGTGCTGGGATTACAGGCATGAGCCACCACGCCTGGCCTAATAAACTTTTGACTGGAACAATAAGTGGCAACATGGACAGGTAGAGGGAGCACTGAGCTGGGAATGGAGGCCTGGGCAGATAGCTCATGCCACTGGTTCCTGGGACCTGAGTCAAGCCACCTCTGGGCTGTTTCATGTCCTCATTAACAGATCGGATGAGATGACCTTTTTTTCTTTTTTGAGACAGTCTCGCTACATTTCCCAGGCTGGCTTGAATGCTTAGGCTCAAGTGATCCTCTGGCCTTAGCCTTCCAAGTAGGTGGGTCCAGTAGCTGGGACTACATGCATGTGTCACTGCACCCGGTGAAATGATGTTAAAGACACCACTACTTCTATCCCCACCCTCCGACTCACATTATAGATACCCATACATAATCCAGTTTTCTAATTCTACAAATAAAACACCTCAGAAAAATTTGGTCTGTGATCTGAAGAAGCTGCTGTTTGAGGTTGGATTCATCTGCTTGGCGACACACAGGGAATATGGCAAACGGATTGTCTATTGATTATCTTTGCTAGCATTGTCTTTTTTTTTTTTTTTTTTGAGATGGAGTCTTGCTCTGTTGCCCAGGCTAGAGTGCAGTGGCGTGATCTCAGCTCACTGCAACCTCCACCTCCCGGGTTCAAGTGATTGTACTGCCACAGCCTCCTGAGTAGCTGGGATTATAGGCACGCACTACCACGCCAGGCTAATTTTTGTATTCTTAGTAGAGATGGGTTTTACCATGTTGGTCAGGCTGGTCTCGAACTTCTAACCTCATCATCCACCTGCTCAGCCTCCCAAAGTCCTGAGATTACAGGCGTGAGCCACCACACCCAGCGCATTGTCTCTTTTTATTAATTCTTCTATTTGTGTACATTTGTACCTAAAATGTACAACTTCCAATTTTCTTTCTTTCTTTCTTTTTTTTTTTTTGGAGAGGGAGAGTCTTTCTTGTCGCCTAGGCTGGAATGCAGTGGCGTGATCTCGGCTCACTGCAACCTCCACCTTCTGGGTTCAAGTGATTGTGCCACAGCCTCCCAAGTAGCTGGGATTACAGGTGCCCCGCCACCATGCCTAGCTAATTTTTGTATTTGTAGTAGAGATGGGGTTTCACCATGTTGACTAGGCTGGTGTCGAACTCCTGATCTCAGATGATCTGCCTACCTCAGCCTCCCAAACTTTTGGGATTACAGGTGTGAGCCACCACCCCCGGCCAAAACTTCCAATTTTCAAGAATTGGTTTATTTAAAAAATAATCAGTTTGGATACAAATCAGTATTTCAGCTTTTTTTCTTTTTAGAAAATCATGTAATTTACTATTGATGGAATGGTTGATTGACTGATAGGGTCTCCCTCTGCTGCCTACTCTGGAGTGCAGCAACTATTCACAGGCATGATCATAGCACACTGCAGCCTTGAACTCCTGGGCTCAGTCCATCCTCCTGCCTCAGCCGCCTGAGTAGCTGGAACTATAGGCACGCACTACCACACCTGGCTTGTAATTTCACTCTTGTTGCCCAGCCTGGAGTGCAATGGTGCGATTTCGGCTCACCACAACCTCTGCCTCCCGGGTTGAAGCGATTCTCATGCCTCAGCCTCCGGAGTAGCTGGGATTACAGGTATGCACCACCACGCCCAGCTAATTTTGTATTTTTAGTAGAGATGGGGTTTCTCCACCATGCGCGGCCCATGAAATTGATTTTTAAAAAGTAAATTACAGGCTGGGCGCAGTGGCTCACACCTGTAATCCCAGCACTTTGGGAGGCCGAGGCGGGCGGATCACCTGGTCAGGAGTTCGAGACCAGCCTGACCAACATGGCAAAATCCCGTCTCTACTAAAAATACAAAAATTAGCCAGGCATGCTGTTGGGCACCTGTAATCCCAACTACTCGAGAGGCTGAGGCAGGAGAATCGCCTGAACCTGGGAGGTGGAGGTTGCAGTAAGCTGAGATTGTGCCATTGCATTCCAGCCTGGGCGACAGAGTGAGACTCCATCTCAAAAAAAAAAAAAAAATCTATTTCATGAGATTGTAGAAGGAAGTAAAGGAGTGGAGGAAAGGAAGCCTATGAACCACTGGGCTAGAGGCCCTTTCCTTCCTGTGGAAAAGCTCAGTTCTTACCATCTGAAGACAGAGGTGGCTGACTACAGTAATAATATAAGGAGTCAGAAAGGTACCCTGTCTCCCATTTCATATTGCCTAAGAACCAGCCTTTCCATATTGCCTGACAGTCAAATTGTTAAAGTTGCTTATTTTGTTTAAGGAAGCAATTTTCAAAGTATGTTCACACCCTAAAGATGTTAATAGAATTCCCAAGGGCCCAAGGATTGGTTAAGTTTAAGACAGATTTGGTGAAACAGTGTTAAATTCTCTTACTCAATTCTCGCAGCCTTTTAATTGTGCTTGTTATTTTTCTCAGAAGGGGATTTAGCATTTAACTCTTCAAGGATTTTTATGTTTTCTTAGGCCATACTTTAGGAATAGTTGGCTTAACGCAGCAATTCAAAGAGAACTACATTTTGGGTGGGATTTCAGAAAGCCCTACCAAACTGATTTAAATCAATAAGGAACTAGTTAGGCTCACGCAACAAGAATGTTTGGCATAGATTGTCCAGGCTGGTACAGTACCTAACTGATGTGCAGGAACCAGGCTTATTCTGTGTTCTTTGCCCTGGCATCCATAGCTCATATTACTCACCTCATGGCTCCAGGGTGGCTGCAGTGCCACCAGACAGCATATCTGTATTCTGGGTAAGAAGAATGAGGAAGGGCAAAATGCAAAGGACTCTCCCTTAGTCCTTGTCTTCTTATCCAGTCGCCTAGATAAGTTCTGCTTACATCACTGCCTAGATGAGAAGATAAGGGTTTCTGCCTTTTAGCTGTTGTTTAGTCACATGATGGTAAAGATGGGGATACATTCTGAGATATGCAATGTTAGGCAATTTTGTAGTTGTAGGAACATCATAGAATGTACCTACATGAACCTAGATGGTATAGCCTACTACACACCTAGGCTATATGGTATAGCCTATTGTTCCTAGACTACAAACCTGTGCAGCACAT
Source organism: Nomascus leucogenys (assembly GCF_006542625.1). Lineage (NCBI taxonomy): Eukaryota > Metazoa > Chordata > Mammalia > Primates > Hylobatidae > Nomascus > Nomascus leucogenys. The sequence continues at coordinate 60,145,966 of NC_044386.1, read as the reverse complement.
TACTGTTCTGACTACTATATGCAGTTGTAACATAATGGTAAGTATTTGTGTATCTAAACATATCTGTGGCTCGTCATGGTGGCTCACACCTATAATCTCAGCACTTTGGGAGGTGGCAGAGGGAGAATTGCTTGAGCCCAGGAGTTGAAGGACTGCCTGGGCAAATACAGTGAGACCTCATTGCTACAAAAAATTTTGAAAAATTAGCCAAGTGGCTGGGCCCAGTGCCTCACACCTGTAATCTCAGCACTTTGGGAGGTGGAGGCGGGCAGATCATGAGGTCAGGAGTTCGAGACCAGCCTGGCCAACATGGCGAAACCCCATCTCTACTAAAAATACAAAAATTAGCTGGGTGTGGTGGCACATCCCTGTAATCCCAGCTACTTGGGAGGCTGAGGCAGGAGAATCGCTTGAACCCGGGAGGCAGAGGTTGCAGTGAGCCGAGATCATGCCATTGCACTCCAGCCTGGGCAACAAGAGTGAAACTCTGCCTTAGGGAAAAAAAAAAAAATTAGGCATGGTTGCACGCACCTGTAGTGTAGTACCAGTTCCTTGGGAGGCTGAGGTGAGAGGATCACTTGAGCTTGGGAGGTGAGGCTGCAGTGAGCCACATTTGCACTCCAGCACGGGCAACAGAGCGAGACCCTGTCTCAAAAAAAAACCCAAAAACAAATACATACATCTAAACATGGAAAAGGTACAGTAAAAATATGGTATTGTAATCTTTTTTAAAAAATTTTTTGGCCAGGCGCAGTGGCTCATGCCTGTAATCCCAGCACTTTGGGAGGCCGAGGTGGGCAGATCACAAGGTCAGGAGATCGAGACCATCCTGGCTAACACGGTGAAACCCCATCTCTACTAAAAATACAAAAAATTAGCCTAGCTGGGTGCGGTGGCAGGCGCCTGTAATCCTAGCTATGCGGGAGGCTGAGACAGGAGAATGGCGTGAACCCGGGAGGTGGAGCTTGCAGTGAGCTGAGATTGCACCACTGCCCTCCAGCCTAGGCGACAGAGTGAGACTCCATCTCAAAAAAAAAAAAAAGGAAAAAAAATTTAACTTTTAGGTTCAAGGCTACATATGCAGGTTAGTTATGTAGGTAAACTCTTGTCATGGGGGTTTGATGTACAGATTATTTCGCCACCCGGGTACTAAGCCTAGTAAACCCAATAGTTATTTTTTCTGTTTGTCTCTCACCTCCTACTCCACCCTCTGGTAGGCCCCAGTGTCTGTTGTTCCCCTTTTTGTGTCCATGTGTTCCCATCAAAATACAGTATTACAATCTTATAGCACCACCATTATATATGCAGTTGGTCATTAACCAAAACATTATTATGCAGTGCATGACTGTATTTGAGGGCATCAAAGGAAAAGGAGGATGGTGATAGCTTTATTTTTAATCTTAGTAAAGAGCCCCTCTGATTCCCAAGGCCCTTGTAATTCCTGGCCCTTGGTCTTCCAGGTGCTACGCATGATGGTCGGAGTAAATATCTCAGATGAGCAGCTGGGCAGCATCGCAGACAGGACCATTCAGGAGGCTGATCAGGATGGGGACAGTGCCATATCTTTCACAGAATTTGTTAAGGTTGGTCACTTACCTCTTTGTTTGAAAAAGTTACGTTTTAGTGGCCGGGAGCGGTGGCTCACGCCTGTAATCCCAGCACTTTGGGAGGCCAAGGCAGGCAGATCACGAGGTTAGGAGTTCAAGACCAGCCTGGCTAACATGGTGAAACCCCATCTGTACTAAAAATACAAAAATTAGCCAGGCGTGGTGGCACGTGCCTGTAATCCCAGCTACTTGGGAGGCTGAGACAGGAGAATCGCTTGAACCCAGGAGGCAGAGGTTGCAGTGAGCCGAGACCGCATCACTCTGGCAACAGAGTGAGACTCCCTCTCAAAAAAAAAAAAAAAAGGCCGGGCGCGGTGGCTCACGCTTGTAATCCCAGCACTTTGGGAGGCCGAGGCGGGCGGATCACGAGGTCAGCAGATCGAGACCATGGTGAAACCCCGTCTCTACTAAAAATACAAAAAATTAGCCGGGCGTGGTGGCGGGCGCCTGTAGTCCCAGCTACTCGGAGAGGCTGAGGCAGGAGAATGGCGTGAACTCGGGAGGCGGAGCTTGCAGTGAGCCGAGATTGCGCCACTGCACTCCAGCCTGGGCGACAGAGTGAGACTCCGTCTCAAAAAAAAAAAAAAAAGTTACATTTTACTGCACAGGAGGAAGGGGGGAAAACATTACTCAGATAAGAGCTTGGGAGTGTTGTAACCTTCATAACCTTTGTAACTGTTACTGGTTTTCTCCCCCAGGTTTTGGAGAAGGTGGATGTAGAACAGAAAATGAGCATCCGATTTCTTCACTAAAGGAGACCAAACTGTTCCTTGCGGTCTAGTATTTAAGAACTGGAACTTGAAAGTCCTCCTTCCACCAACTCCACCTCCACCCCTCATTTCCCTTCTCCCAAAGTACTACTGCTGTTGCATGACAACCCCAAATATGTTCTGTCAACACAAACCTGCCTTTGGTGTATAAACAGGGCATTACAGAATGGTACACCCTATATATTTCTGTTCAGTATCCATTCACTAGTTCTTCATTTATAAATATCATCTTCCCCATTCTGCTGCTGAATGCCACACATCCATCCAGTCTGAGAAAGTGACAGAGGCAATCATGCCGAGAACAAGCCAGCAAAGCTCTTTCACCAGATGTAGACTGTAGCCCTGCTGCCTTCCCTCCAGCGAGTCTGCCAGCATGCTTCTTCATCCTTTTTATATGTTCTTTGCTTCCTACTTCCCTGTCATCCAACATACTGTTCACTTACTCTGGCAGTCTTTCTGCTTTTCATTAAGCCTCAAAATCTCCTCTGTTCTACTTGACACCACAAGCTATGCCCTATATATGTATTTCTGACTTGGCAGGATAGTTCAGGGGTCTGGCAGTTTTTATTTACCTTCATTATTAAATGGGCCTCTGGGATGTTGCCTCTCCAGGAGCTTTTTGGTAACCAACACTTCTCTCAGAAGTATGAGACCATCCTCTGCACTCTGCTCTGTCATCAAAGGCTGCTGGGTGGAGATACCCTTTTTGAAAGGTGGCCTTGGTGAGAGGTATGGAGTCAAGTCTTCTAGGTTGCTTGCCCACATCACTCTACCTCTGGCCTCTGATTCTCAACTTTGTACCTATGTGGCTCCTCTTGTTAGTGCAGTGTTGACTGTTCAAAAAACAGCAGTATGCTTACAGGTTTGCTTAGTTTGGGGACACCGTTACCACCAGAATGGCTGCTCTGACAATATGCCTAGGGACTTTCTCATGGGTTTTTTTAACAAGGAGGCTGGACACCCTATAAAGCCTCATGCATTCACACCTTTGTAGCATGGTTTATGCCTCAGTGTTATGTGCACTGGAATGTTTTCCACTTCACATTTCCAAGTAGAAAGATTCGTGTTACAGAAGTGCCTAATATCCCAGTCCAAATATATATATATATATTTTTGAGACAGAGTCTTGCTCTGTCACCCAGGCTGGAATGCAATGGTGTGATCACTCACTGCAACCTCAGCCTCCTGGGTTTAAGCGATTCTCCTGCCTCAGCCTCCCAAGTAGCTGGGATTACAGGTGCGCACCACCATGCCCGGCTAATTTTTTGTATTTTTAGTGGAGACAGGGTTTCACCATGTTGGCTAGGCTGGTCTCAAACTCCTGACCTCGTGATCCGCCTGCCTCAGCCTCCCAAAGTGCTGGGATTACAGGTGTGAGCCACCACGCCTGGCCCCAGTCCAAAATATTTAAAGATTGTTTGTTTTCTTAGTGTCTTGAAATTTTGCACAAAATTCTTTTTTTTTTTGAGATGGAGTCTTACTCTGTCGCCCAGGCTGGAGTGCAGTGGCGTGATCTTGGCTCACTGCAACCTCTGCCTCCTGGGTTCAAACAGTTCTTCCACCTCAGCCTCCCAAGTAGCTGGGATTACAGACTTGTGCCACCATACCTGGGTAATTTTTGCATTTTTAGTAGAGAGGGAGTTTCACCATGTTGGCCAGGTTGGTCTTGAACTCCTGACCTCAGGTGATCCTCCTGCCTCGGACTCCCAACGTGCTGGGATTACAGGCATGAGCCACTGTGCTCAGCCACAAAATTCTTTATGAATTTTACACTTGGCAAATGTTAATGATGGAAGCCATAGTCTGCTCCAAATACATGTCCAAAGCATTGACTGTTGTATCATTAGCTGCCTGGTTATATTAGCTCCCTGGCTCCTTGTTTAGACCACTGCTAATCCCATAAAAACAAGAGGTCTGGCACTAGTAGCACAACCTAAGGTGGCATTACAGGTCTTTGAGTGAGCCACAGCAACTTTTCTGCCAAGTCAGCTTAGTTTAGACTTAAGTGAATCAGGCTGTTGCTATCCTAATGTATGTCTCTATGAGTGTATTTATCCACACATCTGCCCTTGGCTGACTTTCTGACTCATTGCTTGCTTCTTGTTTCCTTGCTTTGGAAAACTATTGAAGATGTGTGTAGGTAATTCTTTAGGAAGGAGATTGCTAAAAAATACCACTGCAAAGTGATGGAAAAGGGTAGAGAACAGGGGAGTAGCCAGGCTGGATGGCTCAAATATAAATGAATGAGGAATTCTTTATGAAGTATCAGTCAGACTTTATGATTAAGTGATGTAATATAGGAATTATGTAAAAGGGAAGAATGTCTGATACTGATCTATTAGAGAGGTACTTTAGAGGCTTCTTGATTGGCATAAAGTTCCTAAGGTTATAGCTTTTCCCCCCTTTTGGCTGTATAGCAAAGTGTTTTAATCCACAGTTGTGCCTTACTGTTCCATTAAAATTGTATCTTCGATCCATCAGTAAATACTTGTGGTTGAAACAAAATAACTTTTGTCTATTTTACGAGAATTTTATGTAACTTAGTCCCTTCAAGTTTGAAATCACAGTGTCTCCCTTACTCAAGTTTATGTCTGTACTGTCAGCTGCAGTCTACTCTGCTGCTGCCTGGACATATGAGGTGGAAACATTCATCGAGGGGCCAGCACTTTTGGCCTCAACACGGTTTTGTCAGCCGTGGCCACTTCCCATTCATTCCAGCTAAGACACAATTTCTATTCTTGACTCCCTGACTCCTTAAATATAGAAAAAGCCTAAAAATCCAGTATATGTCCATTCCTTAAGTTGCCCACCTCCTCATTCATGTGCAGCCTCAGTGGTGACATACTCTGGTTTTACATGGCTTTTTCTTTTCGTTTCTTTTTTGAGATCAAGTCTCACTTTTGCCCAGGCTGGAGTGTAATGGCATGGTCTTGGCTCACTGCAACCTCCGCCTCCCAGGTTCAAGCAATTCTCCTGCCTCAGCCTCCTGAGTAGCTGGGATTACAGGCACGTGCCACCACACCTGGCTAATGTTTGTATTTTTGGTAGAGATGGGGGTTTCACCATGTTGGCCAGGCTGGTCTTGAACTCCTGACCTCACCTGATCCACCCGCCTCAGCCACCAAAAGTGCTGGGATTACAGCCGTGTGCCACCGCCAGGAATCTGCATTTCTAAGAATCCACCCAGATGACAGCCCTCTCAGTGTTTGGCAAGCACGGTGAACCTACACTGCCTACGCCGGACCCCACTTGTCATAACCCCGAAGAGGAGCCACCCTATGTATACCCTCCCTGCTGTCTCACGCGTCCGTGTGAAGAGACCATCAAACAGGCTTTGTGTGAGCAGCAAGGCTGTTTATTTCACCTGGGTGCAGGCAGGCTGAGTCCGAAAAGACAATCAGCAAAGGGTGGTGGGATTATCATTAGTTCTTACAGGTTTTGGGATAGGTGGTGGAGTTAGGAGCAATGTTTTGCGGGCAGGGGGTGGATCTCACTAAGTACATTCTCAAGGGTAGGGAGAATTACAAAGAACCTTCTTAAGGGTGGGGAGATTACAAAGTACATTGATCAGTTAGGGTGGGGCAGAAACAAATCACAATGGTGGAATGTCATCAGTTAAGGCTATTTTCACTTCTTTGTGGATCTTCAGTTGCTTCAGGCCATCTAGATGTACACCTGCAGGTCACAGGGGATATGACGGCTTAGCTTGGGCTCAGAGGTCTGACACCTGCACCTCTGGGAAATGATGCATTAGAAAGGATGCCCTACAATTGGGTGTAGCAAACAACAAAACTGCCAGTTATAGCAGGTTTCCTCTATGCAGGAAGGCCCTCAGAAAAGTAACGAATCCTTCTCTCCTGTATTGACTAAAGCTGTAAACAGCTGGACAACGTTTGGGCCCTTTAAGAGTCAAAGACAGAGACAAACTGGAACCATTAAATATTTTCCCTAGGTGTTGTGCTACCCCAGAATTAAAAGCCTGGGCGCGGTGGCTCATGCCTGTAATCCCAGCACTTCGGGAGACCGAGGCGGGTGGATCACCTGAGGTCAGGAGTTCGAGACCAGTCTGGCCAACGTAATGAAATCTCGTCTCTACTAAAAATACAAAAATTAGCTGGGCATGGTAGCATGCGCCTGTAGTCCCAGCTACTTGAGGGGCTGAGGCAGGAGAATCGTTTAAACCCGGGAGGCGGAGGTTGCAGTGAGTCAATATCGTGCCACTGCACTCCAGCCTGGGCGACAGTGAGACTGTCTCAAAAAACAAAAAAAAAAACCCTCGGGCCTGAGAATGAAATTATTAGTACTACAGTTTAACCTAACAGTGGCTTAAAATAGTCACGCGGCCCAGCCACACTATCTTACTACGTGGTACAGCTTCTACGGCGGAAATTTTACATTCTTAATAATTGAATTACAAAACCATTTCTCCGTGTTACCTCAATTCTGGGACCCAATCCGGATCGAAAGAGTAGGGCGAGTGCTATTGATTTGACGTGCATTCCAACCAACCTACGACGCAAGGAGAGCGCGCGCGAGCAAAACGATGCCCAATCAGCACTCAGCCGCAGTGGCGGGGGCGGGGCTTGTGGGAACGGCTCACCGCAGGGTTGGCCGCCTTGAGAAGCTGCGAAGATGGCGGAGTAAGGCGTGCCGCTGTAAACTGGCCTCTGGGCCGGGGGCGGGCAGCCCCCGGAAGGTCGAATGCTTCTGTTGGACCGTGCGAGGTGAGCCGAGAAGGCCAGTGACGGTGGGAAGAGCAGGCGCCGAGGAGGTAGCGTGGCCCAGCCGGGCCCGGTACGGAAGCGCGCAGGAACCTGCGAGTTGCAGGCAGCCGGCCTCGGCCTCGGCCGGGCGGGGGTTCCAACCTTGGCGGCTCCAGGGCGGCCGGCACCCGCCTTCTGGGTGTGTTGCACGGCCCACCCCTCAGCCCGCCTCGGTCCTTCCCAGTGCCGTGCCTTTAGCCACCTTTGTGCTTTCTGCTTGCACCCACACGGGGCTGTATCTGGCAGCCGCTGCTTCTGCCATCGATTTATTTTTCGAAGAATATCTTTGTTTTATTGATTTACTTATATCTCTCGCCTTAGGAATTCGTGCCCCCTCTTTGCCCGTCAGCGGTATCAGTTGAGGCCTGTTGTGGCTCTGAGTATTTTGTGTCCCCCGCCCGTTGACCTTGAGACTTGTAACAGGTTCCCCTTGGGAATTGCATTCGCGTGTGTTTATCGCGGACATCCTGGTGCAACTTTTACTAAATCCGTCCGCTCCCGCTCCCACCTCCCAAACTTTTATGATCTGAGTAAGCGGTTCTGGCACTGTTGCCCTGATAACATTCTAATGGCGCATTAATTTTGGCTGATGCCAGGGTCTTGATAGAATTCACCGTTTTTGGTTTCCGACCCAGAAGTACAGGAGTTCAGTGTACACTATTGTTTTTATAGAGACAGAATGATAGGGAAATGTTATTAGAACGTAGTTTGTGTAAAGTGGTGGGGTTGCACAGTGTCAACACTGTGAGGCATTTGGTATTCGGTTCTCCTTTGACTAAACGGGTTGCCTCTTTTTGTAATTTGGATTGTTGTAACCCCTCATCCGGTCTCTAAGTTAAAATTATAGGAAAGTTCCTGTTACTAGGTTTCTAAATTGGTGTGGCCTGTTTAAAACTGGCACATTAGTTAAGTTCAGTTCCAATGGACACACCATTAGACCAATGAATGTTTTTGGGTATGTTCTTTGTTGACCCTGGATTTGCTAGAGCTGAAAAATAACACAGAAGGACTTTTATATGCGACCTTTTTTGTCGCTCTGTCAGTTTATTTTTTGTTTTTTTGTCTTTGTCTCATCCAGGAGAAGAAAAAAAAGAGATCGGCCAGAGGAAGGAACTAACCGAACATTCTTCCTCCCTACCTTACAGAAGGGAGTGGTCATCTACACCAAAGCCAAGTGTCACGCGCGTCCGTGCGAAGAGACCACCAAACAGGCTTTGTGTGAGTATTAAATCTATTTATTTCACCTGGGTGCAGGCGGGCTGAGTCCAAAAAGGAGTCAGCAAAGGGAGTTAGGGGTGGGCAGTTTTATAGCATTTGGGTTGGTAGTGGAAAATTACAGTCAAAGGGGGTTGTGCTCTTGCGGGCAGGGGTGGGGGGTCACAGGTTCTCAGTGGGGGTGCTTCTGAGCCAGGAGATGGAGTTTCACAAGGTAATGTCATCAGTTAAGGCAGGAACCGGCCATTTTCACTTCTTTTGTGATTATTCTGTTGCTTCAGACCATCTGGATATATACGTGCAGGCTTGGGCTCAGAGGCCTGACACAAAGGTCTTAAGTAGGGGTCCATAAACTACTGGAAATTTTATGCACAATTATACATTTTTGTGGGAAGAAGAAGGTCCATAGTATCGGATTCTCAAAGGGGACAGTGTTCCATAAAAGCTTGAGAATCACTGCTCCAAGACTTGACATCTTTTTAAAATTAATGCCAGTGCAGGTAGAGAGTAACTGCTTTCTTACTGTTCCTTTTGAATAGTTTAATGATACTGATTTTTTTAACAATAGCTTGTCTGTTTGAGTAATATTGTATACTAAAATTACTAGCACCAGTGAGGGCTATATCCTTAATGTTCTTTTTCTTTTTAGGTTCCTTATCACAGGAAGAAAATTTTCCTTGACCTTTAGGTGCTTTTATATTCGTCTCAGAAACAAAATTCTGAACTCAGGACTTGGCAAGTAAGTAATTGTGGGCTAATCGTTCCAAATACTGTTTAAGCAGCTTGAAAACAGGTACGTAGAAGTGGAACAATAAGCCGTTAGCTTCAGCAGAAGATGAACATGAAAAATGCCTGTAAGCTATTGAAATTTAAGTTAAATTTTTTCTTTTTCTTTTTTTTTTTTTTTTTTTTTGAGAGGGAGTCTCGCTCTGTTGCCCAGGCTGGAGTGCAGTGGCGCGATCTCTGTTCACTGCAAGCTCCGCCTCCTGGGTTCACGCCATTCTCCTGCCTCAGCCTCCCAAGTAGCTGGGACTACAGGCACCCACCACGATGCCTGGCTAATGTTTTGTATTTTTTAGTAGAGACGGGGTTTTACCGTGTTAGCCGGGATGGTCTCGATCTCCTCACCTCGTGATACACCCACCTGGGCCTCCCAAAGTGCTGGGATTACAGGCGTGAGCCACCGCGCCCGGCCAAATCTTTTATTTTTCAACAAAAGAAATGAATTAAATAAAAAGGAGTAATCTTAATCATTTGCTCAAACTACCAATAATTTTTACTGTCTAAAGAAAACAGACACATATTTAATTAGATTGAGGGAAATCAAATGATTAAAAAATAGGCCTGGCCCGGTGGCTCAAGCCTGTAATCCCAGCAGTTTGGGAGGCCGAGGTGGGCAGATCACTTGAGGTCAGGAGTTTGAGACCAGCCTGGGCCACATGGGGGAACCCCATCTCTACAAAAAATATAAAAATTAGGTGTGGTGGCACGCGCCTGTAATCCCAGCTACTTGGGAGACTGAGGCAGGAGAATTGCTTGAACTTGGGAGGCGGAGGCTGCAGCAAGCCGAGATTGTGCCACTGCGCTCCAGCCTGGGCGACAGAGACAGACTCCATCTCAAACAAAAATAACAATTAAAAAAAAATAAATGTTACTGGGTGGTTTTATTTAAATAAATTTTGTGTATTTTTCAGGTATACAACATGGTATTATGGGATACATATAGATAGTAAAAAGGTTTCTACAGTGAAATAAATTAACATCCAATGTCTCACATAGTTATTTTGTTTTTGTGGCAACAGCTAAAATCTCATTTAGCATGGATCCTGTTGACAGTACGATTTTATTACCTATAGTTGTCATGTTGTACATTAGATCGTTAGACTTGTTCAGCCTACATAACTGTTCCTTTGTATCCTCTGACCTATATCTCTTCCTTTACTAACTCCCCCATCACTGTTTTTCTCTAACTCTGTATATTTGATTTTTTAAAAAAATTTCACATGTAAATGAGACTGTGCAATGTTTTTCTTTCAGTCCTCCTGACTCATCTATGCTGTGACAAATGGCAAAAAAATTTTTTTTTTGTTTTTTTTTTGTTTTTTTTGAGACAGTCTTGCTGTCTCAGCACTTGCTCTGTCACTGCACTCAGGCCGGAGTGCAGTGGTGCTATCTCGGCTCACTGCAACCTCTGCCTCCCTAATTCAAGCGTTTCTTTTGCCTCTGCCTCCCAAGTAGCCAGGATTAAAGGTGTGTGCCACCATGCTGGTTAATTTTTGTATTTTTTTAGTAGAGACAGGATTTCATCATGTTGGCCAGGCGGGTCTCAAACTCCTGACTTCATCCCAAAGTGCTGGTATTACAGGCATATGCCACTGCGCCTGGCCAAGATCTCATTCTTTTTTAGGGCTGAGTAACATATTCCATCATATATACGCACTGTAGTTTCTACAGTTTATCCATTCATCCATTGATGATGGACAGTTAGGTTGTTTCCGTATCTTGGCTATTGTGAATAATGTTCCACTGAACATAGGAGTGCAGACATCTTTATGAAATGATTTCATGTTTTTTGGTTATATGCCCAGAAGAGGGAGTGCTGGGTTATGTGGTGGTTCCATTTTTAATTTCTTTAGAAACTTCTCAGCTGGGCACGGTGGCTCATGCCTGTAATCCTGGCTACTCAGGAGGCTGTGGCAGGACAATCCCTTGCACCTGGGAGGCGGAGGTTGCCATGAGCCGAGATCGCGCCACTGCACTCCAGCCTGGGCTACAGAGTGAGACTCCATCTCAAAAAAAAAATTTCCATACTGTTTTTCCATAGTGGCTGTTCCGATCTACACTCCCATGAACAGTGAATAATAATTCATTTTTCTCTTAAACCAGGCAAATTTTAGAATATATTTAATTTTTTTTTTTTGAGACAGAGTTTTGCTCTTGTTGCCCAGGCTGAAGTGCAATGGCGCAATCTCGGCTCACTGCAACCTCCGCCTCCTGGGTTCAAGCGATTCTCCTGCCTCAGCCTCCTGAGTAGCTGACATTATAGGCACCTGCCACCACACCCAGCTAATTTTTGTATTTTTAGTACAGATGGGGTTTCACCATATCGGGCAGGCCCGTCTTGAACTCCTGACCTCGTGATCCACCCACCTCGGCCTCCCAAAGTGCTGAGATTGGAGGTGTGAGCCACCCCGCCTGGCCAGTATGTCCTTTCTTAATTGACAGTGACATTATATCTGCAAAATAGGCTTCATACCTACTGTGTTAGTTTTCGTTTCCTAGGCCTGCTGTAACAAAGCACCACAAACTGGGTAGCTTAGAATAACAGAAATTGTTTCATAGTTCTAAATAAAGGTCACATGTCTAAAACCAAAGTGTTGGCAGGGCCATCCCTCTGAATGCACTGAAAAAAAAAAAAAAAAAAAATGTCCAGTCCTTCTAATTTCTTGTGGTTCCTTAACTTGTGGCAGCATAACTCCAGTCTTCACATGAAGTTCTTCCTGTGTGTGTATCTGAGTCCTAATACAAGGACACTAGTCATATTGGATTGGGGTCCCTCCTGCTCTGTTATGACCTCATCTTAGCTGTTGACATCTGCAATGACTCTATTACCAAATAAGGTCACAGTATGAGGTAGTAGGGGCTAGGACTTTTAACATACGAATATTGGGAGGACACAGTTCATCCCATTAACACCTACTTATACCTTGATTATTTATGTGAAAACCATTCAGTGTACAACTGCTTCAAGGATTGAAACCTTGTATGTAGTCCCAGCTACTCTGGAAACTGAGGTAGTAGGATTGCTTGAGGCCAGAAGTTCAAGGCTGCAGTACACTGATTGTGCCTGTGAATAGCCACTGCACCCCAGCTTGGGCAGCATCAGAATTACAGAGACAGAAAGTAGAATGATGGTTGCCAGGCGTTGCAGGAAGGGCAGCGAGAGGGAATTACTGTGTAATGTGTACAAGGTTTCAGTTTGGGAAGAAGAAATGAGTCCTGGAGATGGATTACGGTGATGGTTGCACAGCAGTATGAATGTACTTAATACTACTGAATTGTATACTCGAAAGGGTTAATATGATGAATTTTATGTGTATTTTATCACAATAAAAACATTGAAAAAACAATCTTTGTATGTATATGTATATATGTGTGTGTATATATGATTATATGATTGATATATATATATATATCAGTAGTAAGAAAGGGAATAAAAACTGATGAGACAAAATGCCCTTTAGAGTGAAGAAGGCCTTACCACTTGGATTTACAGCTTTAAGTCCAAGTAGACAGTAATAGAAGCTTGACATTGGTATAGCACAATATTTATAGTAATCTAAATATCCATCTGTAGGCTGGGTGTGTTAGCTCACACCTGTAATCCCAGCACTTTGGGAGGCCAAGGCGGGTGGGTTCTTTGAGGTCAGGAGTTGAAGATGAGCCTGGCCAACATTGTGAAACCGTGTCTTTACTAAAAATACAAAAATTAGCCGGGCATAGTGGTGCATGCCTGTAGTCTCAGCTACTCTGGAGGCTGAGGCAGGAGAATTGCTTGGACCTGGGAGGTAGAGGTTGCAGTGAACTGAGATTGCACCACTGCCTGGGCGACAAAGCAACACTCTGTCTCAGGAAAAATATATATAGTGTAGAGAACTGATGTAAATAAAGTACATCAAAGGTAGTACTTTACTTACAAACTGGTGCTTTGATATGGAATGGTCTCTAAGATATATTAACAGAAAAAACAAGGTACAGAACAATATATAGTGTGCTTTCATTTGTGGGAAATGTCTCTAGAGATGTTCTGTAGCCATAGAATATTCCTAAAAGGATATGCAAGAAACACTGTTTACCCTATTTTACCTTATCTCGTGCGTTATTTATTCACATAAATAGTTTAGAATTTTCAAAGAAAGGAAGCACTGAATAAATATTTGATAAATGACAAATTTTTGCTCAAGCAACAATTTTACATTAATAAAGTATAGTATATCCCTATATAGGGGGCAGAAATTGAGCACCTAGCCCAGCAAGTTTTTTTTGTTGTTGTTGTTTGTTTGTTTCGCTCTTTTGCCCTGGCTGGAGTGAAGTGGCACGATCTCAGCTCGCTGCAACCTCCACCCCCCAGGTTCAAGCCTGCCTCAGCCTCTCTCGTACCTGGGATTATAGGTGTCTGCTACCACACCCAGCTAATTTTTGTATTTTTATTAGAGACTGAGTTTTGCCATGTTGGCCAGGCTGGACTCCAACACCTGACCTCAGGTGATCCACCCCCCTCAGCCTCCCAGAGTGCTAGGATTACAGGCTTGGGCCACCGCGCCTGGTAAGTTTTTTTTTTTTTTTTTTTTAATTGTTTATTTTTTTGAGACAGAGTCTCACTCTTGCCCAGGCTAGAGTACATTGGTGCTTGCTGCAACCTCCGCCTCCAGGGTTCAAGTGATTCTCCTGCATCAGCCTCCTGAGTAGTTAGGATTACAGGCACCTGCCACCACGCCCAGCTAGGAAGGTTTTTTTTTTTTAATATGACACTTATAAACTTAATTTGATTGATAGTGATAATAGTATTCATTGTGTTTTGTGAAATATATTCTAAATTCCCTATTTACATAGCAAAGTAAAAAAGGGGCACTAACTCCCGGGATACATCATCCTCTCTGTCCTTAGAGGAAGCAAAGTATATTATTGCTGTATAACAACCCAAAACATAGTGGATTAAAACAACAAATATGTATTACGTCTCTCAAGAATTTGGGAATAGCTTAGCTCTGGGGAGGTTCTGGCTTAGGGTCTCTTAAAAGCTTGAAGTCTGGCTGAGCGCGGTGGCTCATGCCTGTAATCCCAGTACTTTGGGAGGCCAAGGCAGGCGGATCACAAGCTCAGGAGATCGAGACCATCCTGGCTAACATGGTGAAACCCTGTCTCTACTAAAAACACACACACAAAAATTAGCCAGGTGTGGTGGTGGGTGCCTGTAATCCCAGCTACTGGGGAGGCTGAGGCAGGAGAATGGCATGAACCTGGGAGGCGGAGCTTGCAGTGAGCAGAGATCGCGTGCTACTGTCCAGCCTGGGCGACAGAGCAAGACTCCTCAAAAAAAAAAAAAAAAAAAAAAAGCTTGAAGTCTGATGGAGTTCTGTGGTGACACATTTACATGGCTGGCACATTCATGCTGTTTAGGGGGAAATTTCATTTCCTCCCAATGTAGGCCTCTTTCAGGGCTGTGTGAGTACCTTTATATGGTGGCTGGCTTCTCCCTAAACAAGCAATCTAAGAGAACAAGGCAAAGCCATAGTCTACTCTCTGACTTTGCCACAGAAGTCACTCACTGTCACTTCCTCCTTGTTCTGTTGGTCAGTATTCTGATATCAAGTGGTACATGGCAATACATTTCTTTTTTTTCTTTTTTTTTTTTTTGGACACGGAGTCTCGCTTTGTTCCCCAGGCTGGAGTGCAGTGGCACAATCATCTCACTGCAAGCTCCACCTCCCGGGTTCATGTCATTCTCCTGCCTCACCCTCCCGGGTAGCTGGGACTACAAGGCGTCCGCCACCACGCCTGGCTAATTTTTTGTACTTTTAGTAGGGACGGGGTTTCACTGTGTTCGCCAGGTTGGTCTCGACCTCCTGACCTCGTGATCTGCCCGCCTTGGCCTCCTAAAGTGCTGGGATTACAGGCGTGAGCCACCAAGCCTGGCCATGGCAATACATTTCTGACACCACCCAAGAATTAGCATAGACCTCACAGGTCAAAGGGCATGGTCCTCAACAAGACTGTCCTCACTTCAGATGCCAGCTGTACTTCGGAGGTACCCCCAGCCATCTGCATTTTCTACCAGATGGCTACAGATTTGGAGATTCCCATGACCCTCTTAGAACCAGCTTTTGATTTCATTGGTTTTCTCTATTGTTTTTAGTTCCTTTAAAGTTAGGTTGGTTGATTTGAGGTCTTTTTACTTTTTTTTTGAGACGGAGTTTCACCCTCGCCCAGGCCAGAGTGCAGTGGTGCAATCTCATCACTGCAACCTCTGCCTCCCGGGTTCAAGCAATTCTCCTGCCTCAGCCTCCCGAGTAGCTGGAATTACAGGTATGAGCCACCATGCCCAGATAATTTTTGTATTTTTAGTAGAGGTGGGTTTTCCTCAGGTTGGTCTCAAACTCCTGACTTCAAGTGATCTGATTGCCTTGGCCTCCCAAAGTGCTGGGATTACAGGTGTGAGACACTGTGCCTGGCCAACTTTTTAGAAACAAGGTCTCGCTCTGTTACCTAGGCTGGAGTTCAGTGGCTTTTCTCAGGTGTGATCATGGCACACTGCAGCCTCGCACTCCTGGCCTCAAGTGATCCTCCCACCTTAGCCTCCTGAGTAGCTGGGACTACAGGCATGTGCCACCACTGCTGGCTGAGGTCTATTTTAATGTGAGCATTTACAGCTATAAATTTCCCTCTTAGCATTGCTTTCACCACATCCCATAAGTTTTTGTTATGTTTTCATTTGTCTCAAGGTACTTTGTAATTTCCTTTTTGATTTATTTTTTGACTTACTAGTTTAGGAGTGTATTATTTAATTTCCACTGGCTTATTTACTCCCAATTCCAAGGATTTAGAGTATCCTTTCCAGGAACAAAGGGCAGTCAAAGTCTCTATTATACAACACTCACATAGATTAACCCTGATTCATTGTTGGAGGACACTGTAAAAAGGCCTGAATACCAGGAGGCACCAATCGCTGGTGGCTATTTTGGAGGCTGGCTAGCACAGAAAATCATTGGCTCACAAGCTAGCTTACCTAAGGTGTCCACATAAAATTTTTGTTCTCCTTTTCGATCCTCCCAATAAGTCAGGTTTTTTAGTAGAAAGTTACTTTGTATAATCAGCACTAGTAAGCAAGTGAGTAACTTCAGCCACTTGAAAGTACCTAATGTGAGGCCAACTTTAGGGGAAATTTGTAAATTTATTTGTAAGTTTTGTATATCCGTTGTATAGTTGCAGTTGATAAATCTAGAAAACTAGATTTTCAGCAGCTGGGCATGGTAGCTCGCGCCTGTAACCCCACCACTTTGGCAGGCCAAGGTGGGTGAATCACGAGGTCAGGAGTTCGAGACCAGCCTGGTCAACGTGAAACCTTATCACTACTAACAATACAAAAAAAAAGGTCAGGAGTTCGAGACCAGCCTGGTCAACATCGTGAAACCCTATCTCTACTAAAAATACAAAAAAATTAAAAATAAAAAAAATTAGCATAGTGGCAGGCACCTGTAATCCCAGCTACTCAGGAGGCTGAGGCAGGAGAATTGCTTGAACCCGGGAGGCAGAGGTTGCAGTGAGCCGAGATCGCGCCACTGCACTCCAGCCTGGGTGAGAGAGCGAGACTCTGTCTCAAAAAAAAAAAAAAAAAAAAAAAACTGGGTTTTCTAGATTGTGTCTAATTATATTTTTAGTTCATGTTGGCTAAGCATTTAAGAGCCCTACTATTGTATTCAACAAATTTTCTTTTTTTAATTTTTAATTTTTTTTTTTTTTTAAGATAAAGTCTTGCTCTGTCACGCAGGTTGGAATGCAGTGGTGTGATCTCGTCTCACTGCAACATCTGCCCCTTGGACTCAAGTTGTCCTCCTGCCTTAGCCTCCCAAATAACTGGGACTACAGGCATATGCCACCATGCCTGGCTAATTTTTGTATTTTTAGTAGAGATGGGGTTTTGCCATATTGGCCAGACTGATCTCGAACTCCTGACCTCAGGTGATCCACCCACCTTGGCCTCCCAAAGTGCTAGGATTACAGGCGTGAGCCACCGCGCACAACCTATTCAACAAATTTTCATCAAGTGCTTACCATGGGTCACATGCTATTCTGGGTGCTTGTAATTCATCAGTGAACAAAACATGATCCTTCCAGTGGATCTTACATTTTAGACAAAACAGTAAGTGAGAAATGAAATAAGTACCTCTTGTAAGTTCCTAGATAGTGTCACGTGCTATGGATAAAGGGAAAAGTAGAGCAGGATAAAGGGTAATGTTGGGAGAGTATCTATGTGTAGGATGAGGGGAAGATACAGGTTTATATAGGGGCCCAAGGTAGGCCTCATTGAAGAAATGATATTTAGAGACATGCAAGGGAACTTAGTTATGCAGATACCTGGGGGAAGAGTCTTCCCAGTGTGGGAACACCCACTACAAAGGCTGTAAGGAGCATGCCTAACGTTTCAGAAAGAGCAGAGTCCATTGTGGTTAGAGCCCATGATGGAGCTATGGTCAGAAGAGATCAGGGTGCAGATCTTATGAGGAATTGAAGGTCATGAATTTAGGCTTTTACACTAAGCTGCTATTTATTCAGCCATTCTGGGTTTTGTTGTTGTTTGTTTTTGTTTTTGTTTTTTGTTTTTTTTTTTGAGACGGAGTCTTGCTCTGTCCCCCAGGCTGGAGTGCAGTGGCTCGCTCGGCTCACTGCAAGCTCCGCCTCCCGGGTTCACGCCATTCTCCTGCCTCAGCCTCCCGAGTAGCTGGGACTACAGGCGCCCGCCAACACACCCGGCTAATTTTTTGTATATTTAGTAGAGACGGGGTTTCACCGTGTTAGCCAGGATGGTCTCGATCTCCTGACCTCGTGATCCGCCCGCCTCAGCCTCCCAAGGTGCTGGGATTACAGGCTTGAGCCACCGCGCCCGGCCTACACTAAGCTGCTATTTATTCAGCCATTCTGGGTTTTTGTTTTTTTTTTTTTTTTGAGACGGAGTCTTGCTCTGTCGCCCAGGCTGGAGTGCAGTGGCGCAGTCTCGGCTCACTGCAAGCTCCGCCTCCCGGGTTCACGCCATTCTCCTGCCTCAGCCTCTCCGAGTAGCTGGGACTACAGGCGCCCGCCACCACGCCCGGCTTAGTTCTTTTTATTTTTTATTTTTTTCTTTTTTGAGACGGAGTCTTTGTCCCCCAGGCTGGAGTGCAGTGGCGCGATCTCGGCTCACCGCAAGCTCCGCCTCCCGGGTTCACGCCATTCTCCTGCCTCAGCCTCTCCGAGTAGCTGGGACTACAGGCGCCCGCCACCACGCCCGGCTAATTTTTTGTATTTTTTAGTAGAGACGGGGTTTCACCGTGGTCTCGATCTCCTGACCTCGTGATCCGCCCCCCTCGGCCTCCCAAAGTGCTGGGATTACAAGCGTGAGCCACCGCGCCCGGCCATGTTGTTGTTTGTTTTGAGACAGGGTCTCACTGTCGCCCAGGCTGGAGTGCAGTGGCACAGTTTCAGCTCACTACAACTTCGCCTCCTGGGCTCAAGCGATTCTCCCACTTCAGCCTCCTGGGTAGTCGGGACTACAGGCACATGCCACCGTACTTGCTAATTTTTTCAGTTTTTGTAGAGAAGGAATCTCAGTATATTGCCAGGCTAGTCTCGAACTCGTGGGCTCAAGCAATCTTCCCCCGCCTCAGCCTCCCAAAGTGCTGGGATTATAGGTGTGAGCCACTGTGCCCAGACAGCCATCCTCAAATGGGTTAGTTATATCCTGCCGTTAATGATACACACACATATATACCTGTGTGTAAGAGTGTATAAATTGAATAGTCATGTCTGAGATATGAAATTGGGCATTTTGAAGAGAATGTAAGCTTATGATTTGCTAATGTTACTATCTAATATTAAGATATAGATTTTTGGGGGACAAAGTTTATATATGTTCAAGGTGTGCTTCCTCCCCCATCCAGACGGTGTCTTGCTCTGTCACCCAGGCTGGAGTGCAAGTGGCCTGATCTCGGCTCACTGCAACCTCCAGCTCCCGGATTCAAGCAATTCTCATGCCTCAGCCTCCCAAGTAGCTGGGATTACAGGCGCCTGTCACCTCGCCTGGCTAGTTTTTGTATTTTTGATAGAGACAGGGGTTTCACCATGTTGGCCAGGTTGGTCTTGAACTCCTGACCTCGTGATCCTCCCAGCTTGTCCACCCAAAGAGCTGGGATTACAGGTGTGAGCCACCGCACCCGGCCAAGGTGTGCATTTTTTTTACATACACTTTTTTTTTTTTTGAGACAGAATCTTGCTCTGTTGCTAGTCTGGAGGGCAATGGTGCTATCTTAGCTTACTGCAACCTCCACCTCCTGGGTTTCAAGTGAGCCTCTGTAATGAAGCAGCCCTGCTGCTCATAGGGTTCTAAAGGTATACCTGTGGATCTTTACTTTATCTTCTTCCATGCTGCTTTTGCAACAAGTGCAAATTCTGCACTATTTTTCCTCCTGATTTGATTCTGGATTAATATACATTTGGCTTTCCTAGACTTTGAATAAGAACCCTATCTTCAACCAGAAGAGGTTATTTAGGTTCAATTTACAGTTGAGGTATTTTTTAATGTATATGACAGACTGAAAATAGTGGGCTAGAAAGACTAGTTAGCGAATAGCTATTGGCCATTTTTGTAAACTAAAATCATTTAAGCCTTTGACGGGCATCTGTGATGTATTTATTATTGTAGAGCATACATAACAAAACTCTTAAACATTTTACAGTGTACAGTTTATTGGCATTAAGTATATTCCACGTTGTTGTATAAGTGTTACCATTATCTCTAGAATTTTTTCATCATTTCAAACAAACTCAGTACTCATTAATCTCCCCATCTCCCCTCCCACAGCCCCTGGTAACCTCTCTACTCTAAATCTGTATGAATTTGACTATTGTCAGTATCTCATGTAAGTGGAATTATACAATATTTGCCCTTTTGTGTCTAACTTCTTTTTGCAAATTTAACAGTTTTTACACTTAGCAGCAATGAACTTGATGTACTTTTTAAAAAATTTTTTCAGACAGAGTCTCACTCTTGTCACCCAGGCTGGTGAGCAGTGGCACAATCTCGGCTCACTGCAACCTCCGCCTCCAGGTTCAAGTGATTCTCCTGCCTTAGCCTCCTGAATAGCTGAGATTACAGGCACCCGCCACCACGCCCAACTAATACAGTGCTACCTTATTTTTCATTTTTATTTTTTGGAGACAGAGTCTCACTCTGTTGCCCAGGCTGAGTGCAGTGGTGCAATCATGGCTCACTGCAACCTCAACCTCCAGGGCTCAAGCGATCCTCCTGCTTCAGCCTCCTCCAAAGTAGCTGGGACCACAAGAAGGCACCACCACGCCCTGCTAATTTTTTATTTTTTGTAGAGTGGGGTCTTGCTGTGTTGCCCAGGCTGGTCTCCAATTCCTGGGCTCAAGGGATCCTCTGCCTCAGCCTCCCTAAAGTGCTGGGATTACAGGTGTGAGCTGCTGCACCTGGCTCAGTGCTACTTTAAAACACAAATGTGGCCAGGCCCAGTGGCTCATGCCTGTAATCCCAGTACTTTGGGAGGCTGAGGCAAGTGGATCACTTGAGGTCAGGAGTTTGAACCCAGCCTGGCCAACATGGTGAAACCCCGTTTCTACTAAAAATACAAAAATTAGCCGGGTATGGTTGTACATGCCTGTAATCCCAGCTACTCAGGAGGCTAAGGCAGGAGAATCACTTGAACCCAGGGGGCAGAGGTTGCAATGAGCTGAGATCACAGCACTGCACTCCAGCCTGGGCAGCAGAGTAAGATTCTGTCTCAAAAAAAGAACAAAAACAAAACAAAAAAAAATGTTTTATATGCAAAAAAGTTTTTTGTATCATGCTTGTATAAATCCAGCTTTTTTTGTATCATGCTTGTATTTTTTTTTCTGGCTATTACTGCTTTTCTGATAACAGTACTGAACTTGGTGTTATGTTTGGTCATTTTCTTTTAGATAATATGTAATCCAAAATATTCTTTTCTTTTTTTTTTTTTGTTTGAGACGGAGTCACGTTCTGTTGCCTGGGCTGGAGTGCAGTGATGCAATCTTGGCTCACTGAAATCTCTGCCTGCCGGGTTCAAGTGATTCTCCTGCCTCGGCTTCCTGAGTAGCTGGGACTACAGGCACCCGTTACCACGCCCAGCTAATTTTTGTATCTTTAGTAGAGATGGGGTTTCACCATGTTGGCCAGGCTGGTCTTGAACTCCGGACCTCGTGATCCACCCGCCTCGGCTTCCCAAAGTGCTGGGTTTACAGATGTGAGCCACTGTACCCGGCCTATTCTTTTCTTTATATTTTAGATATTGTTTTGAGTCAGCTTATGCAGAAGTACCTGTCCTAATCTTTCGGTTTTTATTTTGTATTTCTAGGTGTCTCTGTGTTGTCTCCTAGAGTGGGTAGTCCTGCTTCTTTTACCCAGTTACTTTCCCTATTCTTGAAATGTGGCTATCACTTCTCTACACATTACCTCCATGATTTGGAATGGAAAAGGCCACTTTTCTTTTTGTTCTGCCTCTCAAATTCAACACAGAGGAGCTCCTAGGATTCCAGTTATCCTGCTAACATCTCCAGGAAGAAAGAAGCAACTCGCATGGGTCTTCTCCTGTTTGCTTAATTATAAAGACATCATTTTGCAAGCTGAAGGCTGAGTTTCATTTGAAACAGGTGCTTAGGTGGTGGTATTTGTGAATACTTTTCATTCCAAGCAAGAAGACTAAAGAAGTAGCAAGTATGGATGACTTCAGGGTTTAAAAAAAATGTCTTCCAGTTTCAGCCACTACCATAAGCACAGTTGAGACTGCAGCAGTAAATTCCAAATATGTGTTTCTAATTTGACATGAAAGATACTAAAAATTTGTATTTGTATATTTAAATCCTGGCTCATCCTGTGACATAGATTTACTGAATAGGAACAAAGGCCCAATTTTAAACAAAAACCTAGGCCGGGTGCGGTGGCTCACGCCTGTAATCTCAACACTTTGGGAGGCCAAGGCAGGCGAATCACCTGAGGTTGGGAGTTTGAGACCAGCCTGACCAACATGGACAAACCCCATCTCTACTAAAAATAGAAAATTAGCCGGGCGTGGTGGTACATGCCTGTAATCCCAGCTACTCGGGAGGCTGAGGCAGGAGAATTGCTTGAACCTGGGAGGCGGAGGTTGCAGTGAACTGAGATTGCACCACTGCACTCCAGCCTGGGCGACAGAGTGAGACTCCGTCTCAGAAAAATAAAAAAAAAAACTTTGGACATAGAGGAGTCGGGGGCAGTGGGGGGAGGATGAGAGAATTTTCCATGTAACTCCATTTCCTTAAGAAAAAGAAGCAAAAATGCCTCATGCAGTGCCATCTGACTTTATGGTGTTTCACATTATATAGTTACATTTTTTTGTAAACGCATAAGATTAACTCTTCCCGCAACCCAAGGTGGATACTTGGATGTTTGATTTTTGTTTTTTTATTTATTTACTTTTTGAGGCAGAGTCTCTCTCTGTTGCCCAGGCTGGAGTGACTGGCATGATCTCTACTCACTGCAGTCTGTCCCACCCAGGTTCAAGTGATTCTCCTGCCTCCGCCTCCCAAGTAGCTAGGATTACAGGCACGCACCTGTAATCACGCTCAACCTGATTTCTTACTCTAGATATTAGGTATAATGTTAGGCTGAAAAGGCTGGGACTCAGGTACTTTCCCCAGTTGGGACTGAACTTTCTCATCAGAGAATGGGCCTCAGAAGCAATGTTCCCAAACTTGTGGTTGGGTCATCGTGGAAAAGAAACCTCAAATAAGAAAAATAATTACAATAAGAAATGGATTTTCTTTTTTCCCCACAACAGTTATACATTATAAATAACAGACTGTCATAGAAAACAGTCCTTACTTCCAAATCAGCAGAGGACCATTGTATGTATTTTCAGGTCTTTATATAAGAGTGAAATCTTTATTTATGCTTCTTGTGAGTAGAGAATAAATTTTAAAACTAATTAGATGAAATTAAGAACAGAGAGTATTGGAATATCTCTGTGTTTTCTGGAATGTTTACTCAGGTCCATGAATGCTGTGATGCTGGGAACTTAGGGAAGATTCACCAAAATATGAGAGTGATAAAAAGCCCAAAATGGGAAATGTTGAGCACTCTTATTATTAGTGAGATTGGTCAATCAACCCATTTGAAATGGGTAAAAAATACTTTCAGTAAAATAATTACATATTATATATAAAATATTTCTTTTTTTGAGGGCAGCTACTGAATGATAAAAGCATAGTAGAAATCACTTTGGTTAAAAGTAACTCAGATTTTTCTCTTAAGTAATCTACTGACTTCCTGATGTTTTTCTTTAATATTTTGGAATTGTTCAAGACAGAATGGAGCCTACATATATGGGTTCCACTAGTATGTTGAAAATGTCATATCGTGGAGAATGGAGACATCTTCCAGGTGTCAACCCATCTTCTCTGTGTACTTCTGGCATCTTTTTTGGTAGGATCATTTGGCAGGGGGTAGAGTACCTGTACTTTTGGCACCACTGAAACCAGCTCTGGCCCACTTGTTTGAATAGCTATCAGACTCAGCGTCTCTATATGCTTTATATTTTTTTCATTCCACAGTTGAGAGAACCAGTGTTTAATGCTCTTGAAATTTTATCTTCCATGGTTCAGACCAGATGCATTTAACAAAATGGATATATTCCAGCTGTAGTTGCCCAGTGTTTACTTAACACATCTACATTTTTTTCTTGTCTATTTTGGTCCCCTTGACAGAAAAAGCTATAATTTTCTGGCAGGACTGTATGTCCATTTGTAGCCATGCTTCCTTCCTTTCCCTTGCTCATCCACGTTAGCTGGCAGTTTTTCTTTTGAAAAGTTAAAACCGGGATATGTGCAATAGAAATATATATATATGTATATTTTAATACTTGTGGACAAATGTTACAAGTTGTTTAAGAACAACAAAATCACCAATGTCTTCCATTTTGAGATGTGTATAGTTTTGTAAGCATTAGTGCTCGGTAGCATATTGTAGTGCCATGTTAGGGGTTAGTGCATGAGCCTAGTGATTTTAAACTTCAGGATGAATTATTGATAATAACAAATAGTGTAAAAAGTGGAAAATCGAAACCTTTTCTTTTTCCATAATGTCTAAAGCTGTTATATTCTCCCTGGGGAAAAGAGATTAAGGCCCAAAAGACTCATTTATGAATAGAAATGTGGGGTCAAAATCTGAGATACTATGTTTGAGGACATTTCAGCTTTCCATAAGGTATCTGGAAACCAGCTGTCTTTGTGTCTTATGAAACCTCAAGTCAAAATGAGACCGCATTTAATTATTCTGCTTTGCTCTTTTTTGGGGGTTGTGGGGGAGATAGAGTCTCACTCTGTCACCCAGGCTGGAGTGCAGTGGCACAATCTTTGCTCACTGCAACCTCTGCCTCTTGAGTTCAAGCGATTCTTGTGCCCCAGCCTCCCGAGTAGCTGGGACTACAGGCACGCGCCACCACACGCAGCTAATTTTTGTATTTTTAGTAAAGACGGGGTTTGCCATGTTGGCCAGGCTGGTCTCAAACTCCTGACCTCAAGTAATCCACCCGGCCTGCTCTTTTCATTTCTTAACATGGCATGTCTTTTAGGTTCATTATTCTCCTACTCCTTGTATGTCAAGAAATTACATTTTGCATGTCTTATGGAGATGCTATTAATTGCTTCAGTGAGTGCTTTTCTAATCTGCAGACCATTTACATTTCCTGTTTGCAGCATGCTGTGTGCAAACACTCAGTAATTTGGAGTATTCAATTATTTGTTAGGGCTCTTCCTATTTCCAAATGTGCTGAATTGTCTATTGATGGGATTTTCAGACCTTTTCATGAGAACTGGATATGTAGCTGGGCGGCACCTACCTAGGTTGCTACATAGTAAGTAGACTCTTTCTCTTCGGTATAGTAAGCCTCAGACAGCTTTCACTTTTATCTACTTTACTTGTGGAAATAAAACAGTTGTTTTGTTCTGAAAGAATAAGATAGCTTTCTGTAGAGAAGGAATTCCTACCTCTAAAAGCTGCCTTGAGAACTTAGAAGTGGCAGTTTTCTGAGGTGATTTTTAAATTTCAGTATTAGGGAGAGTCCAGCATTTGCTGACACAGATTCTACATAACTAATATATGATAGCAAATGCAAAACTATTATAATGTGGTGTATCTTGTGCATACACAGGTTAGAACAAGTAGACTCTGGCAGCAGATCTCCAGAGACCCAAGTTTAGATTCTCACAGTGTATTTGAAGTAGTTATACTCTTGGCTTAAGTAGTTCAGTGCCTGGGAGAGTCCATTACTGAAAAGCATTTAAATTAAAAAAAAAAACAAAAACTGAAAAGGTAATGAATACAGAATAGCACAGTATATAGGAAAGGATATTTCCTGTTGCAAAAAAAAAAAGCCATAAAATGAATAGCAATTTTCAAGAGGTAGAATTTTAGTAGCAGTAAGTTTGTGCATGTATAGTAATTTGCATTAGCAAGGTTGTACAATAGAATAAGTGATACTACTTGAGTTTGTGGGGCTCTGCAACCAAGAGTTGCACAAAGGCCAGGTGCGGTGGCTCACGCCTATAATCCCAGCACTTTGGGAGGCCAAGGCGGGCGGATCACAAGGTCAAGAGATCAAGACCATCCTGGCCAACATGGTGAAACGCCATCTCTACTAAAAATACAAAAATTAGCTGGGCATGGTTGCACATGTCTGTAATCCCAGCTACTCGGGAGGCTGAGGCAGGAGAATCGCTTAAACCTGGGAGGCGGAGGTTGCAGTGAGCTGAGATCACACCACTGTACTCCAGCCTGGTGACAGTGAGACTCCACCTCAAAAAAAAAAAAAAAAAAAAAACAACTAAACTAAAAAACAAAAAAACTGCACAAAAGGAAAAAATGTTCTGGATAAAGAGCATATGAAAGGTACTTTGTTTTAGAACAGTATGAATGTATATGAATGTATCTTTATGTGAGAAATAATCAACTTTTTTGTAAGTTAAAGGTTAAAGACCCTGTTTATTTCCAAAATCAGAGGGTTAGAGCTGTTGAAATTAAACCTTTATAGTGTTTAACCTGGAAACAAATGTACTACAGTCCCACTGAAGCCGCTCTGTGGGTTTTTTGCTTACGATGTTTTAGCAACAGGCATTTATTTTGTAGAATGGTATGCTTTCTGCTTTGTCTCCTCATCTTTCTCCATTGGTTTCCTGGGTACATTTTTTTTAAAGGGAGAGAAGTTTGTGAGTTTAATGTTTTAAAAAAACTCCCAAGAACATAGATAAGCTGGATTTCTCTCATGCTTATGATTAGGGAGTTAGGATTTAAAGATGCAAAGCAGAAGGACTGAAAGGAATAGCCAGTGAATATGTTTAGGTGGGCAAGGTGTGAAACGTTGTCTAATATAGATGTGTCCTATGGCCTGTGACTGCTTATTCTTTATCAAGGAGAACCCAGCAAACTAGTTTCTTTCTTGATCTGAGGAACCGCACAGCCCACATCAGAATATAATAGTGGAACTAGGGTGACTTCACTCCGTTTCTGTCTTGGCCTTTTAGCACCTTGACTATCCCTGAAAAGACTGGGTCTACATTTCCTTGTTTTCCCAGGGAAAAAACGAAAAGATAAGTGATGTAGATCTAAGAAATAGTGCCTCTTGAATATTTAATTCTTACATGAAAACACACAGGGAAAAGGCTATGTTAAGTTGATTATAGCTCCTCTTTAAATGTCCTATGCTGTCAGTTGGTCTTAGACACATTGGAATAACCAAGCAATATTCAGATATCTGCACTATCTGGGGACAGCGCTACATATTACAATGATGTCAGCAGTTCAGTTACTTGGAACAATTAAAGATTACCCTTAACAGCCATGTTGATACATCTAAAAGCTAAAATATACTACGAGTTTTTCATAGTCTTGAAAGTATACAGTTACTTTTCAAAGTTACTGTGGTCTCATGTTTACTCTTCATGTATCTGTGATATGCAAAAAGATGAAGAGCCTCTTGGCCTCCAGGAGTTTACATTCTCATGGTGCTGTTGGTTCAAGCAGATTGCTTCTAGTTTATTAATGAACATTGCCTGGCTATTAATTGTATCCTATTTGGAAGGATCCCTTGGTGAACAGCTTTAAAAAGCAGAGGGCTGTGCTAAATTTCAGGGTATTGATAGCTTGAGTTTACATTGTATTATCCCTGCTCATGATCATTTTTTTCCCCAGGGAGCTATGCAGGTAATGCTCATTAGCATGAATCAGAAAAGAAACCATTCTGCCTAAGAGCATCTTAACCATCACCCCAAACCACCTATGCTCTCCTGTTATAGTTGTCAGTAAATTGCCAAGAAAATTAACAGCTCCTTAAGACTGTACATCCCTCAATTCTCTTCTTTTCCCAGAGTTTGTACATCATTCTCTACTCAGATGGACCAGGATTTGCATATAAGCCTTTTAAAACTGACTAGTGGTCCTAATTTTAACATTTTTTGTGTATGACTCCTATCCCTGTTCTGAAGCAGCATTGTGATAGATGTGGAGCTTCTACCTGCATTTCTAAGCAATTATTAACCCAACCTTTGAGTTGAAACTTGCATGGATCCTTGTTATTTCCCCTAATTCCTCTGAATCAAGGAATTTATTGTGCATGCTTATTAAACTCAAACTGGGTCTGATTGAAAGTGCAAGCAATAGTGACAGGCCCTTAACTCTGATTTTAGAGTACAAACATTCTAATGCATGACTCAAAATGTCCAGTGTTGTGGTTACTAGTTATTTTATATATGCATTTGTTAATAATGAAGCAATAGAGACTAAAACCAATAGCTTGAATATATTCAGATTATTTTCATGTTTTAATAAAGGATTTTTCTTACTTCCATTGAAAATGGGAAGTAGAAGATAAACAGGGGCAACCACAAGACATTCAAACTGTCAGGACTAGGGCATAACCCTGCCCACCCTCTAACCATTTGCCTGGTTCCATTAGTCCCCAAGCATGTTTGAAAACAAAAGACACAAACTAAGCATGCTGAATAAATTAGCTGCTATGGCTATAATAATCAGAAAGGTGCAGAGTTTCAGAAAGAGTAGGAAAGTAGGGAATGCCAGTATGGAGTATGTAAAGTAACTAGATATGGATATGGGGTTTATGATATGGTTTATGTAGACAAAGTTGGAGGTTTTTTAAAACTGGGATTTGAGTTGAAAAGAGTCAGGGTGCACATATTTCCACTATTTCAGGATTTTCAGATGACTAGGCATATGTGGATGATACTGGTACCAACTACCAATGACCAACTATAAAGTACCCCTGCGATAAGGGAGACTTCCTTTTTGTAGAATAGTCCTGAAAATACTGACAGATCTGTGCTCAGTTTGTTATTTTATTGCATAAAAACCAGTTTAAACAAATTTTATAGCCAAAGTTTTATCCTTGATGGGTTTGGCCAGACTACAATTTCTTGACTAAAGCTTTTAATGCCAGGTTAAACAGGAGAAACTTTTTCCACTTTAAAGGAAGAAAATCCTTGCTATTTATTTTATTTGATGAATAAACAAATTTATTGCGGTAGCTTAAATTTTTCTTTTTTTTTTTTTTTAAACAGTCTCACTCTGTCGCCCAGGCTGGAGTGCAGCGATGTGATCTCAGCTCACTGCAACCTCCACCTCCCAAGTAGCTGGGATTACAGACATGCACCACTACCCTCAGCTAATTCTTGTATTTTTAGTAGAGACAGGGTTTCACCATGTTGGCCAGGCTGGTCTTTAACTCCTGGCCTTACATGATCCGCCACCCCCTTAGCCTTCCAAAGTGCTGGGATTACAGGTGCGAGTCACTGCACCTGGCCTGCAGTAGCTTAAAATTTTCCTTGAGAAAATTCCTGACTTTAAAAATAACCCTTATATAAGTGATTGTGACAAATGACATAAAAATGGCATTCATGATGTCTGAAACAGGCCTAAATAGAATTCAAGATTAGACTAAATGATTTTCACAAGGCACATTCAAGGTTTTACATTGTATGATTGAAAAAATTTTTTTGAAAACTTCTCATTTCATTCTTTCCTGTAGGATTTTGCTACAAATAACTTTGGGAATGAATAAAGTGGAATGGTAACTTCTCAGTGATTCAGAATTGAATTAGACTTCTTGTGATTGTGATGTTTGGTTTCCATGCAAATATATGAAGTGAGATATCATATCCTGAATATAGTTTGTCTTCCCCAATTACTTGATAGCATGTCTGTCAGCCAGTAAAGATTAAGAACAGAGTTTCTCTAAATTCCTCTGATTATTCCACTAAGGCACATTAAAATACTTAGTTTTGGGAAACCAAACATCACAGATTTCTCCATGAAGTCCTAAATCTTCTTTAAAGTCAGAATAGGTATTAGTTACTGACAGTATTCAGGTTTTTTTCTCCCTTGGTGATGATATGTCATTCCATCAGTGAAAAAATATTTTTCTCCCAGGGATAAGAAAGGTATTCTGGTATTACATTATCATCAGTCCTTAAGCAGTAACAGTCTTGGCACTTATCATAAAACTGACCCATCTCTTATAACCAGAAAGATTATCTTAGACTGTCCTTACATTATACTTTACTTGCTGCCTCGTAAGAATGAGTTGCTCACTGTGTTTACTTGCTGTCCTCCATATTCTCCATTGCACCATTGGTGTATAATGTTAAGAGTTTCATTGAATATTATTTGAAGTATTACAAAAGGCAGCTTGCTTCTTAATCTATGCATCTTTGGGGTTTTTGAAGAAGAAATTTAATTCGTTGATGTAAAAGAAACTGTTTAAAAAGTTGGAAACTCTGCACCTGTGTATATATATATTTTTAGCAATAAAGCAGCATGGGCTGAGAATGCACTGAAATTGCGTGTCGTTACTTGAAATGGGTAATTTTAAATAATGCAGCACATGCTGATGATGAGAGAAGGAGCTTTTCCAAAGACCTGTGCCAAAGTACTCTTCAGATGTTAAAGAACAAAGGACCAGGTTACTTGAGACCTAGTTGTAGCAATTTCCAGTGTGTGTTGTACAATGGAACAGGCAGCCATTCAAACCTCAATATGTAATGTTGCTTTTACAGCCATAAGTAGTTTTGGAATACTTTTTCTAACATATATGTAATTGCCTTTATTTTGTGTCTCTATGTGTGTATCCACATACATGGAGTTTAATAATAGTATTCACTGAGCACCAACTATGTGATAAGCACTGCTAATTACATTAGATGCATTAATTAACTCATTTAATGCTCACTACAGCTCTAACTACTATAGTTTTTATCCCTGTTTTACATAGAAGGAAATTAAAACAGATAAATTGTTCCAGTTCATGGCTAGTAAGTACCCAAGCCACAGTTTCAATCCAGTTTGGTTTCAGAGCCTGCTCACTTACCAGGATGCTATATTGTGCCTCTCAAAAAATAGAGAGGGAAGAAGTATACTTTCACTCTGTATTTTGTCACACATCTCTTTTTTTCTAGAGTGAGCATGTAATCTGAAAAAAAATGTATTTAAAGCTAGCCAGTTTAATTTGACGTAAAGGTCAAGCATTGAATTTATTTATTTATTTAGAGACGGAGTCTTGTTCTGTTGCCCAGAGCAACCAAGAGTGACTCAATGTGGTACTTACTAGGTCTTTTGTTTTTGAGACGGCATCTCGCTCTGTCACCCAGGCTGGCATGCAGTGGCATGATCTTGGCTCACCACAACCTCTGCCTCCCAGGTTCAAGCGATTCTCCTGCCTCAGCCTCCCGAGTAGTGGGACTACAGACGCACGCCCCATGCTCAGCTAGTTTTTGTATTTTTAGTAGAGACGGGGTTTCACTATGTTGGGCAGGCTGGTCTCAAACTCCTGACCTAGTGATCCGACCACCTCGGCCTCCCAAAGTGCTGGGATTACAGGCGTGAGCCACTGCACCTGGCCTATATTAGGTCTTATTCTTTAAATAGTAAAAGCTTTTATTGTGCTGGTTTTTGCCAGAAAGCATCAACCTTGCTTATAGGACCAAATTTTTGGAACTCTATGCATAATCAGACCTGGCACAATGGCTCACCGCTGTAATTCTAACACTTCGGGAGGCTGAAGTGAGGATCCCTTGAGCCCAGTTTGAGCCCACAGCAAGGCCTTGTCTCTACAATTTTTTTTTTTTTTTAATTAGCCAGGCATAGTGACACAAACTTGTGGTGCCAGCTATTCAGGATACAGTTGGGAGGATCACTTGAGACCAGGAAGTCAAGGCTGCAGTGGGCCATGTTCACACCTCTGCACTCAGGCCTGGGTGACACAGTGAGACCCTGTCTCACCACCCTCCCCTCAAAAAAAGCATAAGCAGGCCAGGCGCAGTGGCTCACTCCTGTTATCCTAGCAGTTTGGGAGGCCAAGGCGGGTGGATTTGCCTGAGCTCAGGAGTTCGAGACCACCCTGGGCAACACGGTGAAACCCCGTCTCTACTAAAATACAAAAAATTAGCCGGGCGTGGTGGCGTGCACCTGTAATCCCAGCTACTCAGGAGGCTGAGACAGGAGAATTGCTTCAACACTCAGGAGATGGCAGTTGCAGAGATCAGGCCACTGCACTCTAGCCTGGGTGACAGAGTGAGACTCCATCTCAAAAATATATATATATATATATATATGTATATATATATTCTGCTAGCTACATCTCAACCAAGTTAGCTTCTCTATCCTCCACCACTTGGATATGTAATTTCTTGATTGTGCTAGTGCCAAAGGCTCTCCTTAGTGGTGTGCTTGCTGCCCTTCCCACCTGTTTTCCACAGGACAACCACAGTGACATTCTGAAAAAGTAAATTTGATTAGGCAGGCCTTCTTTTAAGGACCTCATAAGGCCCTTATATATATGCCATCCCTCCATCACCTTATTAATTCCTATTCATCTTTCAGACCACTGCTGAAACTTCACTTCTACACAGAGGCTTCCTTTCCCAGAAACCCAGACCAGGTCACCTGCTTTATGTGCATGTATCCCTATGTTCCTTTACTTCAAAACCCTTACTAGAGTCATAATTTTACATATCTTTTTTTTTTTTTAGATGGAGTTTCACTCTTTGCCCAGGCTGGAGTGCAGTGGTGTGATCTCGGCTCACTGCAGCCTCTACCTGCTGGGTTCAAGCAATTCTTCTGCCTCAGGTTCCTGAATAGCTGGGATTACAGGTGTGCACCACCATGCCTGGCTAATTTTTGTATTTTTAGTAGAGACGAGGTTTCACCACGTTGGCAAGGCTGGTCTTGAACTCCTGACCTCAAGTGATCCACCCGCCTCAGCCTCCAAAAATCTGGAATTACAGATGTGAGCCACCGCGCCAGGCCTGTAATTTTACATATCTTTATGTGATTATTTGAATGTCCGTCTCTGACTAGATGATAAATTCTAAGGATACAGTGTGTCTATTTTGCTTACCTTTTATCCCCAGCACCTAGTCTAACACTTTACAAATATACATTAAATTAATATTTTGATAAGTTACCCAAAGTGCTACATAAAACAAAATTGGAGAAAATAGTACTTTGGTAACTGTTTTATCATTCCTTTCATTATTCCTCTGTTAACCTCAGTTTACAACTGAAAAAGAGACAAACTGTATATTATTCAGGCAATTTATTAAACATTACCTATGGAATACTGTGATCTGTATTTTACATAAGTTAGAAAATGATTTATTAGTATTCATAACAACTGCTCCACGTAGGAGTAATAGAAGTCAACATTAAGCCCAACTCTATTTTCAGACCAACCATGCAACTTTAGATCAGAGGACACATGGGACTTTGTATCTTAATTCCTAAATTTACAGTCAAAGACATTTTCAGAGATAAGTATTATGAATTCAATAAGAATCTAAAGTAAGTTCTTAAGGCAAATAGCTATAAAAGAGAAGAATCCTTAGTTTCTCATCTTCTAAAAACAGCTTCACAAATAATTTGGAAAATGAGCCTAAAGGTAAATAGAAACTGCATTTCCCCTCCATTCTTGAAGCCAATCTTTTTCAAGAAATGACTAAGCAGCAACTGTTGTTGAAGACAGCAATAAAGCCTGAACCTAACATTCAAGCTTTGGTACAGGATCAGTTTTCTGGCTTGGACTGGTCAGGAGTCACTTCACTCAGAATCTTCATTAGTGATTTTAAGCGATCGTGCGTTAGCACTATCTTCTCTTTCAGCTAGGAAGAGAAATATATAGATATCAGGGCATCATTTTTAATTTTTACTTATTTTAAGAGACAGGGTCTCACTCTGTTGCCTGAGCTGGAGTACAGTGGCACATTCGTAGTTCACTGCAGCCTCAAGCTCCTGCTCTCAAGTAATCCTCCTACTTCAGCCTCCTGATTAGCTAGGACTACAGTCATGTGTTTCAAGTTTTCTTTGTAGAGATGGGGTCTTGCTTTGTTGCCCAGGCTGGTGTTGAACTCCTGGCAATCAGTGATCCTCCTGCCTCGGCCTCCCAAAGTGCTGGAATTACAGACATGAGCCACCACACCAAGCTGGATATCTGGGCATTTTAAGCTTAACTATCAATTTGGTGGTCACAAACACCATTTCAAATTTAAGCTAGTTTATATCTAGTAATTGGGAGCTGGCAATGTCTAAATGCATTTGAGGAATACATTTCTTCTAATTCTGGAAGAACTTTATACAACAACCTAGCACACAGTAAGATCCTCAGATGTGGCTAGGCGCAGTGGCTCACGCCTGTAACCCCAGCACTTTGGGAGGCCGAGTCAGGCAGATCACGAGGTCAGGAGATCAAGACTATCCTGGCTAACATGGTGAAACCCCGTCTCTACTAAAAATACAAAAACAAAATTAGCCGGGCACGGTGGCGGGCGCCTGTAGTCCCAGCTACTCAGGAGGCTGAGGCAAGAGAAGGAGTGAACCCAGGAGGCAGAGCTTGCAGTGAGCTGAGATCGTGCCACTGCATTCCAGCCTGGGCAACAGAGCAAGACTCCCTCTCAAAATCAATCAATCAATCAATCAATCAATCAATCGATCCTCAGATGTAAAGTTTCATGTGAAAAAAGACAAAACATTGCTGAGCAGCACTGCTGCTGTGAAGATGAATAAAGTGTGGTCACAGAGCTTTGTGGAGACAGTCTTCTCCTTTTCCAGTGGCAAGAATTTAGCTTTTCTTTTAACCCTTTGTTAACAGTAACAAATGCCTCTCTGACTTTAATATTCTACTAATGGTCTGCAAAGTTAACTCTGGTTATTAGGTTTAGAACAGATAACTGTTGCAATTAGATAATTTTTAAGAGTTCTTACAGCTATATTTAGAATGAAATTTAGGGGTGTTACTCAGCAGGGCAAGAGCAGTGGCTTCTGATCATCTCCATTTGCCCCTCCCAGCATAGGATTTCCACCCTACAAGCAAGCTGGGGCAAGGGCAACTGGGTTCCCAGCTACTGGGGAGGCTGAGGCAGGAGAAGCACTTGAACCTGGCACTCACACCTGTAATCCCAGCACTTTGGTATTCCGAGGCGGGTGGGTCACCTGAGCTCGGAAGTTTGAGAACAGCCTGGCCAACATTTTTAGCAGAGATGGTGAAACCCCGTCTCTACTAAAAATACAAAAATTATCCGGGCATGGTAGTGCGCACCTGTAGTCCCAGCTACTCAGGAGGCTTTTTAGTATTTTTAGTAGAGACAGGGATTCTCCATGTGGGAGAATCGCTTGAACCCGGGAGGAGGGGGTTACAGTGACCCAAGACTGTGCCACTGCATTCCAGCCTGGGAGGCAGAGTGAGACTCTGTCTCAAAAATAAATAAACAAATAAATGTTTCTGTATTTGCCATATACCTTCAAGAAAATTTCCACAGACTTAAGATGGTTGTTTCCTTTATAATATTCTTCCTGGATCCTATCCATGGAACTCCTCATACTGCCATTCCAAAGTCATTTCCCATACCAATTATTATTATTATTATTTTTGAAACAGATTCTCACTGTCACCCAGGCTAGAATGCAATGGCGTGATCTTGGCTCACTGGAACCTCTGCCATCCAGGTCCAAGCGATTTTCCTGCTTCAGCCTCCCGAGTAGCTGGGGCTGGGATTACAGGCACCTGCCACCGCGCCTGGCTAATTTTTGTAGTTTTAGTAGAGACAAGGTTTCACCATCTTGGCCAGGCTGAACTC
Source organism: Nomascus leucogenys (assembly GCF_006542625.1). Lineage (NCBI taxonomy): Eukaryota > Metazoa > Chordata > Mammalia > Primates > Hylobatidae > Nomascus > Nomascus leucogenys. The sequence goes on along the minus strand of NC_044386.1, from coordinate 60,110,650 downwards.
CTGACCTCGTGATCCACCCACCTCGGCTTCTCAAAGTGCTGGGATTACAGGTGTGAGCCACCGCACACAGCCAGTAAGAATTATTTTTTTTTTTTTTTTTCTTCAAAGTTTCACTCTCAATGGCGAGATCTCAGCTCACCGCAACCTCTGCCTCCCAGGTTCAAGCGATTCTCCTGCCTCAGCCTCCCGAATAGCTGGGATTATAGGCATACGCCAACACGCCTGGCTAATTTTGTATTTTTAGTAGAGATGGGGTTTCTCCATGTTGGTCAGGCTGGTCTCGAACTCCTGACCTCAGGTGATCTGCCTGCCTCAGCCTCCCAAAGTGCTGGGATTACAGGCGTGAGCCACCACACCCAGCCTTTTTTTTTTTTTTTTTTTTTTTGAGATGGATTTTCACTCTTGTTGCTCAGGCTAGAGTGCAATGGCATGATCTTGCCTCACCACAACCTCTGTCTCCCGGGTTCAAGTGCTTCTCCTGTCTCAGCCTCCCAAGTAGCTGGGATTACAGGCATGTGCCACCACGCCCGGCTAATTTTGTTATTTTTAGTAGAGACAGGGTTTCTCCATGTTGGTCAGGCTGGTCTCGAACTACTGATCTTGGGTTATCTGTCTGCCTCAGCCTCCCAAAGTGCTGGGATTACACGTGTGAGCCACCACGCCCGGGCAAGAACTTTTTTTGAGACGGAGTCTCGCTCTGTTGCCCAGGCTGGAGTGCAGTGGTGCAATCTCAGCCCACTGCAAACTCCACCTCCCAGTTCAAGCAATTCTCCTGCCTCTGCCTCCCGAGTAGCTGGGATTACAGGCACGTGCCACCATGCCCGGCTAATTTTTTGTATTTTTAATAGAGATGGGGTTTCACTGTGTTAGCCAGGATGGTCTCAATCTCCTGACCTCATGATCTGCTCGCCTTGGCCTACCAAAGTGCTGGGATTACAGGCGTAAGCCACCACGCCCAGCCAAAAATTCTTAATAACTGTTTTATCGCTCTTATGTCTGAGACAGTTGAGCAATTACAAGGTGTTTGCAAAGAAGACAGCTCTATGGCAAGATGATATCCATTCCCAGCACAAAGGAGAATACAGGAGTGCAGCAGTTGAGCAGCTTTTCCTTTCTTCCTGAACTACACCTTACCAGTGTGGTTTTAGTATTTTGCTTTTCATTACAAATTCAATAGGGAAGGTCAAATCAAGTATAAAGGATTATTGAGCATCATACCATTTCATCATCCCCAAGTTCATTGGTAGAAGTTATCAAGAGTTGTCTGTATTTTTAAAAAGCATACAACCATCATAAATTTTACCTCTGCAATCTTTTCTGATAGAGGAACATTTTGAATATCCATCTCTGATGCATTTACTATGGCTTTTGTTTTTAAGAGATAGCTAGATAGGAAAAAAGAAAATATTGGTGTCATACCATGGTTAAGATTATAAATGAAACCCTGTCTCTACTAAAAATAACAAAAAGGTAAGTTTACCTTCTAAAGAAAATATGTGTCAAAAAAGCCTGCCTTCTTAATGATTTTCATTTCAAGACTCATGATGTTACAGTTGGCCCACCATATCCATGGGTATAGCATCCATGGATTCAAACAACCACAGACTAAAAATATTCGAGAAAAAAAACTGGATTGTGTCTGTACTGAACAGGTACAGACTCTTTTTCTTGTCATCATTCCCTTAACATTACAACAACTTTGTAAATTTCCTATGTAAATTTGTAATGTACATAGCATTTACATTACGTTAGCTGTCATAAGTAATCTGGAGATTAAAGTATAAAATATATACTTTTGTACTTTAAAAAGGAGGATATCCAAAAGTAATGTGCAAATATTACACCATTTAATATCAGAAACTTGAGTGTCCATGGATTTTGGTATCTGGTGGGGTCCTGGAACCACAGATACTGAAGGATGACTACATTTTCTTGGAAAAACAAAATCAAAAATAAACAAATCGGAGAGGATCTCTGCCGCATCCTACCACAGACAAAATTATCTCAGGGTAAATTAAAGACAAAAACCAGGCTCATATGAATAATTACGATGATTATAAGCTTTACACTTCATCAGTAGGATCCTGTAGCACAGTTTGAAGGAAAGTAATCCCAGTGTGAGACAGTGTTGGTCACCTATTCCCAGTAGCTATTCCTCACTTTTTTTTTTTTTTTTTGAGATGGAGTCTCGCTCTGTTGCCCAGACTAGAGTGCAGTGGCACGATCTCAGCTCACTGCAACCTCTGCCTCCTGGGTTCAAGCGATTCTTCTGCCTCAGCCTCCCGAGTAGCTGGGATTACAGGCTTGTGCCACCACGCCCAGCTAATTTTTGTATTTTTAGTAGAGATGGGGTTTTGCCATATTGGAGAGGCTGGTCTCGAACTCCTGACCTCAGGTGATCCCGCTGCCTCAGCCTCCCAAAGTGCTGGGATTATAGGCATGAGCCACCAAGCCCAGCCTTCCTCACTTCTTTATTGCCAACCGAATCCAGATTTTTGCCACGAGCCTACTGTTACATATTTGCTTTCTCAGATGAGGTGATCATGTGACATAGTTCTGGCCAACAAGGGTAAGAAAACGGGACGGGTGTGCTGGCTCACACCTATAATCCCAGCACTTTGGGAGGCTGAGGCAGGCAGATGGCTTGAGACCAGAAATTTGAGACCAGCCTGGGCAACATAGCGAAACTCCATTTCTTTTTTTTTTTTTTTGAGACAGAGTCTTACTCTGTCACCCAGGCTGGAGTACAATGGCGTGATCTTGGCTCACTGCAACATCCGCCTTCCAAGTTCAAGCAGTTCTTCTGCCTCAGCCTCCCAAACAGCTGGGATTACAGGTGCCCACCACCATGCCCAGCTAATTTTTGTATTTTTAGCAGAGACAGGGTTTCACCATATTGGACAGGCTGGTCTTGAATTCCTGACCTCAGGTGATCTGCCTGCCCCAGCCTCCCAAAGTGCTGGGATTACAAGCATGAGCCACCGTGCCTGGCCAGCAAAACCCCATCTCTACAAAAAATACAAAAATTAGCCAGATGTGGTGGCATGCCTGTAGTCCCAGCTACTTGGGAGGCTGAGTTGGGAGGATCACCTGAACCCAAAAGGTTGAGGCTGCAGTGAACCATAATCGCTCCAGCCTGTGTGACAGAGTGAGACCCTGTCTCAAAAAAAAAAGAATAAAAAAAAGATTAGGAAAATTTATGCTGGTGGGGCACAGTGGCTCATGGGTATTTAATCCCAGCACTTTGGGAGGCCGAGGCAGGCGGATCACCTGAGGTCAGAAGTTTGAGACCAGCCTGGCAAACATGGTAAAACCCCATTTCTACTAAAAATACAAAAATTAGCCGGGCATGGTGGAGTGCGCCTGTGGTCCCATCTACTTGGGAGGCAAGGCAGGAGAATAACTTGAACCTGGGAGGCGGAGGTTGCAAAGAGCTAAAATCACACCACTGTGTTCCAACTTGGGTGACAGAGCAAGACTCTGTCTCAAAAAAAAAAAAAAAAAAAAAAACAAAATTTATGCTGATGAAAAGGGGAGATTTTCTTGTGTTCCTATACTCTCCATATCCTTTTCCTTCATGTATAGGATGCTATCATCAATAGATGTAATGACTGTAATTGCAGCAGCCATCCCGAATCCAAGAGGAAAAGTCCAAAGTTTCTACTTAATCAAAAAGAATGTCCTGACCTTTTATCCAACTCATTTTAAAGATTAAGAAATTAACCAAAATCCCATAATGCTTTTCAAATTTATGTTAAAAATGTGTTACTAAAAGCTTACTTCCCTAGCAAAAATGCAATTATTGCTTCTCTAGAACATTTATTTACTTTTGTACTGATTTCCAAAAAAGATGTGGGATTACTAACAGCACACATTTACAGTTTTTTTTCCCCACTTTAAAGTTAATTCTAAATAGAAATTGCTTAAGAATCTAGAAATTGGCCGAGCGCAGTGGCTCACACCTATAATCCCAGCACTTTAGGAGGCCGAGGCAGGCGGATCACAAGGTCAGGAGATCGAGACCATCCTGGCTAACACGGTGAAACCCCGTCTCTACTAAAAATACAAAAAAATTAGCCGGACATGGTGGCGGGCGCCTGTAGTCTCAGTTACTTGGGAGGCTGAGGCAGGAGAATGGCGTGAACTTGGGAGGCAGAGTTTGCAGTGAGTGGAGATGGTGCCACTGCACTCCAGCTCCAGCCTGGGCGAAAGAGCAAGACTCCGTCTCAAAGAAAAAAAAAAAAAAAGAATCTAAAAATTGAAGCTGGGCATGGTGACCCAGGCAGGAGAATCACTTGAACCCAGGTGGCGGAGGTTGCAGTGAGCTGAGATCACGCCACTGCACTTCCAGCCTGGGTGACAGAATAAGACTCCATCTTTAAAAAAAAAAAAAAAGAGTAAATGATCAATCCATCTCAGGTATATATTTTGTGTTGGAAATTTGCAATGAAGAACAAACGGTATACCTAATGCACAATGAGCAACCCATGGTAAAGGACTGGCTTATAAGTTTTATTGCTTAGTTAACCATAACTCAGCTAAAAACATCTATTAAGCATAAGAAATGAGAAAAAGCGGCCGGGCGCGGTGGCTCATGCCTGTAATCCCAGAACTTTGGGAGGCCAAGGCGGGCGGATCACGAGGTCAGGAGATCGAGACCATCCTGGCTAACACAGTGAAACCCCGTCTCTACTAAAAATACAAAAAATTAGCCAAGCGTGGTGGTGGGCGCCTGTAGTCCCAGCTACTTGGGAGGCTGAGGCAGGAGAATGGTGTGAACCCAGGAGGTGAACCTTACAGTGAGCCAAGATCACGCCACTGCACTCCAGCCTGGGCGCCACAGCAAGACTCCATCTCAAAAAAAAAAAAAGAAATGAGAAAAAGGAAACCTTTTAGTTTTATGAGCGGAAAAAAAGCTGTTGAGTTAAGACGTGCTCAAATCTCAGCTCTTCCACCTCTCTGAGCCCTAGTTTTCTTAAACTATATTAAGAACTCAGTGATATAAGCATAATGCCTACATAAACTAGGTTGTCAATGCTTGTTTTTGTTTTTTAATGGTCAAGGAAAGACTTCTAAGGATGTTTCAGTTTCTTGTAATAAATAAAAAAGCTTAAGTTAAAAGTGCAATTTATTAGGAAAATAGTGAAATAGCCAATGTAATTAATGAGAAAGGAGAGCCAGGAGGGTAGTTTTTCTGATGCTTTGAGGCTACGTGATCATTATTTTTACTTTTCTCTGTGTCTGCTTCATGTTTTACTGCAGAGAAGACTTCCCTGCAGCTACATGCATCACATGGGAAATAGCTATCCCATACATAGAGCTTTCACTTCCAAACTTCAACACTAGTACTATCTACACGTAACTGGTATTTCTGGGCCCTTGTTTCAAATTCCTAAGGTAGAAAACTGGTTGGCTTAGTTTGGGTCAGGTATCCATTTTATTTATTTATTTTTTTTTTTGAGACAGAGTCTCACTCTGTTGCCAAGCTGGAGTGCTGTGGCGCGATCTTGGCTCACTGCAACCTCTGACTCCCCGGTTCAAGTGATTCTCCTGCCTCAGCCTCCCAAGTAGCTGGGATTACAGGCATGTGCCACCACGCCCAGCTAATTTTTTTTTATTTTTAGTAGAGACGGGGTTTCCCCATGTTGGCCAGGATGATGTCGATCTCCTCACCTCATGATCTGCCCACCTCGGCCTCCCAAAGTACTGGGATTACAGGCATGAGCTACCACGCCTAGCACCGCTTTTCTTTTTTAAGAGACAAGGTCTTGCTCTGCTCCCCATGCTAGAATACAATGACACAATCATAGCTCACTGTAACCTTGAACTCCTGGGCTGTAGCTATCCTCCCACGTTAGCCTCCCAAGTAGCTAGGACTACAGGCATACACCACCACACACAGTTAATATTTTAAATTTTTTGTAGAGACAGAGTCTTGCTATGTTGCCTAGGCTGGTCTCAAACTCCTAAGCTCAAACAATCCTCCAACTCAGCCTTCCAAAGTGCTGAGATTACAGGCATGATCCACCATGCCTGGCCAGGTATTCATGATCCAGTACCTGGGAGTGGGAATCACACATGATACAAATCACACGATACAAATATACAAGGCCCCACCTATTAGAGGGAGACAGAGGCTGGGCACAAACCCAAATGGTATCTACTACAACATTATTTTGCAAAAGCTTGCTTTCTAGAATGTTCTTTTTATCTTTTATTTATTTATTTTTATTTTTTCTGAGACGGAGTCTCGCTCTGTCACCCAGGCTGAAGTGCAGTGGTTTGATCTTGGCTCACTGCAACCTCCGCTTCCTGGGTTCAAGCAATTCTCCTTCCTCACCTCCCGAGTAGCTGGGACCACAGGTGTGCACCACCACACTTGGCTTATTTTTGCATTTTAAATGCAGATGGGGTTCCACCATGTTGGCCAAGCTGGTCTCAAACTCCTGACCTCAGGTGAACCCCCGACCTCGGCCTCCCAAAGTGCTGGGATTACAGGCATGAGCCACTGCACCCGGCCCATACAATGTTCTTTTTATTTTTTTTTTTAAGGGAGCAGTTTGAGACGGGAGGCTTCACCATGTTGCCTAGGCTAGTCTCAAACACCAAGATTCAAGGGATCCTCCTGCCTCAGCCTCCTGGGTAGCTAGAATTACAGGCACACACCATCACATCTGGCAACAAGTTTCTTTAATGAAAGAATACCTTCTGAATTCTCCCATGGTATGATTTTTAAGATATGGTATGATAAGAAGACATAGAAGATAATCAAAATGTTGTAAGATTATCTTTTGGTCCCACTGCTATCTTTTTTTTGTCACCCAAAGCGGAATGCAGTGGTATGATCACAGCAAACTGTAACCTTGAACTCCTGGGCCCAGATGATCCTCCCACCTCAGCCTCCCAAGTAACTGGGACTATAGGGGCATGCCGCCACATCCAGCTGATTTTTTTAAATTTTGTATAAAAAAAATAGGGGTCTCACTATATTGCCCACGGAGGTCTTGAACTCCTGCCCTCAAACAGTCCTCCCACCTTGGCCTCACAAAGCACTGGCATTACAGGTGAGCCATCACACCTGGCCCACTGCTATCTTTTTGTCAAAGACAGTGCCTGACTTTAGCATCTTTTTGGTACAAACACTTTGTCTTTTTTTTTTTGTGAGACAGAGTCTTGTTCTGTCGCCCAGGCCTGAGTGTAGTGGCGCAATCTCAGCACACTGTGCAACCTCCACCTCTCAGGTTGAAACAATTCTCTTGCCTCAGCCTCCCAAGTAGCTGGGATTACAGGTGTGCACTAGCATGCCCAGCTACTTTTTTTTTTTTTGGACAGAATCTCACTGTCTCCCAGGCAGGAGTGCAGTGGCGCGATCTCACAGTGGTGCGATCTCAGCTCACTGCAGCCTCCGCCTCCCAGGTTCCAACAATTCTCGTGCCTCAGCCTCCTGAGTAGCTGAGATTACAGGCATCTACCACCACACCTGGCTAATTTTTGTATTTTTCGTAGAGACGGGTTTCACCATGTTAGCCAGGCTGGTCTCAAACTCCTGACCTCAAGTGATCCACCCGCCTCAGTCTCCTAAAGTGCTGGGATTACAGGCATGAGCCACTGTGCTCAGCCTACTTTGTCTTTCCTGAAAAATCTTTTAAAATTTATTTGATGGACTTTGTCTCTAAATAAATAAAATAAAATGTATTTGATGATCAATATCTAAGTCTACTCACCACACCATTTTGTCACTGGAAAGGCAGAAGTGACCTCTCAAGGCAGCCAGGGCAGCATGGGTAGAATACAGATGGAAACCAATGGGAATCCCACAAGAACCACAGAATAAAAGGTTGTAAGTACTAGGGGTGGGGAAAAACAGAATATGGGTAAGAATAAAAAATCATATAAGAAATAAAAAACAACTACTCTCTGAAGCATTCCTAACACCTAAGTCAGGGTGAAAATTACATTGTAATAGGAATGAGACGGAAAGAATGCCACATTCAAGAAAGGATAACTCAGATTGTAATTTAATTACATGCTGGATTGCAGATACCCTCTTATATTCTGGTCAAAGCAATCATGGATGTATAATTGTCGCTTCAGAAGAGAAAGGTAATTTACCCCTAATAAACACAAAAAGAGCTAACTAATCTGATTAACATTTAAAACTACAAATCACCATGTAAAATGGCTATCATTATATAAATTCACAGTTGTTGAAAAAATAATCAAGTTGACTGGGGCCTTACTAAACAAATTGTTCATAGAACTAAAATCAAGATTTGTCTTTTGCTTATATATAAAAAAAAAAAAGTTAATGAAAAAAATGCCCAGACTAAAAGAAAAAGGGAATCCCATTACCCTGGCAAGCCATCTATTTTGTTTTCCTTATCCTCTGAAAAGATTACTGATGAAGAGTCAGATGTTGATTTTAGTTCTCATTACAATTCTTGAGCAAGTCATCATATTTGCTGGTATATAGGACATATTTAAATATTAGAAAGAAACATTTTGGTCAGGCACAGTGGTTCACACCTACTGTAATCCCAGCACTATGAGAGGCCAAAGTGGGCAGATAGCTTGAGCCCAGGAATTCGAGACCAGCCTAGGCAACATGGTAAAACCCTGTCTTAAAATAAAAAATAAATAAATTTTTTACAAGAAAAGCACTTTAAGAAAATATTTCATCATGCATGTGCTAAAAGCAATTTTAAAGTGGTTTGGTAAAGGAAAAATTAATTGTATTAATATATAGTATGAAGTTTTTGTGTTTTTTTTTTGAGACAGGTTCTTGCTCTGTCGCCCAGGTTAGAACGTAGTGATACAATCATAGCTCACTGCAGCCTTGAATTCCTGGGCTCAACTGATCCACCTGCCTCAGCTTCCCAAAGCTGGGACTACAGGTGCATACTACCATGACCTACTAATTTTTTTTGGCAGAAATGGGGTCTTACTTTGTTTCCCAGGCTAGCAGAGTTCTGTTAAAAAATACAACATAAAAATCACATAGCTAGCCCGGGCATGATGGCTCACGCCTGTAATCCCAGCAATTTAGGAGGCCAAGGCGGGTGGATCACCTGAGGTCAGGAGTTCGATACCAGCCTGGCCAACGTCGTGAAACCCTGTCTCTACTAAAAATAAAAAAATTAGCCAGGCCTGGTGGCGGGTGCCTGTAATCCTAGCTACCCAGGAGGCTGAGGCAGGAGAATCACTTGAACCTGGGAGGCGGAAGTTGCAGTGAGTGGAGATTGTGCCGTTGCACTCCAGCCTGGGCAACAAGAGTGAAACTCCATCTTAAAAAACAACAACAAAAAAAATCACATCACTAAAAAGAAATACTCATGTCAATGGATACTAAAAAAAGAACAAATAACAAAATATATTAAGTTTATTGGTAAATGAAGTCCCACACCACACATATAGTAATGTAATCTTGTGAATATAGTTAACCAGAAAACAAACGATGAAATAAAGTGTCATTAATTTGAAATTCCACGTAGGCATTAATTAATTCAGACAAAGCACAGTACTTATAAAAAAATGTCTCAGTGGAAATTAATTTCCATTTGGGCGCAATGGCTCACGCTTGTAATCCCAGCATTTTGGGAGGCGGGTAGATCACTTGAGATCAGGAGTTTGAGAACAGCCTGGTCAACATGGTGAAACTCCGTCTCTACTAAAAATACAAAACTTAGCTGGGTTTCCAGAAGGTTTTCGATTTACTTTGCCCAGATCCATCAGAGGAATAGCTATCTATAGTAGCTATAGATAGTAATAGTAAATGAGCATTGACTTCAACTTAAAGTCACCAGCTGCGATAGCCCCTAACAAGAAAGCCTGTCCTTTGAAGCTTTTCTTCTTTTTCCTTTTTTTTGGATGGAGTGCAGTGGTACAATCACAGCTCACTACAGCTTTGACATCCCAGACTCAAGTGATCCTCCAACCTCAGCCTTCCAAGTAGCTGGGACCACAGGTGCACACTAAAATGCCCATCTAATTTTTAAATTTTTCGTAGAGACAGGTTCTTGCTATGTTGCCCAGGCTGGTCTTGAACTCCTGTGCTCAAGCAATCCTCCCACCTTGGTCTCCCAAAGTGCTGGGATTACACATGTGAGTCACTGTGACCAGCTCCTTTGAAGCCAGGTAATGACTTCTCCTTTCTACCTATGAAAGTCTGAGATGGTATCTTCTTCCAATAGAAGGCTGTTTCATCTGCACTGAAAATATGTTTAGTGTACCCACTGTCATTTTCTGCAGCTTCTGCATCAGTACTTGCTGTTTCACTTTGGACTTTTATGTTATGGAGGTTTCTTTCCTTAAATCTCACGAACCAACCTCTACTTTTTTTTTTTTTTTTTTTTTCAGATGGTCTTGCTCTGTCACCCAGGCTGGAGTGTGGTGGCACAATCACAGCTCCACTGCAGCCTCAACCTCTCTGGGCTCAAGCCAGCCTTCCTTCTCAGCCTCCCAAGCAGCGGGGACTATGGGTGTGTGCCACCACATCCGGCTAAATTTTTTGGTATTTTGTAGAGACAGCATTTCACCATGTTGCCCAGGCTGATCTCAAACTCCTGGGTTCAACCAATCCACCCACCTCGGCCTCCCAAAGTGCTGGGATTACAGGCGTGAGCCATTGCACCGAGCCAACATTTGATACTCTCAACTTCTTCTGCAGCTTCCTCACCTCTCAGCCTTCACAGAATTGAAGAGAGTTAGGGCCTTGTTCTGGATTAGGCTTTAGTTTAAAGGAATGTTGTGGCTGATTTGATCTTCTACTCATACCACTCAAAATTTTTTTTTTTTTTCTTGAGATGGAGTCTCACTCTGTCGCCCAGGCTGGAGTGCAGTGGCGCAATCTCGGCTCACTGCAAGCTCTGCCTCCCAGGTTCACGCCATTCTCCTGCCTCAGCCTCTCTGAGTAGCAGGAACTACAGGCGCCCGCCACCACGCCCGGCTAATTTTTTGTATTTTTAGTAGAGACGGGGTTTCACCGTGGTCTCGATCTCCTGACCTCGTGATCCGCCCGCCTCGGCCTCCCAAAGTGCTGGGATTACGAGCGTGAGCCACCGTGCCTGGCGAACCCCATTTTTTTCTTCATATTCACGATTTGGCATGACTTCACATGCCTTCCTCACTAAGCTTAATCATTTCTAGCTTTTGATTTAAAATGAGAGACTTGCAACTTTTTCTTTCACTTGAACACTTAAAGGCCATTGTTGGGTTATTAATTGGCCTGAGAAGGTGAGACTGAATGGCTAGTTGGTGGAAGTCAAAACACACGCATGTATTGATTAAGTTTGCTGTCTTCAATGGGTGCGGTCTGTGGCATCCCACAATTACAATAGTAACAGCAAAGATCACTGGTCACAGATCAGCGTTAACAGACATAATGATGAAAAGATTTTAAAAACTGCCAGAACTGGCCGGGCATGGTGGCTCACGCCTGTAACCCCAGCACTCTGGGAGGCCGAGGCAGGCGGATCATGAGGTGAGGAGATCAAGACCATCCTGGCTAACATGGTGAAACCCTATCTCTACTAAAACTACAAAAAAATTAGCTAGGTGTGGTGGTGGGCCCCTGTAAGTCCCAGCTACTCGGGAGGCTGAGGCAGGAGAATGGTGTGAACCCAGGAGGCTGCGCCTGCAGTGAGCCTAGATCACACCACTGCACTCCAGCCTGGGTGACAGAGCAAGCCTCCGTCTCAAAATAAATAATAAAAATAAAAACTGCCAGAATTACCAACATGTGACACAGAGACACAAAGTGAGCACATGCTGTTAGAAATGGTGTCAACAGACTTGCTCAACAAAAGCTTGTCACAAACCTTCAATTTGTTCAAAAAAAAAAAAAAAAAAAAAAAAAAAAAAAAAAAAAAAAAAAAAAAAAAAAAAAGCAGTCCCTGGGCTGGGCGCAGTGGCTCACACCCGTAATCCCAGCACTTTGGGAGGCCAAGACAGGTGGATCACTTGAGGTCAGGAGTTCGGGACCAGCCTGGAAAACATGGCGGAACCCATCTCTGATAAAAATACAAAAATTAGCTGGGTGTGGTGGCATGCACCTGTAATCCCAGCTACTAGGGAGGCTGAGGCAGGAGAGTTGCTTGAACCTGGGAGGTGGAGGTTGCAGTGAGCCAAGATCATGCCACTGCACTCCAGTCTGGGCAACAGAGCAAGACTCCGTCTCAAAAAAAAAAAAAAACAACCAACAACAAAAACTGCATTACCTGGGCTGGGCATAGTGGCTCACACCTGTAATCCCAGCACTTTGGGAGGCCAAGGTGGGCAGATCACTTGAGGTCAGGAGTTCGGGACCTGCATGGCCAACATGGCAAAACCCTGTCTCTACTGAAAATACAAAAGTTAGCTGGGTGTGGTACCACACACCTGTCATCCCAGCTACTAGAGAGGCTAAGACAGAATTGCTTGAAGCCAGGGGGCAGAGGTTTCAGTGAGCCAAGATCATGCCACTGGACTCTAGCCTAGACGACAGAGTGTGACTCCATCTCAAAAAAACAAACAAGAAAGCAGTATCTGCGAGTGCAGTAAAACACAGTATAACTATATTTTGTTGAATATTACCATAAAACAAGGAAAAGAAAATTGCAGTAAGTTCAGATAGTAAGATTAATGATATAGCAGTGCCTCAGTGGCTAAACCATAGTTTACGATTTAAAAAAATTTATCCTAAGTTGACTACTGTAGAAGAAAAAAAGAACTTCATTCCCACACTTTGCCTCTGATCATGTGTATAGTCTGTGGCTCCTTATTGTTTTTTGTTTTTGCTTTTTTGAGATGGAGTTTCGCTCTTGTTCCCCAGGCTGGAGTGCAATGGCGTGATCTCGGCTTACCACAACCTCCGCTTCCTAGGTGCAAGTGATTCTCCTGACTCAGCCTCCCAAGCGAGTAGCTGGATTACAGGCATGCACCACCACGCTCGGCTAATTTTGTATTTTTACTAGAGACAGGGTTTCTCCATGTTGATCAGGCTGGTCTCGAACTCCTGACCTCAGGTGATCCGCCCGCCTAGGCCTCCCAAAGTGCTGGGATTACAGGTGTGAGCCACCGCACCCGGCCCCATATTTTTAACAATCTTACCACAGTAGGTACTACATCTCTAACCATCCGTGCTGAGCTGCTTTGGGTTGCCTTGCTCTGACACAAAGGGTTGGCATCACCTAGCTTGCTGGGCCTTCCATCATTACATTGGATCATGGGCACTGGAGGATATTATAGGAGGAAAATACTTCCAATACACTACCAAATACAACTGTTTCTCCATATCCTTATCAGTAGAATGAGGTCAACTAGACTGTTATCTTTTGGTTATAATAGTCTGTGAATCTACAAGACAACAGGAAGTAATACCAAAGTGATGAAGAGTTGATTTACTGTATGTGATTTGTTTCAAAATACTCCAGGAATTTAAAAAAAAAAAAAGTGAAGGGTATAGAGGAAAATAATTGTCAAAATATTAATAACTGTTGAAACTAGGTACCTGGGGCTTATTATATTGTTTGTGGTATGTTTAAAATTTTTTTTTTTTTTTTTCTGAGATGGAGTCTTCCTCTTGTTGCCCAGGTTGGAGTGCAATGGCGTGATCTCAGATCACTGCAACCTCCGCCTCCTGGGTTCAAGCGATTCTCCTGCCTCAGCCTCCCCAGTAGCAGGGATTACAGGCGCCCGCCACCACGCCCAGCTAATTTTTATATTATTAGTAGAGATGGGGTTTCACTATGTTGTCCAGGCTGGTCTTGAACTCCTGACTTCGTGATTCTTCCACCTCAGCCTCCCAAAGTGCTGGGATTACAGGCATGAGTCACTGCGCCCAGCCAGAATTGGGATATATCTTTAAAAAGAAAAGAGCCTGGGCGCAGTGGCTCACGCCTGTAATCCCAACACTTTGGGAGGCCGAGGTGGGAGGATCACGAAGTCAGGAGATTAAGAACATCCTGGCCAACATGGTGAAACCCCATCCCTACTAAAATACATAAAATTAGCCAGATGTGGTGGTGTGCACCTGTAGTCCCAGTTACTTGGGAGGCTGAGGCAGGGGAATCACTTGAACCTGGGAGGCACAGTTTGGAGCGAGCCAAGATTGTGCCACTGCACTTCAGCCTGGGCGACAGAGCAAGATTCCATCTCAAAAAAATAAATTAAAAAATTGAAAAAGAAAAGAAAGGCTGAGTGCAGTGGCTCATGCCTGTAACGCCGGCACTTTGGGAGGCAAAGGTGGGCAGATCACTTGAGTTCAGGAGTTCAAAACCTGCCTGGGCAACATGGTGAAACCCTATCTCTAAGACAAATTAGCTGGGCATGGTGGTGCATGCCTTATAGTCCTAGCTACTTGGGAGGCTGAGGTGAAAGGATGGCTTGAGCCTGGGAGGCGGAGGTTGCTCTCCATCCTGGGTAAAAGAGCCAGACTCCATCTCAAAAAATAAATAAATAGAAAAAAGTTTCTTATAAAGATCCTCAGCAAAATATTTATGGATAGAACGATATAATTTCAGGTATCTGCTTCAAAACATTGTGGAGGATAGTTATTTTGTTTTGTTTTAGAGATGAAGTCTTGCTATGTTGCTCATGATGGACTTGAACTCCTGGGTTCAAGTGATCCTCCCACCTTGGCCTCCAAAAGTGTTGGGATTACAGGTGTGAGCCAGCATGATAAGCCAACTATGATTTTAGATGAAATAAGATTGGCCGAGAGTTGTTAACTGCTCTAGTTTAGTGACAGGTAGACAGAGGTTCATTATATTCTTCTCTCGCGTTTGAATTTGCCATAACAATTAAAAAAAAATCTACTTCACTTATAATACAAACAAAATTCCATTTAAATAAAGATGCTGTTGAGCACAACAAAAGCTCAGGGTAACAAAGCTATTTCTAAGTGTCAACATACTATAATAATCCTTTTTAAAATTAGTTACAATAAATCCTCTACCAGTAAGAGAACAATAAAATGTAGATGGAAGTAACCTTGTATCTGTCAACTTTATGACTTTGAATCTAAGGGGTTCATGCCAATTGTAGAATGTTTAAATGTTGGAGGGAGTATATTTTAGGAGTATTCAAATATGACAGATTGAGAGGGATCAATTTATTTCACATGCCTCATTAAGAGTAAAGTTAAGGCCTGGCGTGGTGGCTCACACCTGTAATCCCAGCACTTTGGGAGGCTGAGGCAGGTGGATCACAAGGTCAGAAGTTCAAGACCAGCCTGGCCAACATGGTGAAACCCCGTCTCTACTAATAATACAAAAATACAAAAATTAGCCAGGCATGGTGGCGTGCGCCTGTAATCCCAGCTACACGGGAGGCTAAGGTAGGAGAATAGCTTGAACCCAGGTGGCAGAGGTTGCAGTGAGCCAAGAAACCACCACTGTGCTCCAGCCTGGGACAGAGTAAGACTCCATCTCAAACAAAAAAAAAAGAGTAAAAAGAACCCGAGTCTGCTGTCTCTAAAATTTATGCTCTTTTAGCTGCATCAGTAATCATCCTCTTAATTCATTCTCTGACCCCATCTAGGTAATGAACGTACACTTACAAAAAAATCAAGTTGTCTTGAGCTGTGCCATTTCATAACCCTCTCTGCAAGTCCCATATAGCTCATCTTACTCCACAAATACAGAAACACATGGGGCTTTCTATTTTTTTTTTTTTTTTTTTTTTTTCAGATGGAGTCTCGATCTGTCATCCAGGCAGTAGTGGTGCGATCTTGGCTCACTGCAACCTCCGCTTCCCAGGTTCAAGCCATTCTCCTGCCTCAGCTTCCCGAGTAGCTTGGACTACAGGCGCTTGCCACCTCGCCCCCCTAATTTTTGTACTTTTAGTAGAGACGTGGTTTCACCATACTGGCCAGGATGGTCCCGAACTCCTGACCTTGTCATCTGCCTGCCTTGGCCTCCCAAAGTGCTGGGATTATAGGTGTAAGCCACTGCACCTGGCCTCCCTCCAGTTTTTTACAAAGCATCTAAACCAGCATTGTCTAATAGGAATATAATGTGAGTCACATATGTAATTTTAAATTTTCTATTCATTTTGCTTTTTTTTTTTTTTTTTTGAGAAACAGTCTCGCTCTGTTGCCCAGGCTGGAGTACAGTGGGATGATCTTGGCTCACTGCAACCCTCGCCTCCTGGATTCAAGCAATTCTCTGCCTCAGCCTCCCAAGTAGCTGGGATTACAGGCGCCCGCCACCACGCCCAGCTAATTTTTGTATTTCTAGTAGAAACGGAGTTTCACCATATTGGCTAGGCTGGTCTTGAACTCCTGACCTCGTGATCCACCCGCCTCGGCCTCCCAAAGTGCTGGGATTACATGCATCAGCCACCACGCCCGGCCTAATTTTGCTTTAAAAAACAAAATAAAAACAGGTGAAATTAGTTTTAAAATATTTTATTTAACCCAATATATCAAAAATGTCATTTCACCATGTAATCAATTTTTTTTTAAGACAGAGTTTCGCTCTTGTTGCCCAGGCTGGAGTGCAATGGCACGAACTCAGCTCACCGCAACCTCCACCTCCCAGGTTCAAGCGATTCTCCTTCCTCAGCCTCCTGAGTAGCTGGGATTACAGGCATGTGCCACCATGCCCGGCTAATTTTGTATTTTTAGTAGAGACAGGGTTTCTCCATTTTGGTCAGGCTGGTCTCGAACTCCCGACCTCAGGTGATCTGCCTGCCATTGCCTCCCAAAAGTGCTGGGATTACAGGCGTGAGCCACCGCTCCCAGCCGTAATCAGTATTTTTTTTTTTTTTTTTTTGATACGGAGTCTCGCTCTGTTGCCCAGGCTGGAGTGCAGTGGCACAATCTTGGTCACTGCAAGCTCCGCCTCCCGGGTTCACGCCATTCTCCTGCCTCAGTCTCCTGAGTAGCTGGGGCTACAGGCACCCACCACCATGCCTGGCTAATTTTTTGTATTTTTAGTAGAGACGGGGTTTCACCGTGTTAGCCAGGATGGTCTTGATCTCCTGACCTTGTGATCCGCCCGCCTCAGCCTCCCAAAGTGCTGGGATTACAGGCATGAGCCACCGCACCCGGCCTGTAATCAGTATTTGTAGATGATTAATTTTTCTGTACTAAGTCTTTGAAATCCAGTGTGTATTGTTCGTTCACAGCATATCTCAATGCAAATTTAATAATATATAATAGCTACATATGACTAGTGATTACAGTATAGGACAGCACGGGTCTAGATTCATTATCCTCCTCTCCAAGAGCACATTCAGGAACCTTCTGCCTCTAGCCCCAGAATACACCCAATTCCAAGCAGGCAATTGCTCCTTCTTGCTTTGTCCCCTTTGGGTGGGAAGGGGACTCCTATAGCGATAGGGAGTGTCTTTTATTCAGGAAAAAGAAAGGGAGCTGTGGGTCTAACTCCGTTTTTGAAGTTTGTCCAAGCTGCAGAAATCTTCCTGGTTACTGGACAAAGCGACTAAGAATTCCTATACTTTAACCCTAACGTTGAATCAAACTGGTCAGAATGAAATGAATTGTCTCAGTGTTAAAGCCAAAACTCAAAATTGAGGAGTCTTGCAATACCAAATTCACTGACTACTTTATTGTCACTTGTAAATCATAGTACAGGCAGGTCACAAAGTTTACCAGGCAGTATTCAAGTACATAACATTCTAGTTGTGTTTTTCTCCAGTTTCTGGGGTTACTGAAGAATTAGCCCTGGCATAGCTTATTACAAACTAACCATAATAGCAAACTTAAAAGTTCTAATATCACGCGTGGGCAACATACGAAGGCCTCTACAAAAAATTAAAAAATTAGCCGGGAGTGGTGGTGTGTGCCTGTAGTCCCAGCTACTCCGGAGGCTGAGGTTGGGAGGATAGCTTGAGCCAGGAAGGTAGGGGCTGTAGTGAGCTATGATCGCACCACTGCACTCCAGCCTGGGGGAGAGCAAGACTCTGTCTCAAAAAGTTCTATCTAAAAGGATTGCAGTTTATAGTATGTTATTCTCACTGCAAACCAAAAGGTTATTTTTTTCTTTTTTCCACTACTAGATAAATCTTTCTTAGCCTCACTTCACTTGTACAAGCCACCTGGGAGAAGTGGCCCTCAGGAAGATCCTAAAACCTATACACAAATACAACTTTTTCATTTCATTAATACATCAAGTTCATATAAGAGTGAAACAGGTAAAAGCAGCATCCCAAACTGCTTTCTCCTCGTACATGTCAGTTCCACGCTCTTCAGTCTCAAAGTCAGGGACTAGAGACCAATGTAATTATCCATACGTACCTGCCTTTGAGTGAACCTTCAATGCCAACTAGGAAGGGCGCTTCCAAAACGACGTTATTTGTAACTCCTAGGAAGACAAACACGGGTCAGAACCCATACTCTGCGGGCCTTGAAATGGAAAATCTCTCCTCTAGACAGACTCATCCTGGCCATAAATATCAGGAAACTCCCCGATTCCCTGCCCCATCCCCAGGCCAAGGAGTTATTTGCTTCCAAATTTTCATCCCGTTTTCTTCCCCAGGTGGTTCTCCGCCACCCGTGGAGAAAGCGGGAACACCCTCTCGGGCTAGCCTCTGCCTTTCCCGAACGCCTCACTGCACTCACTGGAGAAGACCACGGCCCCGAGGGACCGCGACAGGTCCCAGGCGAGGTGCACCGAGTCGGCGAGTACTGCGTGGCACTGTGCGCACTGGAACACAGCGCACCTCTCAGGCTGCAGCCAAGACGGCAGCTGCGGGCCGGAGGCCGGCTCCTCAGCCCCCAGCCCTGCGGGGCCGAGCGGCGAGGACCCCTTCAACACCTGCGTATCCCACTCCATGGAAGTCGTAGAAGAAGCTTCGTCAATCGCCCTCTCAGTGCCATCACAAAAGTCACCCCGGGGCGGCGTTGCACAATGCGAGCGATGCCGAAGCAGCTGAGCCGCCATCTTCCCGCAGCCACCGCCTTCGTTTCGAATACACGCCAGGCCCCGCCCCAAGCACAGCTCCTGCGTCCTCATTGGACATCGTGGGCAATCCAAGCACTGGAGTCCGAGTCCGCGCACTCGTTACCTGAACAGGCCTTACAGGCCGTTTGGCGCCTGCGTATTCCTGAGGTGTGAGAAAAGCGCGCGTCTGTTGGGACGGGAAATCAGCCTTTCTATTGGTCAGGGTTAGAAACCCCGCCTTTGAGGCGTTTTCAACCAATGGAAGCGCGGCATTCTTCATTTAAACTGTCTATAAATTTCTGCTTAGTCAAAGTTAAGAATGGCGCCAGGGATTTGAACCGCGCTGAAGAAGTTTGGTGATCCATCTTCTGAGTATCGCCGGGATTTCGAATCGCGATGATCATCCCCTCTCTAGAAGAGTTGGACTCCCTCAAGTACAGTGACCTGCAGAACTTAGCCAAAAGTCTGGGTCTCCGGGCCAACCTGAGGGTACGGCGCTAGCGGTGCAGGTCCCTGGGCGGGCGCGGCGGGAATAGCGGCCTCGGAGAGATGCGGTGCGAAGGGACCGAGAGGGAAGCCCGGGGACTGAGGCAGCTGTCCCTGCCCCTCGGGCGGTAGATGTGGTTCACGGTAGTCCCAGTTAGAACTCTGATAAACGGAAGAGGAACTGTAGTTTTCACCTCATTTTGAAGCTGGCTTGTCTGGGTGCTCACATGATAAGCTCTGTTCCGAGGGGTGGTTTATTGTTTTTTGTTTTGTTTTGTTTTGAAATTACTTTATACCTCTCAGGGCGTCGATTACGAAACGCAGGCCCAGAAAGCACAAGGGGTGTCGTTAATCGTTAGACAAGTAAATAATTGGCTCAGCTTCTGGAAAACCCCAAACAGACTTCAGTGATTTGTAATATTGCCGATAATCTCTTGAAACTTTATTGATGGACCTGTCAGGAAAAAAACAAATCGACTTTTAGGGGACCACCTCCTTGGGTAAACTTTTATAACTCAGCCCTGATCTAGTATAGTCATGTACTTATTGATGACTGTTGTGTTGATGGTCTCTATCAAAACCAGTAAGGTCTTTGACTCCGAGGCTACAAGATGTTTGGAGAGTTGGCCCGGCGCTGTGGCTCACGCCTGTAATCCAGCACTTTGGGAGGCCGAGGCAGGCGGATCACCTGAGGTCAGGAGTTCGAGACTCAGCCTGGCCATTAAAAAATTAGCCGGGCGTGGTGGCACACGCCTGTGATCCCAGCTTTTTGCCTGTGATCCCAGCTACTTGGGAGGCTGAGTGAGGCAGGAGAATCGCTTGAACCTGGGAAGCCGAGGTGGCAGTGAGCCAAGATCTCACCACCGCACTCCAACTTCGGTGACAGAGCGAGACTCAGTCTCAAACAAAACAAAAACAAACAAAAACAGGATGTTAGGAGATTTGGGGATTTAATGTAGGATAGCGGTTTTATATATTTTGTTAATAGTTGAGACTTCCCACATAATACTGCTGTATACTCTGGAGGTTTCTCCTGCAGGGTGTGATACAGTGAATAAATGCCTAAATCAATTGTCACAAATGTTTTTTTTTTATTTGTTTGTTTTTTCTTTGAGACCGAGTCTCGCTCTGTCACCCAGGCTGGAGTGCAGTGGCGCGATCTCGGCTCACCACAACCTCCGCCTCCCGGGTTCAAGCGATTCTCCTGCCTCAGCCTCCTGAATAGCTGGGATTACAGGCGCGTGTCACCACGTCCAGCTAATTTTTGTATTTTTGGTAGAGATGGGGTTTCACCATGTTGGTCAGGCTGGTCTCGAACTCCTGACCTCGTGATCCGCCCGCCTCAGCCGCTGAAGTGCTGGGATTACAGGCGTGAGCCACAGCGCCTGGCCTAAATTGTTTAAACAAAATAATCAGGGCCTAAGTGCCTGTTGGGGCTGAATGACCAAAGGGTTTTCCTTGGAGATATTTCTGGGATGTAGTGGTTAGTGGCTCCCCTACACTTCATAAACAAAGCCTTAATATCTCAGCCTAAATTCCTTAGGCTTTTTTGCTGCGTAGCTAGAATCTTTTATCCAAGGCTGCATCCCTGAACACTTGGCACTTTTATCTATCTTTGTCCCATTGCTCATTTTGACCCTCTGGCCTCAGATCACCTTCTTTCTCCTTTATCTGCCTGGCTGTGTGTGTGTGTGTGTGTGTGTGTGTATGTGTGTGTATTTTTAGTAGAGATAGGGTTTCGCCGTCTTGCCCAGGCTGGTCTTGAACTCCTGGGCTCAAGCGATCCTCCAGCCACGGCCTCCCAAAGTCCTGGGATTACAGGAGTGACCCACCACGCCTGGTCCATATCAAGTATTTATATGTGAATCAAGTATTTATAGGTGAAATGTTATGATACCTGTAAAATTTGCTGTAAAATACTCAAGGAAAAAGAGAGGGAAACTAGATGAAGTAAGAACAGAAGAATGTTAATAATTACTGAAACTGGAGATAGGTACATGGGGGGATTGCACTATTCTCTCTACTTTTTTAGGTTTGAAATTTTCCATAATAAGATGTTTTAAATTATTAACTTGGTACAACCCAAGAGCTCATTATTTATAATTTATAGTATATATAGTATTTATAATTTACAGTATATACTATATTTATATTTACTAGTATAAATATATAATGTATATACTAGTATCTATAAATATACTAGTATACTAAATATACTAAATACACTATAAAATATACTAAATATATAAATATACTATATAAATATACTAAAATACTATATTAATATACTATATATACTAGATAAATATAGTATACTATAAATATATAAATATACTAAATTTATATATTTAGCGTATTCAGTATTTAGTATACTAAATATACTATAAATATAAATATACTATAACATACTAAATATTATACTATATACTAAATATACTATATAATATACCAAATATACTATATTTTGATGTATACTAGTATATTTGTACTAGTAAAATTTATTTAAATTGTAGTGTTTCATTTTAATCAAATATTGATAATTTTACTAGTATGATATTATTAAAAATAAATTTATGGCCGGGCATGGCGGCTTGCATCTGTAATCCCAGCATTTGGGAGGCCAAGGCAGGTGTATCACCTGAGGTCAGGAGTTTGAGACCAGACTGGCCAGCATGGCAAAACCCCATCTCTACTAAAAATACAAAATTTAGCCAGGCGTGGTGGGGGGCACCTGTAATCCCAGCTACTCGGGAGGCTGAGGCAGGAGAATTGCTTGAACCCAGGGAGGCAGACGCTGCAGTGAGCCAAGATCACGCCATTGCACTCCAGCCTGGGCAACAAGAGTGAAACTCCGTCTAAAAATAATAATAGCAATAATAATAAATAAATATATAGGAGATAATATTAGCTCTTTTGAGAGACTTCTCTTAATGGTATAGCAATTTGAAGGAGCCGGTTATTAACGTTAGTGTGGCGACTGGTCCTTTTGTCACTCATGCCCTCACTTACTTTCTTTCAAGCTTAAATTACAAGCACTGGCACTATTTCCACTTCCTTGCACCTCCTTATACTCACCTGGGAAAACCCAAGCCTGATTAAACCCAGCTGTGTGCTTAATCTTTGCCTATACCTCTGCAGCTAACTGTAGTTGGAGAAAACACCTAACTTTGTTGAGCGAACTTATTTTAAATATGCAACTCTAAACCTTAATATGGGCATTTGATCTTCCTCCTTTTTTTTTTTTTTTTTTTTTTTTTGAGATAAGGTCTCGCTCTGTTGCCCAAGCTGCAGTGGCACAATCAGACCTCACTGCAGCCTCAACCTCTCAGGCTCAAGGCATCCTCCCACCTCAGCCTCCCAAGTAGCTGGGATTACAGGCACGTACCACCACACCTGGCCCATTTTCTTCTTAGTCATGAACTTTCCTACTTTTGAGGATAATTACTTTTTATCATCTTGACTCAACTTGGCTCCCTTCCTTCCCTTGATGACTTTACCTCATAGGTCATGGGAAAATAGATGCAATCAACAGAAAACTGCCTCATCGTTTAACCACCAAATCCCCTCCTTTTTTTTCTTTTTTTTTTGAGACAGGGTCTTGCTTTGTCAGCCAGCCTGGAGTTCTCTGGAGTGCAGTGGCATAATCAGGACTCACTGCAGCCTCAACCTCCAGGGCTCAAGCAATCCTCCCACCTCAGCCCCCTGAGTAGCTAGGACTACAGGCATGACCACCCTGCCTGGCCAATTTTTTTTTTTAATTTTAGTAGAGATGAGGTCTGACTATGTTGCCCTGTCTGGTCTCCAACTCCTGAGATTCAGCAATCCTCGTGCCTTGGCCTCCCAAAGTGCTGGGATTACAGGCATGAGCCCCTAGGCTTGGCCCCACCACCAAACCTTCTAGCCAACCTGCATCTACATCCGCATACTCTGCTTCTTTGCCTGTCTAAGGGCAACCTTTCCATTTATGCTGAAGATCCTGGGCCCTCTTGCTTCCCCTAGGACTACATGCCTACAATTAGAACCTCTCTCCTGCATTAATTTCTCCACTCTGCTAGCTTATTTGCCATAAGGCATGCAATCATGTTTTACTATCACCCATCTTTTAAAAAAATAAAAAAGCCAAAATCCTCTCCTGATCCCATGTCCTCATTCCATCTACTGCCCTATTTCTCTGTTCTTTTCTACTGAAATTGCTTTATTAAGGTCACCATCTTACAAAGCTTGTGTTCCCTCTCTCCCCTCACCTGTGCCTATCAGTAGCATTTGGCATGATTGAACATTCCCCTCTGCTCCAGCCACTTTCTGTTCTAGACTTTGATATTTCAGTCTGTCCTGCCTTACTAGCACTTCTTTCTAGTCTCCTTGGTTGGTTCTTCATCTGCCAGATCTCTAAATGTGGAGTGCCCCCAGGGCTCTCTTCCTGGCTGTCTTTTCTCTAACTGTGCTCTATCCCTCGGTGATCTTATCCACGCCATTTTTTTTTTTTTTTTTTTTGAGTCGCAGTCTTGCTCTGTCACCCAGGCTGGAGTGCAGTGGTGTAATCTCGGCTCACTGCAACCTCCACTTCCCAGGTTCAAGTGATTCTCCTGCCTCAGCCACCCGAGTTCCTGGGATTACAAGGTGCCTGCCACCATGCCCAGCTAATTTTTTTGTATTTTTAGTAGAGACAGGATTTCACCATGTTGGCCAGGCTGGTTTCAAACTCCTGACCTCAAGTGATCCACCTGCCTTGGCCTCCCAAAGTGCTGGGTTTACAGGCATGAGCAACTGCGTCCGGCCCATTCCCGTAAGTTAAAATTTACCCAAAAGCTAATGCCTCCCAAACCCACATCTCCAGTAGGACCTCTCTGTCCCCTAGGATGCTGACTCGTGTATTTAAGTAGATTTTCAACAACACAGTCAGGTCCAAGCATTGACAGTCTCTTCCCCATCTCAGTACATGGTTCAGGCCCAGTTTGGATCACCCTGGATTCCCCTCTTCTTCACCCACAGCCATCCATCCTTGTCAGCACCTCCTCCTAAATAGACCTGAAATCTGACCTCTGGGCACCATCTCCAATGCTGCAAACCTGTGCCACAGCACTCTCATCTCTTGACCACTGCCTCAGTCTCCCTACTGGGCTTCCTGCCTCAACTCTTACCTCACGAAATAGTGTTCTCTTGGTAGTTGGAGTGATATTTGAAACTTAGGGAAAAGAAAAAAAAGAGAGAGAGACCAGGCACAATGGCTCATGCCTGTAATCCCAGCACTTTGAGAGGCCGTGGTGGGTGGATCACTTGAGGCCAGGAGTTCGAGACCGG
The DNA here is from genome assembly GCF_006542625.1 of Nomascus leucogenys. Lineage (NCBI taxonomy): Eukaryota > Metazoa > Chordata > Mammalia > Primates > Hylobatidae > Nomascus > Nomascus leucogenys. The sequence continues at coordinate 60,085,979 of NC_044386.1, read as the reverse complement.
CCTGGCCAGCATGACAAAACCCCGTCTCTACTAAAAAAAAAAAAAAAAAAAAAAAAAAAAAAAAATACAAAAATTAGCCAGGCATGGTGGCATGTGCCTGTAATCCCAACTACTCGGGAGGATGAGGCACGAGAATCCCTTGAACCTGAGAGGTGGAGGCTGCAGTGAGCCAAGATCACAGCACTGCACTCCACCTTGGGCGACAGAGTGAGACTCTGTCTCCAAAAAAAAAAGAAACTTAGAACGTGTCTTTTTCTCCTCAGTGCCCTCCAATGACTTCCCTCACATCTAAAATAAAATCTAAACTCTTTCCAGTGTAATGAGAGAAACTTAGTTTGACCCCGATTTGGAGGGAAATTTTTTTAAAAAGAAAATAGCTAAAATTGGAGAGAAGGAAATTTCATTATGGGCCACATATTAGGTGATATTAGGAAATTATTGCTTTTTCTGAGTACACTAATGCATTAGAGGTTATGTGGGAAAATCTCTTCTTATATTTAGGAGATGTGGCTGATATATTTAGTGGTGAAGAATCATGATGTCTGGAACTTATTTTCAAATTCTTTCACAAGAAGTATATATTAATATAGAGAAACCAAATATGAGACAATGCAAATGATTGTTGAGTCTTGGTGGGAAATATGAGTGTTTATTACACTACTTCAACTTTTCTTTTTCTTTTCTTTTTTTTTTTTGAGACGGAGTTTCGCTCACCCAGGCTGGAGTGCAGTGGTATGATCTCAGCTCACCGCAACCTCCACCTCCTGGGTTCAAGCAATTCTCCTGCCTCAGCCTCCCAAGTAGCTGGGATTACAAGCATGTGCCACCACGCCCAGCTAATTTTGTATTTTTAATAGAGACAGGGTTTCTCCATATTGTTCAGGCTGGTCTGGAACTCCTGAACTCAGGTGATCTGACTGCCTCAGGCCTCCCAAAGTGCTGGGATTATAGGCGTGAGCCACCGCACCCAGCCTACTTTGACTTTTCTATAGGCCTGACGTTTTTTTCTAATAACAATTTAGGGGAAGAGATTAATTTTTTTTTTTTTTTTTTTGAGACAGTTTCGCTCTTGTCACCCAGGCTGGAGTGCAGTGGTGCAATTCCGGCTCACTGCAACCTCCACCTCCTGGGTTCAAGCGATTCTCCCGCCTCAGCCTCCTGAGTAGCTCAGACTACAGGTGCCCGCCACCACGCCCGGCTAATTTTTGTATTTGTTGCAGAGATGGGGTTTCACCCTGTTGGCCAGGCTGGTCTTGAACTCCTAACTTTGGGTGATATGCCCGCCTCGGCCTCCCAAAGTGCTAGGATTACAAGCATTAGTCACTGCACCTGGCCGAAATTCATAATTTTTGCTGTGGCCTTTACCTCTCTACTTGACCCAGCCTCTGGTCACATCTCTGATCTCCCTGCCCTCCATACACCTCAGTGTTCACCATACTCCTACTATAAGGGCAGTTTCTGTCTTTCAAATGGGTCCATCTCAGGGCTCCTGTTCTTGGTGCTAACTCTGCTTGGAGCGCTCTTCACCTGCTGCCTCTTTCCTCATTCACATCTCAGTTCAAGCTACCACCTCAGAGAGGCCTTTCCCAGCCATCCTAATTCAGGTAGCATCCCCACCCCACCCCAGTTGCCCAGTTTTATTTTTGCATCATAATACCTGATGTCACATCATTCATTTCCAGCTTTCTTGGGTAACAGACTGTTTCACCTCTGCTAGAAGATCCTGGAGGGCAATCACCTTGTCTGTTTAATTCATCACTCTCTAGTGTCTGGAACAGTGCCAGCACAATAAATGCTTGTTGAAGGAATACATGAATATATGCTGATAAGTAACATCTGCACCTTCAGCACAACTCTTGAACACCACCTCATATCATTCAACCTCCTTACTGGGTTCTGCCACAGGTGCCTCACTTCATGCATTTTTGTATGTTTGGTGAGATTTTGAAGATATATTAAGAGAGTATTAGAAAAATCAAGAATGCCTGAATTCTGCCCTGCCAATCATCCCCTTCCCAGAGAAAACCCCAAGGGTGGTTCAGGGAACAAGTAGAAAATAAGGTACCACTTTAGTACTAGCTGAAATGGTGCCTAATATCTCGATGCAGAGCATTCTGGTAAAGTGGATTGGAGACTGTGGCTAAGGCTTGCACCACAAGCAAAAGCTTGAGCACAAACCAAATTTCAGGATCTCTGCCATTCTCTACTGGACACATGGCCCATGATAAAAGGCGTGAGAAGAATAGAGCCAAACCTGGTGGCTGGGCCCACCTTGAGAAGGATGGCTCTGGCCCTCAACTGCATGGCTGGGTGGCAGAGGAAGAAAAAGAGAACCCAACCAAAAAACTTGACTTCTTTTTTTTAAAACGGAGTCTTGCTCTGTCGCCCAGACTAGAGTGCAGTGGCGTCATCTCCTCGGCTCACTGCAACCTTCGCCTCCTGGGTTCAAGCAATTCTCCTGCCTCGGCCTCCCAAGTAGCTGGGACTACAGGCGCACACCACCATGCCCAGCTAATTTTTGTATTTTTATTAGAGACAGGGTTTCACCATGTTGGCCAGGCTGGTCTAAAACCCCTAACCTCATGATCCACCTGCCTCGGCCTCCCAAAGTGCTGGAATTACAGGCATGAGCCACCCCGCTCAACCAAACTTGACTTTTAAATCACAGAAAAATGTAACCAATCAAATCAACATTCTTCTTTCAGGAAAGAACAAGAAGGGAGGTTTTCCTAGGCTGGGAAGAGAAGCTCAGTGTTCCCTCCCCACCGCAGAGACCTATAACCATCCCCCTAAGACCCCATCACCTTTTGCATTCCTTATCTTAGGGACCACACCACACTTCACCAGCTGTCCAAGCCAGAAACCTTGGCATAACAAAGCTTGCCTCTTCCTCAACTCTCATGTTCACACTGATTTCTCTTCCTAAGAAGGTTTTGACTTCATCCGTACTGCCTTAGCGCCCCCCCCACTCTAGTTCAGGCCACCGCATCTCTGGCTCATCCCCATCAAATGCATCTTGCACAATGTGCAGGTAGAGTAATCATTCTGAGTAATGCAAAATTGGTCATCCACTGCCTTGCTGCAAACTCTTCAGAGATTGCCCTTTTCTCTGAGGGTAAAGTTCATACTCTTTAAAGGCTTACAAGGCCTGGTAACATCAGGGCCCTGCTCACTTTCCCAGCATTGTCTCTCCTACTATATCCTACAACAGCTCCATGTTCCAGCCACACTGAACTTAAGTTCTGCAGACTCCACCCTCGTTGCCTTGCTGTGCCATTCCTCTACCTGTTTCTCTACATTCTCTCCTTTTCATCCTTCAGATCTCAGCAATTAGAGACATCACATCTTTATCTGAGAACTGCCCTGTGCAGATGCTTGCTGAAGTGTAACCTGGCAGTCCCAGCTTTGATGGCCATGCTTACCTATGTTCTTGTGACAGCCTGAGCCTCCTAGCGTGGGCATTTACCCCACTGTATTGCAATTGCCTCTTTCCTTGTCTAACTTTCCCACTCAGATGTGAAATTCCTTAGAGCAGAGACCCATTCTTTCTAAGTAATGGTTCTAGTCCTATGGTCTGACCAGAGTACATTTAATAAATACAAGAACAGCAAAAAATGTTCAAGGTATCTTCCTTGTTTATTTGACTTTTGGCTCTAATAATAAGGTCCCTCTTGCAGGCAGACAAGTTGTTAAAAGCCTTGAAAGGCCACATTAAACATGAGGCAAGAAAAGGAAATGAGAATCAGGTGAGTAATGTTTTTCATGTTTACCTGTTAGCTAGCAAAACAATATTTGGTTAATGGTCAATTAACACACAACTAGTGATGATTTAAGACATGCTGTTGGCCGGGTGTGGTGGCTCACGCCTATAATCCTAGCACTTTGGTAGGCAGAGGCAGGTGGATCACTTGAGTCCAAGAGTTCGAGTCTAGCCTGGCCAACATGGTGAAACCCCGTCTCTACTAAAAATACAAAAATTAGCCAGACATGGTGGCGGGAGCCTGTAATCCCAGCTACTCAGGAGGCTGAGACAGGAAGAATTGCTTGAACCCGGGAGGCGGAGGTTGCAGTGAGCCAGGATCGTGCCACTGTACTCCAGCCTGGGTGACAGAGCAAGACTCCGTTCTAAAAAAAAAAAAAAAAAAAAAAAAAAAAAAAATGCTGTTTATTAAAAAAGAGATCATTATTGGTAATAGTGCCAAGGACTGAATCCTTTCAGATTAACTATCTGCTGTTGTGAATGGTGAAACTGTTTTGCACCAAGTAATCTGTTGAATAACATGTTTTTACACAAATACAAAGCCTGAGTACTAGTTGCCAAATATTACGAGAGATGGCATGATTTGAGTAGACAGGGAACTGGATTTGAAATCAGAAACACCTTGGTCAAGTACCAGCTCTCATTTATTTCTCTGCAACATTAGAAAACTCAAACTCCTCTTCTTTAAAATGGAAATAATATCTGTTCTGCTGAACTGAGTGTTGTGAGCATCACATGAAGTAGGGATTGTGAAAGTGACTTGTAAGCTATAAAACACTGCTGATGGCTGATAGGAGTTGTCATGGCTGCTTCAGACCCACATCAAAGATTTTTGATAAGGCATGACTCCTAAACGGATGAATGAGTGCTCCATTAGAGCCAAGATTGTTTTATTCTTTTTGTTGTTGTAGTTGTTGAGACAGAATCTTGCTGTCATCCAGGCTGGAGTGCAGTGGTGTGTTCTCAGCTTGCTGCAACCTCCATCTCCTGGGGTCAAGCAATTCTCCTGCCTCAGCCTCCTGAGTAGCTGGGATTACAGGCATGCACCACCAGGCCTGGCTAATTTTGTATTTTTAGTAGAGACAGGGTTTCTCCATGTTGGTCAGGCTGGTCTCAAACTCCCGACCTCGGGTGATCCCCCGACCTTGGCCTCCCAAAGTGCTGGGATTACAGGGGTGAGCCACTGTGCCCGGCCCTTTTTTTTTGTATATTTAGTAGAGATGGGGTTTTCACCATGTTGGTCAGGCTGGTCTCAAACTCCTGACTTCAGTTGATCTACCTGCCTCAGCCTCCCAAAGTGCTGGGATTACAGGTGTGAGCCACCACACCTGGCGTCAAATTTATTTTTGATTCCAGGCTTTAATTAACTGAAAATAGACAAGAACTATTTTTGAATTCTAGCTTTAAAAGTTTCTATATCAATGAATTTCTTTTTTATGATTATAGATACATGATTGTAGTGCCATTTGAAATTAAAATTATAGGCCAGGTGCAGTGGCTCACACCTGTAATCCCAGCACTTTGGTAAGCTGAGACGGGTGGATCACTTGAGGTTAGGAGTTTGAGACCAGCCTGGCCAACATGGTGAAACCCCATCTCTACTAAAATACAAAAATTAGCTGGGCATGGTGGCGCACACCTGTAGTCCCAGCTACTCAGGAGGCTGAGGCAGGAGAATCACTGGAATCCATGAGGCAGATGTAGTGAGCAGAGACCAAACCATTGCACTCCAGCCTGGGAGACAGAATGAGACTCCATCTCAAAAAAAAAAACAACAATAAAAAATTGTCTCTTTATATTCAGCAACATGTGTAACTCAAAGGTACTGCTTCTAGGTTGGTGCAAATGTAATTGTGGTTTTTGTCATTACTTTAAAAATTGACAAAAACCAGGCCAGGCGCGGTGGCTCACACCTGTAATCCCAGCACTTTGGGAGGCTGAGGCAGGTGAATCATGAGGTCAAGAGATCAAGACCATCCTGGCTAACATGGTGAAACCCCGTCTCTACTAAAAATACAAAAAATTAACCAGGCGTGGTTGTGGGCGCCTGTTGTCCCAGCTACTCAGGAGGCTGAGGCAGGAGAATGGCGTGAACCCAGGAGGCGGAGCTTGCAGTGAGCCGAGATCATGCCACTGCACTCCAGCCTGGGTGACAAAGCAAGACTCCATCTCAAAAAAAAATGACAAAAACCAAGCCGGGCATGGTGGCTCACGTCTGTAATACCAGCACTTCGGAAGGCCAAGGTGGGTGGATCACCTGAGGTCAGGATTTCAAGACCAGTCTGGCTAACATGGCAAAACACTGTCTTTACTAAAAATACAAAAATTAGCCAAGCATGGATGCACACAGCTGTACTCCCAGCTACTTGAGAGGATGAGCCAGGAGAATTATTTGAACCTGGGATTCAGATGTTGCAGTGAGCCAAGATTACGCCACTGCATTCCAGCCTAGGCAACAGAATGAGACTCTGTCTCCGAAAAAAGAAAAAAAAACACCGCACTTACTTTCGCACCAACCTAATACATGGAAACAGTTTCTCTTACTTTTTTTTTGAGACAGGGTCTCACTCTAACCCAGGCTGGAGTGCAATGGTGCAATCAGGGCTCACTGCAGCCTGGACCTCCCAGGCTCAAGCGATGCTCTTGCCTCGCTCCCCTGAGTAGCTGGGACTACAGCTGTGTATCACCAGTCCTGGCTATTTTTTGTATTTTTAGTAGAGACGAGGTTTCACAATATTGCCTGGGCTGGTCTCAAACTCCTCGGCTCAAGTAGTTTGCCTACCTCTGCCTCCCAAAGTGCTGGGATTACAGATGCTCTGCCAGTTTCTCCTCTTTTACTTTCTTCTCCATGACTGTCAGGGAGTTGGAAAGTGGGATCCAGATCACATTTTTCTATTCTCATGTAAAAACCCCTGCTTCTTTTTTAGCTCATCTTGAAAAGGCCAAAGATAAAGGGAAAAAAAAACTCTGCTCCTTTGAAATTTATGATCACCTATTTTTTTTCTTTCTTTTTTTTTTTTTTTTTTGTCTGAGTTTCACTCTTGCTGCCCAGGCTGGAGTGCAATGACACGATCTCGGCTCACCGCAACCTCCACCTCCTGAGTTAAAGCGATTCTCCTGCCTCAGCCTCCCAAGTAGCTAAGATTACAGGCATGCGCCACCACACCCAGATAATTGTGTATTTTTAGTAGAAACGGGGTTTCACCATGTTTGTCAGGCTGGTCTCAAACTCCCAACCTCAGGTGATCCTCCCACCTCGGCCTCCCAAAGTGCTGGGATTCCAGGGGTGAGCCACCGCATATGCTTACCTATTTTAATCTCCCATCTGCTGAGCTCCTAGTTACTCTCTAGTGTTCTCTGTCTCATTGTCATCATTTCCTCATGTCCTCATCTTATTTTGGACAAGTTCAAAGGTCCATCTGGATGTCTCTTCTTACTACTGTGGCCTCCTTGTCCCTTAATGCTAGTGATCTTTGTTTTTGCTCTTGATCAGCCATCTACTTCTCTGGGCATATCCTGGACCTTACATCACTTGGAACTATTCTGCTTCTGTAATATTTCACCTCTGGTTAAGGCCTTTTATTCTTTTTTTTTTTTTTTTGAGATGGAGTCTTGCTCTATCGCCCAGGCTGGAATACAGTGGCACGATCTCGGCTCACTGCATCCAACTCCCCAGCTCAAGCAATTCTCCTGCCTCAGCCTCCTGAGTAACTGGGATTACAGATGCACACCACCATGCCCAGCTAATTTTTGTGTTTTTAGTAGAGTGGAGGTTTTACCATGTTGGCCAGGCTGGTCTTGAACCCCTGACCTCAAGTGATATGCCCACCTTCGCCTCCCAAAGTGATGGGATTATAGGCGTGAACCACCACACCCAGCCAGTCCTTCTATTCTTTAAGCTTTATTCTTTCATTCCCAACAGACATATTTTGTACTTTTTTATATTTTTTTCTTAATTATTTTTGAGATGGGGTCTCACTCTGTCAACCAGGTTGGAGTGCAGTGGCATAATCGGCTTGCTTCAGACTTGACCTCAAGCAGTCCTCCCACTTCAGCCTCATAAGTAACTGGAACTGCAGACACACTCACTACACCTTGTTACTTTTTAAAAAAAATTTTTGTATAGACTGGGGTCTCATTATGTTGCCTAGGCTGGGGAACTTTTTAAAAATACTGATGGCTGGGTGCAGTTGCTCACAGCTGTAATCCCAGCACTTTGGGAGGCCGAGGCGGGCGGATCACGAGGTCAAGAGATCGAAACCATCCTGGCCAAAATGGTGAAACCCCATCTTTACTAAAAATACAAAAATTAGTCAGGCATGGTGGCATGCACCTGTAGTCCCAGCTACTCGGGAGGCTGAGGCAGGAGAATTGCTTGAACTCAAGAGCTGGAGGTTGCAGTGAGCCGAGATTGTGCCATTGCACTCCATCCTAGGCAACAGAGCCAGACCCCGTCTCAAAAATAAATAAATAAATAAATAAATAAATAAATAAATACTAATGTATGGCCAGGCACAGTGGCTCACGCCTGTAATCCCAGCACTTTGGGAGGTCAAGGTGGGTGGATCATCTGAGGTCAGGAGTTCAAGACCAGCCTGGCCAACATGGTGAAATCCCGTCCCTACTAAAATACAAAAATTAGCTGGGCATGGTGGCATGTACATGTAATCCCAGCTAGTCATAAGGCTGAGGCAGGAGAATTGCTTGAGCCTGGGAGGCGGAGGTTGCAGTGAGCCGAGATTACACCACTGCACTCCGGCCTGGGCGACAGAGCTGGACTCTGTCTCAAAACAAAAAAAATACTGATGATAGACCTCACTAAACCCCAAGCCAAATAAATAGACTATCAAGGGATGGCCTGTGGCCATAATAGTGAAATAGACATCTGGTCTGTAATCAGTCTACCAGATATCTCCTACCCTCTAAAATATTGGAAGATTTCTCATTAAGGAAATTAAATAGTTATCAGACAAAGGTTCCTGCCTTTGGGCATTCAAGGAACCACCAGCATAATGGCCTCCTCCCTACCCAAGGAATCCTGCCAAATAACACACATTTCCTGCACATTCCAGCTCCTAATGAGGTTTTTCCTGATTTGCTATGAAATATGAATAGACATGGCCGGGCGCGGTGGCTCACGCCTGTAATCCCAGCACTTCGGGAGGCTGAGATGGGTGGATCACGAGGTCAACAGATCGAGACCATCCTGGCTAACACGGCGAAACCCCGTCTCTACTAAAAATACAAAAAATTAGCCAGGTGTGATGGTGGGCGCCTGTAGTCCCAGCTACTCAAGAGGCTGAGGCAGGAGAATGGCGTGAACCCAGGAGGTGGAGCCTGCAGTGAGCCAAGACCACGCCACTGCACTCCAGCCTGGGCAACAGAGTGAGACTCCGTCTCAAAAAAAAGAAAATGGACTGGGCATAAAGGCTCACGTGTAATCCCAACATTTCGCGAGGCCAAGGCAGGCGGATGACTTCAGCCTAGGAGTTTACAACCAGCCTGGGCAACATAGTGAGACCCTATTTCTACAAAATTAAAACAATTAGCTAGGTGTGGTAACACATACCTGTGGACCCAGCTGATTGGGAGGCTGAGGCGGGAGGGTCAGTTGAGCTTGGGAAATTGAGGCTGCAGTGAACTTAGATCAAGCCGCTATAATCCAGCCTAGGCAACAGAGCAAGACCTTGTCTCTTAAAAAGAAAGAAAGAAAGAAAATATGACCCTAAAGGAAATGAAGATAATACAAAATATAACTCCTGGCTTAGCCTCCTGAGTAACTGGGATTACAGGCACATGCCACCACGCCTGGCTAATTTTTGTATTTTTAGTAGAGACAGGGTTTCACCGTGTTGGCCAGGCTGGTCTCGAACTCCTGACCTCAGGTGATCCACCAGCCTCGGCCTCCCAAAATGCTGGGGTTACAGGTGTGAGCCACTGTGCCCGGCTTAATAAATTTTTCATAATTTTAAGTAGAGATGGGGTTTTGCCATGTTGCCCAGGCTGGTCTCAAAGTCCTCGGCTCGAGTGATCCACCTGCCTCAGCTTCCCAAAGTGCTGGGATTACAGGTGTGAACCACTGCACCTGGCCCAATTTCTGTATCTATTCACACTAAAATAACTTTGAATGCTTTCCTACCCTAATTTATTAATTTGAGTTGCTAAGCGTGATTATTTCTTTTTAAATACTCTATAAGGGTTTGTTTGTTTTTGAGACAGAGTTTCGCTCTTGTTGCCCAGGCTGGAGTGCAATGGCGCCATCTTGGCTCACTGTAACCTCCCCTTCCTGGTTCAAGTGATTATCCTGCCTCAGCCTCCCAAGTAGCTGGGATTACAGGCATGCACCACCATGCCTGGGTAATTTTCTATTTTTAGTAGAGATGGAGTTTCACTATGTCAGCCAGGCTGATCTCAAGCTGACCTCAGGTGATACATTCACCTCGGTCTCCCAAAGTGCTGGGATTATAGGCGTGAACCACTGTGCCTGGTCTAAATACTGTATAATTCTTGTCTTTGCCTACAATTTACCGCTAGAGAGTTTTAAATTTTTTCTTTTGCATATGTAATATGTTTTTTATTCTGTCTAAATTCTGATTCTTCCTGAGCATTATAACTAGACATAGCACATAGCAGATTAATACCTCTCTTTTCAGGATGAAAGGCAAACTTCTGCATCCTCTTGTGATGAGACTGAGATACAGATCAGCAATCAGGAACAAGCTGAGAGAGAACCAATTGGTCATGTCACCAAAACAAGGAGAAGGTGCAAAACTGTCCGTGTGGACCCTGACTCACAGGTGAATGGAAATATACAAACTGAAAATATACCACCTATGCCAAAATTGGCATACTTTTAGGGAGCTTTCTTTTTAAATTCCCATGTGATGTCATGTGTTTGTAAGCTTACTGTGTGCTGTAAGCTCCATGAAAGCCCAGACCCGAGTCCAGCTGCTCATCACTGCATCCCAGGGCTTGGGCCTCAGGAAGCACTTTTTAAGTATTAAGCTCACATTAAATATTTGTTGTATAAATAGGAACATTCATTGAGTGTTCACTTAAGTGAGGTGTAGTAGGAAGGAAAGAGAAACAAGCACTAAATGTGCTTTTTGTTGTTTTTTCATTTGTTTAAATTCTCCTTCCTACCTTGTCCCTGGCCTGGTGATCACCCTGTACTTAGTCTTTCAGCAGTGTGATCACATGATTAGCAAGGGGCTTCCCTCGCTTGCTTTCAGTAGACTCTAGTTTTATTCTTTTATCTTATCCTTTCATTCAAATGTAATTTTTATAAAACACAGTCTTTTTTTTTTTTTTTTTTTTTGAGACAGAGTTTCACTCTTGTTGCCCAGTATGGAGTGCAATGGCACCATCTCAGCTTACTGCAACCTCCACCTCTCAGGTTCAAGCAATTCTCCTGCCTCTGCCTCCTGAGTAGCTGAGATTACAGGTGGCCACCACCACGCCCAGCTAATTTTTGTATTTTTAGTAGAGACGAGATTTCACCATGTTGGCTGGGCTAATCTTGAACTCCTGACCTCTGGTGCTCTACCCCCCTCGGCCTCCCAAAGTGCTGGGATTACAGGTGTGAGCCACCATGCCCAGCCCTGAAACAGTCTTAATTTTCTTTTCTATGTTCATATTGTTGCAGTAAACTGAGGAACGGAGAGACTAATACGGAGTACAGGAGGATTTGTTTATTTTAGGCACGGACCGGCTCAGAAGATTCACATCTAAAAGCTGAGCCTTGAACAAAGACTGAGCGGATTTTTATAAGTGGCTTTACAGAAGCAAAATAAAAGCAATTAATCATACAGTAACAGGTTACATAATCTATAGCATAACATAACTTGTGACTTAGCCAGTGGCTTTGTACCTGCATTAAAAGAAAAACAAGAACTGGCTAAATACAGACATTTGTAAAACATAATCATGCTTAAGAAGCCCGGGAAAAGAGTAACAGTAAAAGGACTTGTCTTTCTCTTTTTTTTTTCTTTCAACTTTGCTCTGGAACCAGGGGTCGGTGGGAGGGTGGTGTCTGGAGCTTATTCCTTTGGCCTTGGCTATTTGGACAGCGTTATCTTCTAACTGTCTTCAAAGTGAGCCGCTAGGCAGAGGAAAACTTGTTCTTTTCTTTTTAACTCTTGCCTTGCCACATTCTGGGCCTTAGTTTTTACTTTTCTTGGAGTGAATAAATGCAGTACTTATTATTTAAATTTCTGCCTCAATATAGTCACTTGCTCAATAGACTATCTAGGTTTCTTCATTTGTCCTTGCTAGGAGAGCTAATCTTGCCATTTCTATTTTCCTCTTAATGTGCCCTAGTATCTCTTGTTCTCAAATTTACATTCTCATGACACTTGATAAGGCAGAGAACCAAATCTGCCACCAAAAATCTCATTCTCCTACTTTTCTTCCTTTAACCCCTTTTCCCCCTCACTTTGGTGCTTATCTTTGGAAGGCAGCAATTACTTCTTATTTGTCATCGAAATCTTTTATTTCCTTTTTAAATTTGTAGCAGAATCGTTCAGAGATAAAAATAAGTAATCCCACTGAATTCCAGAATTATGAAAAGCAGGAAAGCCAGGATCTCAGAGCTACTGCAAAAGTTCCTTCTCCACCAGACGAGCGCCAAGGAGCTGAGAATGCTGTTTCCTCAGGTAAACGTGGAATAAATGGTATGCCAAGTAACTTTAAAAACCAAAATTGCTAGAAATAGCCAAGTACATTAGTTTCCTAGGACTGTCGTGACAAAGCACCACAAACTGGGCAGCTTAGAACAACAGAAATTTACTCTTTCATAGTTCTAGAGGCTGGAAGTTCAAAAACAATGTGTCAGCAGGACCATGCTTCTCTGAGACTCTGGGTGGAATCCTTCCTTGCCTCTGACTACTTTGCGATGGCTGTAGACGCCTAGTGTTCCTTGGCTTGCAGCTGCATCATATCAGTCTCTGGCTCTGACAGCTCATGACATTCTCTCTCTGTCTTCTTAGTAGGACACCAGTCATATTGGATTAGGATCCACCCAAATAGGCCAAGCATAGTGGCTGGTGCCTATAATCCCATTACTTTAGGAAGCCAAGTCAGGAGGATTGCTTGAGCCTAGGAGTTCAGAACCAGCCTTGGCAACATGGCGAGACCCTGTCTCTACAAAAAGTCAAAAGAATCAGCCAGCCATGATGGTGCACACCAGTGGTCCCAGCTACTCAGGAGGCTGAGGTGAAAGGGTCGCTTGAACCCAGGAGGTTAAGGCTGCAGTGGGCCATCTTCATACCACTTCACCCCAGCATGGACAGAGTGAGACCCTATCTCAAAAAATTGAAAGAACATCCAAATGATGTCATTTTAACCTTAATACATCTGAAAAAGAATTCCTATATCTAAATAAGTTCATATGACAGGTACCAGTGGTTAGGACTTCAGCATATCTTTTAGGGGGCCACAATTCAACCCATAGCACCATGTTATAGAATTTCTTTTTTTTTTTTTTTTTTAGACAGAGTCTTGCTCTGTCGCCCAGGCTGGAGTGCAATGGTACGATCTTGGCTCACTACAACCTCCGCCTCCTGGGTTCAAGCGATTCTCCAGCCTCAGCCTCCCAAAGTGCTGAGATTACAGGCGTGAGCCACTGCACCCGGCCTTCCTTTTGCTTTCTTTTGCCTACTAAACCTCTGCTCCTAAAAAATAAAAAATAATAATAATAAATAAATGAAAATAAAATATCTCAGTATTAGTTTCACCTGGGCAAATCTGCTAGGGCCCTGAGCCTTGCCAGAGGAGAAGTTAGAGAGATTGGGAGAGGATAATTCATTCCAGTATTGACCAAGCAGTTAAATCTGGAATTTCTAATCCTGAGCCTTCTCATTTTCCCTAAAACTTTGAGTGCCATACTGAATCTAGAAAATTACAGGATTCCTTGGGTCTGAGATGGGCTTGGGAAACTTCAGTTTTTAACAAGTCTCCCAGGTAATTTTTATTTATTTATTCATTTATTTATTTATTTATTTATTTTTGAGACAGGGTCTTGACTGCAGCCTCAGCCTCCTGAGTAGCTGGGACTATAGGCATGCACCACCATGCCCGGCTAATTTTTGTATTTTTAGTAGAAACGGGGTTTCACCATGTTGCCCAGGCTGGTCTCAAACTCCTGAGCTCAAGTAATCTGCCCACTTCAGCCTCCTAAAGTGCGGGATTACAGGTGTGAGCCACCATGCCCAGCCAACATTTTTTAATACAGGCCAGTTTTTTGTCCTCTAAGTTGGTTTGTCTAATATGTTCTCATGTTTAGAATTAGACTATGGGCTGTTGGCAGGAATCCCACAGAGCAATGCTGTTGCTTCCTCAGTAAGCACCCTAGGAGGCACAAGTGCTGGTTTTTCCTATGGCTAGTCATGTTAACTTCCATCAGTTGGTTATGGTGGTGTCTGCTAGGTTGTTCCTTTGTGAAGTTACTCTTTTACCACTTGGAATTAGTAAGTATCCTGTGGAGAGTTACTCTGCATAAATATCCTTTCTTTGTTTGTTTTGTTTTGTTTTGAGACAGAGTCTCTCTCTGTTGCCCAGGCAGGAGTACAGTGACAGGATCTCAGCTCACTGCAACCTTTGCCTCCCAGTCTCAAGCAATTCTACTGCCTCAGCCTCCCAAGTAGCTGGGATTACAGGTGTGCACCACCATGCCTGGGTAGTTTTTGTTTTCTCAGTAGAGACAGGGTTTTGCCATGTTAGCCAGACTGATCTCGAACTCCTAATCTCAGGTGATCTGCCCACTTTGGCCTCCCAAAGTGCCAGGATTACAGGCATGAGCCACTGAGCCCTGCCAAATATCCTGTTTCTCATGAAACTTTCACCTTCTGGTTTTATAGCCAAAGTCTAAGCAGAAGCCCCTGCGACCATTCCAACTCTGACAGAACATTCTTTTGCCTTGTTTTACGGATACATTGAGGAAACTTAAGGATGAGAACTTTAGAAATGGTATTTCTTGGAAACCCACTTGCTTGTAAATTAGTGGTTGAAAGAAAAGAAAAAAATAATTAAAAAGAGATGAAAGCTCATTGCATATTTTTAAAATAGATTGCCTGAAGTTGAAAAAGATGTAAGATTGAGGCTTTCTTATATTTGTAAGATTAGACTCATAGCTCTATAGCATATTATACAGGGCCCTTTATGGTTTAACCCGCTACCTGTCCTATTCTCAATGTCCTCCACTCCCTCTTATGCACCCTACACTTCAGCAATTTCAGCCTACCTCAATTTCTCTGAATGTCATTATTTCCACTGTACTACAGCTTTATATATCACTATTGTTCCCTCTGCCTGGAATGGTTCTTTTCCATCCTTACCTGATAAATTCCATTAAGGTCAAAAAAATAAAGAAACGACAGAATTTGGAAAATGATTATGGTAAGTGGGAAAAAATACCTAACCTAATATATACCATAATTTCAACTGAAGTTAAAAAAGATAATAATAAGCTGGCTACAGTGGCACATGCCTGTAGTCCCAGCTACTCAGGAGGCTGAAGCAGAAGTATCTCTTGTGCCCTGGAGTTTGAGGCCAGCTGGGCAACATAGTGAGACCTTGTCTCTTAACAGAAGCAAACAGGCCAGGCGCAGTGGCTCACACTTGTAATCCTAACACTTTGGGAGGCCAAGGTGGGTGGATCACCTGAGGTCAGGATCGAGACCAGCCTGGGTAACATGACAAAACCCTGTGTCTACTAAAAATATAAAAATTAGCTGGGTGTGGTGGCTCACACTTGTAATCCCAGCTACTCAGGAGGCTGAGGCAGGAGAATCTCTTGAACCCTGGAGGCGGAGGTTGCAGTGAGCCAAGATCGTGCCACTGCACTCCATCCTGGGTGACAGTGTGAGTCCATCTCAAAACAAACAAATGACCACAACCAAAATAAGTGTAAGAAGCAGAGGACCAGAGGAAATATGCCAGACAATGGTGTTTTCTTTGGCTGATTGGATTACGTGACTTTTATCACTTTAGTTGTAACAATATTATGTTCATAATAAAAACTGAAAAAAATTTTTAACTGATATATATATGTTTAAATTTAATTTATATTAAATAATTTTTTAATAATAGAGACAGGGTCAGGGCAGGGCGCGGTGGCTCGCTCCTGTAATCCCAGCACTTTGGGAGGTCGAGGTGGGCAGATCACGAGGTCAGGAAGTGGAGACCATCCTGGCTAACACGGTGAAACCCTGTCTCTACTAAAAATACGAAACAATTAGCTGGGTGTGGTGGCAGGCGCCTATAGTCCCAGCTACTCGGGAGGCTGAGGCAGGAGAATGGCTTGAACCCGGGACGTGGAGCTTGCAGTGAGCCGAGATCACGCCACTGCACTCCAGCCTGGGTGACAGAGCAAGACTCCATCTCAGAAAAGAAAATAGAGACAGAGTCTTTCTGTGTTGCCCAGGCTCATCTCAAACTCCTGGGCTCAAGCCATCCACCCACCTCAGCCTCCCAAAGTGCTGGGATTACAGGCATGAGCCACTGCACCTGGCCAACTTTCTGTATTTTTATTTTATGTATTTATTTATTTTTTTTGAGACAGAGTCTCACTTTGTTGCCAGGCTGGACTGCAGTGGCGCAATCTCAGCTCACTGCAACCTCCACCTCCTGGGTTCAAGCGATTCTCCTGCCTCAGCCTCCTGAGTAGCTGGGATTACAGGCACGCCCCACCACGCCCAGCTAATTTTTGTATTTTTAGTAGAGACAGGGTTTCACCATGTTGGCCAGGATGGTCTCAATCTTTTGAACTCATGATCCACCTGCCTCGGCCTCCCAAAGTGCTGGGATTACAGGTGGGAGCCACCACGGTGCCTGGCCAACTTTTTGATATGTTTATATAACTTCTCCATAGGCGTCAGAAAATTTCTGAATGCCTACTTGAAGCATATGACCTGTAATCGTAGGAATGCTGTAACTAATTCTTTGTGCTCCTTATGTGCTGTTTCTACCACCATCTTGACAGAGCCCACCATGTGAAAATGCTCTGTTAACTTACACATTATTTTTTTTTTTTAGAGATGGAGTCTCACTCTGTTGCCCAGGCTGGAGTGCAGTGGCGCGATCTCGGCTCACTGCAAGTTCCGTCTCCCAGGTTCACGTCATTCTCCTGCCTCAACCTCCCAAGTAGCTGGGACTACATGCACCCGCCACCATGCCTGGCTAACTTTTTGTATTTTTAGTAGAGATGGGGTTTCACTGTGTTAGCCAGGATGGTCTCCATCTCCTGACCTCGTGATCCACCCGCCTTGGCCTCCCAAAGTGCTGGGATTACAGGCGTGAGCTACCGTGCCCGGCCACATATTTCTTAATGAGAACTTTTTTGAAATCCTTCATTATTTCTGTGTCTTTGGATTTAGGTAACAGAGATTCAAAGGTACCTTCAGAAAGAAAGAAATCTCTCTACACAGATGAGTCATCCAAACCTGGAAAAAATAAAAGAACTGCAATCACTACTCCAAGTAAGTTTTGTAGACAAAGCCATAATAGGTAATTGTTGCCCCACTTTGGACTGATGTTGGACTGGAACAGCTAAAAGCATAGAGGCTGGAACCAGTTTACATTCTAGTTCTCTCGTCTTTTAGGTTTGAGATCTTGGGGAACTTACTCATCCTCAATAAACTCACTTCCTCAGTGCAAAGTGGAAATAGTTATACTATAGTACCTATTTCTTTTTTTTTTTTTTTTTTTGAGACAGAGTCTTGCTCTGTCGCCCAGGCTAGAGTGCAGTAGCGTGAGCTTGGCTCACTGCTCCCTCCGCCTCCCAGGTTCAAGCGATTCTCCTGACTGAGCCTCCCTAGTAGCTGGGACTACAGGTGTGCTCCACCACGCCCAGCTGATTTTTGTATTTTCAGAAGAGATGGGGTTTCACCATGTTGGCCAGCATGGTCTCGATCTCTTGACCTTGTGATCTGCCTGCCTCGGCCTCCCAAAGTGCTGAGATTCCAGGCATCAGCCACCCTGCTTGACCTATAGTACCTATTTCATCAGGTTGATAGATACGTAAATTGAGAATACTTTTTCCACTACTGCTTCCCTATCACAGCAAATAGCATGCAGCAAGGATTCAATAAACAACTGATGAATGAATGTACAAACTACTTGGTACAATGCCTACCTTCTAATGAAAGTCTAAATTATTCTGTTTTTGGACATGTAATTCTTCTTCTCTATCTTATGTTGTTGGAACATTGCTTGGCACATAGAATGTTGATTATTATATTTATAGTAGTTACAAAGCTGCTTATCATATATTCAAAATTCAATAAATGTTCATATACTTAATCAGAATAGGATACATTTGGGGTCAGCAAACTGCGGCCTGTCTTGGCCTGTCTTGTATCCTTTGAGCTAAGAATGGTTTTTACATTTTTTAAAGAATTTAAAAACAAGAAGAATGGCCAGGCGCAGTTCTCACACCTGTAATCCCAGCACTTTGGGAGGCCCAGGGGGCTGGATCACCTGAAGTTGGGAGTTTGAGAACAGCCTGGCCAGCATGGTGAAACCCCGTCTCTACTGAAAATACAAACATTAGCCGGCTGTGGTGGCAGGTGCCTTTAACCCCAGCTACTTGGGAAGCTGAGGCAGGAGAATCGCTTGAACCTGGGAGGCGGAGGTTGCAGTGAGCCAAGATCATACCATTGCACTGTAGCCTGGGCAATAGAGCAAGACTCCGTCTCAAAAAAAATAAATAAATAACATAAAAACAAGAAGAATATGAGACAGAGACCATACCATATGTGGCCATAAAGCCTAAAATACTTTTTTTTTTTTTTTTTTTTTGAGATGAAGTTTTGCTCTTGTTGCCCAGGCTGGAGTGCAATGGTGCAATCTAGGCTCACTGCAACCTCCACCTCCTGGGTTCAAGCGATTCTCCTGCCTCAGTGTCCCTCGTAGCTGGGATTACAGGCGTGCGCCACCACACCTGGCTAATTTTTGTATTTTTAGTAGAGACGGGGTTTCTCCATGTTGGTCAGGCTGGTCTCGAACTCCTGACCTCAGGTGATCTGACTGCTTTGGCCTCCCAAAGTGCTAGGATTACAGGTGTGAGCCACCATGCCCGGCCAAGCCTTAAATACTTTTATCTAGCCCTTTATAGAATAAATTTGTCAGTCCTTGACATACAGCATTATAAAATATCAAATTCATGATTAAATAAAGATCACTTGTGACTAATTGGTAGGGGAGAAGATAAATCTACTCTCATCCTCTGGATTAAACCAAGATGTCAATTTAGTGAAATTTGTCAATGGGGAGATGGTGAATGTTTGATAGTTTATAAGATGAATGTGCTTTACCCCGAGTTTCCAAAAACTAAGTATTTTGAAATTAATGTTTTAGCAAAAATTATATTGAAGTTGAATGTCAGGGATACAAAGAAGAGAATAAGTGTTAACAGCAAAACACAGAGAAGATAAATAAATGGATTTTGTTTTGTTATTAATTTTTATATTGGGGGAACATTCTAGACTTTAAGAAGCTTCATGAAGCTCATTTTAAGGAAATGGAGTCCATTGATCAATATATTGAGAGAAAAAAGAAACATTTTGAAGAACACAATTCCATGAATGAACTGAAGGTATGTAGATAAAATTATGTTCTTAATGGAACTAAACTGTTTGATTATAATTTTGAAACTATATGACACCGTGGTTACAACAACTGGCTGTCACTCTACCAGTAGATTTGGTTGAGTTTAATATATCTTTATCTAAAACTTGCTCTCCCCTATCCTGAGAATTTTCAAAGTCCTCTAGATAAAACAGTGAATCCATGGCCAAGCGCAGTGGCTCATGCCTGTAATCCCAGCACTTTGGGAGGCCAAGGCAGGTGGACTACCTCAGGTCAGGAGTTCAAGGCCAGCCTGGCCAACATGGTGAAATCCTGTCTCTACAAAAAATACAGAAAATTAGCGGGGGGTGGCACATGCCTGTAATCCCATCTACTCAGGAGGCTGAGGCAGGAGAATCACTTGAACCAGGAGGCCAACATTGCAGTGAGCTGAGATCGCGCCACTGCACTCCAGCCTGTGTGACAGAGCGAAACTCCGTCTCAAAAAAAAGAAAACAGTGAATCCTGACTATGAGAAACTATTCCCAAAATGGCAATGTCATTCTACTTTCCATATTTAGATGTTTTGCCTATTACTTTCATTGATGATGAACCAACTTATGGCTGAAGCCATCTTCTTTCCCCTTGTCCCTTATGTAAAGGAAAATGGGTGATTAATAGTGGCAAACCTGAAGGGTTCCTGTGGTAACAGCTCCCTCGAGGGCTTTCAGTCCAGGTCCCACAGGACTCAAAGCCTCCTCAAGTAAGAGAAGGTGATAAAGTCAACTCTGAGGCTGAGTTAGTAGAGTAGTGAGTAACATTCTAGCAAGTTGATGTTACTGGTATCCGGTGTTAAGGCAGTGACGAATGGAGGGCAAGAAACACATTTTTAAATATTTATTGATTTATGTATTTTTCTCATAAAGACAGGGTCTCCCTATGATACCCAGGCTCTCCTTGAACGCCTAGGCTCAAGTGGTCCTCCCACCTCAGCCTCCCAAAGTGCTGGGATTACAGGTGTGTGAGCCGCCAGATTATATTTATTTCTATTCGCTGTATTTAATTCTTAACCCCATGTTTATTTTACATAACTTCCCTATTTCTCAAAAAGAATTTAAGGCCTATTCTCAAAATAATTTAAGTTTATGGTATTAAATATAAAATAGTATAGTCAATTTAAAAGCGGCAGAAAATTAGCACTGTTAGTAGGTACAGTATTTACTACCATCAGTCACTCAGCTGAGTTTAAGTTTTCTGGCAGCTAGGGCCAAGAGGAAAACTCACCAGGTGATAAGTTGTAAATAATTTAAGTACCTAAGCTTCTTGGTGAGAAGCTTAATTGAAATAATAAACATTCATTTTAACGATGTAAAACCACTGTTACAACAATTTTTTTTCTTTTTTTCTTTTTTGCTTTTTTTTGAGACAGAGTTTTGCTCTTGTTGCCCAGGCTGGAGGGCAATGGTACAGTCTCAGCTCACTGCAACCTCTGCCTTCCTGATTCAAGCGATTCTCCTGCCTTAGCCTCCCCAGTAGCTGAGATTACAGGCACCTGCCACCACACCCAGCTAATTTTTATATTTTTAGTAGAGATGGGTTTTCACTATGTTGTTGGCCAGGCTGGTCTTGAACTCCTGACCTCAGGTGATCAACCCACCTCCCAAAGTGCTGGTATTACATGCATGGGCCATTGTTCCCATCCTCACATTTGAAGGTACTGTTTATCAAACTTTTTTTTTTTGAGACTCAGTCTCACTCTGTCACCCAGGCTGGAGTGCAGTGGTGCGATCTTGGCTGACTGGAACCTCTGCTTCCCGGGTGCAACAGATTATTTTGCCTCAGCTCCCAAGTAGTTGGGATTACAGGTGCCCACCACTACACCCAGCTAATATTTGTATTTATAATTTTATTTATTTTTTTTAGACGGAGTCTCATTGTGTTGCCCAGGCTGGAGTGCAGTGACACAATATTGGCTCACTGCAACCTCCACCTCCTGGATTCAAGTGACTCTCCCACCTCAGCCTCCCAAGTACCTGGGATTACAGGCAACCACCACCACACCCGGCTAATGTTTGTTTGTTTTGACACGGAGTTTCACTCTTCTTGCCCAGACTGGAGTGTAATGCTGTGATCTTGGCTCACCACAACTTCCACCTCCCAGGTTCAAGCAATTCTCCTGCCTCAGCCTCCTAAGTAGCTGGGATTATAGGTGCCTGCCACCACACCTGGCTAATTTTTTGTATTTTTAGTAGAGACGGGGTTTCACTATGTTGGCCAGGCTGGTCTTGAACTCCTGAACTTGTGATCCACCTGCCTCGGCCTCCCAAAGTGCTGGGATCACAAGCATAAGCCACGGCGCCCAGCCCCTGCTAATTTTTATATTTTCAGTAAAGATGGGGTTTCACCATGTTGGCCAGGCTGGTCTCCATCTCCTGACTTCAGGTGATCCACCCACCTCGGCCTCCCAAAGTGCTGGGATTACAGGCGTGAGCCACCACTCCTGTCCTCACTGTTACCACATTTGAAGGCACTGTTTATCAATCTTTTTTTGTGTGTGTGATGAGTCTCACTCTGTCACTCAGGCTGGAGTGCAGTGGTGCGATCTTGGCTCACTGCAGCCTGCACCTCCCGGGTTCGACAGATTTCGCCAGCATGGCAAAACCCTGTCTCTACTAAAAATACAAAAATTACCTGGCCGTGGTGGTGGGTGCCTGTACTCCCAGCTACTCGGGAGGCTGAGACAGGAGAATCGCTTGAACCCAGGAGGTGGAGGTTGCAGTACGTGGAGGTCACACCACTGCACTCCAGCCAGGGCAACAGACCAAGACTCCATCTCAAAAAAACAAACAAAAAAATAGGCCAGGCGTGGTGGCTCACACCTGTAATCCCAGCACTTTGGGAAGCTGAGGCAGGCAGATTACCTGCGGTCAGGGGTTTGAGACTAGCCTGACCGACATGGAGAAACCCCATCTTTACTAAAAATACAAAATTATCTCGGCATGGTGGTGCATGCCTGTAATCCCAGCTACTCGGGAGGCTGAGGCAGGAGAATTGCTTGAACCCAGGAGGCAGAGGTTGCGGTGAGCTGAGACCATGCCATTGCACTCCAGCCTGGGCAACAAGAGTGAAATTCCATCTCAAAAAATAATAATAATAATAATAATAATCTAAGTTAATTTAAAAAAGGTTTCAGCCAGACACAGTGGCTCACACCTGTCAATCCACAACTTTGGGAGGGTGAGGCCGAAGGATCACTTGAGCCCCGGTGTTGAAGACCAACCTGGGCAATACAGTGAGACTCCATCTCTAAGGAAAAAAAAAGAGTCAAGCTGCTGCTTTCTATATTTTGTAATGTGGATGACATAATTTTCTAAGTAAAAGTTAAGGACAGAGCAAGAACAACTGTCTCAACCATAAACGTTGAGTATTGCTCTAGAAGATGTGTTGAATAAACGAATAGTTTATCTTACTTTTCAGTATAACTCCAGCCTGGTAGACCCATCTGAATGAGTTTAGTTCTAAAATAACACTGTTCACCCTGAATGTTTAAGGAACTGGCCTATCAGATGTATAACTTGGTATGATCTCTTTGGAGACTAGAGAATTAAAAAAAACAATTACAATAACTTCACCATAACTGAGATGAAGTTGCTCCTGGCACATTTGGGGCTTGGTCATTTGGATGGTGATGGACAATAATAAGCAGATATCCTAAAGAGAATCATTCTGGCCATGACAGCCTCTCTTTGACTTTTATGATTACAAAAGACAGACTGGTTTGATCTAGTTGTCAAATGGCCCTCTAAAAAGATCAGAAAACTATCTGGGTGTGGTGGCTCATGCCTATTATCCCACCTACTTGGGAGGCTTAGGTGGGAGGGTTGCTTGAGCCCAGGAGTCAAAGACCAGGCTGGGCAACATAGCACAACCCCATCTCAAATAAACAAATACATATATACTTACGTTTAATTAATTTATTTTAATTAATCTATTTACTTATAATAAAAAGATTGGAAAACTTGTATTCCAAGATACCTTATATAGTTATAAATCTCTATATTTTATAATTGGCTATTTTTATGCAGATTTGCTTTTTCTCAATTATTACTTATTCTTATTTATCTATATTAATGGTATATATTATCTGTTTTAAATACTTTTCCATTGTTTATCTTTTTTTTTTTTTGAGATGGAGTCTCGCTCTGTCACCCAGGCTGGAGTGCAGTGGCGTGATCTGCAATCTCGGCTCACTGCAAGCTCCTCCTCCCAGGTTCACGCCACTCTCCTCCCTCAGCCTCCTGAGTAGCTGGGACTATGGGTGCCCGCCACCACGCCCGGCTAATTTTTTTTTTTTTTTTTTTTTTTTGGTATTTTTAGTAGAGATGGGGTTTCACTGAGTTAGCCAGGATGGTCTGAATCTCCTGACCTCATGATCTGTCTGCCTCGGCCTCCCAAAGTGCTGGGATTACAGGCGTGAGCCACCGTGCCTGGCCCCATTGTTTATCTTTTAACTAGATTAATAGTATCTTACCTTGTGGAAGATTTTTAATTGTAGTTATATTTATCCAACTCTTCCTTTTAAGGCTTACCTTTTTGTCATGCTTAGAAAGGTCTTGACTTCAGCTACTCAGCAGGCTGAGGCAGGAAAAACGCTTGAAGCCTGTAGGTGGAGATTGCTGCGAGCTGAGATTGGGCCACTGCCCTCCAGGCTCAGTGACAGTGAGACCCTATCTCAAAAAAATGTATAGACATATATACTTATATATATGGCTGGGCACAGTGGCTCACGCCTGTAATCCCAGCACTTTGGGAGGCTGAGGTGGGTGGATCACCTGAGGTCAGGAGTTCGAGATCAGCCTGCCCAACACGGCAAAACCCCGTCTCTACTAAAAATACAAAAATTAGCCAGACGTGGTGGCAGGTGCCTGTAATCCCAGCTGCTTTGGGTGCTGACCAGGAGAATTGCTTGAACCCAGGAAGCAGAGGTTGCAGTGAGCCAAGATCGTGCCATTGCACTTCCAGCCTGGGCGACAGAGCAAGTCTCCATCTAAAAAAAAAAAAAAGATCTTGCCTGTCTGTGTGTGTGTCTCTCTCTCTCTCAATATATATATATATACAATTTTTATATAAAATTATATACATATATGATTTTTTTTTCTTTTTTTTGAGACAGAGTCTCACCCTGTCACACAGGTGGTAATTCAATGGTGCAGTGATGGTTCACTGCAGCCTCAACCTCCTGGGCTCAGGTGATCCTCACACCTCAGCCTCCTTAGTAGCTGGGACAATAGTCATGCACCACTACACTTGGCTATTTTTCAGTTTTTTATAGAGACAGGCCTCACTATGTTGTCCAGGCTGGTCTCAAACTCCTAGGCTCAAGCAGTCCCCCCTCTTCTGC
Organism: Nomascus leucogenys; assembly: GCF_006542625.1. Taxonomy (NCBI): domain Eukaryota; kingdom Metazoa; phylum Chordata; class Mammalia; order Primates; family Hylobatidae; genus Nomascus; species Nomascus leucogenys. Next base: position 60,061,254 of record NC_044386.1, on the reverse strand, counting down.
CTCCCAAAGTACTGGGATTACAGGCATGGGCCACCAGATTATATTTATTTCTAGTCCCTGTATTTAATTCTTAACCAACATTTTTATTTTTCTAAATATTAATTTCAATTGTCATATCTCAGTTGACAGGTAATAAAGTTAATTTTTTCTGCTTGCAACAGATCTTAGACTAATGATAATAAGATATTCAATTACTCTTTGTGCCTTAACAATATCTAAGAAAGATACCCTAAGTGAAACCCTTCAAGTATTTATTTCCTTCCCTCTTTTTGTTTTTTGTTTAAAGGACTTCAAAAAGCTATTGTTTGGGCATAGAGGGAGAAGGTAGAATTATTTGTAGATTCCACATGTTAAATATATAATAGGTTCTTTAGGTTTGTTTTTGTAGAGACAAGATCTCCTAATGTTGCTCAGGCTGGTCATGAACTCCTGGGCTTAAGCGATCCTCCTGCCTCAGCCTCCCAAAGTGCTGAGATTGCAGGGTGTGAGCCACTACACCTGGCCTAAGTTTATATTTAATAAACTGTATATAACATCTCAAAGGTTCCGTATTTCCAAAATAATCTTTTTTCCCCCCTTTGTGGCTACAAGGGACTGTTTTTCTACATTATGTCTCTAGTTAGAAAATGTCTGGCTAGGCTGGGTGTGGTGGCTCACACCTGTAATCCCAGCAGTTTGGGAGGCTGAGGCAGGCAGATCACAAGGTCAGCAGTTCGAGACCAGCCTGGCCAACATAGTGAAACCCCGTCTCTACTAAAAATACAAAAATTAGCCAAGTGTGGTGGCGGGCGCCTGTAGTCCCAGCTACTTGGGAGGCTAAGGCAGGAGAATCACTTGAACCTGGGAGGCAGAAGTTGCAGTGAGCTGAGACCATGCCATTGCACTCCAGCCCAGGTGAGAGAAAGAGACTCCGTCTCATTAAAAAAAAAAAAAAAAAAGAAAAGAAAATGCCTAGATAGCTGGGCACAGTGGCTCATGCCTGTAATCCAAACACTTTGGGAGGCCAAGGCAGGCAGATCACTTGAGGTCAGGCATTTGAGACCAGCCTGGCCAACATGGCAACATCCTGTCTCCACTAAAAATACAAAAATTAGCTGGGCATGGTGGCAGGTGCCTATAATCCCAGCTACTCAGAAGGCTAAGGTGGGAGGATCGCTTGAACCTGGAAGGTGGAGATTGCAGTGAGCCCATATTGTGCCACTGCACTTCAGCCTGGGCAACAGAGCCAGAGTCTGTCTCTAAAAAAAAGAAAGAAAATGCCTGGGTCCATAGCAGCCAGGAAAGGCTTTCTTGTAACTCCTTACTCAGCCACAACTGGAAATTGCTCTTTATAACAGAATCCCCATAGCAATAAATGGCAGGTAACTGTGGAGCCAGCCAGACAGGTAGAATAGGATGAGGTGAGGTAGTGAGGAAGGAAAAGATTCCAAATGGAGTTACAAATGAGGAATGAAACAGGGATAAATGGAAACACTCTTCTGAACTTTGCCTAGGAGACAATACTGTATCAGAGGCCAAGCCTTTTTTTTTTTTTTTGAGATGTAGTCTTGCTCTGTTGCCAGGCTGGCGTGATCTCGGGTCACTGCAACCTCCGCCTCCTGGGTTCAAGTGATTCTCCCGCCTCAGCCTCCTGAGTAGCTAGGACTATAGGCACGTGCCACAACGCCCAGCTAATTTTTGTATTTTTAGTAGAGATGGGGTTTCACCATGTTGGAGAGGCCAAGTTTTTAAAATGGTGCATTTTCTCTTCAGCAGCAGCCCATCAATAAAGGAGGGGTCAGGACTCCAGTACCTCCAAGAGGAAGACTCTCTGTGGCTTCTACTCCCATCAGCCAACGACGCTCGCAAGGCCGGTCTTGTGGCCCTGCAAGTCAGAGTACCTTGGGTCTGAAGGGGTCACTCAAGCGCTCTGCTAGCTCTGCAGCTAAAACAGGTGTCAGGTAAAGAAATCACTCCAAAATGTAATCATGAACAAGATTTCACATGGACTATATAAAAAAAATTTTTTTAATTGGCAAATAATATTCGTACATACTCATAGGGTACATAGTGATGTTTCTTTTTTTTCTTTTATTTATTTATTTATTTTTTTTTTGAGATGAGGTCTCACTCTGTCACCCAGGCTGGAGTGCAGTGGCGCAATCTCAGCTCACTGCAACCTCCGCCTCCCGGGTTCAAGTGATTCTCCTGCCTCAGCCTCCCGAGTAGCTGGGACTACAGGTATGTGCCACCATGCCTTCTAATTTTTTGTATTTTTAGTAGAGATGGGCTTTCATCATGTTAGCCAGGATGGTTTCGATCTCCTGGCCTCATGATTCGCCCGCCTCAGCCTCCCAAAGTGCTGGGATTGCAAGCATGAGCCACTGCGCTTGGCTCATAGTGATGTTTCAATACATATATGGTAGTCAGATCAGGGTAATTAGCATATCCATCATCTCAAACAGTTATCATTTCTTTATATTTAGTATCCTCCTTCTAGCTATTTGAAACCACCATGCCCAGCTAATTTCACAAGGTCTCACTATGTTGTCCAGTCTGGTTTTGAACTCTTGGGCTCACGTGATCATCCCACCTTGGCCAACCAAAGTGTTGAGATGACAAACGTGCCATTGCACCCAACCTTTTTTTTTCTTTTTTTTTTTTTATTCAGACAGAGTGTCACTCCATTGCCCAGGCTGGAGTGCAGTGACAAGATCTTGACTCACTGCAACTTCTGCCTCCCAGGTTCAAGCGATTCTCAGCCTCCCGAGTAGCTAGGACTACAGGCACGTACCACCACACCCAGCTAATTTTTGTATTTTTAGTAGAGACGGGGTTTCACCATGTTGGCCAAGCTGGTCTTGAACTCCTGACCTCAGGTGATCTACCTGCCTCGGCCTCCCAAAGTGCTGGGATTACAGGCATGAGCCACTGTGCCTGGCCACACCCAGGTATATGTACCTCTTAAATTTCTCATTCAAATCATGAATTGTTTTCCTGATTTCATTGACTTGTCTGTATTCTCTTGTGTATCTCACTGAGTTCCCCTAAGATTATTATTTTGAATTCTTTTTCTGGCATTTCATATATTTCCCTATGAATAGGGTTATTGGAGAATTACCATTTTCTTTGGAGGTGACTTGTTTCCCTACATTTTCATGGTTTATGTGTCCTTGCATTGATTTCTACACATCTGTTAGGAAAGTCACCGCTTCCAATTTTATAGAGAGGTTTCATAGGGGAGAACATACTCATATGAATAGGTCTTGGGGGTGTCATTTAAGTGGGGTGTGTTGGCCTTGGTTCTAAGTGGGCACAGGAATATAGTCTCTGTGTAGTTTCTTCAGCTGTAATGCATTTTAGTGGCATTTGTAAGTCTCTCAGTAGCCTAGGCTAAGAGTTGGCGGTGATGGTGGCTTTGCCAGGTTTGGGACCATGGGGCTGTTTCTCAGCCCTGGTATGCAGTTGCATGGCTGCTTGGTTGGCCTTCGGGCATGTCTACCAGAGGCTGCTTACAACGCTGCCTCTCAGGCCCTTACTAGGAGTACAGGGGCGTTGGGCAGGTCAGGGGCTTCTCTGCAGGAGTGAGGCATCTCATGGCTGTTTCTCAGGCCCTAGCCACAGGCACATAGCCACTCAGCCAGCATCAGAGTATGTCAGCTGCTTGAGGGTCTCTCCTACTCCAGGGAGGGCATGTGGCAGTTTGGCCAGCTCAAGGGCAGGTTTGCCCTGAGCACATCTGCCTAGGCTCCAAGCAACTGGGGTCATGGTGTTGCAGCCAACCCTACCAAGCCCCTGTGGGCTTGGTAAAATGAATGTCGAGCCCTAGTAATGGATACGTGCAGTGGCCACTAGCCCCCAGCAGAGCACAGTGCACTCCAGAAGTGGCTCTGGTCTGAAGATGGTTCTGTGCTGCAGAAGCTAGTGGCGGGTAGAGAGTGCACACCTTGTGCTCCTAATCCAGGACAGTGCAGCTGCAGGAATTCCTGGCAGCTCTCCAAACTGGGAGACTTGGGTATTATTAGACTTGGGTATTCTCCCGTAGTAAGGACTCTAGGTGCTTGCAGTAGCAATGGGGGCTGGTGGGGAACTTCAGTTTAGTGTTTCTTCACAACAGGAATCCCCTCCTGACTGCGGGCAGATCTGATTCTGGTAGAGGAGACAGGGCTGCAGAGGCTAGATGCCTCTGGCTGCCCTCCTGGGCTTCCATTCACCACAGGTGCATCTCCACTCCCCTGATGCACTCCAGTGCTTTCCCGTTGACACTCCAGTCAAATCTTAGCTTTTTTCTGTGGTGGCTCCCACCTGTAATCCCAGCTACTCAGGAGGCTGAGGCAGGAGGATCATTTGAGTCCAGAAGTTTGAGGCCAGCCTGGGCAACATAGTGAAAGCTGTCTCCAAAAATAAAATTCTAAAAATCTTAGCTGTTTATTTGTTGCCTTCATCCTTTCTTGTGGGGGGATGAATGCCAGGTGTCTCTAGTCAGCCATCTTGCTGACAGCACTCTGAAATATGTGTTCTTTTGCTTTTGTTTCTATTTTGTAGAGATGAGGTCTTGCTATGTTGCCCAAGATGGTCTTGAACTCCTGGCCTCAAGCAATCCTCCTGCCTCAGCCTCCCAAAGTACTAAGAATACAGGCATAAACCACCATGCCCAGTCAGATATTCTTCATTTTATTAATATATGACTGCCAAGATGCCTAAGGAGAAACTTTTCCATTGACTTAAATATAGAAGTGAAGCTAAATGCTTACAGAAAGTATCTTATTACAGTGAACTGAAAAATTAACTCTTCCTCAAATACCAATATCGTAACCTAGTGGGAACTACAGTATCATTACTATCTCGTGCCCCATTGATCCCTGTTTTTATTTACTTGTAACTTTTCTGACATCAAAGTCACCTTCAACTGGGACTCTCCCCATAGATGAAAGTCTTCAGATGACTTCTAATATCAAAACTTTATTTTCTACTTTTTTAAAGACATTTGCAGTATCTAATAGAACTGGTGCATGACAGCCCTTCTCCAACATGTGCAATTATCTAACATAATTGTATTTTTTATTTTATTCTTTTTTTTTTTGAGACAGTCTTGCTCTGTCACCCACGCTGGAGTGCAGTGGCGCGATCTCGGCTTACTATGACCCCCATCTCCTGGGTTCAAGCAATTCTCATGCCCCAGCCTCCTGAGTAGCTGGGACTACAGGTGTGTGCCACACATTCAGTTAATTTTTTTTTTTTTTGTATTTTTAGTAGAGGTAGTGTTTCACCATGCTGACCAGGCTGGTCTAGAAATCCTGGCCTCAAGTGATCCACCTGCCTTGCCCTCCCAAAGTGCTGGGATTACAGGTGTGAACCACTACACCTGGCCTATTCTTTTTTTTTTTTTTTTTTTTTGAGATGGAGTCTGGCTCTGTTGCCCAAGCTGGAGTGCAGTGGCGCAATCTCGGCTCGCTGCAAGCTCCGCCTCCCAGGTTCACGCCATTCTCCTGCCTCAGCCTCCCGAGTAGCTGGGACTACAGGCGCCCACCACTTCGCCTGGCTAATTTTTTTTGTATTTTTAGTAGAGACGGGGTTTCACCATGTTAGCCAAGATGGTCTCAATCTCCTGACCTCGTGATCTGCCGCCTCGGCCTCCCAAAGTGCTGGGATTACAGGCGTGAGCCACCACGCCCGGCCTCTATTTTTGAGATAGGATCTTGCTCTGTCACCCAGGCTAGAATTCAGTAATGCAGTAATGGCTCACTGCAGCCTTGACTTCCCAGGATGAAGCGATCTTCCTGCCTTGGCCTCCCAAAGTACTGGGATTATAGGTGTGAACCATCTCACCCAGCCTTCCCATGTTTTAATCAGATTGTTTTTTTTCCTGTTCCTCCAATGTAGTTTTTAAAACTTAAAAATGGCTTTAAGTTTAGAATTCTATTTATTTAATTAGCTTGGAATATGAAGTACCTGTAATTGGTGGTTCTGATTTCATTTAAGAACACTATGGTCCAGGTGCAGTGGCTCATGCCTGTAATCCTAGCACTTTGGGAGCTTGAGTTGGGTGGATCACCTGAGGTCAGGAGTTCAAGACCAGCCATGACCAACATGGTGAAACCTCGTCTGTACTAAAAATACAAAATTATCTGGGCATGGTGGTGCGCACCTATAATCCCAGCTACTTGGAAGGCTGAGGCAGGAGAATCGCATGAACCCAGGAGATGGAGGTTGCAGTGAGCCAAGATCACACCATTGCACTCCAGCCTAGGCAACAAGAGCAAAATGTTGTCTCAAAAAAAAAAAGAACACCATGGTCAGAGGTTTGGCCCTTGCTTCACCGCAATGTACAGGTGGGTCTGGACTTCACACCATAAGATACTATTAATTGAATGAAGGCTCATTGTTATTTTATGAACCATTAAGACAAATTAGACCGGGCATGGTGGCTCACACCTGTAATCCCAGCACTTTGGGAGGCCGAGGCGGGCAGATCACGAGGTCAGGAGTTCAAGACCAGCCTGGCCAACATAGTGAAACCCTGTCTCTACTAAAAATACAAAACAATTAGCCAGGCATAGTGGCAGTTGCCTGTAATCCCAGCTACTTGGGAGGCTGACGCAAGAATTGCTTGAACCTGGGAGCCAGAGGTTGTAGTGAGCCGAGATCGCGCCACTGCACTCCAGCCTGGGCAACAGTGCGAGACTCCATCTCCAAAAAAAAGAAAGAAAGAAAGAAAAATCAGCCAGGCGCTGTGGCTCACGCCTGTAATCCCAACACTTTGGGAGGCCGAGACGGGCGGATCATGAGGTCAGAAGATCGAGACCATCCTGGCTAACAGTAAAACCCCATCTCTACTAAAAATACAAAAAAAATAGCCGGGTGTGGTGGCGGGCGCCTATAGTCCCAGCTACTTGGGAGGCTGAGGCAGGAGAATGGTGTGAACCCAGGAGGCGGAGCTTGCAGTGAGCTGAGATCGCGCCACTGCATTCCAGCCTGGGTGACAGAATTGAGACTCCGTCTAAAAAAAAAAGAAAAATCACTACTGGCCGGGCAAAGTGGCTTACGCCTATAATCCCAGCACTTGGTGAGGCCAAATGGGTGAATGGCTTAAGCCCAAGAGTTTGAGACCAGCCTGGCCAACATGGCAAAACCCCATCTCTACTAAAAATATAAAAATTAGCTGGGCGCAGTGGCTCATGCCTGTAATCCCAGCACTTTGAGAGACTGAGGCAGGCGGATCACCTGAGGTCATGAGTTTGAGACCAGCCTGACCAACATGGTGAAACCCCATCTCTACTAAAAATAGAAAATTAGCCAGGCATGGTGGTGCATGCCTGTAATCCCAGCTACTGGGGAGGCTGAGGCAGTAGAATCGCTTGAACCTGGGAGGCAGAGGTTGCAGTGAGCCAAGATCGCACCATTGCACTCCAGCCTGGGCGACAGAGCAAAACTCCATCTCAAAAAAAAAAAAAAAAAAAAAAAAAAAAAAATTAGCCAGGCACAGTGGCACACACCCATAGTCCCAGCCACTCGGGAGGCTGAGGCAGGAGGATGGCTTGAGCCTAGGAGGCAGAGGTTGTAGCAAGCTGAGTCACACCACTGCACGCCAGCCTGGGTGATAGAGCCAGAACCTGTCTCAAGAAAAAACACTACCAATTAACTATTGACATCTTATGAATTATAAAAACACATCCAAATTTCAGAGATGTTAAAATGTAGGAAAAATACTATCAGTCAATCAATCAAATACATTTGTGGCAATTTGCCATATGTAAAGAATGGTAAAGAATGGGCTTATTTCTCTACCACGCAAATGAATGACATTCTTTTAGGAACATACAAGAGCTGTTCTCACCACTCACCTAGCATAGCAGTCTTCTGCTACCTGTGACTTCCCCTCACCCGGAGGAGGAGGAGGAGGAAGGGGAGCTTTTGGCTTGCCTCTTGGACTATAATGAGGCCTCCACGCCTATTCCTCCACCACCATCATTGTCCAAGGCAGAGAGAGCAGAAAAGACAAGAACATATTTTACAAATAACGTTAGATAATATGTGATTTAATTTAGCATTAGCCTTTTAGGAATATGTCTCTTCTGCAAAAGAGGTTCATTCCTATGACGAGTATTAATTGAGGCCCTTTTCACTGCTTGCTGATAGTCAAGTGGTTTTATTTATAAGCTAGACACAAGTTACTCTTGCCACAGTACTCATGTCTTGTACTCTGCTGTCCTATTTAGGTTTTCAGCTGCTACTAAAGATAATGAGCATAAGCGTTCACTGACCAAGACTCCAGCCAGAAAGTCTGCACATGTGACCGTGTCTGGGGGCACCCCAAAAGGCGAGGCTGTGCTTGGGACACACAAATTAAAGACCATCAAGGGGAATTCTGCTGCTGGTAAAAAAAAAAAAAGAAATCTGTTTCATTTTTAAGCCATGTAACTTCCCAAAATGATTAGGTGTATCTGTTTTTTTGTTCATTTGTTTTTTTCTGAGATACAGTTTCGCTTTTGTCACCCAGGCTAGAGTGTAATGGCGTGATCTCAGCATCTCAGCTCACTGCAACCTCTGCCTCCCAGGTTCAAGCAATTCTCCTGCCTCAGCCTCCTGAGTAGCTGGGATTACAGACACATGCCACCATGCCCGGCTAATTTTGTATTTTTAATAGAGACAGTTTCACCATGTTGGTCAGGCTGGTCTCAAACTCCTGACCTCCTCAGTGTGATCTGCCCGCCCTGTATCTTTTTTTTTTTTTTTTTTTTTTTTTTGACGGTCTGCCTTCCCAGGGAGTGCGTGGGATCCTCACCAAGCTCGCTCCGGGTCACGCCTCCCCTCACCCCAGTAGCTGGACAGCACCCGCCACCCGCTTTGTATTAGTAGACGGTTCACCTGTACGATGTCCATCTCCTCTATCCCCCTCCTCCAATGCTGGATACAGCTTGACCACCCCCCCTTCTTTCCTTAAACCCTTTCCATTTCTATAATCAAAAGCAAAAATTTTACCATAGTATATTTTTCATTGTGTACTAGTGAGGGAAATGCCAGAGACATAAGCAAAAACCAGATATCTGCCTGAGAGCTCCATCTAATCCTAAAATGGTGACCCTCCAGGAAGGGCACTGTGCCCCTTATGGGACTCAGGGATTCGGAGGACGAGCACAGTATTCGTTACAGCCTCGGAAAGGTCCTGGAGGACTCTGACACTAACAAGATCCCAGACCACAGACTTCATGTTTCAAGATTCAACCATGTTGACTCATTTTCACAGTATTTTTCAGTGGTATGAGTATATGTCAGTTTATCTATTTTACTATTCATGAACATGTGGGTGGTTCCAGCTTCCATTATTATATATGATGTTGCTATGAATACTCTTAAACATGTCTCCTGTACATGTGCAAGAGTTTCCCTAGACCTAGAAGCAGGACAGCTGGATTGGAAAATATGCAGACATTTACTGTCCTGAATGAATTGTACCAATCTGTGCTTCCAGTGGCAGTGTATGGCAGCCCCTTGTTCTACTCCCTGTCAGCATTTGATACTGATACAGTGGGATAGCTTGAACACAGGGTTTTGTGCTTTTTTTAACTAGGTGGTCTTAGATCCTGATTGCTGTTTCACAGATGTAGGCAAGGGTTCACATTTGGCAATGACCTGTGGCTTCCCCCTATGAAAAGAAAGGATTGGCCAGATGCAGTGGCTCTTGCCTGTAATCCCAGCACTTTGGGAGGCCGAGGTGGGTGGATCGCTTGAGGTCAGAATTTCAAGACCAGCCTGGCCAACATGGTGAAACCCCATCTCTACCAAAAATACAAAAATTAGCCGGGCATGGTGGCATGCACCTATCATCCCAGCTACTCAAGAGGCTGAGGTAGGAGAATCGCTTGAACCAGGAAGCAGAGGTTGCAGTGAACCAAGATTGTGCCACTGCACTCCAGCCAGCCTGGGCAACACGGTGAGACCCTGTCTCAAAAAAAAAAAAAAAAAGAGAGAGAGGGAGAGAAAGGATTAACTGATGGCCAACTGTAGCAAAAAGGCTAACTAAACTACACCATCCTTAGGCCGGGCATGGTGGCATGGAGACCAACCTGGCCAACATGGCAAAACCTCGTCTCTACTAAAAATACGAAAATTAGCCGGGCATGGTGGCACGCGCCTGTAATCCCAGCTACTCGCTTGAGAATCACTTGAACCCAGGAGGCAGTGGTTGCACTGAGCCGAGATCACATCACTGTACTCCAGCCTGGGAGACAGAGCAAGACTCCGTCTCAAAAAAATAAAAATAAACTACACCATCCTGGATATTTTTAACTTCATGATACAAAAATTCATATTCTTTTTTTTTTTTTTTTTTTTTTTTTTGAGACGGAGTCTCGCTCTATCACCCAGGCTGGAGTACAGTGGCACCATCTCGGCTCACTGCAAACTCCGCCTCCTAGGCCGGGCGCGGTGGCTCACGCCTGTAATCCCAGCACTTTGGGAGGCCGAGGCAGGCGGATCACGAGGTCAGCAGATCGAGACCATCCTGGCTAACACAGTGAAACCCCGTCTCTACTAAAAATACAAAAAATTAGCCGGGCGTGTTGGCGGGCGCCTGTAGTCCCAGCTACTCGGGAGGCTGAGGCAGGAGAATGGCGTGAACCCCGGGGGGCGGAGCCTGCAGTGAGCAGAGATCACGCCACTGCACTCCAGCCTGGGCGACAGCGAGACTCTGTCTCAAAAAAAAAAAAAAAAAAAAAAAAACTCCGCCTCCTGGGTTCACGCCATTCTCCTGCCTTAGCCTCCTGAGTAGCTGGGACTACAGTTGCCTGCCACCACGCCCGGCTAATTTTTGTATTTTTGGTAGAGACAGGGTGTCACCGTATTGGCCAGGTTGGTCTTGATCTCCTGACCTCGTGATCCACCCACCTCGGCCTGCCAAAGTGCTGGGATTACAGGCGTGAGCCACCGCGCCAAGCCAAAAATTAATATTCTGAAGTGATAAGAGCCCTTATTAATAATATTCCTGACTTTAAACAATCCTCCTGCCTCAGCCTCCCGAAGTGCTGAGATTACAGGTATGAGCCACCAGGTCATGAATCTTTTCAACTATGTGATTAGATTCTTTTTATGTTTATTTATGTTAATGATAATACTATTAATAATATGTAATTTTTATGGGTATCTGTTATCAGGGAAATAAGCTGAAAAGTTACTGTCATTTCCTTCAACAGAATTCTAAACTCCCAGCTGATCCTAGGAAATGTCATGATATTCAAAACATTTACAAAGCTGCTTAGCAAAGGAAATTAATCTCAATGGTCAGCTTCCCTCAATTATTGTTTTCTTCCCTTTTCTCCATTTTAACCCTTACTTCAGACTCTCATCTATTTCAGACTATTCATGTAGATTGTCTTAGTCCTTTGCGGCTGCTATTATATAACAAAGCACCAAAGAGTGTATCTTATAAACAGCAGTAATTTCTTTCTCATAGTTCTGGAGGCTGGATGAGGGCAGATCAGGGCACTAGCATGATTCTGGTGAGGGCTCTTTTCCAGGTAGCAGACTACCAACTTCTTGTTGTATGCTCATGTGGCAGAAAGAGAGCTAGAGAAAATTCTATGGGGTCCCTATATAAGGCCCTGAATCCCATTCGTGACCTATTTACCTCCCAGACCATATTTCCTTACACCAGTCATTTTGACAGTTAGGATTTCAATATGAATTTGGGGTTACAGGAGATACAAACATTCAAGCTATAAAACTTTTTTCTGTTTTTGAGACACAGCCTCATTCTGTCACCAGGCTAGAGTGCTGTGGTGCAATCTCGGCTCGCTGCAACCTCCCACTCCCTAGTTCAAGGGATTCTCCTGCCTCAGCTTCCTGAGTAGCTGGGATTTCGGGCACGCGCCACCACGCCTGGCTAATTTTTGTATTTTAGTAGAGACGGAGTTTCACTATGTTGGCCAGGATGGTCTCAATCTCCTGACCTCATGATCCGCCTGCCTCGGCCTCCCAAAGTGCTGGGATTACAGGCGTGAGCCACCATGCCCAGCCTGTAACATGTATTTTTAAGATTGAGAAGTAACACTTTAGCTGGGCGCGGTGGCTCACGCTTATAATCCCAGCACTTTGGGAGGCCGAGGTGGGCGGATCACGAGGTCAGGAGATCGAGACCACAGTGAAACCCCGTCTCTACTAAAAATACACAAAATTAGCCGGGCGTGGTGGCGGGTGCCTGTAGTCCCAGCTACTCGGAGAGGCTGAGGCAGGAGAATGGCGTGAACCCGGGAGGCGGAGCTTGCAGTGAGCCGAGATTGCGCCACTGCACTCCAGCCTGGGCGACAAAGTGAGACTCCGTCTCAGAAAAAAAAGAGAAGTAACACTTTAATAAACACTTTACCAGGTCTTTGTTTCTAATTAAGCTCTTGGGTTTTTTCGGTGTGTTTTTAGTTATTACCCCATTCAAGCTGACAACTGAGGCAACACAGACTCCAGTCTCCAGTAAGAAACCAATGTTTGATCTTAAAGCAAGTTTGTCTCGTCCCCTCAACTATGAACCACACAAAGGTATGTGGGAGTGTTTTGAGCTACAGGGCCTGTAAAATACTTAAGATTGGTGGGACGCAGTGGCTCACACCTACTAAACATACAAAAATTAGCCAGGCATGGTGGCAGACACCTGTAATCCCAGCTACTTGGGAGGCTGACAGGAGAATCACTTGAACCTGTTAGATAGAGGTTGCAGTGAGCCGAGACCACGCCATTGCACTCCAGCCTGGGCAACAAGAGCGAAACTCCATCTAAAAAATTAAAATAAAAAATAAAAACTTAAGAATAAACAAATTCTGTGGCTGGGCGCAGTGGCTCTTGCCTGTAATTCCAGCACTTTTGGGAGGCTTAGGTGGGCAGATCATTTGAGGTCAGGAGTTCGAGATCAACCTGGCCAACATGGTGAAACCCCATCTCTACTGAAAAAAAATAAGAACATTAGCCTGGCGTGGTGGCAGCACCTGTAATCCTAGCTACTCAGGAGGCTGAGGCAGGACAATCACTTGAACCTAGGAGGCAGAGGTTGCAGTGAGCCGAGATTGCGCCACTGCACTCCAGCCTGGGCAACATAGTGAGACCATGCCTCAAAAACAGGCTGGGTGTGGTGGCTCACGTCTGTAATCCCAGCACTTTGGGAGGCCGAGGCGGGTGGATCATGAGTTCAGGAGATCGAGACCATCCTGGCCAACACATTGAAACCCCGTCTCTACTAAAAATACGAAAACAAAATTAGCTGGGCGTGGTGGTGGGCACCTGTAGTCCCAGCTACTTGGGAGGCTGAGGTGGGAGAATGGCGTGAACCCAGGAGGGAGAGCTTGCAGTGAGCCAAGACCACACCACTGCACTCCAGCCTGGGCGACAGAACGAGACTCTGTCAAAAAAATTAAAAAATAATAATAATAATTAAATTTAAATTTAAAAAAAAAGCAACACATAAACTTCCAGAAATTTGGTCCCAGTTCTTTTTATAAAATTGCAAATTGGTTGGACGCAGTGGCTCACGCCTGTAATCCCAGCACTTTGGGAGGCCAAGGCAGGCAGATTGCTTGAGAACAGGAGCTCGAGACCTGCATGGGCAACATGACGAAACTCCATCTCTACTAAAAAATACAAAAATTACCTGGGCATGGTGGCGTGTGCATGTAGTCCCAGCTACTCATGAGTCTGAGTTGGGAGGATCACTTGAGCCCAGGAGGCGGAGGTTGCTGTGAGCTGAGATCAGATCACACCACTGCACTCCAAACTGAGTGACAGAGTGAGATTCTATCTCAAAGAAAAAAAAAAGTATAAATGTTGATAGCAGGTAACCACAGATGAAGAGAATGAAGTTGGGAATATAAATATAAACAATCTTTTTAAAATTCTTTGTCTTTGTCCTAAACTAGGAAAGCTAAAACCATGGGGGCAATCTAAAGAAAATAATTATCTAAATCAACATGTCAACAGAATTAACTTCTACAAGAAAACTTACAAACAACCCCATCTCCAGACAAAGTAAGTACATAATTATCCAGCTTTATAATTATTTTAATTTCAAAAGCAGCACCTCTGAGGGATAGAGGCTCAGTAATAGTGGTGTCTTCAGAGGAGGTTAGAAGTGGTATCATGGCCGTGCGCGGTGGCTCATGCCTGTAATCCCAGCGCTTTGGGAGGCCGAGGCGGGCAGATCATGAGGTCAGGAGATCAAGACCATCCTGGCTAACACGGTAAAACCCCGTCTCTACTAAAAATACAAAAAATTAGCCAGGCGTGGTGGCGGACACCTGTAGTCCTAGCTACTCAGGAGACTGAGGCAGGAACCTGGGAAGCAGAGCTTACAGTGAGCCGAGATCACGCCACTGCACTCCAGCCTGGGCGACAGATTGAGACTCCGTCTCAAAAAAAAAAGTGGTATCATGTATAGAACTTTCTGAGTACATGTGCCTAGGTTCCAGTGTAATGGACTCCAAATCAGCAGGTTTGGGGTGAGGCCCAAGCACCTGCATTGTTTCCAAGGCTCTGCAGGTGATTCAGAAAAAGACCCAGATTCAGAGCACTGCTCTTGTATGACTCATCTGCCTAAACACAGGGCATATGGGTATCTCTCCAAATACCAGTGCCCAGCAGCCCAGGGCACCTACCTATCCAGATAGACATAAATTCCTCACTCCTAAGGAAACCAGGCTTACAAGGCATCAAGGCCCTATAAAGAGGAAAAACCCAGGACGGTCCTTAGAGGCTTCCTTCAGCATGAAAACCAAGTTAAAGCCAGAGCTCATCCTGGGTTGCAGCAAGTCATGGTTGGGCCCCAGATTCCCTGCTCCGACTGTCGTGACACAGGGTTACCTATCATTTGACTCATGGCTATACACGACTGCCACCAAGGCCTTTGCTCACTGTTATTAAGTTGGCCGGGCAAGGTGGCTCACGCCTGTAATCCCAGTACTCTGGGAGGCCAAGGTGGGTGGATCACGATGTCAGGAGTTCAAGACATGGAGAAAGCCTATCTCTACTAAAAATACAAAATTAGCCGGGCATGATGGCGCATGCCTGTAATCCCAGCTACTTGGGAGGCTGAGGCAAGAGAATCGCTTGAACCAGGGAGGCGGAGGTTGTGGTGAGCCAAGTTTGCGCCATTGCACTCCAGCCTGGGCAACAAGAGCAAAACTCCGTCTCTAAAAAAAAAAGAAAAAAGAAATCAAAGTCAAAGGTCAAGCTCAAAATCACATAGTTTAGTGACAGGAATAGAACTAGAACCAGGATCTACTGAGTTTGCCATTATGCTCTTCTTTCAGAGGATTAGACAAACCAAAAAAAAAAGAAAAAGCCCAAGATTATATTATCTTTTTTTTTTTTTTTTTTTTTTTTTGAGAAGGAGTCTGGCTCTGTTGCCCAGGCTAGAGTGCGGTGGTGCGATCTTGGCTCACTGCAATCTCTGCCTCCCAGGTTCAAGTGATACTCCTGCCTCAGCCTTCCGAGTAGCTGGGATTACAAATTCCCGCCCCCACGTGCAGCTAATTTTTGTATTTTTAGTAGAGACGGGGTTTCACCATCTTGGCCAGGCTGGTCTCAAACTGCTGATCTCAAATGATCCACCCACCTTGGCCTCCCAAAGTGCTGGGATTACAGGCATGAGCCACCGCACCTGGTCAACTTTGATTTCTAGGTGTAGACATTTCTCATTTAAAACAAATTTTTTTTTTCTTAGAGACAGGGTCTTAATTTTTGTCACCCAGACTGGAGTGCAATGGCATGATCATAGCTTACTTTCGCCTTGAACTCCTGGGCACAAGGGATCCTCCCACCTTGGCCTCCCAAAATGCTGGGATTATAGGTGTGAGCCACTGCATCTGGCCTAAAGCAAACTGTAAAATAACAAGAGTTGGATTCAATCACCAAGGTGTCTTCTGACTCCAATTCCATGCATGATCTTATTTTTTATTTATTTTTGTTTGTTTTGAGACAGAGTCTCACTCTGTCGCCCAGTCTGGAGTGCAGTGGCGTGATCTCGGCTCACTGCAACCTCCACCTCCCGGGTTCAAGGGATTCTCCTGCCTCAGTCTCCCCAGTAGCTGTGATTATAGGCATGCACCACTACACCTGGCTACCTTTTTTGTATTTTTAGTAGAGACGGGATTTCACCATTTTGACCAGGCTGGTCTCAAACTCCTGACCTCAAGTGATCCGCCTGCCTTGGCCTCCTAACGTGCTGGGATTACAGGCATGAGCCATCGCGCCCGGCCTCCATGCATGATTTTAGAGTACCGAGTTAACAAAAGGAAAATATCAGTTTCTAGCCCTTTAACACAACAATGACAAACAGTGTTAGAAACACTAGGCAGGGCACAGTGCCCTCTAAAAGTCTGTTTTACGCAAGTATGCTGGATGTCATTACTTGAAAGTTTGGGTGTTAGTCCAACAATAGTTGCTTTAAAGTGTCTGTTTTGGAGCTTCCCTAGAGCTTAACGTGTGACCTATCCCTCTCAGGGAAGAGCAACGGAAGAAACGCGAGCAAGAACGAAAGGAGAAGAAAGCAAAGGTTTTGGGAATGCGAAGGGGCCTCATTTTGGCTGAAGATTAATAATTTTTTAACATCTTGTAAATATTCCTGTATTCTCAACTTTTTTCCTTTTGTAAATTTTTTTTTTTTTGCTGTCTTCCCCACTTTAGTCACGAGATCTTTTTCTGCTAACTGTTCATATTCTATGCAGTGTCCATGGGTTCTGCATGTGCTACGATCTCTGAAAAGACGTTATCACCTTAAAGCTCAAATTCTTTGGGATGGTTTTTACTTAAGTCTGTAAATAATTCAGGTTTCTAATGAAACCCATCCTAAAATTCTGTTTCTAGATTTTTAATGTCAAGTTCCCAAGTTCCTCCTGCTGGTTCTAATATTAACAGAACTGCAGTCTTCTGCTAGCCAATAGCATTTACCTGATGGCAGCTAGTTATACAAGCTTCAAGAGAATTTGAATAACAAGAACAGGGTAAGCTGGGATAGAAAGGCCACCTCTTCATTCTCTATAGAATGTAGTAACCTTTATGAAATGGGGCCATATAGTTTGGTTATGACATCAATATTTTACCTAGGTGAAATTGTTTAGGCTTATGTACCTTCGTTGAAATAGCCTCATGTAATTGCCATCTGTCACTCACTATATTCACAAAAATAAAACTCTACAACTCATTCTAACATTGCTTACTTAAAAGCTACATACCCCTATCGAAATGCGAGGATTAATGCTTTAATGCTTTTAGAGACGGGGTCTCACTGTGTTGCCCAGGCTGGTCTCAAACTCCACCAAATGTACTTCTTATTCATTTTATGGAAAAGACTAGACTTTGCTTAGTATCATGTCCATGTTTCCTTCACCTCAGTGGAGCTTCTGAGTTTTATACTGCTCAAGATTGTCATAAATAAAATTTTTTCTCATTGTGGTAGATTCATTCTTTGTAAACATAAGTCTTCCAAGACTTAGGTGAGCAGCTAGGCTTAACAAGAGTTTATACATACCCTTTGTGTGCCCTTCCTGACCACTGCTTCCATTCAAAAAAGAAACGGCAGTATGCTTCCTTTATATTCCCAGAGTACCTCTCAGGTTTTATTAAATGCTGTTTTGTATATACGAGGCTTTAGGACATGGCACACTTCCGGATACTGGAAACACTCAGATTTTCCTATCGAGGGGAAGAGATCAGATCAATTTTAAAAATTCAGGGTCAAATACACATCTGATGGAAATGTAAAATGTCATAACCACTTTGAAAAAGTTTGCTAGTTTCTTTGAAAAGTTAACAGTATGTCTACCGTGTAATCTAGCCATGCCATTAGGTAGTGAGACCCTATCTGAAAAAAAGAAAAAACCACCAGGATCTTACATAGAGAAAATCCTAAGGACTCCACTAAAAAACTCCTAGAACTAATAAATTCAGTAAGGTTGCAACGTACAAGATCAATACCCAACAACTCTGGCCAGACACAGTGGCTCACACCTGTAATCCCAGCACTTTGGGAGGCCAAGGCAGGCAGATCACTTGAAGTCAGGAGTTGGAGACCAGCCTGGCCAACATGGTGAAACCACATCTCTACTAAAAATACAAAAATTAGCCAGGCGTGGAGGCGGGCGCCTGTAATCCCAGCTACTCAGGAGGCTGAGGCAGGAGAATCACTTCAACCCGGGAGATGGAGGTTGCAGTGAGCCAAGATCACGCCACTGCACTCCAGCCAGGGCAACAGAGTGAGACTCCGTCTCGAAAAAAAAAAAAGATCAAGACCCAACAATTATATTTTTGTCTTTTTTTTTTTTTTTATGAGGCAGAGTCTGTCTTTGTCACCCAGGCTGGAGTGCAGTGGTGTGATCTTGGCTCACTGCAACCTCCACCTCTTCCCCAAGTTCAAGCAATACTCTCTATCTCTTGACCTCGTGATGTGCCAGCCTTGGCCTCCCAAAGTGCTGGGGATTACAGCGGTTAGCCACCACATCTGGCCTAATTATTGTTTTTTTTTTTTTTTAGAGACACGGTGTTGGTCTGTCACCCAGGCTGGTGTGCAATGGTAAGATCATAGCTCACTATAACCTTGACCTCATGGGCTCAAGGGATCCTCCTACTGCAGTGTCCCAAGTAGCTAAGTCTACAGGTGTGTGCTACCACACCTGGCTAATTTATTTTATTTTTAGAGACAGAGTCTCACTATGTTGCCCAGGCTGGTCTCAAACTCCTGGGCAAGTGATCCTCCCACCTCAGCCTCCCAAAGTGCTGGGATTATAAGTGTGAACCACTGAGCCTGACCCCTGTATTTCCATATACTAGCAATGACTAATAGACAACTGGATACTCAGATGCAAAAAATGAATTTGGACCTTTATACCATACACAAAAGTTAACTTAAAATTGATCACAGGGCTGAGCACAGTAGCGTATACTCCTGTAGTCTCAGACACTTGAGAGGCTGAAGTGGCAAGATGACTTTAGCCCAGGAGATCAAAGGCTGTGGTGCATTATAAGCACTCCTGTGAATAGCCCCTATACTTCAACCTGAGCAACATAGCAAGATTCTATTTCTTAAAAAAAAAAAAAAATAGGGTGGGCATGGTGGCTCACGCCTGTAATCCCAGCACTTTGGGAGGCCAAGGTGGGCGGATCATGAGGTCAGGAGATGGAGACCATCCTGGCTAACATGGTGAAACCCCATCTCTACTAAAAATGCAAAAAACAAAATTAGCTGAGTGTGGTGGCGAGTGCCTGTAGTCCCAGCTACTCAGGAGGCTGAGGTAGGAGAATGGTGTGAACCCAGGAGGCGGAGCTTGCAGTGAGCCAAGATCGTGCCACTACACTCAAGCCTGGGTGATAAAGTGACACACTGTCTCAAAAAAAAAAAAAAAAAAAAGTCCGAGCACAGTGGCTCATGCCTGTAATCCCAATACTTTGGGAGGCCAAGGCGGGCAGATCACGAGGTGAGGAGACAGAGACCATCCTGTCTAACACAGTGAAACCCCATCTCTACTAAAAATACAAAAAAATTAGCCGGGTGTGGTGGTGGGCGCCGGTAGTCCCAGCTACTCTGGAGGCTGAGGCAAGAGAATGGCGTGAACCCAGGAGGCGGAGCTTGCAGCGAGCCGAGATCGTGCCACTGCACTCCAGCCAGGGCAATAGAGTGAGACTCAGTCTCCAAAAAAAAAAAAAAAAGCGATGAAAGAGGGACCAGGTGAGGTGGCTCACACCTGTAATCCCAGCACTTTGGGAGGCCAAGATGGGTGGATCACGAGGTCAGGAGCTCAAGACTAGCCTGGCCAAAATGGTGAAACCCTGTCTCTACTAAAAATACAAAAATTAGCCAGGCGTGGTGGCGGGCACCTGTAATCCCAGCTACTCGGGAGGCTAAGGCAGAGAATCGCTTGAACCCAGGAGGCATGGAGGTTGCAGTGAGCCGAGATCGTGCCACTACACTCCCGCCTGGTGACAGAGCAAGACTCCATCACAAAAAAAAAATTAGCCGGGTATGGTGGCACATGACTGTAATCCCAGCTACTCAGGAGGCTGAAGCAGGAGAATTGCTTGAACCAGGAGGCAGAGGTTGCAGTGAGCTGAGATCACGCCACTGCACTCCAGCTTGGGCCACAGAGCAAGACTCCATCTCGAAAAAAAAAAGCATAGACCTAAGTGTTAGAACTAAAATTACAAAAGCCTTAGAAGAAACCATAGGAGTAAGTAAGTCTCTGTGATTTACTGAGTTACGGCCTTGGGCGGATCACCTGAGGTCAGGGGTTCAGAACCAGCCTGGTCAACATGGTGAAACCCTGTTTTTACTAAAAACACAAAAAAATTAGCCAGACATGGTGGTGTGGGCCTGTAATACCAGCTACTGGGGAGGCTGAGGCAAGAGAATTGCTTGAACCTGGGAGGCAGAGGTTGCAGTGAGCTGAGATCGTACCACTGCACTCCAGCCTGGGCAACAGAAGGGAATTTCATCTCAAAAAAGCAAAACAAAATGAAATTAGAAGCAATCTAAATGCAACAGAGTGGTAGAAGGCCATTAACAGTCACCTCAGAGACTCCTGCCTTGGAAACTACTCATATAGGAAATGTTCCTAACAGCAACTGTTCTGAGCAAAAACACTAAGTTATTTACATGGTACATCTGCATCAGTACTTGCATTCTATGAGATAAAGTACACCAGAGAACCTGGTTTCATGCTGTGTTCCCCTTATCCAGTCCCTCTTAGCAACAGCCTTTTTTATTGTGTTTGTTTGTTTGTTTGTTTTTGAGACAGAGTCTCGCTCTGTGGCCCAAGCTGGAGTGTAGTGGCATGATCTCAACTCACTGCAACCTCTGCCTCCGAGTTCAAGCAATTCTCCTGCCTCAGTCTCCCAAGTAGCTGGGATTACAGGCATGTGCCACCACGCCTGGCTAACTTTTGTATTTTTAGTAGAGACAGGGTTTCACCATGCTGGTCAGGCTGGTCTGGAACTCCATACCTTAAGTGATCCGCCCATCTCAGCCTCCCAAAGTGCTGGGATTACAGGCGTGAGCCACCATGCCTGGCCAGCAACAGCATTATAACTTGTCTTAGAGAATACATACTAGCCAGCGGGGCGCGGTGGCTCACCCCTGTAATCCCAGCACTTTGGGAGGCCGAGGCGGGCGGATCACCTGAGGTCAGGAGTTCGAGACCAGCCTGACCAACATGGAGAAACCCTGTCTCTACTAAAAGTACAAAATTAGCCGGGCATGATGGCGCATGCCTGTAATCCCAGCTACTCGGGAAGCTGGGGCAGAATAGCTTGAACTCAGAAGGCGAAGGTTGCAGTGAGCCGAGATCGTGCTACTGCACGCCAGCATGCCAGCCTGGGCGACAGAGCAGAACTCCATCTCAAAAAAAAAAAAGAGAGCATACATGCTAGCCATTGGTGGATGCCATTAAAGAAATATTTTATTTTGTCTATATCATTGTAGATGCTAGTATCCTTAGATTAGTAAAACAAAACTACCATATGATCTTTATTTAACAAGCCTTGGGTTAAGCTCTGGAGAATTTTCATAGGCAAATTCTTCCGTATGAGCTGGATCAGTAAACACGCCAATAAAATCTATCTCCAGGAAGAATGGACCATCCACTTTATCAGCCAAGGTGAATCCTATAGAAGAGATCTAAATTTAAAATAGAGAAATTGATTAAAATCTCATACAGTGATGTACTGATATTATTCCAGGAGTTTAAAATCTCATCAGGTGATGATTATGACTGGGTTTTAATGCTATCGGCCCTTAGCAAATACTACTGGTTCTCACATAGCATACTGTAAGAGGAAATACAAGACTGTTTTTCTTTCCTCATTCAACTTCCTCCCCTCTCCTCATTAGGTAGTGCCACTTAAGACTAGGAAGGATGGCTGGGCACCGTGGCTCAGGCCTGTAATCCCAACACTGGGAGGCCAAGGTGGGCAGATCACAAGGTCGAGTTCAAAACCAGCCTGCCCAACATGATGAAACTTTGTCTCTACTAAGAATACAAAGATTAGCCAAGTGTGGTGGCGGGCACCTGTAATTCCAGCTACTCAGGAGACTGAGGCAGGAGAATTGCTTGAACCCAGGAGGTGGAGGTTGCAGTGAGCCGAGATCATGCCACTGCTCTCCAGCCTGAGTGACAAAGCAAGACTCCATCTCAAAAAACAGAAAGACTAGTAAGGACAACATGAATGCCTAATGGAGGTTCCTTGAAGCGTTCATAAACTCTTATTTTAAAGCTAAATTAGGAGAGAAAGGAGGGGGGAAAATAGCTAAAGTAAAATGTAGGCATGCTAAAAAATGATCATTCTAAAATTCCTTCAGGATGTGGGTATAGTTCATAGGAGAGGTCTAAGTCAGCCTCTGGCT
Source organism: Nomascus leucogenys (assembly GCF_006542625.1). Lineage (NCBI taxonomy): Eukaryota > Metazoa > Chordata > Mammalia > Primates > Hylobatidae > Nomascus > Nomascus leucogenys. The sequence continues at coordinate 60,038,909 of NC_044386.1, read as the reverse complement.
GGGTATAAGAGCAGTGGCCCTGAGAAGAAATTTTCATCTGCCAGCCTTCTCAAATGAACTCAGTCTCACTGGAGTTCTGATTCATTAAAAATGATACAGTTCTGAGTGAAAAATACAGCAATATGTTACCTTATCAAGCGGAAGCTCATGCTGAACATCCCGGATTCTTCCTCGATTAGAGAAGAAAAATTTGGAAAAAGGAATCTGAAAGAAGAAAGCATTTACTTCATAACTGAAATGTAAGCAATTGAGGCATCTGCATGTAATTGTAATGATAAAATAAGAGTTTACATTTATTCGGCCGGGCGCGGTGGCTCAAGCCTGTAATCCCAGCACTTTGGGAGGCCGAGGCGGGTGGATCACGAGGTCAGGAGATCGAGACCATCCTGGCTAACACAGTGAAACCCCGTCTCTACTAAAAATACAAAAAATTAGCCGGGTGTGTTGGCGGGCGCCTGTAGTCCCAGCTACTCGGGAGGCTGAGGCAGGAGAATGGCATGAACCCGGGAGGCGGAGCTTGCGGTGAGCCGAGATCGCGCCGCTGCACTCCAGCCTGGGGCACAGAGCAAGACTCCGTCTCAAAAAAAAAAAAAGAGTTTACATTTATTCTAAAATTATTTAATATATGTATTATGACAAATGGCTAGCCATTTGGATCAAAGATATAACCCAGGCCAAACGATAAAGGGTTAACTATGAAAAAAATATTTGTAACATTTATGGAAAAAAGACTAGTATCCTAAACACAGCTTTTTTTTTTTTTTCTTTCTGTGGAGAATGGGGTCTCACTTTGTTGCCTGAACCTGGGAGGCAGAGGTTGCAGTAAGCCAAGATCGCACCAGTGCACTCCAGCCTGGGTGACAGAGCTAGACTCTGTCTCAGAAGAAAAAAAAAAAGAAAAAAAACAAAAAAGAATTTTAACATTTCCCTTCCTTCCTACATTAGAAACTGAACAAAAAGAAATGTCCTATTCCTTCTACTCTTGAATTTTCGAGTGTGCCTTTTTATTCATCAACTTTATTTTCATATTTCTTCTCTATGTAATTTACTTATTATTAAGCACGATCTTTTAAAACTATATCTGGCCTTAATTGTTTGTGTTTTGTTTTGTTTTGAGATAGGGTCTCACTCTGTTACCCAGGCTGGAGTGCAGTGGTGCGATCTTGGCTCACTGCAACTTCCGCCTCCCAGTTTCAAGCGATTCTCTCACCTCAGCTTCCTGAGTAGCTGGGACTATAGGCGCACACCACCACACCCGGCTAATTTTTTTTTTTTTTTTTGGTAGAGACAGTGTTTCACCATGTTGGCCAGGCTGGTCTTAAACTCCTGAGCTCAAGTAATCTGCCAACCTTGGCCTACAGGCATGAACCACCACACCCTGCCTAAATAATTATACAGAAGCTCTCCAGGATATATTCCTAAATTTTAAAAACACAAAAAACAGGTACAGAGTATGCTAATTTTATTTATATTTTGAGTGTAACAAAGGAAGAAAATGGCTGGGCCTGGTTGTGCATGCCTGTAATCCCAGCACTTTGGGAGGCCAACACAGTAGGATCAATTGAGCCCAGGAGTTCAAGACCAGCCTGGGCAACATGGTGAAACCAAGACTCTACTAAAAAAACAAAAAACTTATCCAGCCATAGTGGTGCATCCTTGTAGTCCTGGCTATTCAGGAGGCTAGGGTGGGAGGATCACCTGAGACTGGGAGGTTGGGGCTACAGCGAGCCCATGCTACACTCCAGCATGGGCAACAGAAGAGAGACCCTGTCTCAAATAAGTAAATAAATTTTAATGAACATAAATAAAAATGAATTATACATATTAATAGTTACTCCAGTAATTTTATCTCTAGGAATATAGCCTATGAAAATAGTTAAGTATGTTTACCTCAGAGTTTGTTCCGACAGTAGAAAACTCTGAAAACAATCTAAATCTACATGTACATAATGAAGAACAAGTTAAGAAAAAAACATTTTTTTTTTTTTTTGAGACAGGGTCTTACTCTGTCACCCAGGCTGGAGTGCATGCAGTAGGGTGATCTCAGCTCACTGCAGCCTTGACCTCTCAGGCTCAAGCAATCCTCCCACCTCAGCCTCCTGAGTAGGTGGGACTAAAGGTGCATGGCACCACCCTGGGATAATTTTTGTATTTTTTGTAGAGACAGGGTTTTGCCATGTTGCTCAGGCTTGTCTTAGACTCCTAGCTTCAAATGATTCACAGCCTTAGCCTCCCAAAGTGCTAGGATTACAGGTGTGAGCCACTGGAACCAGCCAAAATTGTTGTCTACTTATATAATATCATGAAGACATTAAAAATGATGTAGAAATATATTTGAAGAGAAAGTTGTAAACAATAGTTCAGTGAAAATACTGTATATATGTTATAAAACACCACTGGAAGGGAAAAGTGTGACTAGAAAAGTCTGAAAGATACATATTAAAAATAGTATTTTTGTGCCAGGCACAGTGGCTCACACCTGTAATCCCAGCACTTTGGGAGGCCGAGGCGGGCGGATCACGAGGTCAAGAGATCAAGACCATTCTGGCTAACACGGTGAAACCCCGTCTCTACTAAAAATACAAAAAATTAGCCAGGTGTAGTGGCAGGTGCCTGTAGTCCCAGCTACTTGGGAGGCTGAGGCAGGAGAATGGCGTGAACCCAGGAGGCGGAGCTTGCAGTGAAAGGAGATCGTGCCACTGCACTCCAGCCTGGGTGACAGAGCCAGACTCCGTCTCAAAAAAAAAAAAAAAAAAAAAAAAGTATTTTATTGGCCAGGTGTGGTGGCTCACACCTGTAATCCCAGCACTTCGGGAGGCCAAGGCAGGCGGATCACGACATCAGGAGATCAAGACCATCCTGGCTAACATGGTGAAACCCCGTCTCTACTAAAACTACAAAAAATTAGCCAGGCGTGGTAGTGGGCACCTGTAGTCCCAGCTACTCGGGAGGTTGAGGCAGGAGAATGGTGTGAACCCGGGAGGCGGAGCTGGCAGTGAGCCGAGATCCTGCCACTGCAGTCCAGCCTGGGCGACAGTGCGAGACTCCATCTCACAAAAATAAAATAAAATAAAATAAAATAAAAATAATATTTTATCACTGGATAGTGGTAGTACAAGATTTTTTTCTGTATTTTCCAAGTTTTTTATAATGAAGTAGTTATTTTGTATAATAATTCATTATATATATTACTTAAATACAAGTATATATAATTTGTGTTATATATCTATATTACTACATATATATGTATGTATTGAATGCTTATTTTGTGCTAGGCACTAGGACAAAATTCCAGGTGCAGGGGAAACTGGTAAGAACAATATAAGCAAGATCCCTGCTCTCACAGAATTTACAGAATTTAGGGCCAGGTGTGGTGGCTCAAACGCCTATAATCCCAGAACCTTGGGAGACTGAGGCGGGTGGATCACTTGAAGTCAGGAGTTCGAAACCAGCCTGGCCAACTTGGTGAATGAAACCCCATCCCTACTAAAAATACAAAAATTAGCTGGGCTTTGTGTTACACGCCTGTAGTCCCAGCAGGAGGATCTCTTGAACCTGGAAGGCAAAGGTTGCCGTGAGCTGGGATCACACCACTGCACTCCAGCCTGGGCGATATGAGTGAGACTCCTCAAAAAAAAAAAAAAAAAAAAAAAGAATTTATATAATTTATGTTCCAGGGAAGGCAGTAGAGTGACAATAAACAGATGAATGAATGAACAAAGTAATTTTAGTTAGTGATAAGTTCTATGAAGAAAGTTATAGGATGGTGGTGTTGAAATAACTGGATTAAAGGGTCCAACTTTGGTTACAGCAATCAGGAAAGGCCTCTCTGAGGCAACTTTTGAGCCGAGAGGTGAATGATAGGAAAGAGAAAGCAGGTGAAGACATGCGGGCAGAGCATTACAGCAGAGCAACACTAAGTGCAAAGCTCTGAGATGGAAATGAGGTTGTTGAATCTGACAGAAAAGGGGCTGGTGTGGAGGAGGGAGGTAGGAGGAGAGATGGAAGATGAAGACAGGGGTCCGATATTGTAGGCCCATAGGCCATGTTCAGGAGTTTGGACTTTATTTTTTTTTTTTTTTGAAATGGAGTCTTACTCTGTCGCCCAGGCTGGAGTACAGTGGCGCGATCTTGGCTCACTGCAACTTCCACCTCTCAGGTTCAAGTGATTCTCCTGCCTCAGCCTCCTGAGGAGCTGGGACTACAGGCGTGTGCCACCACCTGCAGCTAATTTTTTGTATTTTTAGTAGACACAAGATTTCACCATGTAGACCAGGCTGGGCTCAAACTCCTGACCTCAAGTGATCTGCCCATCTCAGCCTCCCAAAGTGCTGGGATTAAAAGCATGAGCCACCTAGCCCAGCCTGGACTTTATTCGAATTGTAATGGGAAACCACTGAAGGGTCCTGATATGGTTTGGCTGTGTCCCCACCCAAAATCTCATCTTGAATTGTAGTAATCCCCATGTGTCAAGGGAGGGACCAGGTGAAGTTAACTGAACCATAGGGGTGGGAAGTTCCCTCCATACTGTTCTCGTGATAGTGAGTTCTCACAAGATTTGATGGTTTTATAAGGAGATTACCCCTTCACTCGGCTCTCATTCTCTTTCCTGCCACCATGTGAAGGAGGATGTGTTTACTTCCCCTTCTGCCATGATTTTATAAGTTACCTAAGGCCTCCCCAGCCTTGCAGAACTGTGAGTCAATTAAACCTCTTTCCTTTATAAATTACCCAGTCTCAGGTATTTCTTCATAGCAGCAGCACGAGAACAGACTAATACAGGTTACATGCTTAGGAGGTACATTTACATGCTTAGAAGCCTGTAAATGATGTCATCTGAACTATGTTTCAGAAAGATCACTCTGGCTGCTGTGGAGCCAGGATTTTAGTGGGGCAAGAAAACAAACAGGGAAATCAATAATGAAGCTGCTGCAATAATCCAAACACCTGGACCAGGGTGGGAGTAGAAGAAATGGCTAGAAATGGTCAGCTGCTGAGTGTATTTTGGAAGCAGAGGTGACAGGACTCACTAATAGACTGGATGTGGGGCGAAGGAGAGGAATTCAGGATGACCCTCAAGTATATGACATGAGCAAAATGGGGGCTTTCTTGTGAGTTTGTTTTTTTTTTTTTTTTTTTAGACAGAGTCTCGCTCTGTTGCCCAGGCTGGAGTGCAGTGGCATGATCTCAGCTTACTGCAACCTCCGCCTCCCAGGTTCAAGCGATCCTCCTGCCTCAGCCCCCCAGTAGCTGGGATTACAGGCACGCACCCCCATGCCTGGCTAATTTTTTTTTTTTTTTTTTTGAGACGAAGTCTCATGCCCAGCCTGGAGTGCAGTGGCGCGATCTGCAAGCTCCGCCTCCCGGGTTCATGCCATTCTCCTGCCTCAGCCTCCCGAGTAGCTGGGACTACAGGCACGTGCCACCACGCCCGGCTAATTTTTTTTGTATTTTTTAGTAGAGACGAGGTTTCACCGTGTTAGCCAGAATGGTCTCCATCTCCTGACCTCGTGATCCACCCGCCTCGGCCTCCCAAAGTGCTGGGATTACAGGGTGAGCCACCACGCCCGGCCTTTTTTTTTTTTTTTTTTTGAGATGGAGTATCACTCTGCCGCCAGGCTGGAGAGCAGTGGCCCATCTCGGCTCACTGCAACCTCTGCCTCCCAGGGTCAAGCGATTCTCCTGCCTCAGCCTTCTGAGTAGCTGGGACTACGCCACCACACCTAACTAATTTTTTTATTTTTAGTAGAGACAGAGTTTCACCATGTTGGCCAGGATGGTCTCGATCTCTTGACCTCGTGATCTGCCCACCTCGGCCTCCCAAAGTGCTGGGATTACAGGCATGAGCCACCGCGCCTGGCCTCTAATTTTTGTATTTTTAGTAGAGATGGGGTTTTGCCAGGTTAACCAGGCTGGTCTCAAACTCCTGATCTCAGGTGATTCACCCACCTTGGCCTCCCAAAGTGCTGAGATTACAGACATGAGCCACCACGCCTGGCCTAGGACACCAACTTTTTTTTTTTTTTTTTTTTTGAGACAGAGTTTGGCTCTTGTTGCCCAGGCTGGAGTGCAATGGCATGATCTCGGCTCACCGAAACCTCCGCCTCCCGGGTTCAAGCAATTATCCTGCCTTAGCCTCCCGAGTAGCTGGGATTACAGGCATGTGCCACCACGCCCGGCTAATTTTGTATATTTTTTAGTAGAGACAACAGGGTTTCTCCATGTTGGTCAGGCTGGTGTTGAACTCCCAACCTCAAGTGATCCATCTGCCTTGGCCTCCCAAAGTGCTGGGATTACAGGTGTGAGCCACCACACAGGCCTAGGACACCAACTTTACAAGAGTTGCCTAGAAGACGTGAAATGGCAGAAACTTCTAAAAAACAAACAAACCCCATCTATTTGGACACAGAGCAGAGATGTGCCTGTGACTTAGCATGGACCTGGCCACATCCTTATCAAAAATATTTACTAGTTAGTATGTTAACATTTATATTAATGAAAATTCATTTATGTCTCTTAACCTTTCTTCTACCCACCAACCCCCACCTTCCAAGAAAGATTAGTAACAAAAAAGAAACTACAATGTAACAATCATCTCCAAGACCTCTTTTTTTTTTTTTTTTTTTTTTTTTTTTGAGACAGAGTCTCATCTCACTCCTCTGTTGCCCAGGCTGGAGTACAATGGCACGATCTTGGCTCACTGCAACCTACACCTCCCAGGTTCAAGCAATCCTCCTGCCTCAGCCTCTCAAGCAGCTGGGATTACAGGCGTGCACCACCATGCCCAACTAATTTTTTGTATTTTTAGTAGAGACTGGGTTTCATCATGTTGGCCAACCTGGTCTCGAACTTCTGACCTCAGGTGAGCCACCCGCCTCGGCTTCCCAAATTGCTGGGATTACAGGCGTGAGCCACCTCACCCAGCCAAGACCTCATTTTTATAAACAATGAAGATTTATGCTGTTACCTTGACCTCCTGCCAGTAGGGTCCCCCACGGGTGAACATGAAGTAACTGTACATCTGATTCCTCCTCTGGAAGAAATCTATGTCCTCCTTGATATTCACCATCCAAGGCCGACCATCCCCACGTACACGGAGATACAGAGTATTGAACTGGGACCAATCATAAGACATCTTCCTCTCAAAAGCACCCTAAGATATTGAAAGTAAATTGTACCTCATTCTCCACTATTAGCAAAATGTGAGTCATCACCAAGTCAGCATCATCAACAGGATTCACTAACCATTTTTCTGACTTTCTGCCCCATAAGAAGGCAGATAAACCCAGTGATTATTATTTTAGCACAAAATACTGACATAGTTATATGTTTCTAAGGTAATGTTCAACACACAACTGGCCCAGGACAGTGTTTACATGGGGTAGGCACTCACCTGTGTTCAATGAATGGAAATGAATGTATTTCCTTTACCTGGTCCTATGGAGCAATGACTTTTTTTTTTCCTTTTTTTTTTTTTTTGAGACGGAGTCGTGCTCTGTCACCCAGGCTGGAGTGCAGTGACGCAATCTCGGCTCACTGCAAGCTCTGCCTCCTGGGTTCACGTCATTCTCCTGCCTCAGCCTCCCGAATAGCTGGGACTACAGGCGCCCGACACTATGCCCGGCTAATTTTTTTGTATTTTTAGTAGAGATGGGGTTTCACTGTGTTAGCCAGGGTAGTCTCAATCTCCTGACCTGGTGATCCACCCGCCTTGGCCTTCCAAAGTGCGGGGATTATAGGCATGAGCCACCGCGCCTGGCCTTTTTTTTTTTTTTTTTGAGACAAAGTTTCAGTCTTGTTGCCCAGACTGGAGTGCAATGGCACGATCTCAGCTCACTGCAACCTCTGCCTCCCGAGTTCAAGCAATTCTCCTGCCTCAGCCTCCCAAGTACCTGGAATTACAGGCATGCACCACCATGCCCAGCTAATTTTTTGTATTTTTAGTAGAGACAGGGTTTCACCATGTTGGTCAGGCTGATCTCAAACTCCCGACCTCAGCCTCCCAAAGGGCTGGGATTACAGGTGTGAGCCACTGCACCCGGCCAAGGAGCAATGACTTCTGAGTGGCCTATTTTATGACAACTGCCTTTCCACAAGTCAGAAGACTATAGAGAAAAGAGCTTAAGTTTTAAAAGTGATATTTAACAACAGTAGCTAGCATCCATTGAATATTTGCATTAAAGAATTTGCATGCATAATTTAATCCTCACAGCAACGCTATGATAGGTTATTAGCATCTTACCCCATTTTACAGATAAACAAACTGAGCACTCAGCTAATAAGTGGTATATCCAGTGCTGTTTAACTCCAAAATCTGTGTGCTTAACAACTATCTATACTGCCTCTCTCTTTAAAAGTGGAATTCAGTGTTCATTTCCAAAGGTATTTAGTTATAGCAATATCAAAGGTACTCTGATGTCAAGAATACCAATGTCTAGATATGAACTAATATTAGCTGTGTAACTTTGGACAAGTTATTAAATCTATCCAAGTCTGTTTCCTCATCCATAAACCTGGGATGATCTTACCTCAGGGGACTGTTGTGAATAATAAATGGGATAATGTATATAAAGTGCTTAGCACAAGGACTGGCAGGCCACGCTTAATAAATGTTATCTACTATTTTCATTATTCCAGAATGAATATTTGGGCCAGGTGCAGTGGCTCACACCTGTAATCCTAGCACTCTGGGAGGCCAAGGGGGGTGGGGGGGGGTGGTGGATCACCTGAGGTCAGGAGTTCAAGACCAGCCTGGCCAACATGGTGAAACCCTATCTCTACTAAAAATACAAAAATTAGCCGGGCGTGGTGGAGTGCACCAGTAGTCCCAGCTACTCAGGAGGCTGAGGCAGGAGAATCGCTTGAACCTGGAGGGTGGAAGTTGCAGTGAGCCGAGATCACGCCACTGCACTCCAGCCTGGATGACAGAGCAAGACTCCATTTCAAAAAAAAAAAGAAAGCCACAGGCTGACCCTATATCCACTCTACAAAACCCCTGGTCATTACAGAGGTTGTGGTCTTTGTTAGAGGAGATGAAAATCTCTCCAAAAATCTTTCAAATGTCTAACCTCTCAGGATTCCTGAAACATAACAATGCTCATTCCTGGCCCAAAGCAATGCCCAGAAACAAGTTAACTCCTCCTCCTCAGAAACCACTTCCCCCTTGTGCTTCCACTTCACACTTGTGCCAATAGTTACTTATCCCCAGACACAGGTGAGGTGCCAAATATAACATGCCAGGTGTTTTCATTTAAAGAAACAAAAGCTATCTTCTATAGTTTATGCTACAATGAAGTTCACCCCGTTCACTAGAAAATGATGGCTCCTGGGCCTCACCTACCCTTGGAATCCTGGATATCATTGCACAGTACCCACTTCGGGTAGACTCCCCGTCCTGAGGCGCCTCACAGCTCAGAGTTCCATATAGCAGTGCACTTTGGTTATTCTTGCCCATTTTCAAAAACACTTCACTTCTGCCTCCAATCGTCTTATCAGAAGTCACTGTCCACTTATCCAAATCTTCTTTCCCCCGGAACTGCCAGACAACCTTGGCTTGTTCCAGCAAGACGTCATGCAGAGGGCGGCCTTCCGGTCCTCTCCAATGAGCCACAATTTCATCCTTCAAATGCCTAAAATGGTACATTGCTTCATCTCTAATTGCTTTATCGAAACTAACATCAGGCTTCTCCTCAGGAGAAGTTATATCCAAAGCAACTTCTTTCTGGTGATCTCCTTGCAAATCCCCTTCAGTCTTCCTCTGTGAGGAGGCTTTGCCAGGAGAAGCCACTGGTTTCTGAAGACTACTGGAATACTCTGCAAAGCGAACACCCAAAAATGGATATAAGGCAGAAGTTGGCTTAGAGAATTTTCTGAGAATATAAGTACCACGCAGCAATTTGTGAACCAAAGCCATGGTACAAAAAAATCAAAATGTAAGTTTCTTCCTGGGCTAGCAAGGGCCACCAAGAAGCTTCAGCAAATAGCCCAATTCTACCTATAACAGAAGAGACATAGAAGAATTATCAGCATACCAATGAATGCATCACAATTTCAAATTCAACAGAAATCAGGTATTTTGAAATTTGTTAACTTATTTATTATTATTATTATTTTATATTATTTGAGACAAGGTCTTGCTCTGTGGCCCAGGCTGGGTGCAGTGGCACAATCACAGCTCACTGTAGCCTCTACTTTCTGGGCTCAAGTGATCCTCCCATCTCAGCCTCCCAAGTAGCTGGGATTACAGGCACACACCACCATGCCCAGCTAATTTTTAAATTTTTTGTAGAAATGGATCTCCCTGGCCGGGCATGGTCCAAGCACTTTGGGAGGCTGAGGCGGGCGGATCACGAGGTCAAGAGATCGAGACCATCCTAGTCAACATGGTGAAACCCCGTCTCTACTAAAAATACAAAACTTAGCTGGGTGTGGTGGTGCACACCTGTGGTCCCAGCTACTAAGGAGGCTGAGGCAGAAGAATTCCTTGAACCTGGGAGGAGGAGGTTGCAGTGAGCCAAGATTGTGCCACTGCACTCCAGCCTGGCAACAGAGTGAGACTCTGTCTCAAAAAAAAAAAAGAAAGAAAAAGAAATGGATCTCCCTGTGTTGCCCATGATGGTTTGGAACTCCTAGGATCCAGTGATTCTCCCCTTAGCTTCCCAAAGTGCTGGGTTGTATGAATGATGCACTGTCCCCGGCCTTTTTTTTTTTAATTTTCTTTTTATAAGAGACTGGGTCAGGCCGGGTACGGTAGCTCATGCCTGTAATCACAACACTTTGGGAGGCCGAGGCAGATGGATCACCTGAGGTCAGGAGTTCGAGACCAGCCTTGACAACATGGTGAAACCCCATCTCTACTAAAAATAATCCAGGTGTGGTGGCAGACGCCTGTAATCCCAGCTACTAGGGAGCCTTAAGCAGGACAATCAATTGAACTCGGGAGGCAGAGGTTGCAGTGAGCCGAGATCACGCCACTGCACTCCAGCCTGGACAACAAGAGCAAAATTCCACTTGGAAAAAAAAAAAAAAAACAAAAAAAAAAACAGGGTCTTGCTCTGTCACCCAGGCTGCAGCGCCGTGGCAAGATCAATAACTCATTGTAGCCTTGAACTCCTGGGCCCTGGGCTGAAATGATCCTCCCACCTCAGCCTCCAAGGTAGCTGAGACTACAGGTGCACACCACCATGCCCAGCTAATTTTTTAAAAAAATGTTGGCCGGGCACGGTGCATCACACCTGTAATCCCAGCACTTTGGGAGTCCGAGGTGGGCAGATCACTTGAGGTCAGGAGTTCAAGACCAGCCTGGCCAACATGGTAAAACCCCATCTCTACTAAAAATACAGAAATTAGTTGGGCGTGTTGGAGAGCGCCTGTAATCCCAGCTACTGGGGAGGCTGAGGCAGGAGAATCACTTGAACCCAGAAGGCGGAGGTTGCAGGTGAGCCGAGTTCGCACCACTGCACTCCAGCCTGGGTGACAAGAGCGAAACTCCATCTCAAAAAAAAAAAAAAAAAAAAAAAAAAAAAAAAAAATTGTAGCCCACCACGGCAGCTCACACCTGTAATCCCAGCACTCTGGGAGTCTTAGGCAGGCAAATGACTTGTCGTCAGGAGTTGGAGACCAGCCTGCCCAACGTGGTAAAACCCCGTCTCCACTAAAAATACAAAAATTGGCCTGGCGCGGTGGCTCATGCCTATAATCCCAACACTTTGGGAGGCCAAGGCAGGCAGATCACCTAGGTCAGGAGTTCAAGACCAGCCTGACCAACATGGTGAAACCCCTACAGAAAATACAAACAATTAGCCAGGTGTGGTGGCCCATGCCTGTAATCCCAGCTACTCGGCAGGCCTAGGCATGAGAATCGCTTGAACCTGGGAGGCAGAGGTTGCAGTGAGCCGAGATCGTGCCACTGCACTCCAGCCTGGGCCACAGAGTGACTCCAACTCAAAAAAAAAAAAAAAAAATTAGCTGGGCATGGTGGTGGGCACCTGTAATCCCAGCTACTCGGGAGGCTGAGGCAGGAGAATCGCTTGAACCTGGGAGGCAGAGGCTGCAATGAGCCAAGACTGCACCATCGCACTCCAGCCTGGGCAACAAAAGTGAAACTCTGTCTCTAAAAAAAAAGTACAAAAATTAGCTGGGTGTGGTGGCGGGCACCTATAGTGTGGTGGTGGGCACCTATAATCCCAGCTACTCGGCAGGCTGAAGCAGGAAAATCGCTTGAACCCAGGAGTGGGAGGTTGCAGTGAGCCAAGATCAAGCCACTGCACTCCAGCCTGGGCAACAGAGCAGGACCCTGTCTAAAAAATAAAGAAATAAATAAAAATAAAAAATTGTAAAGCCAGGCGCGGTGGCTCACGCCTGTAATCCCAGCACTTTGGGAGGCCAAGGTGGGTGGATGACAAGGTCAGGAGTTTGAGGCCAGCCTGACCAACATGGAGAAACCCCATCTCTACTAAAAATACAAAATTAGCCCGGTGTGGTGGCGCATGACTGTAATCCCAGCTACTCGGGAGGCTGAGGCAGGAAAATCGCTTGAACCCAGGAGGTGGAGGTTGTGGTGAGCCAAGATCACGCCATTGCACTCCAGCCTGGGCAACAAGAGCAAAACTCCATCTCAAAAAAAAAAATAAAGATGAGGTCTTGTTATATTGCTCAGACTAGTCTCTAACTCCTGGGTTCAAGTGATCCTCCTGCCTTAGCCTCTGGAGTACCTGGGATTACAGGCGTGAGCCACTGCACCTGATGAATACCACTCCTAATACTTTTTTTTTTTTTTTTTGAGACAGAGTCTCACTCTGTCACCCAGGCTGGAGTGCAGTGGCATGATCTTGGCTCACTGCACGCTCTGCCTCCCGGGTCATGCCATTCTCCTGCCTCAGCCTCCTGAGCAGCTGGGACTACAGGCACCCACCACCATGCCTGGCTTTTTTTTTTTTTTTTTTTTTTTTTTGTATGTTTAGTAGAGACAGGGTTTCACTGTGTTAGTCAGGATGGTCTCGATCTCCTGACCACGTGATCCACCTGCCTTGTCCTCTGAAAGAACTGGGATTACAGGTGTGAGCCACCACGCCCAGCCTACTCCTAATACTTTTGTATCACCCTGATATATATTATCTCATGCCATCCACACACAAATCCTATGAAACAAGTCAGATACATATTTCCTTTCTGTAGGATACAGATACCAATAGGTAAAATGACATTATCAATACTTTTTTTTTTTTTTGAGACGGAGTCTTGCTCTGTCACCAGGCTGGAGATCTCCGCTCACTGCAATCTCCGCCTCCTGGGTTCAAGCGATTCTCTTGTCTCAGTCTCCTGAATAGCTGGGATTACCGACGGGCGCCACCATGACCGGCTAATTTTTGTAGGTTTTTTTTTTTTTTTTCAGTAGAGATGAGGTTTCACCATGTTGGCCAGAGTGGTCTCGAACTCCTGACCTCAGGTGATCCGCCCACGTGGGCCTCCTAAAATGCTGGGATTACAGGCGTCAGCCAGCCACTGCACCCAGCCTTTTTTTTTTTTTTTTTTTTTTGAGATGAAGTCTCGCTGTGTCACCCAGGCTGGAGTGCAATGGCACGATCCTGGCTCACTGCAACCTCCGCCTCCCGGGTTCAAGTGCTTCTCCTGCCTCTGCCTCCCGAGTGGCTGAAATTACAGGTACCCGCCACCATGCCTAACTTTTTTTTTCTTTTTTTTTAAGACAGAGTCCAGCTCTGTCACCCAAGTTGGAGTGCAGTTGCGCGATCTCGGCTCATTGTAACCTCCACCTCCTGGTTTCAATTAATTCTCTTACCTCAGCCACTGGGATTCAGGCGTGTGCCACCACGCCCAGCTAATTTTTGTATGTTTAGTAGAGACAGGGTTTCACCATGTTGGCCAGGCTGGTCTCGAACTCCTGACCTCAAGTGATCCGCCCGCCTAGGCCTCCCAAAGTGCTAGGATTACAGGCGTGAGCCACCGCGCCCAGCCGACATTATCAATAAGGTTTGTTGATAAATCAAAACCATGTAAACAGTATGTTTTCACATGTATTATAAACGTTAAGGGAACCAGGAAAAATTAAGAGTTGATCTGAGGTCCTGGAATTACGGATAACATTTAAATTCCCCCGCGCCGGTTGCACTTAAATGATTTTACCTCTACACATACCGAAATTTGAGAAACAAATGATAGCTCATGTTTTCCAAACCCTCCATAGTGTTATTTCTCTAATAATATAACTTTAATTATAAATGCTTTTTTTTTTCTACCAGTAAACAGAAAATCTAACCTATTAACTGGACAATACCGCCCTAAGGTTGACGGTGGGTTTTGACAACATAATCCACGCAGCTAGAAGTGAGTAGAGTTAGTAAAGCTACCCATGGCTTACCATGTGCCAGAAACTGCTCTAAGTGTTTCACTGACGGCTCACAACAATCCTGAGAGAGGTACTATTATTACTACAATTATAGAGATGAGGAAACTGACGTTCCAAGACTAATTTACCCGAGGTCACACAGGTAGTGAGTGGCAACTCTTCTGCCTTGGCGTTTACCTCCCGCACTCACGGCCTGGCCTCCGGGGGCCAGACATTCGCCGCGCTGGGGAAGCCCCCTCAACCTTCAAGTGCCAGGGCTCTGTCGCCCCACACCCGGGACACACCAACCGCCGGCCTGCCACCGCTTACCTCCCCGAGCCTATAGTGTGGCTTCCGCCCAGAAGCCACTTTACCCATATAGGTCCATCTGCTTTTCCCTTCCGATGCCAAACAAGGCGTCAGAACACTAAAGTTCCGGCCGGGTACAGAAGCCTAGGAAGGATAGCGAGGACCCCTGAGGTTTTTGGAGGTTTTTGGTCCACTTAGTCGCCAGTTGTAAGGAAGCAGTGAGAATTCAGATAAGTTTTTCGCCTCTCCTTCCTGTATCCTTTCAGGCGGCAAACTCCATCCCTGCGTCTTTTTTTTTTTGAGACGGAGTATCGGTCTGTCGCTAGGCTGGAGTGCAGTGGCGCGGTCTCGGCTCACTACAACATCTGCCTCCCAGGTTCAGGCGATTCTCCTGCCTCAGCCTCCCGAGTAGCTGGGATTACAGGTGCGCGCCATCATGCCCGGCTAATTTTTGTATTTTTAGTAGAGACAGGGTTTCACCATGTTGGCCAGGATGATCTCGATCTCCCGACCTCGTGATCCATCCGCCTCAGCCTCCCAAAGTGCTGAGATTAAAGGCGTGAGCCACCGCGCCCGGCCCCCTGCGTCTTTCAAATAGAACCCAGTTATTGCTAACGCCCCTGCGCCGCTTGGCTCCTGTATCCCTTCCTTCATTATCTGTCGCCTCAGTCCCCACAAGAACTGCCTGAGGCCTCAAAAGGCCGGTTCTGCTAGAATTGCCCTCGTGAATTCTTGAGGACCCACCACGCACCTGGACAGCAGCCCCTCCTACCAGCCCTTCCCTAGTTCCGCCCCACAGGGTCGCCAGTTCCTCAGGGCATCCGTTTGTACCTTGTGCACACCTCTGTGAAAACACTTTTTTTTTTTTTTTTTTTTTTTTTTTTTTTGAGACGGAGTCTCACTCTGTGGCCCAAGCTGGAGTGCAGTGGCGCGATCTGCAACCTCCGACTCCTGGGTTGGAGCAATTCTCCTGCCTCAGCCTCCCAAGTAGCTGGGATTACAGGTGTGCGCCACCACACCCGGATAATTTTTGTATTTTTAGTAGAGACGGGGTTTTCCCATGTTGGCCAGGCTGGTCTCGAAATCCTGACCTCATGATCCACCCACCTCGGCCTCCCAAAGTGCTGGTATTACAGGCGTTAGCCACCGTGCCCGGCCAAAGCACTTAAACATTGTTTGTTTGTTTGTTTTTCTTGCTGCCAGGGAAGACAGAATCAACATTGTATCTTTCACTCACTTCTCACTTCCTCCACCACGCTGTGAGCTTTCTAGGGTCCAGACTCTGCTGTTTTTCCTTTCTCCAGAATGTACCATAGCGGCGGGAATTTAGTGCTTAGTGTGAATTTGAGAGCGTATAGTTCCGTAACACCTTTGTTCTCTAAGGTTCCGAAGGAGCTCACCAAATACAATAGCCCTTTCCATGTTTTCTCCTTCACTAGTTTCCGCGCCGCCTCCTCTTCCTCAAATTCAGCTTGCCTTCTCTAGACTCTACACTTGCCCCCTCAAACCTTCCCTTTCTGCCCCCATCACTGACTCTTCTATTCTCTTCCCACAACCTTTAATGCGGGCTTCCTATACTTAAAAGGAATGCGGGCTGTCTCTCCATGGCCCATCCTGCACCTACTTCTTTTCTAGTTTCAAATATAAGTTATCGGCCGGCGCGGTGGCTCACGCCTGTAATCCCAGCACTTTGGGAGGCCAAGGCGGGCGGATCACAAGGTCAGGATATCGAGACCATCCTGGCTAACACGGTGAAACCCCGTCTCTACTAAAAATACAAAAAAATTAGCCGAGCGTGGTGGCGGGCGCCTATAGTCCTAGCTACTCAGGAGGCTGAGGCAGGAGAATGGCGTGAACCCGGGAGACGGAGCTTGCAGTGAGCCGAGATAGCGCCACTGCACTCCAGCCTGGGCCACAGAGCCAGACTCCATCTCAGAAAAAGAAAAAATCGAAATGTCTTTCTGTTGTTGTTTTTTAGGAAATATCCTTGAGTAATAAAAAAAACCTAAATGTCTAAAACTAAATGTGTCATTTTTCCTCATACTGATTCCTCCTATCTCCCTATTTCTGTAAATGGCCACATCCTTTTAGGATGGAAATCCTTGACTGTCCTTGGCTCCTCTCCTTAAAATCTTCGCTTACTGATTTTAAATCCTGTTGCATTCTCTTGCTGTTTTTGACCTTTGATCTTTTCACACCTTCTTTCCAAGCCCACTGACACGTTTCTTGTTTTCTTTTGGTTTTTAAAATATAGTAGCCATCCTAATGAGTGCGAAGTGGTATCTCATTTTGGTTTTGATTTGCATTTCTCTAATCATTAGTTGTTTGCTGCTTTTTTTTTTTTTTTTTTTTTTTTGAGCCACAGTCTTCCTCCCTCACCCAGGCTGGAGTGCAGTGGCGCGATCTCGGCTCACTGCAACCCCCGCCTCCCGGGTTCAAGTGATTCTCCTGCCTCAGCCTCCCGAGTAGCTGGGATTAGAGGTGCATGCCACCACACCCAGCTAATTATTGTATTTTTAGCAGAGTCAGGGTTTCGCCATGTTGGCCAGGCTGGTTTCCAACTCCTGACCTCAGTTGATCCACCCACCTCAGCCATCCAAAGTGCTGGGATTACAGGCATGAGCCACTGTGCCAGGCTGTTTGCTTGTTTTTTAAGTATAGGAAGCCCCATATGTGTTTATTACCAGTGGAGAAAGGACGGCTGGAAGAGAAAAAAAAATATTCAAATAGGAAGGACATGACGATGCCAGGCAGAAGAAAAGGTAGAGTCATTAGGGGAAGGAAATATAGGAAATAAAGGAAGGAAATAAAGGCAAAGAGCTGAGGGGAAATGATTATGTAACCATGTCTGTAGCACCTTCTTCCTTGGCCTCCCAGACAGTGGTAGTGGGCTCCACCAAATCTTAACTATACCTTTGTTCACAACAAAACTGAAACCTGGCCAGGCAGGGTGGCTCACACCTGTAATGCCAGCACTTTGAGAGGCCTAGTCGGGTGAATTACCTGAGGTCAGGAGTTCGAGACCAGCCTGGCCAACATGGTAAAACCCCGTCTCTACTACAAAATTAGCCAGAGGTGGTGGCAAGCACCCGTAATCCCAGCTACTCTGGAGGCTGAGGCAGGAGAATGGCTTGAACCTGGGAGGCAGAGGTTGCAGTGAGCTGTGATCTTGCCATTGCACTCCAGCCTGGGCAACTCTGCCTCAAAAAAGAAAACAACAACAACAACAACAACTGAAACCCATCCAAATTAGACATGGAGACAACAGGGGACCATCTATCTATTTGTGGACATAGGGCTGACAAATACCATAAATTATAATATGACAAAGGGAACAAAGTGAGGCAAACTAAGAGCAGGCAACTACAAAGAGAAGTCCCTGCCTAAAAGGAAATGAACAGTAAGAGCATCATTCAGAAGCCTGAGACCAGAGGACATTGAACCTGTTTTGAATCCAAATATGAATGGGTGAAGCCCTGTAGTCCCCTATATTGCAAGCAGTGACAAAAGAGGCAGAGGTGTTGTTCAGCCCTGGCCAACCTTAGAAGGTAGCAGGATCATTTTTTGTTTGTGTGTTTGCTGGTTTTGAGATGGAGTTTTGCTCGTGTTGTCTAGGCTGGAGTGCAATGGCGCAATCTCAGTTCACTGCAACCTCCACCTCTCGGGTTCAAGCGAATCTCCCGTCTCAGCCTCCCAAGTAGCTGGGATTACAGATGCATGCCACTATGCCTGGCTAATTTTTGTATTTTTAGTAGAGACGAGGTTTCATCATATTGGTCAGGCTAGTCTTCAACTCCTGACCTCAGGTGATCCACCTGCCTCAGCCTCCCAAAGTGCTGGGATCACAAGCGTGAGCCACAGCGCCCGGCCTGTTTTTGTTGTTTTGAGCCGAAGTCTTGCTCTGTCGCCCAGGCCAAGGTGCAGTGGCCTGATCTTGGCTCACTGCAACCTCTGCCTCCCAGGTTCAAGCGATTCTTCTGCCTCAGCCTCCTGAGTAGCTGGGACTACAGGGGTACACCACCACACCCAGCTAAGTTTTGTTGTTTTAGTAGAGACAGGGTTTCGCCATGTTGGCCAGGCTGGTCTCCAACACCTGACTTCAGGTGATCCACCCATCTCGGCCTCCCAAAGTGCTGGTATTACAGGCATGAGTCACTGCACCTGGCCAGGAGGGTTTTTTTCTTTTTTTTTTTTTCGAGACCGAATCTCACTCTGTCGCCCAAGCTGGAGTGCAGTGGCGTGATCTTGGCTCACTGCAACCTCCACCTCCTGGGTTCAAGCAATTCTCCTGTCCTGCCCTCCCGAGTAGCTGAGACTACAGGTGCATGCCACCACACCCGACTGATTTTTTTTTTTTTTTGAGACGGAGTCTCGCGCTCTCACCCAGGCTGGAGTGTAGTGGCGCAATCTCGGCTCACTGCAAGCTCCGCCTCCCGGGTTCACGCCATTCTCCTGCCTCAGCCTCTCCGAGTAGCTGGGACTACAGGCGCCCGCCACCACGCCCAGCTAATTTTTTGTATTTTTAGTAGAGACGGGGTTTCACCGTGGTCTCGATCTCCTGACCTCGTGATCCGCCCGCCTCGGCCTCCCAAAGTGCTGGGATTACAAGCGTGAGCCACCGCGCCCGGCCGATTTTTTTTTTTTAATAGAGACAGGGTTTCACCATGTTAGCCAGGATGGTCTCGATCTCCTGACCTCGTGATCCGCCTGCCCCAGCCTCCCAAAGTGCTGGGATTACAGGCGTGAGCCACCGCACCCGGCCAGGAGGGGTTTTATTTTATTTTTTTAAGCTGCTGAATTTGTGTTAAGCAGGATCCTAATGTCATTTCCAATCAATATTAAATGAAATAATACATATAAAATGTTTGCATAATTATTGGAATTATTTGGTAAATGTGCAAAAAAGCTAGCTATTATTGCTGAACTATAGGACGGTGTTCAACAAGTACACAGTCCAATAGAGGGCATGTCATCAAACAAATAACTGCAGCACAGTTAGAAACTATAGTAGAGGGAGGTATCAGGTACAAGACTGGCCCAAAGAAGGGCGTAATGAATACTTATGGGCTAGACATTGAGTTTAACACTTCTCAGGCATTTTCTCTTTTCATTGTCAGAACAATTCTGTGAAGTAGGTACTCATATTACACCTATTTCCCAGGTAAGAAAACAGATGTTAAGTAACATGCTAGTCACATGCTTGTCACAGCTGTTGAAGTGGCAGAGCTGGGATTCAAACCATGTCTGTCTGCTAAATCCAGGATACATGCTCATTATTCACTACATTGTATCATGTCTGCTCATCTGAGTTAGGGAGTAGTTCCTAGAGGAAGAACATGAACTGAGCATTGAAGGATAAAGCATTTAACAGACAGATGAGAGGGAGAAGGGGACTCCAGTTGAGGGAACATGTATATGCAAAGGCAGGGAGTATGAAACAGACGATGTGCCCACAGAAATGGAAGACTTCCACTTGTCAGAATAGTGATGATTTCTACTGTCTCTTTTTTTTTCCAGACGGAGTCTCACTCTGTTCCCAGGCTGGAGTGCAGTGGCCCAATCTCAGCTCACTGCAACCTCTGCCTCCCGGGTTCAAGTGATTCTCCTGCCTCCCGAGTAACTGGGAGTACAGGGGTGTGCCACCACGCCCAGCTGATTTTTGTATTTTTAGTAGAGATGGGGTTTCACCATGTTGGCCAGGATGGTCTCCATCTCTTGACCTCATGATCTGCCCACCTCGGCCTCCCAAAATGCTGGGATTACAGGCATGAGCCACTGCACCCAGCCCGATTTCTACTGTCTAAAAGCAACATAGAGTCAAGCCCAGGGCCATGCACTTACCATACCATGTCTCTTAAGACTTACCATGGGCCTGACACAGTGGCTCATGCCTGTAATCCCAGTACTTTGGGAGGCCAAGGCAGATGAATCACCGGAGGTCGGGAGTCCGACACCAGCCTGACAACATGGAGAAACCCCATCTCTACTAATACAAAAATTAGCCGGGCAGGGGGGCACATGCCTGTAATCCCAGCTACTTGGGAGGCTGAGGCAGGAGAATTGCTTGATTTGAGTGGGATTGACTCTAAGTCCATCCTCAAAGGTTGTGCTAACTGGTTTTATCCAATCAGCATATCTCACCTCTCTGGCCCCAGGGATTGGCTCAGAAGTTGACAAGTAACTCAGGTAGTGCCAGGGAGGGCCAGTGACCTCTGGGAACAAGCAGCTTCTTCCTTCTTCCTTGGAGGCTACTGGAAGAGACCCTCTGTCTTCCTCTGGGTAATGTAGTGAGGAGCTATTTTGTAACCATGTGGACAGAACCTAGAGCTGCCTGCCTGTGGGTGAGTTGGGACACCAAGGATTAAGGCAGAGCCAAGAACAGAAAGAAGCCAGATTTCTGACACTATCTGTGCTGCTGAATCAGGCATTCCCTGAGGCCAGACCTGCTTCTGGATTTTTCAGTTACGTGAGCCAAGATTATGTTGTTTAAACTACCTTGTGTTGAGTTTTCTGTTACTTGTAGCCAAAAGCATCCTAACTGATACAGCTGTGGAGGAAGAAAACAGAACATGAAGTCAGCATGCAAGAGGCTTTTTTTTTTAAATATATATTTTATTTTTCTTGAGACGGAGTCTTGCTGTCACCCAGGCTGGAGTGCAGTGGTGTGATCTCCACTCACCGCAACCTCTGCCTCGCAGGTTCAATCAATTCTCCTGCCTCAGCCTCTTGAGCAGCTGGGATTGCAGGCACGTGCCACCACGCCTGGCTAATTTTTGTAGTTTTAGTAGAGACGGGGTTTCACCATGTTGGTCAGGATGGTCTCGATCTCTTGACCTTGTGATCCACCAGCCTCGGCCTCCCAAAGTGCTGGGATTACAGGCGTGAGCCACCGCGCCCGACTGACATTTTTACTTATTTTTATTTTTATTTTATTTTTTTGAGATGGAGTTTTCGCTTTTGTCGCTCAGGCTGGAGTGCAATGGCACAATCTCAGCTCACTGCAAAACCTCTGCCTCCCGGGCTCAAATGATTCTCCTGCCTCAGCCTCTGAGTAGCTGGGATTACAGGCATGTGCCACCACGCCCAGCTAATTTTGTATTTTTAGTAGAGACGGGGTTTCTCCATGTTGGTCAGGCTGGTCTCAAACTCCCGACCTCAGGTGATCCGCCTGCCTCGGCCTCCCAAAGTGCTGGGATTACAGGCGTAAGCCACCTTGCCCAGCCCACGTTTTTACTTTTTATATGAAAGCGATATGTTAAAAAGGAGCCAGGGCACCTGTAATCCCAGCTACTCAGGAGGCTGAGGCAGAAGAATCGCTTGAACCTGGGAGGCGAGGGTTGCAGTGAGCTGGGATCCTGCCACTGCACTCCAGCCTGGGCAAAAGAGTAAGACTCAGGCCGGGCGCGGTGGCTCACGCTTGTAATCCCAGCACTTTGGGAGGCCGAGGAGGGCGGATCACGAGGTCAGGAGATCGAGACCACGGTGAAACCCCGTCTCTACTAAAAATACAAAAAATTAGCCGGGCGTGGTGGCGGGCGCCTGTAGTCCCAGCTACTCGGAGAGGCTGAGGCAGGAGAATGGCGTGAACCCGGGAGGCGGAGCTTGCAGTGAGCCGAGATTGCGCCACTGCACTCCAGCCTGGGCGACAGAGCGAGACTCCGTCTCAAAAAAAAAAAAAAAAAAAAAAAAAAAAAAAAGAGTAACACTGTCTCAAAAAAATAAAATAAAAATAAAAAAATAAAATAAAAGGAGCCAGCTGAGACAGACTGAAGGCACAGAAAATAAGAGCAATAATCAATAGAGTGATGCTTCTGAGAAACAGAAGTAACAAAACATAGGACATAGGAGGAGCTTTAGACAGAAGGGAATGCTCATCCATGCCTGTGGCAAAGTAGGCACTTAATAAATATTTGTAAATTGAGTAGATCAATGATTTGGGACCTTCTGAAAACTCCTCTATATTGATAGAGGAATTTATAACTGATTTATAGAAGGCTACATTCTTCTGCATTTTGCATCTTGCCAAGTCGTTCTGAGGTCACCCTAGCTTAGGCTTTTGAAATACCTTGTTATCGGCCGGGCGCGGTGGCTCACGCTTGTAATCCCAGCACTTTGGGAGGCCGAGGCGGGTGGATCACGAGGTCAGGAGATCGAGACCACGGTGAAACCCCGTCTCTACTAAAAATACAAAAAATTAGCCGGGCGTGGTGGCGGGCGCCTGTAGTCCCAGCTACTCGGAGAGGCTGAGGCAGGAGAATGGTGTGAACCCGGGAGGCGGAGCTTGCAGTGAGCCGAGATCGCGCCACTGCACTCCAGCCTGGGTGAAAGAGCAAGACTCCGTCTCAAAAAAAAAAAAAAAAAAAGAAATACCTTGTTATCACGTGCATGCAGACTTTTTCAGGAAATGTAGAGACAGAAAAGAATCTCTGATCCTGAACTCTTTTACATGATTTTTAGGCTTCTCTCTCTGTGTCCAGTGTTTTTCAAAATGAGTCCCTCTCATAACTTACAAGGAAATCACTCTAGGCATCTGTTAAAAATGCAGATTCTGGCCGAGCGCGGTGGCTCACCCCTGTAATCCCAGCACTTTGGGAGACTGAGGCAGGTGGTTCATGAGGTCAAGAGATTGAGATCATCCTGGCCAACACGGTGAAACCCTGTCTCTACTAAAAATACGCAAATTAGCTGGGCATGGTGGCATGCACCTGTAGTCCCAGCTACTCAGGAAGCTGAGGCAGGAGAATCGCTTGAACCTGGGAGGCGGAGGTTGCAGTGAGCCAAGATTGCACCACTGCACTCCGTCCTAGGTGACAGAGCGAGACTTTGTCTCAAAAAAAAAAGCAAATTTCGCACTTTGTGAAGCTGAAGCGGATGGCTCACGAGGTCAGGAGTTTAAGACCAGCCTGGCCAAGATGGTGAAACCCCGTCTCTACTAAAAATACAAAAATTAGCTGGACGTGGTGGCAGGTGCCTGTAATCCCAGCTACTCGGGAGGCTGAGGCAGAGAACTGCTTGAACCCGGGAGGCAGAGGTTGCAGTGAGCCAAGATGGTGCCACTGCACTCCAGCCTGGACTACAGCGCAAGACTCCATCGCAAAAAAAAAAAAAAAAAAAAAAAAAAGCAAATTTCTTGACTTCACCTACTAAATCAGACTTTGCATTTTATCAAGCTCCTAGGTAATTCTCACTAAAGTTGGAGAACTACTGTATCAGATTGCAAACAGGGATGGTGTCTTGTCCATCTTTGTTTCCTCAGTACCTGGTTCAACGCCTAACACAGAGCAGGTTTCTTAGTTGAATGACACATAAATGTGTAAAGTAGGAGGCCGGGCGCGGTGGCTCACTTCTGTAATCCCAGCACTTTGGGAGGCCGAGGCGGGTGAATCACGAGGTCAAGAGATTGAGACCATCCTGGCTAACATGGTGAAACCCCATCTCTACTAAAAATACAAAAATTAGCCAGGCATGGTGGTGGGCGCCTGTAGTCCCAGCTACTCGGGAGGCTGAGGCAAGAGAATCACTTGAACCCGGGAGGCAGAAGTTGCAGTGAGCCGAGATTGTGCCACTGCACTCCAGCCTGGGCGACAGAGCGAGACTCCGTCTTAAAAAAAAAAAAAGTGTAAACCAGGGAATCCTGTGTTGATAAGCTTGCAAGTTTGGCTTTGATAAAGCAAGAATTTAAATTGCAGGGTTCACTTGTATTCATGGTTCCAAGCGTGTTACAGTTAGCTGTGATATACATCTCAGGTAATGAGTAATTAATCATACTCAAGAATCAAAGTTGGCAAATAACTAACTTATAAAAATAATTTTACTTTGGGAGGCCGAGGCAGGCGGATCACGAGGTCAGGAGATTGAGACCATCCTGGCTAACACGGTGAAACCCTGTCTCCATTAAAAATACAAAAAAATTAGCTGGGCATGGTGGCAGGTGCCTGTAGTCCCAGCTACTCGGGAGGCTGAGGCAGGAGAATGGCATGAACCCGGGGGGTGGAGCTTGCAGTGAGCGGAGATTGCGCCACTGCACTCCAGCCTGGGCGACAGAGCGAGACTCCTTCTCAAAAATAAAAAAATAAATAAATAATAATAATAATTTTAGCTGAGGTAGGAGGATAGCTTGAGTCCAGGAGTTCAAATCTAGCCTGGGTGACAAAGCAGAACCCTGTTTCTAAAAATATAATAATAATACAAATTAACTAACACAAAAATACAAATAACTTTAAAGATATAAGATTGTCCCTATGGTAACATCCCTTTCATTCCTTGGCATTGTGATATGCTTTTCTGAAAGCTGTTTTTGAGTACAGTGGACACTTCAGGATATGTGTATATCCAATAAAGGACAGCCTCTGTTACATGTGCTGAGGTAGGAACAAAAGGTTATGAACTACAGAGCTATCCTGAGAGAGGCCAGAGTAAAGCATCTTAAAACTACTTCCCTGATCAGCACAGTGGTTCATGCCTGCCCAACACTTTGGGAGGCCAAGGTGGGAGGATCACTTAAGCTCAGGAGTTTGGGATCAGCCTGGGCAACATATGGAGACCGCATCTCTACAAAAATAAAGAAAAATTAGCCAGGTGTGGTGGTGCATTTCTCTGGTCCTGGCTACTTGGGAGGCTGAGTTGGGAGATCGCTGGGGCCTGGGAGGTGGAGTCTGCATTGAGCTGTGATTGTCCCACTGCATTGCAGCCTGAGTGACAGAGTGAGACTCAGTCTCAAAACAAAACAAAACTTTGAGATGATGGACACTTGCATAGGAAAAAAAAATTAGTTCTTACTTACCAGGAGGAAACAATTAAATACAAAGAAGCCAAGGATTCCCATTTAATATATACTCACCATGTGTATTTTAGTCATGGAACTCAGCCCTCTGGTAGTAGACATTACCTCATGGATATACAAAGCATTTTCTGACACTCCCTGGTGCCACCTTGGCGTGGCACTCAAACCAGTCTAACGCTGCAGGGAGAAACCACATTATAGGATAACACATGTTGCATGATCCTGTTTTGGGGTGTGTTTACATGTATTCCCTAAGAGGTCTGGAACAATACACACTAAACTAGTCATAGGAGTTTTTCCTGGAGAATAAGATTGGGAGAGAAGAGGGATGAGGGTGAGGACCTCCTTTTTAATTTATATACTTCTGGATTTGGATTTCTTATTTATAGTGGACATATATTAATTTTGTACTCTAAAAAATAAATTTGGCTGGGCATGTTGGCTCATGTCTTTAAACCCAGCACTTTGGAAGTCCAAGGCAAGGGGATCACTTAAGCCCAGGAGCTCAAGACCAATGTAGGCACCATGGTGAGACCTTGTCTGTACAGAAATATTTAAAAATTAGCCAGGCATGGTGGAGTGCCTGTTGTCCTAGCTACTCTGTGAGCCATGATCCTGTCACTGTATTCCAGCCCAGGCAATGGAACAAGACTCTGTTTCAAAAAACAAAACAAAACAAAAATCATAATAGTACATTTTTTTAAAATACATTATTTAAATCCAGGCACAGGGGCTCACGTCTGTAATCCAAACACTTTGGGATGCTGAGGTGGGAGGACTGCTTGAGCCCACGAGTTTGAGACCAGCCTGGGCAACATAGGGAGACCCTGTCTCTGCAAAAAAAATACAAAAATTAGCTGAGTGTGGTGGTGCGCTGTAGTCTCAGCTACTCGGGAGGCTGAGGTGGGAGGACTGCTTGAGCCTAGGAGGTTGAGGCTGCAGTGAGCCATGACGGTGCCATTTTACTTCAGTCTGGGGGACAGAGCAAGACCCTGTCTTTAAAAAATAAAAATAAATACAATTGGCCGGGCGTGGTGGCTCACGCCTGTAATCCCAGCACTTTGGGAGGCTGAGGCGGGTGGTTCACCAGAGATCAGGAGTTTAAGACCAGCCTGACCAACATGGAGAAATCCCATCTCTACTAAAAATACAAAATTAGCCGGGTGTAGTGGCACATGCCTGTCATCCCAGCTACTCAGGAGGCTGAGGCAGGAGAATTTCTTGAACCTGGGAGGCAGAGGTTGCAGTGAGCTGAGATCGTGCCATTGCACTCCAGCCTGGGCAATGAGAGCAAAACTCTGCCTCAAAAAATAAAAAATAAAGAAAGAAAGAAGTAAATAAATAAAAATAAAAATAAATACAATAAATAAAGAGATTTTCAATACCTACAGTAAGAGGTCAAGGAAAGCTGAGCCTGAGGATAATCATCAGAGTAGCCAGAGCTCCAATAAGGTTAAACTCCCAAGCAAGGCAGAGTGCCTAAGCCAAAGGCCAGGCCCTAGTTGAGAAATAATGGGACCATGACAAATGGGAGGGGATATCTGGTTAATGCCCCTAAAGAATTTGAAATCCCAGGTACTCCCGAACCCTCTGAACCTGCAGAAATGATCTTCCATCCAGCACTCCTCTCCTCCTTTTAGACACTGCAGAGGCTTGTCCCTGGCAGGACTGCAGGATTTCTCCTTCCCCTCAGAATCTGCTCTTACCCCTCTCCTGGCCACTAGACTTATATAGGGTTAACTCACCACATAACCCAGTGGGGGACATAATGGACTTAATAAAGGAGGAAAAGGACTATACACCAAAAAAGCTGCAAGAACTAGCCAAGCAGGTGGTGGCAGGAGCTGGGAGAGTAGCAAACGACTGGATTCTGAGGGTGCCTGATCAAGAGGACCAAGTTGTAAGATTGGGCCGGATATGGTGGCTCATGCTATAATCTCAACACTTTTAAGAGACTGAGGCAGGAGGATCACTTGAGGATAGGAAATGGAGACCAGCTTGGTCAACATAGTGAGATCCTGTCTCTACAAAAAATAAAAATAAAAAAATTAGCAGGGTGTGTTGGCACATGCCTGTAGTCCCAGCTACTTGGTAGGCTGAGGTGGGAGGATTGCTTGAGCCCAGAAGTCTAAGGCTGCCGTGAGCCATGATCATACCACTGCACTCCAGCCTGGGTGACAGTGCAAGACCCTGTTTCAAAAAAAAAAAAAAAAATTCCAAGATTAGGTAAGGGAGAGTATTGAATTTTTTTTTTTTTTGAGATGAGGTCTCACTCTGTTGCCCAGGCTGGAGTGCAGTGATGTGACCTTAGCTCACTGCAACCTCCGCCTTCCGGGTGCAAGCGATTCTCCTGCCTCAGCCTCCCGAGTAGCTGGGACTACAGGTGCATGCCACCACGCCCAGCTAATTTTTGTATTTTTAGTAGAGACAGGGTTTCACCATGTCAGCCAGGCTGGTCTCGAACTCCCGACCTCAAATGATCCACCCTCCTTGGTCTCCCAAAGTGCTAGGATTATAGGCAGGAGCCACCACGCCTGGCCTAACTTATTATTATCATTATTTTTTTAAATTTTGAGATGGAATTTCACTCGTTGCCCAGGCTGGAGTGCAATCGCGTGATCTCAGCTCACTGCAACTCTGCCTCCTGGTTCAAGTGATTCTCCTGCCTCAGCCTCCCAAGTAGCTGGAATTACGAGCCTGCCACAATGCACAGCTAATTTTTTTTTTTTTTTTTTTTTTTTGTATTTTTAGTAGAGACGGGATTTCACCATGTCGGCCAGGCTGGTCTTGAACTTCTGACCTCAGGTAATCCACCCGCCTCAGCCTCCCAAAGTGCTGGGATTATAGGCGTGAGCCACCACACTCAGCTTGGCCTAACTTACTATTTTTTTTGAGACGTGGTTTCTCTATGTTGCCAAGGATGGATTCAACCTCCTGGGCTGAACCGATCCTCCTACCTTAGCCTCCCAAGTAACTGGGACCATAGACCTGTGCCTCCACGCCTGCTTTGTAAACTTACACCTTATAAGAACCCAAAGAGACAGACACTATCATTATCCTCATTTTACTAATTGGAAACTTTGACTGGTTGGGTTCTCTGGGAAGCTGACTCAAGAGGGAGTTTAAAGCAACGTTTATTCACTAAATTTAGACATTGATTAGACTCAATATGGACTAACTTCAGTACGTGAATCATTAGAAGACCCCTTGCAGAAAGATCAAAATCTACAGATTTCACTCAAAGAACATACTTTTATTAATTCCAGTCAAGGGCCACTGACCATGTTATGCTTTTTAGCAATACTGTGTATTAACACATTTAAAGAGGGTCCTTCAGAAGGGCACCACAGGCTTCAAGGTGGCTAGACATAGGGAAGCTGGGCTGGTGATTCGGGGTCTCCTTGGCCATGGGCTGGGTTCCAAGGATATGTCGGGGGAGAAAAGTCTATGAGCTGTATCTTAGGAAAACTCTTCTAGGGTAAAGAGGTAGTTGGACTTTATTTAGGTTATTTTATTTATTTATTTATTTATTTGAGACAGGGTCTCACTCTGTCACCCAGGCTGAAGTGCAGTGGTACGATTATTTTCTTTGAGAACAGGTTCGCTATCGTTGCCCAGGCTGCAGTGTAGTGGCGCGATCTCGGCTCACTGCAACCTCCACCTCCCAGATTCAAGCAATTCTCTGCCTCAGCCTCCCGAGTAGCTGGGAATACATGCGCCTGCCACCACGTCTGACCGATTTTTGTATTTTTAATAGAAACGGGGTTTCACCGTCTTGGCCAAGTTGGTTTTGAACTCCTGACCTCGTGATCCACCTGCCTCGGCCTCCCAAAGTGCTGGGGTTACAGGAAAGAGCCACTGCACCCGGTCCAGATTATTATTATTATTATTTTTGAGAAAGAGTCACATCTGTTGCCAGGCTGGAGTGCAGTGGTACGACTTCGTCTCACTGCAGCCTCCGCCTTAGGGTTCAAGTGATTCTCCTGCCTCAGCGTCCCAAGTAGCTGGGATTACAGGAACGCGCCACTGTGCTTGGCTAATTTTTGCATTTTTAGTAGAGACAGGGTTTTACCATGTTGGTCAGGCTGGTCTCGATCTCCTGACCTTGTGATCCGCCTGCTTCGGCCTCCCAAAGTGCTGGGATTACAGGTGTGAGCCACTGTGCCCGGCCTAATTTTTGTATTTTTAGTATAGATGGGGTTTCGCCATGTTGGCCAGGCTGGTCTTGAACTCCTGCCCTCAGGTGATCCGCCCTCTTCCGCTTCCCAAAGTGCTGGGATTACATGTATGAGCCACCACGCCCGGCCCCTACCTTATACCTATTCCTAATCACTAAAGGAAATAACTTCTGGAGCTGACCTTTTTATCAGCTGACCTCAAACTTAAGTATAAAAGTGAACTTATTTCCTATATACACCAGTTGCCCAAAACCTTCTTCTCTCCTCTTGTATTTCATTTTTTTGATGAAGGGCTCACCTGCCACTAGCTTCCTAAGCTAGAATCTGAACATCAATAGGTATCTGGGAGCACTCCTTCCCTTACCCCTATCCCAAATCCTGGGGATTCTACCTTCCAAATTATCCAGAGTCCATCCACTTCTTTCCATTCCCACAGCTTCGTCCTTAGTTCAGGACACACCATCATCTCTTGCCAAGAAGACAACAACAATCCAAGCGATCTCCTTGCCCTTAGTCCATTCGCCATACTGCGGTCAGAGTAATCTTTGAAAAACACAAATCAGGCTGGGCGCAGTGGCTCATGCCTATAATCCCTGCACTTTGGGAGGCCAAGGCGGGCGGATCACCGGAGGTCAGGAGTTTGAGATCAGCCTGGCCAACATGGTGAAACCCCGTCTCTACTCAAAATACAAAAATTAGCCGGGCGTGGTGAAGGGCGTCTGTAATCTCATCTATTCCGGAGGCTGAGGCTGGAGAATCGCTTGAACCCGGGCGGCAGAGGTTGCAGTGAGCCAAGATCGCGCCATTGCACTCCAGCCTGGGCGACAAGAACGAAACTCCGTCTCAAAAAAAAAAAAAAAAAAAAAAAAATTAGCCGGGCGTGGTGACAGGAGCCTGTAATCCCAGCTACTCAGGAGGCTGAGGCAGGAGAATCGCTTGAACCTGGGAGGCGGAGTTGCAGTGAGCCGATACTAAGCCATTGCACTCCAGGCTGGGCAACAAGAGCTACTCCGTCTCCAAAACAAACGAACGAACAAACAAACAAAAAAACACCACCACAAAACAGGTTAGGCACCGTAGCTCAAGCCTGTAATCCCAGCACTTTGGGAGGCCAAGGCAGGAGGATCCCTTGGGCCCAGGAGTTCGAGACCAGCCTGGGCAATATAGGGAGGCCCCGTCTCTACTAAAACACAAAACCACACACAAATCAAATCATGTGGCTCCTCAGTTTAAAATCTTTCAATACTCAAGTTCAAACTCCCTAACTCAGCTTACTTATTAGGCTCTGAGTGATGCAGTCGCCGTGTCCTTCTCCAACCTCGTCTCTCGCCTATCCCCACCCACAATCTCTGCTCTGGCCGTAACTAACTTCAGTTCTCCGAACCTAACTTTATTATCGCCGGGCCATTTTGCCTACGCTGTTCTCTGCGTGCAACACTCTACTCTCCTTTCGGGTAATTCAGATGCATTCTCCAGGTCCCAGCTCAGCTGTCACTCGCACAGCCCCGGTCGGCAGGCTCCAGCCCCCAACCGGTGTCCATCGCGTGGTCCAGGCGACTTACGTCTTCCAGGCCGTCGGCCCCTTAAGTACACGCCATCAGTGTTGGACAGCTGAAAATAGGTAGACACGTGAGCCCTCTCAGAGAGAACCTGGATCCTTGCGGCTCCAGCCCCCGATAGGTAGAGAGCCCACCAAACTTCGGCTCCGTAGCAGAGACATAGCCAAGGACTTCAGGGCAGTCGCGGGGAAAGCTACCACCATTCTCCGCCGGGAACCAGCGAGGGGGGAAAGCCCCGCCTCTCACGCTGCGTCGGGGGTGGGGCAGGGCGGGGCACCGGGCGCCCTGCGAACGGCGTGTGGCGAGCAGGGGGCGGGGCCAGGGGCGGAGCGGAGCGCGCATGCGCGGTCGCCTTTGTGTGGGTCGAGCAGCGGCGGCGGCGGCGGCAGTGGCGGTCCCACTGGCAGGCGGGCAAGAGGGGAGTCCGGGCGGCGGCCGGCGTGGGAGCCGCGGGACCACCATGGTAAAGAAGCGGAAAGGCCGCGTCGTGATCGACTCGGACACAGAGGACAGCGGCAGCGACGAGAACCTGGATCAGGTGAGGGCAGGCCGCGGAGGCGCGGGCCGGCGGAGCCAGAGGGGCTGTCGGGGCCGCGGGAGCCGGAGCCGGCCGGGCCTGGAGCCTTCCTACCAGAGCGCCCAGCTCGCCCCGTGTCCTGGGCACCACTACAGCCCCTTTCCCGTCTTCCCGGAGTGTGCGGGGCCTTGGAGACCGGCCCGGGCCTGGAGACGGAGCCCCGAGGACTTGGCGCCTTGGGCGGGGAGGCGGGGCAGGTACCGGGCTGATGGGCCTCGGGCTCGGGGGTAGCGAAAGGGGCCGCGATCTTCCGGGGCCAGATCGGGGCGGCGGGCTGTAGTCCAGGAGATCCGGGCTGGGAGAGATAGGAAGTATCGCCCGCCAACCTGGGAGGCTGGGAGGTTTTGGAGGAGGTGCAACGGTGCGCGTCGGGCAGTGGGGGGCGAGGGCTAAGAAGATCCGGACTCTGGAAGATGGAAGTTTTTCGGACAAGGGGTGTGGACAGAGTGGAAGGACACTCGTAAATGTTCCTAGGAGCCTCTGCCATGCTTGCCAAGGATGACTTAGCTGTGGGCACGAGTTTATTTGGCGACTGGGGTCGTTTGTGTTTGAGAAGGGCCCCTGTTGGGGTGTCAGACCCAAAAAAACACTCTTGGGTGGAGGAAAGAGGGCAGATACTGGAAGTAATAGTGAACTATGTAGGGCGACATGGAGGGACTGTGCACAGCCCAGGCCTCCTCTTGGCCCTTTCATGCAGCATCCCAGAATTCTTTCTTACTTGAAGACTGCAGGAAGCACTGAAAGTAACTTTTGGCCTCAGTGCCTTGGGGTTGAATTGTTGATATACTGTAGAAAACATTGTAGGGAGGAATCTGCTCTTTGTAGCAGTGCTCTAGTGATACCAGGAGATACAAAGATGGTCTCCCTTATGTTTAATGAGCAAACGATGTAAAGAAAGAATTTGCAAGAGATAGTAGCTTTTAAGTAGAAAGAGTACTGAACTTGGAGTCTGAAAATTTGAATTCTGGGCTGGGCTTATGCTATTTTCTAGTTATATATCTTTGGCCTTAAATGTAAAATGACGATGTAACATCAGCCTTGTGTATCAAATTGGTTTATTGTAAAGATCAAGTGTTTGTAAAAATTGGTGGCAGCGCAAGCATTTGCTAATTGTAAAGTTTTTCTATAAATGGCTTCTTGGGGGTCTTTTATATGAAGCCAGAGGTCTCAGTTTGAAAGTATTAGGGGCAGGGCGCGGTGGCTCACGCCTGTAGTCCCAGCACTTTGGGAAGCCAAGGCGGGCGGATCATCTGAGGTCGGGAGTTCGAGACCAGCCTGACCAACATGGAGAAACCCCGTCTCTACTAAAAATACAAAATTAGCGGGGCGTGGTGGCACATGCCTGTAATCCCAGCTACTTGGGAGGCTGAGGCAGGAGAAGTCTTGAACCCGGGAGGCGGAGGTTGCGGTGAGCCTGGGCAACAAGAGGGAAACTCCATCACAACAAAAAAAAAAAAAGAAAGAAAGAAAGAAAAAGAAAGTGTTAAGGCATAAAAGGGAGGACTTTTTATCTATTTATTTATTATTTTTTTTTTTTGAGACGGAGTCTCGCACTGTCGCCCAGGCTGGAGTGCAGTGGTGCGATCTCGGCTTCATTGCAAGCTCCGCCAAGGGGAGGACTTTTAAGAAGAGGACTGGGGAGGTGCTGTAGAAAGAAGACTGCTTTGAAAATGGTGGTAGGGAGGTGGAGAAGTAATGGGGCCCGTGTAGGACTATCTAAGGAAAAGAAACTTTGTTTTGGGGTAGGAATTGAAAATGTTCTCATTGAAAGGCTCGTGAAGTTTACAAAAATATCAAAAGTATAATTTTGACTGTAAAAGTTTGGTAGATAATTTTAGACTGGCAATTAGAAGGAGTAGAATCTATTTTTTTCTATCTTTTCATCTACAAATGTGAATGTTTCAGATAATAACAACATTGGCTACCGTTTATATAGTGCCTAGGGTAGGCACTTTAATTGTTTTATTTACATTGTCAAGTTTTCACATTATGGTAAATTTGGAATTTTTCCTCTACTTCACATAAAGAAAATGGAGGTTGAAAAAGTTAAATAATTCACAACTAGTAAGTGGTAGCATTGGGATTTGAACCCAAATCTGCATGAGTACAAAGCCTATACTGTTTCCACCATACCACCTCAATCTGTTAGTTTTAAATTTTTTTCATACTGCAAAATAATAATGTTTCACAGTCATTTTTCATGGTGCTAGAATTCGTGTTTATAAAGTACACTGAATAGTTTAGAGGAAATTGGTACATACATTAAAAGGATTATTTGGGGGGATTTCTTGGTAAAGCACTCTCAAGACATCTGTTCAAATGATGAATGAACTGAACTGCAAATTATTGTCCTTAGTAGTTTCCCACAGAATTCTGATGAATAAAATAAGTTGAGTGCTTCCTTTCGTGGTACAGATATTTCACCTGATCCACAAAAAGCTTTTTCAAAGCGGGAACTGGAGAGAATTGCCACTTTATTTATTTATTTATTTACTTACTTATTTTTGAGACGGAGTCTTGTTCTATTGCCCGGGCTGGAGTTCAGTGGCACAATCTCAACTCACTGCAACCTCCGCCTCCTGGGTTCAAGCGATTCTCCTGCTTCAGTCTCTCATGTAGCTGGGATTACAGGTGCCTGCCACCACTCCTGGCTAATTTTTTTGTATTTTTAGTGGAGACAGGGTTTCTCCATGTTGGCCAGGCTGGTCTCGAACTTCTGACCTCAAGTGATCTGCCCACCTCGGCCTCCCGAAGTGCTGGGATTACAGGCATGAGCCACCGTGCTTGGCCAGAATTGCAACCTTAAATCCAATTCTAAATATCTATTTGTAAAAGGAAATTAACATAAAATGTGTAAGTAATACCTAATACATCTTAACAACAAATTTAACTTCCTCCGCTTCAGCTTCTCATTTGCATTCTTGTTATCAGATGGGAACTAGATCAAAATTCCCTTTCCCTGCACATCCTAACAGGGGGTACTGATGCCTTCTGTTTGTCTGTTCAGCACTATGCCAGACTCTCAGAAGAATCAAAGAGGAAGATCTCTGCCCTCTAGACATTTTCACTAAAGACCTTTAGCACAAGTTCACAGTCAGTCCTGCTTGGGGGTCTTTAGGAATCCTAATGCATTCTGGATCTTTCCTGCCCCAAATACCTTGTGCTGCTCCATCTGGTTCTGAGTCTTCACTGGGGGTATAACATTAGACTTGCTGTCTAGTGTATGGTATTTGTGGAAGGAACAAACCATGACAGATCACCGAGTATCTAGTGTGGATTGGAATGCAGTTAGTAAGGAGGCCTTTTGTCCCTGGGTTTTTCAGATGGGAATCTGAGCCATTATGTCAAAAATTTTACCTCCAATTTATTCCTTACTGAAGGTGAGATAGATGGGCCTTCTAGGCTGGTTTTTCCTGGTGGTAGGGGCAGACCTCTGTGTCAGAAGCCACCTGGGTTGCTTATTTAAAATGTAGGTTGGGACTTAGAGGGTGCAGCAGTTCCCATCCTAGACCTACTGAATCAGACTCTCGGGATAGAGGTCTGGACTCTGCATTTGTAACAGGTATAGCTCAAGTAATTATGATTCATGTGAGCGATTAAGATCACTGCCTATATGCAAGTTAATCTTTTTAGTAACACACTGTAAGTATTTAGAAGAGAAATAGCCTCCTGTCTCTGCCATAGTACTTCCAAGTTAAGAGTACATGTATAGGCTGGGCATGGTGGCTCATGCCCTGTAAT
Organism: Nomascus leucogenys; assembly: GCF_006542625.1. Lineage (NCBI taxonomy): Eukaryota > Metazoa > Chordata > Mammalia > Primates > Hylobatidae > Nomascus > Nomascus leucogenys. Next base: position 60,003,418 of record NC_044386.1, on the reverse strand, counting down.
CTCAGTACTTTGGGAGGCCAAAGTGGGAGGATCACTTGAGCCCAGGTGTTTGAGATCAGCGTAGGCAACAAAGTGAGACCTCATCTGTACAAAGACTTTAAAAATTGGCCAGGTGCATTGGCTCACGCCTGTAATCCCAGCACTTTGGAAGGCCGAGGCGGGCGGATCACCTGAGGTCGGGAGTTCGAGACCAGCCTGACCAACATGGAGAAATCTCGTCTCTACTAAAAATACAAAATTAGCTGGGCATGGTGGTGCTTGCCTGTAATCCCAGTTACTCAGGAGGCTGAGGCAGGAGAATCACTTGAACCCAGGAGGTGGAGGCTGTGGTGAGCCGAGATTGTGCCATTGCACTCCAGCCTGAGCAACAAGAGTGAAACTCTGTATCAAAAAAAAAAAAAAATTAAAAATCAGCTGGGCATGGTGGCATGCCTGTAGTCTCAGCTACTTGGGAGTCTGGGGTGGGAGGATTGCTTGAGCCTGGGAGGTTGAAGTTGCAGTTACCTGTGGTCCCACCATTTCTCTCTAGCCCAGGTAACAGAATGAGACCCTGTCTCAAAAAAAAAAGGCACTTGTATAACTAAAAGAACTTGACAGGGAGGTTTTAAGATGGCAAAACTACTGGTTCTGTTTTTTTTTTTTTTTTTTTTTTTTAAGACAGGGTTTCACTCCTGTTGCGCAGGCTGGAGTGCAGTGGCACAATTACAGCTCACTGCTGTAGCGTTGACCTCCCTAGCTCAGTCATCCTTCCACCTCAGCCTCTCAAGTAGCTGGGACTACAGGTGTGCACCACCGCACCCAGCTACTTTTTAAAACCATTTGTAGAGATGGGGGTCCCATTACATTGCCTAGGCTAGTCTCGAACTCCTGGGCTTAGGTGATTCTCAAGCTTCAGCCTCCCAAAGTGCTGGAATTACAGCTGTGAGTTGCCACATCAGGCCTTATTTATTTGTTTGTTTGTTTATTTATTTATTTATTTTTGAGATGGAGTCTCACTCTATCGCCCAGGCTGGAGTGCAATAGCACAATCTCAACTCACTGCAGCTTCCACCTCCCGGGTTCAAGCAATTCTCCTGCCTTAGCCTCCTGAGTAGCTGAGATTACAGGCGCCTGCCGCCACACCTGGCTAATTTTTTGTATTTTTCAGTAGAGACGGGGTTTCGCCATGTTGGCCAGACTGGTCTCTAATTCCTGGCCTCAGGTGATCCAGCACCTGGCCTTATTTTAACCTTTGAAAGTTTTTAAAACTAAGACCTAGTTTGAGAGTTTGAAAGCTTTTCTTTTAGCGTTTGACCTGATAGTCACTCTGTCCTTATTTTGACCACACCCTTTCTTCAACATTTTTAAATTTCAAGATACTTGCTGTTGGTGCCTATTGGGAAATAATAATTTGAGGCAAACCTCTGGGCTCTATGTCATCTCTCTTTATGGAATAATATTTATGCAGTAAGTCCTATAAAATGAAAAGCATGCAAGATAATAAAGGAACCAGAGTTCTCAATTCAAATCAGTACAACTCAGTATTTATAAACATTTTACTTTGCTTTTCTAAAAAACTAAAAATTGAGCTATGTGCACACTGGGATGCTTTATTTTATAGGTTTCTTATTTAAAATGGAGATTATATTGTCATGTCCTGTTTTTCTCTGTTTATCTAACTTGAAGTAGCAATAATTAAATTTGTTTTTGAGAGAATAGGCCCCCTAAGTATTTTCTTTTTTCTTTTTTTTGAGACGGAGTCTCGCTCTGTCACCCAGGCTGGAGTGCAGTGGCGCGATCTTGGCTCCTGCAGCCTCTGCCTCCCAGGTTCAAGCAATTCTCTGCCTCATCCTCCTGAGTAGCTTGGATTACAGGTGCATGCCATCACGTCCAGCTAATTTTTGTATTTTTAGTAGAGACGGGGTTTCACCATCTTGGCCAGGCTGGTCTTGAACTCATGATCTCGTGATCCACCCTCCTCGGCCTCCCAAAGTGTTGGGATTACAGGCGTGAACCATCGCGCCCGGCCAGCCCCGTAAGTATTTTCTAGGAGCTGTTTTCAGATACTACATGTAAAGAATATTATTATTATAAAGTATACTTCTATAAACCTTCCCCATAAATCTTAAGAAATTTAAAAGTTGTGCTTCTTGTTAATGTAGTGTTTTCCACATTAATCAGAGGCAAATTTTGAAGTGTAGAATGAGTTTGTGAGAAGTGTCAGTGTTAATTTGTGAAAACTTTAATTTGTGTCATGTTGCATCTAGCTTGATGTAATTCGCTTGTTAATTTCACTCTTTTCAAAGAGCGAGTCCCATGGGAGCTCCCTCCCCACCCAACCCCTGCCCAAGATGGAGTCTTTTTTTTTTTTTTGAGACGGAGTCTTGCTCTGTCGCCCAGGCTGGAGTGCAGTGGCGCAATCTCGGCTCACTGCAAGCTCCGCCTCCCGGGTTCACGCCATTCTCCTGCCTCAGCCTCTCCGAGTAGCTGGGACTACAGGCGCCCGCCACCACGCCCAGCTAATTTTTTTTTTTGCATTTTTAGTAGAGACGGGGTTTCACCATGGTCTCGATCTCCTGACCTTGTGATCCGCCTGCCGCGGCCTCCCAAAATGCTGGGATTACAAGCGTGAGCCACCGCGCCCGGCCAAGATGGAGTCTTGCACTGTCACCCGGGCTGGAGAACAATGGCGCGCTGTCAGCTCACTGCAGCCTCCACTTCTAGGTTCAAGTGATTCTCCTGCCTCAGCCTCCGGAGTAGCTGGGATGACAGGCACGCGACGCGCCACCACTCCCGGCTAATTTTACATTTTTATTAGAGATGGGGTTTCTCCATGTTGGTCAGTCTGGTCTCAAACTCCCGACCTCAGGTGATCCGCCCACCTCAGCCTCCCAAAGTGCTGGGATTACAGGGGTGAGCCAACACGCCCAGCCCTGGGAGCTTTAACAGTGAGGCTTTTAGGAAAAATACAAAACTGATCTTCAGACACAGGTCATATTGGTGTATTTATTTTTATTTATTTATTTATTTTTTGAGATGGAGTCTCACTCTGTTGCCCAGGCTGGAGTGCAGTGGGACGATCTCAGCTCACTGCCACCTCCGCTTCCCGGGTTCGAGCGATTCTTCTGCCTCAGCTTCCCAAGTAGCTGGGATTACAGGCATGCACCACCATGCCTGACTAATTTTTGTATTTTTAGTAGAGATGGGGTTTCACCATGTTGGCCAGGCTGGTCTCAAACTCCTGACCTCAAGTGATCTGCCCGCCTTGTCTTCCCAAGAGTGCTGGGATTTCAGGCCTGAGCCACCGCATCCAGCCTGATTGTTCATCATTCAACAGATGTTATTAGACAGTGTTAGACACTAGAGCTATTGGGTGAACAAAATGGAAGCAGTTTCCACCTTCAAGGAGTGTAAAGTGGAATGAGAGAGAGATGAGGTGGGGAGATTGCTCAGAGAGAGTAATTTCCTTACAATTGCACTACAGGCCATGAAGCAAGGACAAGAATACTGTGGAAATATTACCAGGGACCCTATTCTAGCCTGATGAGAGTGACATTGAAACTGAGACCTGGAATATGTGTTAAGGAAAAGCAGATTAGAAGACTGAAGAGTAAAGGGAAGAGTGTTGAATGTTCATGGTTGAGGCACTAGCATATATAAAAGAAATGAGGCAGCCGGGCGCGGTGGCTCACGCTTGTAATCCCAGCACTTTGGAAGGCCGAGGCGGGCGGATCACGAGGTCAGGAGATCGAGACCACAGTGAAACCCCGTCTCTACTAAAAATACAAAAAAATTAGCCGGGCGTGGTGGCGGGCGCCTGTAGTCCCAGCTACTCGGAGAGGCTGAGGCAGGAGAATGGCGTGAACCCGGGAGGCGGAGCTTGCAGTGAGCCGAGATCGGGCCACTGCACTCCAGCCTGGGTGACAGAGCAAGACTCCGTCTCAAAAAAAAAAAAGAAATGAGGCAGGAAGGACCTAGAACCCTTATGAAACTGAAAGAAGCACAGAGTGAGTGTAACATAAACTAGTTGCATCGCTGGAGAGAGAGTAGTACAAATGAAACTGTAGAGGTAGATTCTGTTTTGACATTTTGAGGATGGAGAAGTCAGTTTACGGACTACACTCAGCAGTAAAAATAAAATTGAATTGATAGAAAACATCAAGTGTGCGGCTGGGCACGGTGGCTCACGCCTGTAATCCCAGCACTTTGGGAGGCCGAGGCGGGCGGATCACGAGGTCAGGAGATCGAGACCATCCTGGCTAACACAGTGAAACCCTGTCTCTACTAAAAATACAAAAAAAAAAAATCAGCCGGGCGTGTGGCGGATGCCTGTAGTCCCAGCTACTTGGGAGGCTGAGGCAGGAGAATGGCATGAACCCAGGAGGCGGAGCTTGCAGTGATCTGAGATCGCGCCACTGCACTCCAGCCTGGGCGACAGAGCTAGACTCTGTCTCAAAAAAAAGAAAGAAAACATCAAGTGTGTCATACATGGTAAATATAAGTAATGAAATTTGTGTGTCTCATATGTACACGTACATGTATACTGGGTTATGAGGTATAATTTATCTTACTGTGGGCTGCGTTAAAAAGAGAAAAGTTTTTTGGCCAGGTGCAGTGGCTCACGCCTGTAATCCCAGCACTTTGGGAGGCCGAGGCAGGTGGATCATATGAGGCCAGGAGTTTGACCAGGCGGGCCAACATGGCGAAACCCCCGTCTCTACTAAAAATACAAAAATTAGCCAGGTGTGGTGGCACACACCTGTAGTCCCAGCCACTTGCGAGGCTGAGGCATGAGAATGCCTTGAACCTGGGAGGTGGAGGTTGCAGTGAGCCGAGGTCACCACTGTACTAGCCTGGGTGACAGAGAGAGACTCCGTCTAAAAACAACAAAAGAAAAAAAGAAAAAAATTTAAAGCCACTGGAGGGCCTCAGCCTCCCCAGTGGCTGGGACTACAGGTGTGTGCCACCACACTTGGCTAATTTTTGTTTTTTTTGGTTTTTTTTTTTTTTTTTGAGACGGAGTCTCGCTTTGTTGCCCAGGCTGGAGTGCAGTGGCGTGATCTCGGCTCACTGCAAGCTCTGCCTTCCAGGTTCACACCATTCTCCTGCTTCAGCCTCCCGAGTAGCTGGGACTATAGGCATCCGCCACCATGCCCAGCTAATTTTTTTTGTATTTTTAGTAGACATGGGGTTTCACCGTGTTAGCCAAGATAGTCTTGATCTCCTGACCTCATGATCCGCCCGCCTCGGCCTCCCAAAGTACTGGGATTACAGGTATGAGCCACCGCGCCCAGCCAATTTTTGTATTTTTAGTAGAGACTTTGGACTTTATTCTGAGGGTAATAGGAAGCCATTGAAGGATTTTAAGTTGGAGAAGATTTTCAGATTTGCCTTACCCAGACTATGTGGAGAGTAATATGGAGGCGGACACTAATGAAGTGGCAGAGAGAGGAGTCCAGATGAGAGATGATGGAGAACATAAGTTCCATTAGAATAGAAGCTCCAGGAGGGTAAGCATATGTGTTCACTATGCTGTCCCTGGCATCTAAGCAGTGCCTATATGCAGTTGGCATCCAGTCAGTATTTATTAAATGAAGGACTGACTTGGATTGATATGGTTGTTATAGAGATGACATGTTATAGAGATGATATGGTTGTTATAGAGATAGTGGAATTGGTTGGACATAGTGTTCAGTATGTAGAACTAAAAGGCCTTGAAGACTGAGGACTGATTAGATGTTAGGATGAGAAGAGGAGTATTAAGGATTGATGCCAGGCACTGGCATGAGATGGGGAATGCTGGAGGAGCAGGTTTAGAGGTGAAGATCCTGCATTCAGTCTGGGATATGTAGAGTTTGAAGTGACTATGAGATATCTAAGTGGAGATACCAAGTAGGTAGTTGAAAATAACACTTGAGGGCCAGGCACAATGGCTCACGCCTGTAATCCCAGCACTTTGGGAGGCTGAGGTGGGAGGATTGCTTGAGCTCAGTAGTTTGAGACCAGCCTAGGCAATGTGGTGATGAAACCTGGTCTCTACAAAAAAAAAAAAAAAATTTTTTTTGAGATGGAGTCTCGCTCTGTTGCCTAGGCTGGAGTGCAGTGACACCATCTTGGCTCACTGCAACCTCCGCCCTGGGTTCAAGCAATTCTTGTGCCTCAGCCTCCTGAGTAGCTGGGATTACAGGCACATGCCACCATGCCCAGCTAATTTTTTTGTTTGTTTGTTTTTATTTTTTATTTATTTATTTATTTATTTTTAGATAGAGTCTCGCTCTGTCGCCCAGGGTAGAGTGCAGCGGCGCGATCTCGGCTCAGTGCAACCTCTGCCTCCTGGGTTGAAGCGATTCTTCTGCCTCAGCCTCCCGAGTAGCTGGGACTACAGGCATGCGCCACCACGCCTGGCTAATTTTTTGTATTTTCGGTAGAGACGGTTTCACCATATTGGCCAGGCTGATCTCGAACTCCAGACATCATGATCCGCCCACCTCGGCTTCCCGAAGTGCTGGGATTACAGGCGTGAGCCACTGTGCCTGGCCATTTTTTTTGTATTTTTAGTAGAGATGGGGTTTTTCCATGTTGGCCAGGCTGGTCTCGAACTCCTGACCTCAGGTGATCCACCCCCTCTTGGCCTCCCAAAGTGTTGGGATTACAGGAGTGAGTCTACTGTGCCCAGCCTCTACATATATATATATATATGTGTGTGTGTGTACTTTTTTTTTTTTTTTAGGCAGAGTCTCACTCTGTTGCCCAGGCTGGAGCACAATGGTGTGATCTTGGCTCACTGCAACCTCTACCTCCCAGGTTCAAGCAACTTTCCTGCCTCAGCCTGCCAAGCAGCTGGGATTACAGGGGCCCACCACCACACCCAGCTAATTTTTGTATTTTTAGTAGAGATAGGGTTTCACCATGTTGGCCAGGCTAGTCTCGAACTCCTGACCTTGTGATCCACCCACCTTGGCCTCCCAAAGTGCTGGGACTACAGGCGTGAGCCACCATGCCTGGTCTACAAAATTTTTAAAAAATTAGCTGAGTGTGGTGGCATGTGCCTGTGGTCCCAGCTATTCATTCAAAATAAAAGCTACATAAGGGTGTAGTGGTGTGTGCCTGTAGTCCCAGCTACCCAGGAGGCTGAGATAGGAGGATCACCTGAGCTTAGGAGGTTGAGGCTACAGAGAGCCATGATCACGCACCTGCACTCCAGCCTGGGTGACAGTGAGACCCTGACTCCAATAATAATAACAGTAATAATAATTATGCTGATGCTTGCCTGACAGAGTAGACACTTAATAAATTTTTGTTGAATAAGCAAATGCTACTTGGCATACCCATGGTGTCAAGTTTTCTTTATTTTTTTTTGAAATGGAGTTTTGCTCTTTGTTGCCCAGGCTGGAGTGTAGTGGGGCAATCTCAGCTCACTACAACCTCCGCCTCCCGGGTTCAAGTGATTCTCCTGTCTCAGCTTCCTGAGTAGCTGGGATTACAGGTGCCCACCACCACACCTGGCTAATTTTTGTATTTTTAGTAGAGACAGGGTTTCACCATGCTGGCCAGGCTGGTCTCGATCTCCTGACCTCAGGTGATCTGCCTGCCTTGGCCTCCCAAAGTGCTGGGATTACAGGCATGAGCCACCATGCCTGGCCTTCTTTTTTTTTTAATTTTATTTTTAGAGCTGGGGTCTCACTCTGTCACCCAAGCTACATGGTGGGACATTTTCTAACTTGGTTACATTGAGATTACTTGAAGAGATAAGGGACACTGTCACTTTGGGGGTTCTTGTTCCAACCCCTCTACTGCAATACTCATATCCCCCCCCCCCTTTTTTTTTTTTTTTGAGACGGAGTCTCGCTCTGTCGCCCAGGCGGGAGTGCAGTGGTATGATCTCGGCTCATTGCAAGCTCTGCCTCCCGGGTTCACACCATTCTCCTGCCTCAGCCTCCCGAATAGCTGGGACTACAGGTGCCCGCCACTACGCCTGGCTAATTTTTTTGTATTTTTAGTAGAGACGGGGTTTCACTGTGTTAGCCAGGATGGTCTCGATCTCCTGACCTTGTGATCCGCCCACCTTGGCCTCCCAAAGTGCTGGGATTACAGGTGTGAGCTACCGTGCCCCCCACTCCTTTTTTTTTTTTGAAGACAGGGTCTCTGTCACCCAAGCTGAAGTGCAGTGACGTGATCATGGATCACTCTAGCCTTGACCTCCTGGCTTCAAGTGATCCTCCCTCCTCTGCCTCTGGAGTAGCTGGGATCACAGGTGTGTGCCACCATGCCCAGCTAATTTATTTATTTATTTTGAGACAGAGTCTTGCTCTGTCGCCCAGGCTGGAGTGCAGTGGTGTGATCTCAGCTCACTGCAACCTCTCTGCCTCCTGGGCCCAACCAGTTCTCCCTCAGCCTCCTGTGTAGCTAGGATTACAAGCATGCGCCACCACATCTGCCTACTTTTTGTATTTTTAGTAGAGACAGGGTTTCGTCACGTTGGCCAGGCTGGTCTCAAACTCCTGACCTCAAGTAATCTGCCCATCTTGGCCTCCCAAAGTGCTGGGATTACAGGCATGAGCCACCACTCCCGGCCGCAGCAAATTGATTTTTAATTTTTTGTAGAAACAGGGTCTCCCTATGTTGCCCATACTGGTCTCAAACTCCTGGGCTCAAGGGATCCTTCCTCCTACCTTGGCCTCCCAAAGTACTGGGATTACAGGCCACCTGTAAGCCACCTGTGAGCCACCACGCCCAGCCAATATTCACTGTTTAAATCAACCAACAGTTTTGCTATGAAAGGGACACTAGGAAGTAACCTCTCGTATTTAAAGCTCTGTGAATTACTGTTTTTTCCTCGTCATCTCATAGATCCTCCCACTTCTCTCTGTCCCTGTAGCTACTTGTTTAATGCAACTGCTGTGGGTTCTGAGTCCTCTCTGTACTTCCACCCAGGCCCCTCTAGTCTGTTCATCTACCAGTTGTAGTGCTCTTTTGTCTGTCTCTTTCCAGGAGTGCTCTTTTAAAACTCTTGCTGGATTGGGTTACTCCCCTGCTTCAAACCATTTGATGGCTTCCCACTGCCTAACTTCCATGCTCCTCACCCTGTTTTATAAAGCTCAGAAAGATCTGGTTTCTTTTTAACACTAACCCACCTCATTCCATTCTCCTGCTTGCCTGCTAAACTTTAGTCACAGTTTCTCTTTCAGTTCTTTGACTAAGCCAAGCTGTTATCAGCTTCAGGGCCTTAGCTGTTCCATCTGAAGGCCTCTGTCCAGAAAACTGTACCATCTTTTCCTCTCGTGAAGTTTCTAGTCTCAGCCTCAGTGCCTCAGAGAAGCCTCTCTAACCACCCTACTGCAGATAGCCCCTGCACTCATTTGATTCACTTCCTTCTTAACACTTATGATTAAATGGAATTCATTGTTTCTTGTTCATTGTCTGTCTCCCATACATGATTTTAAATTCCATGAGGTCAAGGACCATGTATCTTTTCCTTATTTTTTCTTTGTTTTTAATTTAATTTATTTTTTCTTTTTTTTTTTTTTTTTTTTGAGATAGAGTCTTGCTCTGTTGCCCAGGCTGGAATGCAGTGGCACGATATCAGCTCACTGCCATCCCTACCTCCTGGGTTCAGGCAATTCTCCTGCCTCAGCTTCGTGAGTAGCTGGGATTACAGGTGCATGCCATCATGTCTGGCTAATTTTTTTTTTTTTTTTTTTTTGAGACAGTCTTGCTGCCTCCTAGGCTGGAGTGCAGTGGTTGCGATCTCGGCTCACTGCAACCTCCGGCTCACTACAACCTCCACCTCCCGGGTTCAAGCGATTCTCCGGTCTCAGCCTCCCAAATAGCTGGGACTACAGGCGTGTGCCACCACACCCAACTAATCTTTTGTATTTTTAGTAAAGACAGGGTTTCACTGTGTTAGCCAGGATGGTCTTGATCTCCTAACCTCATGATCCGCCTGCCTTGGCCTCCCAAAGTGCTGGGATTACAGGTGTGAGCTACTGTGCCCAGCCTAATTTATGTATTTTTAGTCGAGATGGGGTTTCACCATATTGGCTGGCCTGGTCTTGAAATCGTGACCTCAAGTGATCCACCTGCCTCAGCCTCCCAAAGTGCTAGGATTACAAGCATGAGCCACCATGCCTGGCCTCTTTTTGATTTTTTAAGACACAGGGTTTCGCCCATTGCCCAGCCTGGAGTGCAGTGGCTAGATCCTAGCTCTCTGCAGCCTCGACTTCCGAACTCAAGCGATCCTCCAACCTCAGCCTTCCAAGCAGCTGGGACTGCAGGCACCCATCACCACGTCCAGCTAATTTTTTTTTTTGGAGACGGAGTCTCAGTCTGTTACCCAGGCTGGAGTGCAGTGGTGTGATCTCAGCTCACTGCAACTTCCAGTTCCTGGGTTCAAGTGATTCTCCTGCCTCAGCCTCCTGAGTAGCTGGGATTACAGGCGCCCTCCAACACACCCAGCTAATTTTTGTATTTTTAGTAGAGACGGGGTTTTCCATGTTTGCTAGGCTAGTCATGAACTCCTGACCTCAGCCGATCCGCCCGCCTCAGCCTCCCAAAGTGCAGGGATTACAGGTGTGAGTCACCACGCCTGGCCCACCTAATTTTTAAAAAAATCCTCTTGTCCAGATGGGGTCTCCTTATGTTGCTGAGGCTGGTCTTGAACTCCTGGGCTCAATTTTCCCACTTCAGCCTCCCACAGAGCTGGAATTACAGATATGAGCCACTGCGCCCAGCCATATCTTTTCTTCACTACTGTTTACCCAGGGCTTGCTACATAATGGTTGCTGTTAGTAGGGTGACCAACCATCCTAGTTTGCCAGGAACTGAGAAGTTTCCCAGAATGTAGGACTTTTAGTGCTAAAACCATGGCAGTCCTGGGAAAACCAGGATATTTGGTCGCCTTAGCTGGTAGTTGCCAACATTAGTTATATTGGTGGTATGAGTGAGAATGATCTCAGCATGCTAATTAGCTATAAAACCTGTTGAGATTTATTCATATGGGCTTTTATTCTCCTTTCTTGCCTTGTTTCATGGTCTCAGTTTTGGCAGTCTAGTTTAATGTTAAATATGGCTTTTAAGCAATGTTAATGAAACTGCTGTAGAAGCCAGATGCGGCATCTCTGCACAGCCATCCTATAGTAAGTAGGTTGGGCATTGGCATTATTTCAAGTAGATCTTTAGTTCAACCTTCATTTGATACACCATGCTGGCACCCCCTGCACCATTCCCCTAGAGGAATGTCGAGATAAATAGGGAAGGCTTTCACTGGATGGCTTGAAATACAGGGACAGTGGTAAGAGATATTCACCAGACACATGAAATGTTGTCTCAGCCAGTGTGGCACAGTGAAGTTGGCTGGTAGGAGAGAGTTGCAGATGGATTTACCTCTGGTGTATGGATCAGTTTCAGATGGACTTAATTTTTTTTAAATTTCTTGTAGAGATGTGGTGTTACTGTGTTGCCCAAGTTGGTCTCGAACTCCTGGCCTTAAACAATCCTCCCACTTTGGCCTCCCAAAGTGCTGAGATTATAGGTGTGAGCCACTATGCCTGGCCAGATTGACTTTTTTTGACTACAAGTGTTAGATAGGTCATCTCTAACTGATTAACTGATGGTCTCTAATCTGATGGTCTCTTTATGTGTGTGGCGTTGGAAAGACTTTTCTTTTTTTTTTTTTTTTTTGAGACGGAGTCTCGCCAGGCTGGAGTGCAGTGGCACAATCTAGGCTAACTGCAGCCTCCGCCTCCCGGGTTCAAGCGATTCTCCTGCCTTAGCCTCCCGAGTAGCTGGGACTACAGGCGCACACCACCACCCCCAGCTAATTTTTGTATTTTTAGTAGAGACGGGGTGGGAAGACTTTTTTGTTGCATATTGGTCTATTCAGCTATTATGACCCCTCAATAGAATATAAAGGACTGGCTGGGCATCGTGGCTCACACCTGTAATCCTAGCACTTTGGGAGGGTGAGGCAGGTAGATTGCCTGAGCTCAGAGGTTCAAGACCAGCCTGGGCAACATGATGAAACCCTGTCTCTACTAATAATACAAAATATTAGCTGGGCGTGGTAGTGCATGCCTATAGTCCCAGCTACTTGGAAGGCTGAGGTGGGAGAATCACTTGAACCTGGGAGGCGGAGGCTGCAGTGAGCCAAGATCGTACCACTGCACTCTCGTCTGGGCGACAGACCAAGATTTCGTCTCCAAAAACAAACAAACAAACAAACAAAAAGAATATAAAGGACTGAACTAAAAAGTAATCTCGCTGTGAGTTTTCCCAGTAACTTCCTGTACAATCCTCAAGTTGTGGGAAGTGCATTTTGTATCTTTCACACTGTTAAGAGAGTCTTTGCTGTCTCCATACTATTGTGGGTTTTCTTTTCTTTTTTCTTTTTTTTTTTTATTGAGACAGAGTCTCGTACTGTCGCCCGGGCTGGAGTGCAGTGGTGTGATCTCGGCTCACTGCAACCTCCACCTCCTAGGTTCAAGCGATTCTTCTTGCCTCAGACTCCGAAGTAGCTGGGATTACAGGTGCCTGCCACCATGCCCAGCTAATTTTTTTGTATTTTTAGTAGAGACAGGGTTTCACTATGTTGGCCAGGCTGGTCTTGAACTCCTGACCTCGTGATCTGCCTGCCTCGGCCTCCCAAAGTGCTGGGATTACAGTCGTGAGCCACTGCATCCGGCACGTTTTTCTTTTTTCTTTTTCTTTTCTTTTCTTTTTTTTTTTTTTTTTTTGAGACGGGAGTTTTGCTCTTGTTGCCCAGGCTAGAGTGCAGTGGTGCAATCTCAGCTCACTGCACTGCAACCTCTGCCTTCCAGTTTCAAGCAATTCTCCTGCCTCAGCCTCCCAAGTAGCTGGGATTACAGGCACCCGCCACCACTCCCAGCTATTTTTTTTGTATTTTTAGTGGAGACAGGGTTTCACCATGTTGGTCAGACTGGTCTCGAACTGCTGACCTCGTGATCCACCTGCCTTGGCCTCCCAAAGTGCTGGGATTACAGGCGTGAACCACCACTCCTGGCCGGGTTTTTCTTTTTAAGGCAGTGTCTTGCTCTGTTTCCCATTCTAGAGTGAAGTGGTTCGCTGCACTCTCAACCACCCAAACTCAAACAATTCTCCTGCCTCAGCCTCTTGAGTAGCTGAGACTATAGGCATGTGCCACCAACCTGGCTGACTTTTTGTATTTTTCGTACAGATGGGGTTTCACCACATTGCCTCGACTGGTCTCGAACTCCTGGGCTCAAACGTTCAGCCCTCATCGGCCTCCCAAAGTGCTAGGACTACAGTTGTGAGCCAGTGTCCCTGGCCCATACTTTTTTTTTTTTTTTTTTTGAGATGCAGTCTCACTCTTTTGCGCAGGCTGGAGTGCAGTGGCACGATCTTGACCCACTGCAACCTTCGCCTGCCAGGTTGAAGTGATTCTCCTGCCTCAGCCTCCTGAGTAGCTAGACTACAGGTGCACGCCACCATGCCTGGTGATTTTTTTGTATTTTTAGTAGAGATGTGGCTTCACCATGCTGGCCAGGATGGTGTTGAACTCCTGACCTTGTGATCCTCCCACCTCGGCCTCCCAAAATGCTGGGATTACAGGCATGAGCCACTGTGCCCAGCCATACTATTGTTAATATGGTATTTAATGTAATAGAAGAGGGATTGTACTTATCAGATGCAGTTGTTCGTTGATGAAGGAGAGCTGTTTATTAGGTTTTCTTTTTTTTTTTTTTTTTTTTTTTGAGATGGCGTCTTGCTCTGTCACTCAGTCTAGATGGAGTGCAGTGGCGCAATCTCGGCTCACTGCAAGCTCCGCCTCCCGGGCTCACGCCATTCTCCCGCCTCAGCCTCCCGAGTAGCTGGGACTACTGGTGCTCACCACCACGCCCAGCTAATTTTTTGTATTTTTGGTAGAGACAGGGTTTCACCGTGTTAGCCAGGATGGTCTCAATCTCCTGACCTCGTGATCCGCCCGTCTCAGCCTCCCAAAGTGCTGGGATTACAGGCGTGAGCCACTGTGCCAGGCCTAGGTTTTCAGTATGTATAGCGGAACCTCCTTAACAGGAAGGCAGTATACTTCAGTTATAGTAACTTTTAACAGATGTCTACTATGGTTTGATTGATAGCAAATCCAAATCTCTGTTATAACGAATTGGTATTAAAACAGGCATACTAGGCTGGGCATGGTGGCTCACACCTGTAATCCCAGCACTTTGGGAGGCCGAGGCGGCAGATCACCTGAGATCAGGAGTTCAAGACCAGCCTGGCTAACATGGTGAAACCCCACTTCTACTAAAAATACAAAAAATTAGCCAGGTGTTGTGGTGCACACCTGTAATCTCAGCTACTTGGGAGGCTGAGGCAGGAGAATCGCTTGAACCGGGAGGCCGAGGTTGCAGTGAGCCGGGATCGCACCATTGCACTCCAGCTTGGGCAACAAGAGTGAAACTCCGTCTCACAAAAAAAGAAAAACAAACAGGCATACTAAGGTCAGCTGCGGTGGCTCACGCCTGTAATCCCAACACTTTGGGAGGCTGAGGTGGGCAGATCATCAGGAGTTCGAGACCATCCTGGCCAACATGGTGAAACCCTGTCTCTACTAAAAGTACAAAAATATTAGCTGGATGTGGTGGCGTGCGCCTATAGTCCCAGCTACTTGGGAGGCTGAGGCAGGAGAATCACTTGAACCAGGGAGGCGGAGGTTGCTGTGAGCCAAGATCACTCCACTATACTCCAGCCTGGGAGACATAGTGAGAGTCCGTCTCAAAATAAATAAATAAATAAAAATATAAAACCGGCATAATAATGCATTTGTGAACCTGAAGGGGTCAGAGAATAGATTACTTACCAGAAGTCTTTTTTGCCTTTTTGAGACAGAGTCTCACTCTGTTGCCCAGGCTGGAGTGCAGTGGCATGATCTTTGCTCACCGCAACCCCCACCTCCCAGACTCAAGTGATTCTCCCACCTCAGCCTCCTGAGTAGCTGGGACTACAGGCGTGCACCGCTATGCCCAGCTAATTTTTGTATTTTTAGCAAAGATCGGGTTTCACCATGTTGGCCAGGCACACCTCAAGTGATCTACCTGCCTCAGCCTCCCAAAGTACTGGTATTACAAACGTGAGCCACTGCACCCAGCCCAGAAGTCTTTAAAGCTTATAAATTTACATTAAAGTAATATGGGAAAAAAGGTAATGGTAAAGACCATAAACATATTACTATATAACCCAGCAATCCCAGTCCTAGGTATTTACTCAAGTGACGTAAAAACTAATGTTTACATAGAAGACTGTACATGAACATACAATTACCCCCAAATGGTAACAACTCAGATGTTTGATTGTTGTTGTCGTTGTTGTTTGCTACCACACTTTTTTTTTTTTTTTTTTTTTTTTGACGGAGTTTTGCTCTTGTTGCCCAGGCTGGAGTGCAGTGGTGCTATCTCAGTTCACTGCAACCTCTGCCTTCCGGGTTCAAGCAATTCTCCTGCCTCAGCCTCCCGAGTAGCTAGGATTACAGGCATGCACCACCATGCCCAGCTAATTTTGTATTTTTAGTAGAGATGCGGTTTCTCCATGTTGGTCAGGCTGGTCTCGAACTCCCGACCTCAGGTGATCCGCCTGCCTTGGCCTCCCAAAGTGCTGGGATTACAGGCGTGAGCCACCGCACCCGGCCTTTTTTTGTTTTGTTTTTTAAGTAAAGACGAGGTCATGCTATGTTGCCAAGCTGGTCTCAAACTTCTGGGCTCAAGCGGTCCTCCCACCTTGGCTTCCCAAAGTGCTGGGATTATAGGCGTGAACCACTGCACCTAGCACAAATGTTTTTCAGCTGGTAAATAGTTCAGCAAACTGTGATACATTCATACAGTGGAATACTACTTAGCAAAAATAGAGACAAACTATAGTAATGATACATGCTGTAATGTGAATGAATCTCAAATGCACTATGCCAAATGAAAGAAGCCAAACTCAAAAGGCTAAGATACTATATGATTCCATCTATACGATGTTCTATAGGGACAGAAAACAGGTCTCTGGTTGCCAGGGAGTGGGAGAAGGGATGTATAAAGATGAGAGAATTGAGGGATGATGGAACTATAGAGTGTAGATGATGGGATATGGAGTGGAACCTCCTTAACAGGAAGGCAGCACTAGTGTCTTTTTTTTTTTTTTTTTTTGAGATGGAGTCTTGCACTGTCACCCGGGCTGGAGTGCAGTGATGCGATCTCTGCTTGCTGCAACCTCCGCCTCCCGGATTGAAGCAGTTCTCTTGCCTCAGCCTCCCGAGTAGCTGGGATTACAGGCGCACGTCACCATGCCCGGCTAATTTTTTGTATTTTTAGTAGAGAAGGAATTTCACTATGTTGGCCAGGATGGTCTCGAACTCCTGACCTCGTGATCTGCCCGCCTCGGCCTCCCAAAGTTCTGGGATTACAGGCGTGAGCCACCGCGCCTGGCCAGCAGTACTAATGTCTTACTTTAGTTACAGTAACCCCCTTTTTTTTTTTTTTTTTGAGATGGAGTCTCGCTCTGTCACCCAGGCTGGAGTGCAGTGGCGCAATCTCGGCTCACTGCAACCTCTGCCTCCCGGGTTCAAGCAATTCTCCTGCCTGTAGCCTACTGCCTACAGTAACTTTTAGCAGATGTCTACTGTGTTTTGATTAATAGCAAATCCAAATCTCTGTTATAATCAATTGGTATCAAAACAGGAATACTAGTGTATTTGTGAACCTGAAGGGGTCAGAGAAGAGATTAGATCTTCTCTATATCAGAGATGATAAAGATCTTGACTGTGGTCGTGGTTTAAAGTATTTGTCAAACTCATAGAACTATATGTATTAGTATATTAGAAAATTATATTAGAAAGGATAAAATATATATAAATTATACCTCAAGTTTGGGTTTTTTGTTTTGTTTTATTTTGTTTTATAGAGACTGGGTCTCTACAAGCAAGCCTCCCACCTTGGCCTCCCAAAGTGTTGAGATTACAGGTATAAACCACCGCACCCAGTTTACCTCAGGTTTTAAAACGACTATAAACACACAAGTGTTGATATAATCTGCATTTGGTCCATAGAGTTACCATTTTGGTATGAAAAAGCAGAGTATGATTTCAGTCTTTCAGGAAGTTGGTATGTTAACTCTCTCTAGTGAAATGACAAGAGTTAACATTTTATGAGTGTTTATCAACAAGAGAGAGTGTCAGCTGTTTAATCTGAGAAGGTCATTTCTCATTTTAGCCAAGGAGGGAGGATATACTCCTAAAATAGAGACTGGAAGAATAAAACAGATACTTTGTAGCAATCTATTATTTTACAGTCTGTCTTGGCACTTGATCCATAATTGTATAGCACCATCATCATTAAGGAATATTACTACTAGTGTTTATTAGCTGTATCTTCTCTCTTTTGGCAGAAGGGAAAAATGTTTTAGACTAGTAAACCATGACTCAGGAGCTAGGATTCTGTCTGCCGAGGTTTGAATCCTGGCTCTATCATGTACCAGCTGTGTTACTAGGTGAGTTACACAGCTTGGGTAAGTTACTTAAACTCCTTAGTTTCTTGGCCTGGTGTGGTGGTTCACACCTGTAATCCCAGCACTTTGGGAGGCCAAGGCGAGTGAATCACTTGAGGTCAGTAGTTCAGGACCAGCCTGGGCAGCATGACAAAACCCCATTTCTACTAAAAGTACAAAAATTAACCAGGCATGGCTGGGTGCAGTGGCTCACGCCTGTAATCCCAGCACTCTGGGAGGCCAAGGCAGGTGGATCACGAGGTCAGGAGATTGAGACCATCCTGGCTAACATGGTGAAACCCCGTCTCTACTAAAAAAAAAAAAAATTAGCTGGGCTTGGCTGGCACTGGTAGTCCCAGCTACTCGGGAGGCTGAGGCAGGAGAATGGTGTGAACCCAGGAGGCGGATCTTGCAGTGAGCCGAGATCGTGCCACTGCACTCCAGCCTGGGTGACAGAGCGAGACTCCGTCTCAAAAAAAAAAAAAAAAAAAAAAATTAACCAGGCGTGGCGGCGGGCACCTGTAGTCCCAGCTACTTGGGAGGTTGAGGCAGGAGAATGGTATGAACCCAGGAGGCGGAGCTTGCAGTGAGCCGAGATCAGGCCACTGCACTCCAGCCTGGGCGACAGAGCAACACTTCATCTCAAAAAAAAAAAAAAAAAAAAAAAAAATTAGCCAGGCATGGTGGCATTCTCCTGTAGTCCCATCTACTTGGGAGGCTGAGGCACGGGCATTGCTTGAATCTGGGAGGTGGAGGTTGCAGTCAGCCGAGATCATGCCACTGCACTCTAGCCTGCCTGGGCAACAGAGTGAGTGTCGGTTTCAAAAACAACAACAAGAGACCAGGCATGGTGGCTCACGCCTGTAATCCCAGCACTTTTGGAGGTCGAGGCGGGCGGATCACAAGGTCAGGAGATTGAGACCATCCTGGCCAACTTGGTGAAACCCCGTCTCTACTAAAATACAAAAAATTACCCGGGTGTGGTGGCACGCCCCTGTAGTCCCAGCTACTCAGGAGGTTGACTCGGGAGGTTGACTCAGGAGAATCGCTTGAACACGGGAGGCAGAGGTTGCAGTAAGCCGAGATCACACCACTGCACTCCAGCCTGGGCGACAGAGCAAGACTCCATCTTGAAACTAACAAACAAACAATAAAAACCAAGAACAACAAAAAAATCTCTTTTCTTTCATTATCTTTAAATGGTAATGATATCAGTTGTTGTGAAGATTAAATATCAGATGTTTAGAAAAGTACCTGGCATTGGGCTGGGCATGGGGGCTCACACCTGTAATCCCAGCACTTTGGGAGGCCGAGGCGGGCAGATCACGAGGTCAGGAGATCGAGACCATCCTGGCTAACATGGTCAAACCCCGTCTCTACTAAAAATACAAAAAAAAAAATTAGCCGGGCGTGGTGGTGGGCGCCTGACAGCTACTCGAGAGGCTGAGGCAGGAGAATGGCGTGAACCTGGGAGGCGGAGCTTGCAGTGAGCCGAGGTTGCACCACTGCACTCCAGCCTGGGGGACACAGCGAGACTCTGTCTCAAAAAAAAAAGAAAAAAAGAAAAGTACCTGGCATCTAGTGAGTACAGTATAATTGTGGACTGGTATTGGTATTAGCAGAAAGCAGAGCAAGTAACCTTTTGTTGCGTTTTTGAGTGACTGGACTGAGTTGGGGAGACTTCAAGTGAGAAGGGAACCATGTGACAGAGCAAATCTTGGTTGTAGTCATGGCTTACTTACTGGTACATCCTTCTTACTGTCATCTCGCTTAAATGACCAGGACAAGGCAGAGGTGGTGAATGGGAGAATAGGGCTTGTGAAATTAGGATTCTGGTGTAGTGGCCAGCACACTTACTGCTTGTTGTCACAAACTGGATTAAACACTGGACGCTTTTTTTCTGGTTTAAGTATTCAAAATATAAAATGACCTCAGAAATTACAGTTTGTAAGCTTATTCAAAACTGCCCCATAAATGCCAATTTTACCATAAAGTACTAAACCAGTTAAAACAGTGACTAGGTTACCTTTGTAAACGTGATTTTTACCAGTCCCAGAGAATCAATGCTTCTGTTGTTTAGGGTAGAATCAGGAACAATTTGGGGATAGCCTCCAGTTTGGTTCCAGTTCCTGTCCAACTTCAGACATACATTATCCATTAAAAAGGTGGGGCAGATTTTGTAAACATTTCTTCAGCACTTTGGAATCCTAGCAGTCTGTTCATGCTGATAGAAGTCCCTGTGACAATGTCCTTTAGTTGAAAGCACAAAAATATAAAAAAGATCTAGAGAGGGTGGGCATTTTATTATTCTTGGATATTCTTTCTCTGTTGAACAAAACTGATGTGCCTATTTTTGTCCCATTAGGAGCTCTTGTCCCTGGCAAAGCGAAAGCGCAGTGACTCTGAGGAGAAGGAGCCACCTGTGAGTCAGCCTGCAGCCTCGTCAGACTCGGAGACATCTGACAGTGACGATGAGGTGGGTGTGGAGGGCCTCGGCTTCTGGGACCATTAGATAGCTGAGGGTCCTCGCTTTAGTGGCTCCTGTTGGCCTCATTTCCTTAAACGGAGACTTACAGCCTAAGATCTACAAGAATTTATTGGGGAAAGAAAATGGTGTAAGGAAGGCCAGGCACTGTGTCTCGCTCCTGTAATCCCAGCACTTTGGGAGGCCTAGGTGGGTGGATCACCTGCGGTCAGGAGTTCGAGACCAGCCTGGCCAACATGGTGAAACCTTGTCTCTACTAAAAATACAAAAATTAGCCAGGCATGGTGGCGCACAATTGTAATCCCAGCTACTCAGGAGGCTGAAGCAGGAGAATTGCTTGAACCCAGGAGGCAGAGGTTGCAGTGAGCCGGGATCGCCCCACTGCACTCCAGCCTGGGTGACAAAGCAAGACTCTGTCTCAAAAAAAAAAAAAAAAAAAAGAAAATGATGTAATGAAAGCTATTGAATGTCATGTTCATTGTACTGCTAGTTACCTAGTGGGTCCCTCTGCAGGACATGCATAGCTATTCTGTAGCTTTTTTTTTTTTTTTTTTTTTTTTGAGACGGAGTCTTTCTCTGTCCCCCAGGCTAGAGTGCACTGGCGCGATCTTGGCTCACTGCAAGCTCCACCTCCCGGGTTCACGCCATTCTCCTGCCTCAGCCTCCCCAGTAGCTGGGACTACAGGCGCCTGCCACCACGCCCGGCTAATTTTTTGTATTTTTAGTAGAGACGGGGTTTCACCGTGTTAGCCAGGATGGTCTCGATCTCCTGACCTCGTGATCCGCCTGCCTTGGCCTCCCAAAGTGCTGGAATTACAGGCTTGAGCCACCGCGCCCGGCCAGCTTTTTTTTTTTCAGCCTTATTGCAGAAGTGGTACAGTCAGTAGTCATATTTTTTCTTTTTTTGGGGGGGAGATGGAGTTTCGCTCTGTTGCCAGGTTGGAGTGCAGTGACGTGATCTTGGCTCACTGCAACTTCCGCCTCCCGGGTTCACGCCATTCTTCTGCCTCAGCCTCCCGACTAGCTGGAATTACAGGCACCCGCCACCAGGCCCGGCCAATTTTTTTTTTTATTTTTAGTAGAGATGGGGTTTCACCGTGTTAGCCAGGGTGGTCTCGATCTCCTGACCTCGTGATCCACCTGCCTCAGCCTCCCAAAGTGCTGGGATTACAGGTGTGAGCCACCGTGCCCGGACTCTCTTTTTTCTTTTTGAGTCATCTTTTTAATCTCACTTTCATGTTAGAAAATAAATTCTATCAAGAATGTCGTAGTTTAATGGGAAATACTTTAGTGAGAAAAGAAACTTTGGGAAGATTGATTCAACATCCCTCAGAGTGATGGTGTTAACTTCAAAGGAGGAAAATCCAACTCTTCATTGTCTAGACCAAGGTCACTTTCCCAAATTACCTACCAACAATGGCAGGCCTTAAAAGATCCAGAACCTTAATGGAAGGCAGGGATGAGGGGAAAGATATTTGAAACACTTCTACATGTTTCTCATTTGATTTATTTATTTTATTTTATTTTTTTGAGATGGAGTCTCACTCTATCGCCCAGGCCAGAGTGCAGCGGCACGATCTTGGCTCACTGCAACCTCTGCCTCTCGGGTTCAAGCGATTCTCCTGCCTCAGCCTCCCGAGTAGCTGGAACTACAAGCATGCACCACAGTGCCCGGCTGATTTTTGTATTTTTAGTGGAGACAGGGTTTCGCCACGTTCGCCAGGCTGGTCTCAAACTTCCGACCTCAGATGATCCACCCGCCTTGGCTTCCCAAACTGCTGAGATTACAGGCATGAGCCATTGCACCCAGCCTTTCATTTGATTTATTTTCTTCCCCTTAGTAATTCCTTGGAGAGAAGCCGGATATCACCTTTCAGTGTAATTTCTTACCCTGCAGGCTAGGAAAATATTTGTTAACAGTAAAGTAAAAAATGTTTATTTAATATAATGAAATGTAATTAGCAGCTGAATGGTATTTACCAGTGCTCTGCATGTGCATATTGCAATGATTGCCTTCTGATCAACTGTAGTGATAATTTCTTTTTTTTTTTTTCTTGAGACTTAGTCTTACTCTGTCACCCAGGCTACAGTGCAGTGGCGCAATCTCAGCTCACTGCAACCTCTGCCTCCCAGGTTTAAGAGATTCTCCTGCCTCAGCCTCCTGAGTAGCTGGGACTGCAGGCGTGTGCCACCACACCCGGCTAAGTTTTTATTTTTAGTAGAGATGGGGTTTCACCATGTTGTCCGGGCTGGTCTCAAACTCCTGACCTCAGGTGACCTGCCCCCTTGGCCTCCCAAAGTGCTGGGATTATAGGTGTGAGCCACCGCGCCTGGCCTCTTTTTTTTTCCTTTTTTTTTTTTTTTTCAGACAGAGTCTCACTCTATCGCCAGGCTGGAGTGCAGTGGTGCGATCTCAGCTCACTGCAACCTCTGCCTCCTGGGTTCAAGCAATTTTCCTGTCTCAACCTCCCAAGTAGCTGGGACTGCAGGCGCATGTCACCACACTCAGCTAATTTTTTGTATTTTCAGTAGAGTGGGGGTTTCACCATGTTAGCCAAGATGTTCTCATTCTCCTGACCTCGTGATCTGCCCGCGTCGGCTTCCCAAAGTGCTGGGATTAGAGGCGTGAGCCCTGCGCCTGGCCAAAAGTTTATTCTTTGTTTATTTTTAATGGACGAACTATAATTTCTCTCAAATTAACAAAAAATCAGTGGGGGTCTATGAAATAATTTGCTTTTTCATTTTGTTTTCTGTTTTCTTTCTTTAAATGCCTAGACAATACAGAAAAACCTTGAAATAATTTTCTCTCCCACTATTCCTCTTTTTTCTTTTTTTTTTTTTGAGACGGACTCTCACTCTTGTCACCTAGGCTGGAGTGCAGTGGCGTGATCTCGGCTCACTGCAAACCGCGCCTCCTGGGCTCACTCCATTCTTCTGCCTCAGCCTCCCAACTAGCTGGGACTACAGGCGCCTGCCACCACTCCTGGCTAATTTTTTGTATTTTTAGTAGAGATGGGGTTTCACCGTGTTAGCCAAGATGGTCTCGATCTCCTGACCTTGTGATCCGCCTGCCTCGGCCTCCCAAAGTGCTGGGATTACAGGCTTGAGCCACCGTGCCCGACCTCTCTCCCACTATTCTTATCGCTACTTTTATTTTTCATGTTTCAGAAGTCAACTGCTCTGGTCCACCCTTGCCACTCAGTATTGTATTAAGTTTGAATATGTGTTATGCCTGGAATACCCTGTAATGTGTTTGTGGTCTCTGTTATTCCTTAAGATACAAGCAGTAAGTCTGCTTGGAACACATTCATTCTCCATATGTCTGTTGTTAAAGTTAGGTCAGAGTCCTAACTTTTGCAGTTACTATTGAGATTCCCTTCCTCCTTTTTTAGCCAAAGCATTAGAGGAGCCCACAACTTGTGTTAGAGGAGATCCACATCCATAAAATTCTTTTTTTTTTTTTTTTTTTTTTTTTTGAGACGGAGTCTCGCTCTGTCACCCAGGCTGGAGTGCAGTGGCGCGATCTTGGCTCACTGCAAGCTCCGCCTCCCGGGTTCACGCCATTCTCCTGTCTTAGCCTCTCCGAGTAGCTGGGACTACAGGCGCCCGCCACCACGCCCGGCTAATTTTTTTTTTTGTATTTTTAGTAGAGACGGGGTTTCACCGTGGTCTCGATCTCCTGACCTCGTGATCCGCCCGCCTCAGCCTCCCAAAGTGCTGGGATTACAAGCGTGAGCCACCGTGCCCAGCCGCATAAAATTCTTTATGGTTTAGAGTTCCCTTTGTTACTCGCAGCTGCTTAATGAAGTAAAAAACTGCTCATCTTGGAACACTACCCAACGATTTGTGCAAGTATTGGAGAAAAAGCTGACAGCAAGCTCCACCCTGCCCAGTAGGAAATGAGCGTTTGAGTGACTTTTCCCCTACAAGATTCTTAGCTCCTGCTGCTGCCTCCAGATTCTAGTACTCCAGGCCCTCAGGTTGTTTACTCCAGTCCCTCTCTCAGGAGAGCAGCATCTGTATCATGGTCATTCTGAAAGATGCCTGTTTTTCTGTTTCCATCATGTCTCTTTGGCCCAAGATACTAGCTTAGCACAGAGCACCTCAGAGTTAGAGCAAATAGTTCATTATTTTGGACAGTTCAGAAAATAGCTATTAAAATCTTTATTAAAAAATTCTTCCAGCCACTGTGTAACTCAGTGTTATTACTGTGAGCTCAAACTCACAGTTTGCTGCTGTGGACATTTTAGATTGGGTAGGGGACTTCTGAGAGATTCTTAGGATATAAAGTTTGAGACAGTGGCTCTTTTTTTCCCCTTTCATAATGATTTTTTTTTTTTTTTTTTGAGATGGAGTCTGTCTCTGTTGCCCAGGCTGGAGTGCAGTGGCGCGATCTTGGCTCACTGTAAGCTCTGCCTCCCGGGTTCATGCCATTCTTCTGCTTCAACCTCCCCAAGCACCTGGGACTACAGGCACTCAACCACCACGCCTGGCTAATTTTTTGTGTTTTTAGTAGAGACGGAGTTTTACAGTGCTAGCCAGGATGAGCTCGATCTCCTGACCTCATGATCCGCCGGCCTCAGCCTCCCAAAGTGCTGGGATCACAGGTGTGAGCCACCATCATAATGATTATTAATACATCTTTCATGGGTAAAAAAACACATACTGGAGTAGTTTGCTATGTCTTCTCGTTTCTTCAACTTTTGTGTCTTTAACGCCTACAGATTAATCTTTCAGAAATTTGGTTGTTAAAGTGGCAATTCTCGGGCCGGGCATGGTGGCTCACACCTGTAATCCCAGCACTTTGGGAGGACGAGGCAGGTGGATCACTTGAGGTCAGGAGTTCGAGACCAGACTGGCCAACATGGCGAAACCCTGTCTCTACTAAAAATACAAAAATTAGCCAGGCGTAGCAGTGGGCGCCTGTAGTCCTAGCTACTTGGGAGGCTAAGGTATGAAAATTGCTTGAGCCCAGGCCGGGCGCGGTGGCTCACGCCTATGATCCCGGCACTTTGGGAGGCCGAGGCGGGCGGATCACGAGGTCAGGAGATGGATACCACGGTGAAACCCCGTCTCTACTAAAAATACAAAAAAAATTAGCCGGGCGTGGTGGCGGGTGCCTGTAGTCCCAGCTACTCGGAGAGGCTGAGGCAGGAGAATGGCGTGAACCCAGGAGGCGGAGCTTGCAGTGAGCCGAGATTGCGCCACTGCACTCCAGCCTGGGCGACAGAGCGAGACTCCGTCTCAAAAAAAAAAAGAATATTGCTTGAGCCCAGAAGGCAGAGGTTGCAGTGGGCTGAGAACACTCCACTACACTCCAGCCTGGGCCCCAGAGCGAGACTGCATCTCAATAAAAATAAATAAATAAAGTGGCAATTTTCCATCAGAGGAAGCCCTCCTTGTACCAGAAGCTGCCCTGGAGTTTTTTCAAACTTATATATGCCTCTCTTACCGTTTATTTTCATTAGTGAGCCATGAATATAGGTAGAAAGAAATACATTTGTCCCCTCAGATTTGCTAGGACAGAAAATTGGTCAAGAACAACTGAGCTAAAAAGTTAATCGATAATTTGTTTATAAAATCAAGAGACATGCACTGATTTTCGAGCAAAAAGATATTTAGCTAATTGATGAAGGAGAGGGGAAATGGAGAGAAGCTCTGAAAGTTTTCTATCCTGAAAAAAATGGGTACACTGGACATTAAGTATAATGTCATATTAGTGAGAAAATAAGTAGATGTTTCACGTATAATGTATCTTGGCGGGGGGAAACACCAACATTTAATGACAGAGTATATATTTGTCCTATTATTTTTGGTGATTGAATTATTCTCGATACCTGGAGGCACTTGTAAAACTAAGAAGCAAGGCTGTTTGTAAGATTTACATTGGCCAAGGTCAAGGTCAGAATGCTGTGGTGTGGCACTTTGATGCTGTCACTTCCTCTCCTTGAAAGCATTTGATAAGAGAAGAAGCATCAAGGGTTCAAACAAGAGTGATTGGAAGGGAAAATAACAAGGTGAGGAGGAGGAGAGCTAGCAGCCATTCAGTCATGAGTTGGGGTTAAAAAAAAAAATGGCCAGCAGGGTGCGGTGGCTCACACCTATAATCCAGCAATTTGGGAGGCCAAGGTGGGAGGATTGCTTGAGCTGAGAAGTTCAAGACCAGCTTGGGCAATATGGCAAAACCCCATCTCTACTAAAAATACAAAAATTATTGTAGCTAGAGGTGCAATAATAGAAAAATTAGGCCGGGTGCGGTGGCTCACGCCTGTAATCTCAGCACTTTGGGAGGCCGAGACAGGCGGATTACAAGGTCAGGAGCTCAAGACCATCCTGGCTAACATGGTGAAACCCTGCCTCTACTAAAAATACAAAAAAATTAGCCGGGCGTGGTGGTAGGCGCCTGTAGTCCCAGCTACTCTCGAGGCTGAGGCAGGAGTATGGCGTGAACCAGGGGGGTAGAGCTTGCAGTGAGCCGAGATTGCACCATTGCACTCCAGCCTGGGTGACAGAGTGAGACTCCATCTCAAAAAAATAAAAAAAAAAAATTAAAAAAAAATTTTTAAATACAAAAATTAGTCAGGCGTGGTGGTGTGCATCTGTTACCCCAGCTACTCTGGAGGCTGAGATGGGAGGATCACCTAACCTCAGGAGGTCAAGTGTGCAGTGAGCTGTAATCATGCCGCTGCACTCCAACCTGGGCAACAGAGTGAGACTCTGTCTCAAAAGAAAAAAGAATAATACTTGCTAGATTTTTTCTTTTTTTTTTTTTGAGCCAGAGTCTCACTCTGTCACCCAGGCTGGAGTGCAGTGGTGCAATCTCAGCTCACTGCAACCTCCGCCTCCTGGGTTCAAGAGATTCTCCTGCTTCAGCCTCTCGAGTAGCTGGGATTACAGGCCCCTGCCGCCACGCCCGGCTTTTTGTACTTTTAATAGAGGTGGGGTTTCACCGTGTTACCCAGGCAGGTGTTGAGCTCCTGAGCTCAGGCGATCCGCCTGCCTCGGGCTCCCAAAGTGCTGGGATTACAGGCGTGAGCCATCGCGGCTGGCCCGTTAGATAAATATGTAGTAGTTTTTCTGTTGATTTAAAGCCATGATTATGAATAACAGTTCTTGTACTGTGAAAAAGTGTCTTCCAAAATATCCAGCTGTGTGGTACTGCTTTATACAGCTTCTTTTTTCCTCTGTTATTTTGGTAAGAAGTGACCATTGTGCTCTTTTCTTGGTAACATCTTCTATAACACTTCCAACTTACTGCATCTTTTCTGTCGTGGGGTCAGGAAGCCAGGGAATGCCATAGAGTTTAGGCCGGAATACCGCGCTTTAGTACTTGAACTTAGTGACAGCTATTTAGATTGCTCATGAGCTTTATTTTTTATTTATTTTTATTTTATTTTATTAATTTATTTATTTTTTTGAGACGGAGTCTCGGTCTGTCGCCCAGGCTGGAGTGCAGTGGCGCAATTTTGGCTCACTCCAAGCTCCACCTCCCGGATTCACGCCATTCTCCTGCCTCAGCCTCCCCAGTAGCAGGGACTACAGGCGCCCACCACCACGCCCGGCTAATTTTTTTTTTTGTATTTTTAGTAGAGACGGGGTTTCTCTGTGTTAGCCAGGATGGTGTTGATCTCCTGACTTCGTGATCCACCCGCCTCAGCCTCCCAAAGTGCTGGGATTACAGACGTGAGCCACTGCACCCAGCCTCATGAGCTTTATGTTTTACATATTGGCTCTTAACTGTGTAGACAAGCAGACAGTAATGCCTCATCTTTCTAGACACCGTTAAGATCTCATTGCAAGAATTTGGAATAAGGTGATTTTCATGGACTAGTTAATTACTCAAATGTATTTTCAAGAAATTCCGACACTCCCAACCTAACAGTGTAATGTAGTATTCATTATATTGTGCATTTTTTGGTATCACTTCTGTTTTGCTTGTGCTTTTGTCTTCATAACTAGACTACAAGTTTTTGTGATTGAGTGCAAGGATTCTCTATGCTTTCCAGTTAAATGTATGTGATTGCTTGATGATGAAATACAATAGTGTCTTTTGTACTTTATCTGATTACACAGTAGAAAGGAAAAGAAAGCTAAGGTATTCTTCATGTCTTCAGGCAGACATTAAATTGCATTTACTGCCTCCTGTCACTTGGGATTAAAAAAAATTGCATTTACTCTTCAACTCCTGACCCCATTTTTTTTTTTTTTTTGGAAACAGAATCTTGCTCTGTCAAGAAGGCTGGAGTGTGGTGGCTCAATCTCCGCTCTCTGTAACCTCTGCCTCCTGGGTTCAGGCAATTCTTCTACTTCAGTCTTCCAGGTAGCTGGGATTACAGGCGCATGCTACCACGCCCAGCTAATTTTTTTGTATTTTTAGTAGAGACGGGGTTTCACTATGTTGGCCAGGCTGGTCTTGAACTCCTGGCCTCAAGTGCTCTGTCTGCCTCGGCCTCCCAAAGTGCTGATCCCAGCACAGGTGTGAGCCACCACACCCACCTTCCTCTGACTCTTTTTTTATTTTCAGAAAAAAACACCTAAATCAGGAACCGTGCCCTCTCAAACACATCTCTTTGGTGGCCATTGTCAGTATCTAGAATAATGACTATAGAACCTCTCTTACAATTACTTTGACTCAGAATAACATTCAGTTTATATGGAAACCTACAATGTTACAGGGTCTTAGAGATCATCTGAACTTTTTTTCCACAGATGAGAGAACAGACTCACAGAAATTCTTATTTTCGGCCAGGTGCGGTGTCTTAGGCCTGTAATCCCAACACTTTGGGAGGTTGAGGCGGGCGGATCACGAGGTCAGGAGATTGAGACCATCCTGGCTAACACAGTGAAACCGCTTTTCTACTAAAAATACAAAAAATTAGCCAGGCATGGTGGCATGTGCCTTTAGTCTCAGCTACTCAGGAGGCTGAGGCAGGAGAATCGCTTGAACCCAGGAGGTGGAGGTTGCAGTGAGCCGAGATTGCGCCACTGCCTGGGCGACAGAGCAAGACTCTGTCTCAAAAAAAAAAAAAATTATTTTCTTTTCATAAAATAGTACCTCACATGTATGTAGAACTTCCTGGTTTCTAGTGTGCTCTAAAACTTTTCTTATTCTCTCTCCTTTTAGTCTCACACTACCCTGGTAGGTGGTCAAGGCAGTGTTATTATTCCTACTTTACAGATAAGGAAATACTCTCTGGTTAGAGGCTTGAGCTCTATCCCAGTTCTTTAGACCCTAATCCCAGTGTAGTTTGTCACTAGCTCAGCTGTTATTTTTTTTTTTTTTTTGAGACGGAGTCTCCCTCTGTCACCCAGGCTGGGGTGCAATGGCACGATCTCGACTCACTGCAACCTCCACCTCCCAGGTTCAAGCAATTCTCCTGCCTTGGCCTCCTGAGTAACTGGGATTATAGGCACCCGCCACCAGGCCTGGCTAATTTTTGTATTTTTAGTGGAGTCAGGGTTTCACCATGTTGGCCAGGCTGGTCTTGAAATCCTGACCTCAAGTGATCCACCTGCCTCAGTCTCACAAAGCGTTGGGATTACAGGCATGAGTCACCACGCCCAGCCCCAGCTGTTATTCTTGAACCCTACTTACTGAAAGGTATTTTATTTCACTTGTAAATTCAGTTCAGAGTCACTGGGTTGGAATGGTTTCTATGCTGGGTCCTGAGACCTAGGAATATGGGTATTCCTTGCTCATTAGAGATAATTTGCTCTCTGAAATCTTGGAGTTTAATCTTTACTTTCCTGCCTTCATCATGCTCAAAATACTCAGCATCTCAATGCCACCCAGTTCCAGAGCAACCAGTCCCCGCCTTGTGTTTCTTCCCATCTTTCAGTTGCGTGCCCAGAAGGATAGCTGCTTCACAGAATGGGGACCTGCTTATAACATTCTATACACACTCAGCGTGACATGGGGGAATATAGTACTCACTTCCTTGTTTCACTAGGTAATTGTTGCCCATTAAAATATCTGTTACATCAGTGAGAGTCAAACTGCCAATCTCTATTATTAGGAAGAAAACATATTCCATCCAGTCTCTTTTTAAGTTTTCTTCATTGCATATTTACAGAATACTTTTCTGGTGTTCTGTGGGGTTGCATACATGTACACCTAGGAAAGCAGGATGTCAGTGTGTACAAGAGTCCTGACAATGGATCCTTTCTTTACCCAGATGGTTTTTGAGCAGTGGTCATTGGGAGACCCTCTGGCCTCTGTACTTGGTTCAGATGCAGACCAGTGGGCGCTCATTTTCTCATTCTTGGCTTATGTTTGGTGCATTTGAGGGCAGTTTGAAGGTTATAACAGAGCTTACCTTTCAGTAGAACCATAGTTCTCAAAACAGATTAAGAAGTGCCAGGTCATTTCCTCTACTTCCTTCTGGATGGGGAAAGTATAAGAGCATCCCTTTAATTCTTTCCTTTATTCTTTAGATCCCATTTACTGCTACATCCTGGTGAAATCATTCATTTTTCCTCTGTCTCAGAATCAGATTAATAAAATTTTTGCTGGGATAGGTGAGCCATCTCTGGACTAATAGCTGGATTAAGATATTTCCATATCAATTCTGCTTAGACTCTGTTCTTGGGAGAAGAGGTACAGAGCAAATATTTTAAGTATGTGCTTAGACAAAAAAGCATTCGGGAATCTCTGGTTTATGGGAGTAAATGATCTATTCTTGAGAAAAAAAATCTTTGGGAGATTATTGGGACCTATTTGTGTCTCTTTCCCTGAATTAAATAAGAATAATACTGAGACTGGCTTCCAGATTTTTTAAGTGATCATTTATCTTTGAGTGGTGGCAATACAGGTGATTAAAAAAAAAAATCAAATAAAAAAATATGGGAAATGTTGGCCGGGTGTGGTGGTTCACGCCTGTAATCTCAGCACTTTGGGAGGCCGAGGCAGGCAGACCCCCTGAGATCAGGAGTTTGAGACCAGCCTGACCAATATGGTGAGAGAACAGACTCACAGCAATTCTCATTTTCGCCTGGGTATGGTGGCTCTACTAACCCTGTCTCTACTAAAAATACAAAAATTAGCCGGGTGTGGGGGCAGGCGCCTACGGTCCCAGCTACTCGGGAGGCTGAGGCAGGAGAATCCCTTGAGCCCAGGAGGCAGAGATTGCAGTGAGCCTAGATCATGCCACTGCACTCCAGCTTGGGTGACAGAGCGAGCCTCCATCTTGAAAAACAAAACAAAAAATAGGGAATATTTCACGAATTTGCACGTCATCTTTGCACAGGGGCCATGCTAACCTTTTCTGTATTCTAATTTTAGATATGTGCTGCTGAAGCGAGCATAGGTGATTTTTTAAAATTAATTTTTATATTAAATTAAATTTATTTATTTATTTATTTGAGACAGGCTCTCACTCTGTCGCCCAGGCTGGAGTGCAGTGTCGTGATCTTGGCTCACTGCACCCTGGACCTCCCGGGCTCAAGCCATTCTCCTACCTTAGCCTCCTGAATAACTGGGACTATAAGCGTTCACCACCACGCCCAGCTAATTTTTGTATTTTTTTGTAGAGACTGGGTTTTGCCATGTTGCCCAGGCTAGTCTTGAACCCTGAGCTCAAGCAATCAGCCTGCCTTGGCCTCCCAAAGTGCTAGGATTTCAGGCATGAGCCACTGCCTCAGCCTATTTTATTTTTATTTTTTTGTCCCTGTTATGGAGACAGGTGATTTTTTTTTTTTTTTTAAATTTGAGACAGAGTCTCGCTCTGTTGCCTAGGCTGGAGTGCAGTGGTGTGAACTCGGCTCACTGCAAGCTCCGCCTCCTGGGTTCACGCCATTGTCCTGCTTCAGCCTCCCGAGTAGCTGGGACTACAGGCACCCGCCACCACACCCGGCTAATTTTTTTGCATTTTTAGTAGAGACGGGGTTTCGCCGTGTTAGCCAGGATGGTGTCAATCTCCTGACCTCGTGATCCGCCCAGCCGGCAGCAGGTGATTTTTTAAATTAAAAAATATATTTCCTTAAATAGAGATGGGGTCTTGCTGTGTTTCACAGGCTGGTCTCCAACTCCTGTGTTCAAGTGATCCTCCCACATTGGCCTCCCAAAGTGCTGGGATTATAGGTGTGAGCCACCACACTCGGCCTGGTGATTTTTTTTTTTTTTTCCCAACTTTACAAATACTTTTCTGGTTGTGCACTGTGGTGTTTCTCTAGTAATAGGTACTCAGGAGGTTGAGGTGGGAATATTACTTGAGCCCATGAGTTTGAGTACAGCCTGGGCAACATAGTGAGACCTCATCATAAAAACGAAAAGAAAACAAAAAGCAAACAACTTTTCTATATTTTTAAGGCCTAATATAATGAACATTTATTATTATTAAAATTATATTTTAAAGGTTTATTAAAAATAAAATACACGCTGTGTGCAGTGGCTCATGCTTGTAATCCCAGAATTTGGGAGACTGAGGCAGGAGAATTGCTTGAGCTTAGGAGTTTGAGACTAGCCTTGGTAACATAGTGAGACCTCCTCTCTACAAAAAGTTAACAAATTAGCCAGGTATGGTGGCATGCACCTGTAATCTCAGCTGCTCAGAAGGCTGAGATGAGAGAATCTCTTGAGCCCAGTAGTCCAAGGCTGCAGTGAGCTATGATCATGCCATTGCATTCCAGCCTGGTCAACAGAGCAAGACCCAGTCTCAAAAATAAAAAATAAAATGAAATAAAATACAAAGTAAATATACAAGTAGCGGCACTCCAACTTCTCAGTACTGTAAGATATATATAAGAAGTTTTAGGCCAGGTGTGGTGGCTCATGCCTGTAATCCCAGCACTTTGGGAGGCCAGGGCAGGCGGATCAGGAGTCCAAGGCCCAGCCTGAGGTCGGGAGTTCAAGACCAGCCTGGCCAACATGGAGAAACCCCATCTCTACTAAAAATACAAAATTAGCTGGGCGTGGTGGCATATGCCTGTAATCCCAGCTACTCAGGAGGCTGAGGCAGGAGAATCAGTTTAACTTGGAAGGCAGAGGTTGCAGTGAGCCGAGATCGGGCCATTGCACTCCAGCCTGGGCAACAAGACCAAAACTCTGTCTCTTTTTCTTTCTTTCTTTCTTTCTTTCTTTCTTTCTTTCTTTCTTTCTTTCTTTCTGTCTGTCTGTCTGTCTGTCTGTCTTTCTTTTTTTCTTTCTTTTTCTTTTCTTTTTTCGAGACGGAGTCTCACTCTGTCGCCCAGGCTGGAGTGCAGTGGCGCGATCTCGGCTCACTGCAAGCTCCGCCTCCCGGGTTCACGCCATTCTCCTGCCTTGGCCTCCCGAGTAGCTGGGACTACAGGCGCCCACCACCACGCCCGGCTAATTTTTCTGTATTTTTAGTAGAGACGGGGTTTCACCGTGTTAGCCAGGATGGTCTCGATCTCCTGACCACGTGATCTGCCCGCCTCGGCCTCCCAAAGTGCTGGGATTACAGGCTTGAGCCACCGCGCCCGGCCGCAATACTGTCTCAAAAAAAAAAGAAAGAAATTTTATGTTTAAAAGTAAACTCACCCACATTATTGTAATCCCCCCAAAACCTTGTCACATACAGAACTGTTGGTTTTTTGCCTTTGGTGTGATAGACCTGGCTCAGTCAGCCTCATGGGAGGTAAGGCAGCTTTGTTATTGGAAGAAAAAAACGATGTTCTCTTCTCACATTCAGATTTAGTTAGGAAAGCCCCTTTTCACTCAAAGCATTTTTATTTTCTTCTAGTTTACTCATGTCTTCTCACTACCCCACAAGGGACAAACATTGAGGTCAGGAGTTTGAGACCAGCCTGGCCAACATGGCCAAACCCCGTTTCTATTAAAAATACAAAAATTAGCTGGGCGTGGTGGTGTATGCCTGTAATCCCAGCTACTTGGGAGGCTGAGGCAGGAGAATCGCTTGAACCTGGGAGGCAGAGGTTGCAGTGAGCCAAGATCACGCCACTGCACTCCAGCCTGGGTGACAGAGTGAGATTCCATTTCAAAAAAAAAAAAAAAGGTTGATATATTTTAGCTCAGTTAACTAAGAAAGTGAACACTTTGGCCTCCTTTAGGTTCTTGCAAACTGGCTTTAAAATTATCTTCCTGGCCAGGCACGGTGGCTCCTGCTTGTAATCCCAGCACTCTGGGTGGCTGAGGCAGGTGGATCATGAGGTCAGGAGATCAAGACCATCCTGGCTAACACGGTGAAACCCCGTCTCTACTAAAAATACAAAAAATTAGCCAGGTGTGGTGGTGGGTGCCTGTAGTCCCAGCTGCTCGGGAGGCTGAGGCAGGATAATGGCCTGAACCCGGGAGGCGGAACTTGCAGTGAGCCGAGATCGCACCACTGCACTCCAGCTTGGACGACAGAGCGAGACTCCGTCTTAAAAAAAAAAAAAAAATCTTCCTTGAAATGATTAAAATGTGAAATGGTTGAATACTCAGACTTAAAAGGGAAGCATTAGAGCTGTGCAAGGTGGCTTGTGCCTATAATCCCAGCACTTTGGGACGCCAAGGCTGGAGGATTGCATGAGTCTAGGAGTCTGAGACGAGCCTTAGTGACATAGCAAGACCCTGTCTCTACAAAAAAATTTAAAAATTAGCTGGGCATGATGGTGCACACCTGTAGTCGCAGCTACTCAGGAGGCTGAGATAGGAGGATCATTTGAACCTGGGAAGTCGAGGCTGCAGTGAGCTATGATCCTGCTGCCCTGCACTCCAGCCTGGGTGACAAACGAGACCCTGGCTCAAAAACAAAAAAAAGATTAAAAATAATACCCTTTTACAATGTTTTGTGAAGGTAAACTAGCAGGCTGTTGTTCTTAAGAATAGCTCATATGGAAAATTTCTAAGTTGGAAACATCTTCAGAACTACACCTCTACCCAACCCCACCCCCTCAAGAAAAGACCAAAAGAATTTACTTCTTCTTTTACCTATTGTGAAATAGGAGGTTAATTTCTCATCCTGTTATAGAAGGAACAAAGACTTTATGCCTTTGTTGGATATTAGATGTAGAAATATTATGTTAATACCAGACTTAATATTCAGTCTGTGATAATCAAAAGATGATAATTCTTTATGGTAATTAGAACAAAGTTTCTGAGTAAAGTATTTTTCACCTAAAATCATTTTAAGTTGGCAAGTTAAAATATCAAAGGAGATATGGTTTAATGTAACTAAATAGTCTGCAAATTTGTAAAGTGGTTGTATGGCCTTTCAACTTAAAGTGCTTGATGAAGATGGTTTTTGGCTTTGGGGTAGTTAACTGTATTGCCTGCCTGTTTGACAGTGCAAATGACAGGTTCCTTATGTTTTGATATCTGGGATTTCCTGTTTATGATCCAGTTTAAATGTCATGTTATTGTGTAATATATGCCAATGTTTTAAAAAGGATACGCACATATATTTAATGATGTACATTACTTTCTGCCTCTTTGGAGTTAGTGCCAGTGCTGCCATTCATGCCAAAGAATGGCCTTCATCCTTTCTCTCTGTGCTTTCTGCAGTTTTCTCCTGGGCACAAGCTACGTTCCCTGCCTTCCTGAGACCCACCCCAGAACTAAACCAGTCTCTGTACTGAAACCCAGACATATCAACCATTAACAATTACTGCCATCTCTGCCACATAAAACATCAGAAGCTGTTTTTTGACTTGCCATAAAGTTGATATCTTCTCTGTTTTCTATTGGCAATAAAACATACATGAGCTGGGTGCAGTGATGCACACCTGTAGTTCCATCTACTTAGGAGGCTCAGGTGAGAGGATCACTGGAGCCCAGGAGTTCAAGGCCAGCCTAGGCAACATAGCAAGAACCTGTCTGAAAACAAAAAGAAAAAATAATAATTAAATTATATGTTTATTATGTAACTTTTCTCTTGTTTCTAAGAGATTCCAGACCAGAAGTTCTAAAGTTTTAAGCAAGTTTTCAAAAATCTAGGCTGGGGCCAAGCACAGTGGCTCACACCTGTAATCCCAGCACTTTGGGACGCCAAGGCAGGCGAATTGCTTGAGCTCAGGAGTTTAAGACCAGCCTGGGCAACGTGGTGAAACCCCGTCTCTACAAAAAATACAAAGCTTAGCCGGGTGTGGTGGTACACGCCTATGGTCCCAACCACTTGGGAGGCTGAGGCAGGAGGATAACGATCCTGGGAGGTCAAGGCTGCTGTGAGCCCGAGATCGCACCACTGCACTCTAGCCTGGGTGACAGAGTGAGACCTTGTCTCAAAAACAAAAATCTATGCCAGGTGCAGTGGCTCATTCTGTAATCCCAGCACTTTGGGAGGCTGAGACAGGAGGATTGTCTGAGCTCAGGAGTTCAAGACCAGCCTGGGCAACATAGTGAAACCCCGTCTCTACAAAAAATACAAAAATTAGCTGGGCTTGGTGGGGCACACCTGTAGTCCCAACTACTCCAGAGGCTAAAGTGGGAGGATGGCTTAAGCCTGGGAATCAGAGGTTGCAGTGAACCAAGACTATGTCACTGCACTCCAGCCTGGGCAACAGAGTGAGACCCTGTTTCAAAAAAGAAAATTTTTTTTTCAAAAATCTGTATTTTTTTTTCATATGAAGTGTATTTGTTTTGGATTCAAAGATGAATGCCAGAGACTCTTAACTCTTGAGTCTTCCAGCTTTTCCCAATAAAGTCCCTATTCCTATTTCAGTCTTCCTTTTTCTTTTCTCCTTATAGTGGACATTTGGGAGCAATAAAAATAAGAAGAAAGGAAAAGCCAGAAAAATAGAGAAGAAAGGAACCATGAAGAAACAGGCCAACAAAACTGCCTCCTCAGGCAGTTCAGACAAAGACAGTTCAGCTGAGAGCTCAGCCCCTGAGGAAGGTGAGCTGAGCAGCCTAGACCTGGAAGGTCAACTCCCACTCTTGTCAGCTTGAAGGTGCAAAGGCAGAAGTGGGGAGGAAGGGGGGTACCTGCATTCAGCATGACCGCTTCTTTAGAGCAGTGGTTCTTAACTTTTTCCATGGTCATGGATGCTTTGAGAATCTGAATGAAGCAAGAAAAATGCATGCAAAGGTTGGTGAGACCCCTGAAACCTATCCCTGGAACCCACGAGGATTCCTGCATTAGTCTTAAATACCCTGAGTGCCTTTCCCTCCCCTTTTTTTCTTGCTTATGCATAGTCTGACTGAGGAGGGAATCTCAGTAGAAAATGTTCTTTTTCTGGAAGCCAATTCCAGAAATTTTCAACACTAGTTTGAAAAGTGAACTTGGGCCAAGTGCAATGGCTCATATTTGTAATCTCAACACTTTGGGAGGCCAAGGTGGGAGGATCACTTGAGCCCAGGAGTTCAGGACCAGCCTGGGTAACATAGTGAGATCCCATCTCTACAAAAAAATTTAAAAATTAGGGTGTTACGGTATGCACCTGAGGTCCCAACTACTTAGGAGGCTGAGGTGAGAGGCTTGCTTGAGCCCAGGACTTCGAGGTTACTGTGAGCTATGATCACACCACTGCACTCCAGCCTAAGTGACAGAGCAAGACCCTGTCTCAACAACAACAAAAAAAAGTAGGAAAAAAAAAAAGAAAAGAAAAATGCAGGGGCACTGGGAGACAAAATAGAAGTGAACTTGTTCCAGGACTAGAATGATAACCTGTAAATTATAAAAATTTTAAAAACATTTTAAAAAATAATGTTTACGTACAAGCTGACTTTGTAAAATTGGCCTAACCTGGTTTTGAGCACATGCCTATGAATGTTAGCTCAAATTGAGTCAAGTGCAGTTCCTGTTAAATTGCTGACTTAGCTCAATACTCATTGTACTCACATACTTTTTCCATGCCAACATTTGTCCTATTAAGATCCACTGTTATGAGAAATTCACTAATCAATTTTTAATTATTCATTAAAATGTTTTTTTATTTTTTATTTTTTTAATTTATTATCGAGACAGAGTTTCGCTCTTGTCGCCCAGGCTGGAGTGCAATGGCATGATCTTGGCTCACTGCAACCGCTGTCTCCTGGGGTTCAAGATATTCTCCTGCTTCAAGTAGCTGGGATTACAGATGCCCACCAGCACACTTAGCTAATTTTTTGTATTTTTAGTAGAGACGGGGTTTCACCATGTTGGCCAGGCTGGTCTTGAACTCCTGACCTCAGGTGATCTACCCGCCTTGTCCTCCCAAAGTGCTGGGATTACAGGCGTGAGCTGCCACACCCAGCCATAAAAAAAATTTTTTTTTAATGCCAGCTAATAAATGAAAAAAATTATAGGGTTAGAAAAATCACCACTTTTCGATCATAGTGATAAAGTTGATTTACTCAAGAATCCTCAATGATTGTTAAAACCACTGGGTGAGAGTTTGTTGGAAAACAAAATTTTATAGTCTTAAACCTTCTCCCTATACATACTATTACACGAAGAGGAAAAGGTGCCTTTACAAAGGGAAAATCTGAGAGATAACCACCTTTACCAAGTAATCCAAATTAAAATAATGGGACAAACAGATGTTAGGGGTTCCTGATGTGATACATTGAAAAGGACACAATCACTTATGGAGTATTCTTGCCAAAAATTCATAACCTGAATTGTTTCTTAACAAATCAACCAAACCAAATGAAGTGGACATTTGATAACTGTTGCTGTTTCAACTTAAATTAACTAAAAAGTAATGTTTAAAATTTAGTTTTTTAGTTGCACAAGCCACATTTGAGTTTGTGAATACCCATATGTGGTGGCTGCTGTTCAGATAGACAAAATTTTCATCACCACCTCACAAAATTCTACTAGACAATTTTTTGGGGCTTATACTCTTCAAAAATTCAGTGCACCAACAAGTGGATAAAGAAAATGTGTATGTATGCCAGCCGGGCATGGTGGCTCACACCTGTAATCCCAGCACTTTGGGAGGCCAAGGCAGGCGGATCACAAGGTCAGGAGTTTGAGACCAGCCTGGCCAACATGGTGAAACCCCATCTCCACTAAAAATACAAAAATTAGCTCAGCGTGGTGGTGCATACCTGTAATCCCTAATACTCGGGAGGCTGAGGCAGGAGAATCGCTTGAACCAGGGAGTTGGAGGTTGCAGTGAGCCAAGATCACGCCACTATAATCCAGCCTGGCGACAGAGTGAGACTCTGTCTCCAAAAAAAAAAAAAAAGAAAGAGAAGAAAATGTGTATATATGCCATGGAATATTAGCCACAAAACGGAATGAAATAATGGCCTTTGCAGCAACTTCAGTGGAGCTGGAGGCCATTTTTCTAAGTGAAGTAACTAAGGAACGGAAAACCAAATATTGTATGTTCTCATGTATAAGTGGTGTTTAAGCCATCAAGATGCAAAAGCATAGAATGATATAATGGGGCCAGGTGTAGTGGCTCACGCCTGTAGTCCCAGCACTGTGGGAGGCCAAGGCAGGTGGATCACTTGAGGTCAGGAGTTTGACACCAGCCTGGCCAACACGGTAAGATCCCGTCTCTGCGAAAAATACAAAAATTAGCCAAGCATGGTGTTGCGCTCCTGTGGTCCCAGCTACTCAGGAGGCTGAGCCACAAGAATCGCTTAAAGAGGAGGTTGCAGTGAGCCGAGATCAGGCGACAGAGTGAGACTCCGTCTCCAAAAAAAAAAAAAAATGATATAATGGACTTTGGGGACTTGGCGAGGGAGTGAGGGTTAAAAGAGTACATATTGGGTGCAGTGTACACTGCTTGGGTGATAGATACACCAAAATCTCAGAAATCACCACTAAAGAACTTATCCATGTAATCAGGCCAGGTGCGGCGGCTCACACCTGTAATCCCAGCACTTTGGGAGGCCGAGACAGGGGGATCACCTGAGGTCAGGAGTTCGAGACCAGCCGGACCAACATATTTTCATCTTTACTAAAAATAGAAAAATTAGCTGGGCGTGGCGGCATGTGCCTGTAGTCCCTGTTACCTGGGAGGCTGAGGCAGGAGAATTGCTTGAACCCGAGAGGTGGAGGTTGCAGTGACTGAGATCAGCCTAGGCAACAAGAGTGAAACTCCGTCTCAAAAAAAAAAAAAAAGGCTGGGCGCGGTGGCTCATGCCTGTAATCCCAGCACTTTGGGAGGCTGAGGTCGGCGGATCATGAGGTCAGGAGATTGAGACCATCCTGGCTAACATGGTGAAACCCCATTTTTATTAAAAAAATACAAAAAAATTAGCTGGGCGTGGTGGCGGGCGCCTATAGTCCCAGCTACTCAGGAGGCTGAGGCAGGAGAATGGCGTGAACCTGAGAGGCGGAGCTTGCAGTGAGTCGAGATTGTGCCACTGCACTCCAGCCTGGGCGAGAGAGAGAGACTCTGTCTCAAAAAAAAAAAAAAAAAAAAAAAAATGCCGGGGGCCGGGTGCAGTGGCTCACACCTGTAATCCCAGCACTTTGGGAGGCTGAGGCGAGCAGATCACTTGAGGTCAGGAGTTCAAGACCAGTCTGGCCAACATGGTGAAACCCCATCTCTGCTAAAAATACAAAAATTAGCTGAGTGTAGTGGTGAGCACCTGAGCTACTTGGGAGTCTGAGGCAGGAGAACTGTTTGAACCTGGGAGGTGGAGATTGCAGTAAGCCGAGATCACACCGCTGCACTCCAGCCTGATGACAAGCAAAAACTTCATCTCAAATAAAAAAAATAGGCCGGGCATGGTGGCTCACGCCTGTAATCCCAGCACTTTGAGAGGCCAAGGCAGGCGGATCACGAGGTTGAGAGATCAAGACCATCCTGGCCAACATGGTGAAACCCCATCTCTACTAAAAATACAAAAATTAGCTGGACATGGTGGTGTGCCCCTGTAGTCCCAGCTACTCAGGAGGCTGAGGCAGGAGAATCGTTTGTGAACCCGGGAGGTGGAAGTTGCAATGAGCCGAGATCGCACCACTGCACTCCAGCCTGGGGCAGAGCAAGACTCCATCTCAATAATAATAATAATAATAATAAATAAGTTGGGGCCAGGTGTGGTGGCTTACGCCTGTAATCCCAGCACTTTGGGAGGCCAAATCAGAAGGATTGCTTGAGCCCAAGAGTTCGAGACCAGCCTGGGCAACAAAGTGAAATCCCAATTCTATTTAAAAAGTAAAAATAAATAGTCAGGCACAGTGGCTCACGCCTGTAATCCCAGCACTGGGAGGCTGAGGTGGGCGGATCACCTGAGGTCAGGAGTTCGATACCAGCCTGAACAATATGGCAAAACCCCGTCTCCAATAAAAATACAAAATTAGCTGGATGTGGTGGCACACACCCGTAATCTCTGCTACTTAGGAGGCTGAGGCAGGAGAATCACTTGAACCCAGGAGGTGGAGGAGCTGAGATTGTGCCACTGCACTCCAGCCTGGGCAATAAGAGTAAAACTCCATCTCAAAAAAAAAAGTAAAAACAAATAAGTAAAATAACAAAGTGGTTTCTTACTGTAGCCGAAAGAAGGGTGATGTTGTCAACATTGTGGAGCCGCTTGTGGCCTGTCTTCTGTAGCACATGTAATCTTGTGTTTGGGCCTTTGTTGCAGGTGAAGTGTCAGACTCTGACAGCAACAG
Source organism: Nomascus leucogenys (assembly GCF_006542625.1). Taxonomy (NCBI): domain Eukaryota; kingdom Metazoa; phylum Chordata; class Mammalia; order Primates; family Hylobatidae; genus Nomascus; species Nomascus leucogenys. The sequence goes on along the minus strand of NC_044386.1, from coordinate 59,961,997 downwards.
CTCCTCTTCCAGTTCAGATTCAGACTCTTCCTCAGAAGATGAAGAGTTCCATGATGGCTATGGAGAAGACCTCATGGGAGATGAGGAAGACAGGGCCCGTCTGGAACAGATGACAGAGAAAGAGAGAGAGCAAGAACTGTTCAATCGCATAGAGAAGAGGGAGGTGTTGAAAAGAAGGTAAGGTTGAGTCCTCGTTGTCCCTCCTCGCCCCCACCTTTTCTGTTCATGTCTTTTCTCATACTTCCTCTGTCCTTCACACCTGACCTACATATGGAGACTGGCATTTGGAATTGATTGTTGATGAGAGGCAAATGATGTATTAAATTTCAATCACATTCATTATTTACTCAGTGCCACTGGCTTTGTTTACTAATATACGTTATTCAGAAGGTTTTATTCATAAGACATTATTTATGTGCATTATTTAATCTTCACAACCGCTCTGTGAAGTTGGTTATACCATATTACAGAAGTAGAAGCTTAGGCTTGGAGATATTAGGTAACTAAAGAGTAAGCTGCATGAAGGGAGAGACTTTATCCTTTTCGCCACTCTATTCTTGGTGCCTAGAACAGTGCCTGGCACACAGATATGCACTAAATACTTGTTGAGTGAATGAATGAAGAAACTTGCCCAAGGTGATTTAGCTGGTAAGTGGTAGAACTGGATTTCAAACCTGGGACTATCTGACACCACAAAACACGCTGTGGCCATATCCTCTCCTGCCTCACATTTCCTATCATTTTACCTATTCTGTAACACCGCACTACAGGCAGCATTCTAAAGGGAATTACATACTTTGGGAGGCCGAGGTGGACAGATCACCAGAGGTCAGGAGTTCTAGACCGGCCTGGCCAACATGGTGAAAACCCATCTCTACTAAAAATACAAAAAAATTAGCCTGGTGTGGTGGTGTGCACCTGTAGTCCCAGCTACTCAGGAGGCTGAGGCAGGAGAATTGCTTCAACCCAGGAGATGGAGGTTGCAGTGAGCTGAGATGGTGCCACTGCACTCTAACCTTGAAGAGAGCGAGACTCTGTCTTAATAAAAAATAAAAATAAATAAATAAAAGGAATTACAGGCCAAGTGTGGTGGCTAACACCTGTAATCCCTGCACTTTGAGAGGCCAAGGCAGGTGGATCACTTGAGGTCAGGAGTTCGAGACCAGCCTGGCCAACATGGTGAGACCCATCTCTACTAAAAATACAAAAAATTAGCCGAGCATGGTGGCACGCGTCTGTAATCCCAGCTATTTAGGATCCTGAGGCAGGAGAATGGCTTGAACCCAGGAGGCGGAGGTTGCAGCGAGCCAAGATTATGCCACTAGACTCCAGCCTGGGCGACAGAGGGAGATTCCATCTCAAAAAAAAAAAAATAAAGGGAATTACAGGCCTGGCGCGGTGGCTCACATCTGTAATCCCAGCACTTTGGGAGGCCAAGGTGGGTGGATCAGTTGATTCCAGGAATTCAAGACCGGTCATGGCAACATGGCAAAACCCTGTCTCCTACAAAAAATAGTCAGGCATGGTGGCCCATGCCTGTAGTCCCAGGTACTTGGGAGGCTGAGTCAGCGGGAGTATCATTTGAGCCCGGAATGTGGAGTTTGCAATGAGCTGAGATTGCACCACTACACTCCAGCCTGGGTGGCAGCGTGAGACCCTGTGTCAAAAAAAAAAGGGAGGGGAATTACAGAGATTGTTTTTGTCTTGATAAAGATCAGTACATGATTTGATTTCTACTGAGCAAAAAGTATTGAAGTAATCATAAGATTGTGTTGGTTTTAGAACATGAATACAGTAATGATTGAGAGCAATGTGGGAACATATCAAATGATATGTAAAAATTAAATGAACAAATGGTGTTTTAAAGCTGTATATTTTACAAATTGGCTTCAAATTGTTCACGCTCCTAGGTTGAAATAATTTTCCAAAATTCATATTTGGAGCCCTGTCTTCACAGGATTCAAGACTTGGAATTTCTCATTATGTACAAGTTAGGTATCTGACTATCCTCTAGCATGGTTTTTGTATTTTTTTAAAAAGTCAAATGTTAAGTTGCTTTTTGATATTTAGAAGCTGCTTCAATGTTTTGAACTTTTGCCATATTTTAAATGGAAAAGTTTTAAATATGGCAGTAGTTCTTCCTTATCTCCTAACAGAATTTCAAGGTAAAAATAAACTTGGCTTTTGTCTTGGAAATAAAATAGCCCTCAGAACAAGGATCCTACCTATTTAATCTCATGAAAGGAAAATAGAAGCATTTTCATTGGCAGCACTTAGTTCCTTTTCATCTGGGAGTTTTGTTTGTCCCTTCTGGAGACCATATTAAGTATGCTGAGTTATCCTAGAGAAGAATGTTTGGCTTTCAGTCAGCAGCAAGCAATAGACATTTGAATTTTTTTTTTTTTTTTTTTGAGACAGACTTTTGCTCTTGTTGCCCAGGCTGGAGTGCAATGGCACGATCTCGGCTCACCGCAACCTCCACTTCCTGGGTTCAAGCGATTCTCCTGCCTCAGCCTCCCAAGTAGCTGGGATTACAGACACCCGCCATCACGCCCGGCTAATTTTTGTATTTTCAGTAGAGACAGGGTTTCACTATGTTGGCCAGGCTGGTCTCAAACTCCTGACCTCAGGTGATCCACCTGCCTTGGCCTCCCAAAGTGCTGGGATTACAGGTGTGAGCCACCACGCTTGGCCTCAACATTTGTTTTGAGTGTGAATCGTTCCAAGTTTACCTATATTGGAACAAATAGGACTTAATAAACTGTGCTGGAGTTGCCAGACGGTTTAAAATTTGTATATCTGAACTGTGGAAAGCATAGCAAGATGTTGTCATGTGAGGCCAATAAATCCTATGACAAAATCACAAAGTAGCTTGAGGGTAATAGGTGGCTTGTCTCAAACTTAGTTTTTATGTTTTTCACCTTATGTGAATGAGACAGTTGACTGATTCAGTGACTTCTTAAAAAAAAATTTTTTTTTTTTTTTATACAAGAGTCTAGCTTTGTCGTCCAGGCTGGAGTGCAGTGGTGTGAACTCTGCTCACTACAATTGCTACCTCCTGGATTCAAGCCAGCCTTCCACCTCAGCCTCCCAAATAGCTGGGACTACAGGCCGTAGGCTACCATGCCTGGCTAATATTTTTTTTCTTTCTTTCTTTTTTTTTTGAGATGGAGTCTCACTCTGTTGCCCAGGGTGGAATGCAGTGACACGATCTTGGCTCACTGCAACCTCCACTTCCCAGGTTCAGTGATTCTCCTGCCTCAGCCTCCTGTGTAGCTGGGATTACAGGCATGCGCCACTATGCCCAGCTAATGTTTTTTTGTTTGTTTGTTTGTTTGTTTTGAGATGGAGTTTTGCTCTTGTTGCCCAGGCTGGAGTGCAGTGGCACAATCTCGGCTCACTGCGACCTCCGCCTCCCGGGTTCAAGCAATTCTCCTGCCTCAGCCTCCCCTGCAGCTGGGATTACAGGCGCCCACCACCACGCCCAGCTAATTTTTTTATTTTTAGTAGAGATGGGGTTTCACCATGTTGGCCAGGCTGGTCTCCACCTCCTGACCTCAAGTGATCCACCCGCCTCGGCCTCCCAAAGTGCTGGGATTACAGGCATAAGCCACTGTGCCTGGCCAATTTTTGTATTTTAAGTAGAGACAGGGTTTCCCTATGTTGGCCAGGCTGGTTTCCAAGTCCTGACCTTAAATGATCCTCCCGCCTTGGCCTCCCAAAGTGCTGGGATTACAGGCGTGAGCCACCACACCTGGCCTGGCTAATTTTTCTTTTTTCTTTTTTTTTTTTTTTGTTTTGAGACTGAGTCTCGCTCTGTCCCCCAGGCTGGAGTGCAGTGGCACAACCTCAGCTGACTGCAAGCTCCGCCTCCTGGGTTCACACCATTCTCCTGCGTCAGCCTCCCAAGTAGCTGGGTTTACAGGTGCCCGCCACCACGCCTGGCTAATTTTTTGTATTTTTAGTAGAGACGGGGTTTCACCGTGTTAGCCAGGATGGTCTTGATCTCTTGACCTCGTGATCCGCCCGCCTTGGCCTCCCAAAGTGCTGGGATTACAGGTGTGAGCCACCGTGCCTGGCGGCCTGGCTAATTTTTCATATTGGCCAGGCTGGTCTGGAATTCCTGACCTCAGGTGATCCACCCACCCTGGCTTTCCAAAGTGCCGGGATTACAGGCGTGAGCCACCTCTCCTGGCCCTGTTTTTTTTGTTTGTTTGTTTTTTAAGAGAGGGGGTTTGCCATGTTGCCCAGGCTGGTCTTGAACTCCTGGCCTCAAGCAATTTGTCCACCTTGGCTTCCCAAAATGCTGGGGTTACAAGTGTGAACCACCACCCCCAGCTTCAGTGACTTTTTTAGTGACTGTAAGAATGGTTTAGTGTGCTGATTATTGAGACAGAGGTTCAGAGCCATCATAGAAAATTGATATTTTTGTAGTTTGTTTAGCTTCAGGGCAGTACAATATGGAAACTCTGGAATTTCCTGAATCTTTTTTACTTTAAAAGCTCTTTATATGGATCGCATTTAATCTTTGTAGTCTTTTTTATGTAAGAACCATTAGCATCCTGTTCTCTAGCCAGCAGCACCAGTAGTGAGATGTCATTTTCAGTTGTTAGATTATTCATGGGGGCAGGAAGCATAAAAGGTAGCCTGGTTGTAGAAAGGGCACTGACATTGCAGTCAGAAGGTCTAGGTTCAAGTCAGACTCGCTGGCAGGGTGATCAGAGTTAAATCACTTTCTCTTCCTGCCTCAGCTTCCTCCTCGGGGTTGTTGTAAACCTCAAGAGAGATGATACACATAAGAACATTATGTAAATGTAAACTGTCACTAACTCTAAAAAATAACTTTGTTTAAAATAACCCACTTAAAGTGTATAATTCAATGGTTTTTATATGTCCACAGAGTTGTGCAATCATCACCACAATTAATTCTAGAGCATTTTATCACTCCTCTATTTCCCCATAAGCCTCTCAGCCCTAGGCAACAACTAATCTCCTTTATGTCTTCTCTAGATTTGCCTGTTCTGGATATGTTTATTATTATTGTTGTTGTTATCAAGACAGGGTCTTGTTCTGTCGCCCAGGCTGGAGTGCTGTGGCATGATTATAGTTCACTGAAGCCTCGATCTCCTGTGTTCAAGCAATCCTCCCACCTCAACCTCCCAAGTAGCTGGGACTATAGGCGTGTGCCACCACCTGGCCAATCTTTTAAACTTTTATTAAAGACGAGGTCTCGCTATGTTGTCCAGGCTGGTCTTGAACTCCTAGCCTCAAGCAATCCTCCTGCCTTGACCTCCCAAAGTATTTAGATTACAGGCATGCCCGACCTGGATATTTTATATAAATGAAATCATAATATGTAGTCTTTTGTGACTGACTTCTTTCACTTAGTATGTTTTTGAAGTTTATCTATTTAGCATGCATTAGTACTTCACTCCTTTTTATGTCTGAGTAATATTCCATTTTATGTATATACCACATTTTTTGTTGATCTGTCCATCTGTTGATTAATATTTGTGGTGTTTCCTCCTTTTTGCTATTGTGACGTGATCCTGTGAACATTTATATACAACAATTTACCTATTTTCAGTTCTTTTGAGTGTATACTGGAAAGTAGAATTGCTGGCTCATACGGTAACTCTTTCTAACTTTTTGAGAAACTGCAGCTGCATCATTTTAGATTTCCCATCGGCAATAAGTGTTCTAGTTTCTCCACATCTTCACTAACACTTTAACACTTGTCATTTCCTTTTCTTGTTGTTGTTGAGACAAGGTCTCACTCTGTCGCCCAGGATAGCTAGAGTTTAGTGGTATGATCATGGCTCACTGCAGCCTCAATCTCCTGGGCTCAAGCAGTTCTCCCACCTCAGCCTGCCAAGTAGCTGGGACTACAAGCATGTACCACCACATCCAGCCAATTTTTAAAAATTTTTGTAGAGACAGGGTCTCACCATGTTGTCCAGGCTAGTCTCCAACTCCTGGACTCAAGGGATCCTCCTGCCTTGGCCTCCCAAAGTACTGGAATTACAGGTGTGAGCCACTGTTCCTGGCCTCCCTTTTTGTGATAATAGCTATCCTGGTGGGTGTGAAATGGTCTTTCATTGTGTGTTTTTTGTGGTTGTTTGTTTGTTGTTTGTTTCCGAGACAGAGTCTCACTCTGTCGCCAGGCTGGAGTGCAATGGCACGATCTCGGCTCACTGCAACCTCCGACTCCTGGGTTCAAGCGATTCTCCTGCCTCAGCCTCCCAAGTAGCTGGGATTACAGGCACGTGCCACCATGCCCAGCTAATTTTTGTATTTTTAGTAGAGACGGGGTTTCACCATGTTGGCCAGGATGGTCTCGATCTCTTGATCTCCTGATCCCCCGGCCTCGGCCTCCCAAAGTGCTGGGATTACAGGTGTGAGCCCCTGCGCCTGGCCCATATTCTCTCATTTTAAACATATTCCAACTTAATGCTATCAAATATTTTATATTTTGTTGTAATTAACATATTAAATATTTTTAATGTACTTAAAAAGGTACACCAGAGTTTCTTGCAGGAAAGCCAAAATATCTATTAGCTCCTTTCCCTTAGTTCCTTTCTCCTATCTAATAGAAATCAGTTTTTACATACATTTCATTGCTACTTAAAAACCAAACAAATATCTTTTAACCAGATTTGAAATCAAGAAAAAACTAAAAACAGCCAAAAAGAAAGAAAAGAAAGAAAAGAAGAAAAAGCAAGAAGAGGAGCAAGAAAAGAAAAAGCTGACACAGATTCAAGAATCTCAGGTAGGAGATTCAATGTTCCTCATTGTCCAAAGAATAAACGTCTGTTTTGAGAGTGTGTGTGTGTGTGTGTGTGTGTGTGTGTGTGTGTGTGTGTAAAAGGTAGGTTTATATTAATCAGCCTAAGTTTATTAGTACAAGACCTGTGACATGGTTTCATTAATCTCTGGACATATCACCATTAGCTGTGCTATTAACTCCTTAGCACTTTTTCCTTTGCTTTCCTTTTTCCTTTTCTTTTTTTCTTCTTTCTTTTTCCCTTTTCTTCCCCTCCCTTCCTCCTTCCCCCTTCCCTTCCTCCTTCCCTTCCTCTTTCCTTTCCCTGGTCTCACTATGTTGCCCAGGCTAGAATACAGTGGCTATTCATTGGCACACTCATAACACATTGTAGCCTCAAACTCCTAGTCTCAAGCAGTCCTCCTGAGTTGCTGAGACTACAGGCATATGCCACTGTGCCCGGCTTTCACTGAAGTCTGCATTTAAAAAGCAGCCCTCAGCTGCAGTGACTCACATGTGTAATCCCAGCACTTTGAGAGGCCAAGGCAGACAGGTCACTCAAGGCCAGGAGTTTGAGACCAGCCTGGCCAACATGGCGAAATCCCATCTCTACTAAAAATACAAAACTTAGCCTGGTGTGGTGGCTTATGCCTTTAATCCCAGCTACTCGGGGGGCTGAGGCACAAGAATTGCTTGAACCTCAGAGGCGGAGGTTGCAGTGAGCTGAGATCGTGCCATGGCCATCCAGCCTGGGCAGAAGAGCGAGGCTCTGTTTTAAAAAAAAAGCAGCCCTCTAGTGAGTGAGCATCCCTTAAGGAAAGGTTGGTAAACAACCTGTCCTAGGTAGCCAGATGCTTATGATGTTTACTTAGATGTATGTCATCCTTTACTTGGTATAAATATAGCTGGGAAAGTAATCTCTGTATTTCTCATAAATGAGACTCCATCTCAGAAAAACAACAAAAAAAGATAATGTAGGGCTGAGTGTAGTGGCTCATGCCTGGAATCCCAGCATGAGCTGTGTTGTAGTGTGTTCTTCCAGAAAGAGTTTCTTGAACTTGCTATTAGGCATTTTAGACAGGGCTTACTTTACCGCGCTATCCTCTTTGTCCACAAGAGGATGCTCTCTCCCCTTACATAAAAGCTCTAAGTTTTTGCAACCCATGTAGATTCATGTTGGAGGACTAAATGCATTAAGTAGGTTTAGAGAATCTTATCAGCTGTTGGTAAAAAGGGCCATCCTATATATCCTTCCCTTCCTAGGTAACATCCCACAACAAGGAACGGCGTTCCAAGCGGGATGAGAAACTAGACAAGAAATCTCAAGCCATGGAGGAACTAAAAGCAGAGCGAGAAAAACGGAAGAACAGAACAGGTAAGCGAGGGAAATATAATGGCTACTTGTGTCTTTATATGATTTGACTTCCTGGTGTCCATTTTTATTTTGCCCTCTTGTTATGTCTTTCTCATATAAAATTCCAACACATACCGAGAATAGTATAAACATCCATGAACCCATCATCCAGCCACAGCAGTCAGCTCTTGGCCAGTCTTGTTAAATCTATAATCCTTTCATCAGATTATTTTAAAGCAAATACCAGCATTATTATATTTTAACCATAAATATTTCAATATGTTCCTCTGAAAGATAAGTACCTTTGTTTTAAACCTAACTATAATACCATTATTACACCTAGAAATAACAATGAACTCTTTATCAAATATCTAGTCAGTGTTCAAATTTTTTATTTGTTTTGTAATTTAAAAAACAAGATTTGGACCACTTGAATCAGGATCTTAAAGTCCATACATTGTGATCCGTTAATATGTCCCTTAAGGCATTTAATCTGTGTGTTTTCTTCCCCATCTCTTTGCCCTGCCTTGCAGCGTATTTGCTGAAGGAACTGGGTCATTTGTCTTCTTGTTTCTCGCGATGCTGACCGCATCTCACTTTTGTTGTTGAATGTGTTTCTGGTCCCTTGAGTTTCCTGTAAATGGTTAGTTAGAGCTACAGAATTGGTCAGATTTGGGTTTGTTCTGTTGTTGTCATTGTTGCTTGTTCTTGGGGAAGGTTGATTTTTAGGTAGTGGTATGTATTTCCATCAGGAGACACATGATACCTGATTGTTTCTCAGTTTGTGATGTTAACAATCCTATCAGTTAGCTCTTACCACAATAATGTGAAGTAAGTAACCCCTGTTCCTGCTCATGCATTTGAAGTTCAACTGCAATTCACCCGCCTGATGGCATGAGTTCAGCTGGAATTATCTCCAAGCTACAGGTGATAGCCAGGTCTGTTCTACCTCTCTCTTCCTCCCTGGGCCAGTAAACCCCGAGCACTTTTATATGGTGATGACAGAAGTATAAAAGGGGTAAGGAAGACACACATGGCTCTTAGGGCCTAGACTTGGAATTGGCACAGTGTCACTATGGGGCCGGGAAGAATGACTAAGGCATATAGCAAACGACATGGGTATAGAGATGGGTGAAAAATTAGAAAGGATAATGTGGGGGCCGGGCGCGGTGGCTCACACTTGTAATCCTAGCACTTTGGGAGGCCAAGGCGGGCAGATCACCTGAGGTCAGGAGCCTGAGACCAGCCTGGCCAACATGGTGAAACCTCATCTCTACAAAAAATACAAAAATTAGCTGGCCGTGGTGGTGCATGCCTGTAATCCCAGCTCCTCAGGAGGCTGAGGTAAGAGAATCCCTTGAACCTGGGAGGCAGAGGTTGCAGTGAGCCGAGATTCTGCCACTGCACTCCAGCCTGGACAACAGAGTGAGACTCCATCTTAGAAAAAACAACAACAAAAGATAATGTGGGGCTGAGTGTAGTGGCTCATGCCTATAATCCCAACACTTCAGGAGGCTGAGGCATGAGGATTGCTTGAGGCCAGGAGTTCAAGACTGGCCTGACCAACGTGGTGTAACCCCGTCTCTACTAAAAATACAAAAATTAGCCACTTCAGGCACAGTGGCTCACACCCAGCACTTTGTGAGGTCAGAGCAGGCAGATCACTTGATGCCAGGAGTTCGAGACCAGCCTGGCCAACATAGTGAAATCCCATCTCTACTACAAATACAAAAATTAGCCAGGCATGGTAGCACATGCCTGTAATCCCAGTTACTTGGGGGGCTGAGGCACCGAAAATCGCTTGAACCCGGGAGGTGGAGGTTGCAGTGAACCAAGATCCTACCATTGTACTCCAGCCTGGGCAACAACTCTTTCTCAAAAAGAAAAAAAAAAAAAGAAAAAAAAAAATAATAATAATGTGTTCTGTCCTAGTAGCCATTGATGGTCATTACCTAGACAATTTAATTCATTAGGAGTTGCAAAACGGTGATATTTCGAATCTGTGATTCTTTCCTCATTCATTATCTAGACTGCTTCTATGAAGAGAAACTCCTTTTTTTTTTTTTTTTTTTTTTTTTTTTGAGACAGAGTCTCGCTCTGTCGCCCAGGCTGGAGTGCAGTGGCACAATCTCGGCTCACTGCAAGCTCCGCCTCCCAAGTTCACGCCATTCTCCTGCCTCAGTCTCCCAAGTAGCTGGGACTACAGGCACCCGCCACCACGCCTGGCTAATTTTTTGTATTTTTAGTAGAGACGGGGTTTCACCGTGTTAGCTAGGATGGTCTTGATCTCCTGACCTCGTGATCCACCTGCCTCGGCCTCCCAGAGTGCTGGGATTACAGGCAGAAGCCACCATGCCCGGCCTAAAGAGAAACTTCTAATTAGCTATTTAGTTACCCCCCAGGCACATTTTGAACAGGAAAGGCAAGATAAATGCTTGATTAATTTTCCTTTAGTTTACATAAAAGCTCTAAGTTTTTGCAACCCATGTAGATTCATGTTGGAGGACTAAATGCATTAAGTAGGTTTAGAGAATCTTATCAGCTGTTTTTGATCTTATCAGCAGTTTTTGAAGAATTTAAGTTTAGAGACTAAATGCATTAAGTAGGTTTAGAGAATCTTATCAGCTGTTTTTGATCTTATCAGCAGTTTTTGACGAATTTAAGTTTAGAGAATCTTATCAGCAGTTTTTGAAAGAATGAGATAGTTCCTGGCAAGGTACAGTGGCTCACATGTGTAATTCAAGACCAGTCTGGGCAATATAGTGAGACCCTGTTTCTGCAATATTTTAAGGAGAGAAGGAGAGATAGTTTTTAGCAACTTCCAAAGATGACCGATGAGTTTTATTTATTTTGAATATCCTTGTGAACTCATGATTTTTAACACGCTTTATGTGTTTTAATCCACTGCAGTTATTTTTCCGTCCTTCCTTCCTTCCGTCCATCCGTCCATCCATCTTTCTCTCTCTCTCTCTTTTTTGAGACAGGATCTCGCTCTGTTACTCAGTCTGGAGTGCAGTGGCGCGACCTCGGCTCACTGCAACCTTCACCTCCCAGGTTCAAGCGATTCTCCCACCTCAGCCTCTTGAATAGCTGAGACTACATGCGTGCACCACCACCTGGCTAATTTTTTTTGTATTTTTAGTAGAGATGGGTTTTAGCCATGTTGGCCAGGGTGGTCTTGAACTCCTGACCTTAAGTGATCCGCCTGCCTTGGCCTCCCAAAGTGCTGGGATTACAGGCATGAGCCAACACTCCCAGCCTAAAATTTTTTTATATTATTCTTTTTTCTTTTTAAATCATAAGTACACAGATTCACCTCCCATCTTAGATTAATGGTAGCATACTATACACACTTTTCTCTCTCTTTTTTTTTAGCCACCACTCCTGGCTAGTTTTTTGTATTTTTGGTAGAGATGCAGATTCACCATGTTGCCCAGGCTGGTCTCAAACCCCTGAGCTCATGTGATCTACCCACCTCAACCTCCCAAAGTGCTAGGATTACAGGCATGAGCCACCATGCCTGGCCACATTCCTTTTTTTTTTTTTTTTTTTTTTTTTTGAGACGGAGTCTTGCTCTGTTGCCCAGGCTGGAGTGCAGTGGTATAATCTTGGCTCACTGCAACCTCTGCCTCCCGGGTTCAAGTGATTCTCCTGCCTCAGCCTCCCGAGTAGCTGGGATAACAGATGCCGGCCACCACGCCTGGCTAATTTTTGTATTTTAGTAGAGACAGAGTTTCACCATATTGACCAGGCTGGTCTCGAGCTTCTGACCTCAAGTGATCCACCTGCCTCTGCCTCCCAAAGTGCTGAGATTCCAGGTGTAAGCCACCGTACCCGTCCCCACATTCCTTTTTTATGGCTGCATAGTAGTTCATTGGTAGATGTACCAGTGGTGATTCAGCCACTCTCCTATTTTAAGTTTTCCTCAGAAGCTTCTGAATTCATCATGAGTCTTTCCCCCTCTTTCCTCCCCATAGTCAAGTGTCTTGAGTGCCATAAAAGAGAACTGTCAGTAGTGTTAGTGACCCTTTCTGCCCACTTAGTATCAATCTCCCAGCCCTTTTTTCATCTGTTGGGGCCTGATATTTGGCACCTGAATAATTTTAACTCTGTGTTTTAACTCATTTCTGTATATACCCCCAGTTAGCACAATCCAGTCTAGAGAGGACAGAGCTGTGTATTTGAGTCCTCTTCCATTTCAAGTTCTTTTTCAAGGATGAATTAATTTTCTTGTTGAGAAAACCTAGGTAAACATCTCTCCTTTCTTTCTAGCTGAGCTCCTTGCCAAAAAACAGCCATTAAAAACCAGTGAGGTCTACTCTGATGATGAAGAGGAGGAAGAGGATGACAAATCCAGTGAAAAGTCAGACCGCTCATCTCGAACATCGTCGTCTGATGAAGAAGAGGAGTAAGCTCTTGTACATTTTGGTCTAGTAGGCAGGATAGGTGGGTTTTTGAGGAAGAGCTTGGTGTCGTTTCCAAAATCTCCCTGGTTCAGCCACTAACTCTGACTTGGTTACCTTTGGTTTGCTGAACCGAGTTCCCCAGCACATCAGCCCATTCATTTGGCTGCTAGCCTGTACGCTTGGACATTTCACCTGGGCCGGGAAGATAGGAACTGACTTCGTGTCATTCTCAGGTTGGCCTGGAGCTTTCATTCATTTTCTTAACTCTGATGGGTTATCTAAGATGGCAGCCTCATTTGAAACAGCTCACGCTACTGGTCAGGAACAGGATCCTATTACAAGTCTTTGCTGGTGCTTCATTTACTTCTCCTCCTAGGCTAGTCACACGTACTTTGGTTAAGTTTTGAGGAGTTGATATTATTTCTCTGTCTTGTTCTGTTTTTATGATGAACATTTTTTCCAGTGCCCCTTTGTTCCTCTTAGGAAAGAAGAGATCCCTCCAAAATCCCAACCAGTTTCCTTACCTGAAGAATTGAATCGGGTTCGATTATCACGGCATAAGCTAGAACGCTGGTGTCACATGCCCTTCTTTGCTAAAACTGTCACAGGATGTTTTGTGCGGATTGGCATTGGAAACCACAACAGCAAACCAGTTTACCGGGTTGGTATTTCTTCCCTTGGACAATTGTTCATGCTTTCAGTGTAATTAGGCTCAACTGAGGGCAGGAGCTATTGAAAAAAATCTGTCACTCTTCTGTCAGCATTTGATGGAAAGTAGACTCCAAGTGGGATCCCCATAGAGCAGTGAGGTGCCCAGGAATCCTTCATGACTTGTCGCCAAGAAGAGGACTTGGAGCCCAAGGGCCTGGAAGATTTGGATGTAGAATAATTTTCTCTATTCCCCCTTCAGTATAAAAGGCAGAAGGGAGGCATCTATGAAGTGTTCATTAGGAATTACATAATCTAAAAGATTTGTTCATTTGAAAAACCAATGAATGAAAAGTTTCATGTTGCATACCGAGTGACTTCTATGCCAGGGAATTGCATTGAGGTTAAAAAAAACCCTCCAAACTAATACAGGTTATTATGTAGGTTCCAGCACTGCTTCTGTGGTCTAGGTGGACTGGGCACAGTGGCTCACACCTGTAATCCCAACACTTTGGGATTTATTTATTTATTTATATTTTATTTTACCTTTTTTTTTTTTGAGATGGAGTCTCATTCTGTCACCCAGGCTGGAGTGCAATGGTGTGGTCTTGGCTCACTGCAACCTCCGCCTCCCGGGTTCAAGTGATTCTCCTGCCTCAGCCTCCCAAGTAGCTGGGACTACAGCCGCATGCCACCACACCTGGCTAATTTTTGTATTTTTAGTAGAGACGGGGTTTCATTGTGTTGGCGAGAATGGTCTTGAACTCTTGACCTTGTGATCCATCTGCCTCGGTCTCCCAAAGTGCTGGCGTGAGCCACCACACCTGGCCTATTTTTATTTTTATTTATTTGTTATTTTTTTTTCAGACAGAGTTTCGCTCTTGTCACGCAGGCTGGAGTGCAATGGCACAATCTTGGCTCACTGCGACCTCCGCCTCTGGGGTTCAAGCAATTCCCCTGCTTCAGCCTCCCGAGTAGCTAGTGTTACAGGCGCCCGCCACCGTGCCTAGCTAATGTTTGTATTTTTAGTAGAGACGGGGTTTCACCATGTTGGCCAGGCTGGTCTTGAACTCCTGACCTCAGGTGATCCACCTGTCTCAGCCTCCCAAAGTGCTGGGATTATAGGCATGAGCCACTGAGCCCGGCCTTATTTTTAATTTTTTGTTTTTTATTTTTGGAGACAGAGTCTCACCCTCTTGTCCAGGCTGGAGTGCAGTGGCACGATCTCGGCTCACTGCAGCCTCTGCCTCCTGGGTTCAAGCGATTCTCATGCCTCAGCCTCTGAGTAGTTGGGACTACAGGCACACGCCACCACACCTGGCTATTTTTTTTTTTTTTTTTTTTAGACGGAGTCTGCTATGTGGCCCAGGCTGGAGTTCAGTGGCATGATCTCTGCTCACTGCAAACTCTGGCTCCTGGGTTCACGCCATTCTCCTGCTTCAGCCTCCCTAGTAGCTGGGACTACAGGCACCCACCACCACGCTTGGCTAATTTTTTGTATTTTTAGTGGAGATGGGGTTTCACCATGTTAGCCGGGATGGTCTCGATCTCCTGACCTTGTGGTCCGCCCGCCTCGGCCTCCCAAAGTGCTGGGATTACAGGTGTGAGCCCCCATGCCTGGCCTCACTTTGGGATTTTAAAAAAATTTTTTGTAGCGACAGCCTCTCTCTGTTTCTTATGCTGGTCTCAAACTCCGGGCCTCAAGTATGTTCTGGCCTCAGCCTCCTAAAGTGCTGGGTGTTGGTTTTTTGTTTTGTTTTGTTTTTTTGAGACGGAGTCTCGCTCTGTCGCCCAGGCTGGAGTGCAGTGGCGCAATCTCGGCTCACTGCAAGCTCCCACTCTTGGGTTCACGCCATTCTCCTACCTCAGCCTCCCGAGTAGCTGGGACTACAGGCACCCGCCACCACGCCAGCTAATTTTTTGTATTTTTAGTAGAGATAGGGTTTCACCTTGTTAGCCAGGATGGTCTCGATCTCCTGACCTCGAGATCTGCCCTCCTCGGCCTCCCAAAGTGCTGGGATTACAGGCGTGAGCCACCGTGCCCAGCCCAGGTGTTGGGCTTTTTTTTTTTTTTTTTTTTGAGACAGTGTCTTAACCATGTTGCCCACGCTAACCTGGAACTCCTGGACTCAAGCTATCTTCCTGCCTTGGCCCTCCAAAGTGCTAGGTTTGCAGGCGTGAGACACTGTGCCCAGCCTGTTTGAGATAGGATCTTGCCCTGTTGCCCAGGCTAGCATGCAGCGGTGTGATCATAGTTCACTGCAACCTTGAACTCCTGGACTCAAACGATCCTCCTACGACAGCCTCTTAAGTAGCTAGGACTGTAGGTGCACGCCACTATGCCCAACTAATTTTTTTTTCTTTTTTGTAGAGACTGGGTCTCGGCTGGGCGTGGTGGCCCACGCCTGTAATCCCAGCACTTTGGGAGGTGGGCGGATCATGAGGTCAAGAGATCGAGACCATCCTGGCTAACGTGGTGAAACCCCCATCTACTAAAAATACAAAAAATTAGCCTGGCATGGTGGCACGTGCCTGTAGTCCCAGCTACTTGGGCGGCTGAGGCAGGAGAATGCTTGAACCAGGGAGGCAGAGGTTGCAGTGAGCCGAGATCATGCCACTGCACTCCAGCCTGGGCGACAGCAAGACTTTGTCTCAAAAACAAAAAAAAAAAGAGAGAGAGAGACTGGGTCTCTCTGTGTTGGCCAGGTTGGTCTCAAATTCCTGGCTTCAAGTAATCCTCCTACCTCAGCCTCCCAAAGTGCTGGAATTATAGGCCTGAACCTCGGCACCCAGCCTGGTTTGTTTTTGTTTTGTTTTATTCTTTTCTGGTTTTTATGTGGGTTATCCCCTTGTATGAGGACCTGCAGCCATGCCATATCCTGAAACGCTTGGCAACAGAAACTGACCTACATGGTCTTCACGTTTGGTTGATAAAAATCAACTGGTGATATCCCAAATACATCCCTTGTAAGTTAGAATTAGTTGGAGGAAAAGCTTCCAGTGGGCCCCACCAGGCTCCTCCTCTGCTGGCACTTGCTCCTCCTGGGCACAAGGCTCCCTTTGCTTGGCCATCTGGATTCTAAACCTGAGAAAGGTGCCCAGAACCCCTGGCAGCTGTGGGCTCCACTCAGCACTCGATCAGTTGTCTGCATTCAGGTAGAGAGACGCAAAGGAAGAGTGTTGTGGAAAGCTCTGGAAGAGTCTGGTTTTGACTAGTGTCTCTGTCCTCTCACTTAGGTCGCTGAGATTACGGGTGTTGTGGAAACCGCCAAAGTTTACCAACTAGGCGGCACCAGAACAAACAAAGGGCTGCAACTACGGTAGGAGGCACTTCTGGGGCAGCTTCTGCTTCCATTTCAAACAGGCACTGGCTTTGGGGGCTGCTATTCTCTCTGTGTGATGTTCCTTGTTACCATGAACGCTATGTATGCAATCCCCACAAGGTACACTTAGAGGGAGACTTGTATTCCATCTTTGTCTACAGGGAAGGTAGGATATTCTCTCCTCTAGAGGGAACCAAATATATGAAGGGGTAGGACACAGAGAAAGGAAATGTCGGGTTGTGAGAGACCTTCCCAGAGCCTCGCTGGCATTTCCTTGGCAAGCATGGCCAAGAGGCTTGCTTCTGGTTCTGGCTCCATCTCATAACCTCATCTGTGACAAGAAAGATCATTTTTATGGACTTCATTTCCTCTTCAATACAATGAAAGTGTCATTCACTCAGCAAATATTTACCGAATGTACAGTGTGCCAGGCACTGCTCTAGGTGCCATCATAGTGCACTGCAGCTTGGAACTCCTGGGCTCAGGTGATCCTCCCACCTCAGTCTCGTGAGGAGCTGCGACCACAGGCATGTACGCCTATCCCAGGCTCTGTTGCATATTGTCGATGTTGACTGTAATGGATTTTATTGTAAATTGACTTTTGAAGCACTGACCAAGCCCATTTGGTTTCCAGTGCTAGCTTTGGGATCTCAATCTTGGCAGCTCATTAAAACAGCCTGGGATGATTTTATAGGGTAGCTAGGATTGAGAACCACTGCAATAGGTATATATAGGTGGTACATAGTCTGGTAAGGTTACTTTGCTTGTACTACAGTCAACATGCACATTTCTTGGAGATGCTGTCTCTCTTTTATGTAGGCATGGCAATGACCAACGCGTGTTCCGTTTAGAGTTTGTCTCAAACCAAGAATTCACCGAAAGTGAGTTTATGAAGTGGAAAGAAGCGGTACGTGGCTAGAGATTACCTAGCAGTTGTTCGTGCACGTTGAGAAAATATCTTTCCAAAATCCCTTACTAATAATCTTTTATCGTGTTTTTGATCCAGATGTTCTCTGCTGGCATGCAGTTGCCCACTCTAGATGAAATCAATAAAAAGGAGTTATCTATTAAAGAAGCTCTTAATTATAAATTCAATGATCAGGACATTGAAGAGGTAAGAAACCTGGTGCCCCAGAGCCCGGAGGTTCATCAAGAACCAGTATTGAGAGAAGAACATGATTCTCTTTTATTTCCCTATATCTTGACATTTTTAGCTATGCATGAAAATGAGGGAGTACTAATATTACTACCTTATTTTTTATAGTTCATCAAGCTTTTTTCTATACATTCTCCGGATGAGGCTAACATAGACTGAAGTGTATTCAGAGTTCAGATGAGACAACAAATGAGGCTACATACACTAAAGTGTATTTAGGGTTCAGGGATCTGTATTCTGCTAGGCTTGGTCCTTCAAGAGTTTTCCTTCTCTAAAACATCTTGGTAAAATTATTTGATCTCTGTTCTCTTGGACAGTGGCTAGCCTTACACTACCAGGCCCTTGGGCTGCTGTTTCTTGGTGCATGTTCCTTCAGACTGTCCCAGAAGAATCTCCGTGACCCAGGAAGCAGCATAGTATCCCTTGGAATGAACCCGCTCTCTCTCTCTCTGGGGCATGACACTGCTATAGGAAGAGCAGCCCCCTTGTAACTAGCTGTTTGCATCCAAAATGGGCTCACTTAGCCTGTCTACAAAAATAGCTTAGGAATACCTCACTGCTGGTATCTCCTCTCTGGCACAGATTGTAAAAGAGAAAGAAAGGTTCAGAAAAGCTCCACCCAACTACGCTATGAAGAAGACTCAGCTACTGAAGGAAAAGGTAAGGAGTTGTACTCGAGCCTCTTTCCTCATCCTGTAAGGAGATGTGGAAATCAAACTTGTTCGTCCTCTGCCAAGTTAGCGGTGGCAGGATTGGGAGAAAATTCTGGGCTCGATCGTAAGCAACACAGTGTGTTCTTGGCACCTGGGCAACGTTCCTTGGCCATTTTCCATTCCCTAAATTCAAACTGATCTTCTGCATGCCAGTCTTCTTACTTTCTAGTCACTTCAGTTTCCTGTGTAATAAAATAGACCCTGGGGTGGTATTTAACACTGAGTCTGAACAGACAGATGACACTGTCAAGGCCACCTGTGGCTGGTGATTTTCCATTCTTCACATTGGGTTGGGGTGGGCCTCGTTATGGTGGTTTAGCCACCCTATGAGGCCTGGGGTTCTACTGCCACCAGGGACCCACAGCCAGGTAGTTATATGGGAAGGTGTTCCCCATTGTACCGTGTACTACTATAATATAAATTATATCTTGTATTTGTAAAGTACTTATACAATATTCTTCCACATCTCCTGTCCTTTGCTCACCACATGGGATATCTTTGCCTGTGCTGGAAGTAAGGGGATACTTGATATGGAGTCAGTTGTATGTAGCCAAGAACTCACTCACACATCTCTCTGTGTGTAGGCCATGGCTGAGGACCTGGGGGATCAGGACAAGGCCAAACAAATCCAAGATCAACTGAATGAGCTGGAGGAACGGGCAGAGGCCCTGGACCGCCAGCGGACCAAGAACATATCTGCTATCAGGTGTGTTATGGAGCCTATTTTTGGCCCACAGACCTTGGCCAAAATTATCAGGCAAGCCTGTGGCCTGTACACCCTGTGCTGCACTGACCCCATAGATATCTGGGTTCAGGGCTCAGTGGTTCCCTCCCTCCCTTGTTTCACAGCCACTGACTCATCCCTCTTACTCACCCCACAGTTACATCAACCAGCGGAACCGGGAGTGGAACATTGTAGAGTCTGAGAAGGCCCTTGTGGTAAGAAAACTTTATCTGAATCACTAAAACAAAGTTAATTAATAAACCATGACATCTTTTCTACATCTTGCCTAAGTTTATTTTTTAATTATTGAAATAACATAGGCACTTAACATATACACACTCTCTCTGTATGTCCACGTACATCGATATAATTTATTCATAATGAAAAGCAGCAGTCTTCTGCCCTGTCCTACCTCTTCCCATCCTTAGATTCTACTCCACAGGTATTTGTTTTTTCTCAATTTCTGTTTCTTGGTTGTTTCCCCCATATCTACTCTGGTATTCTTGAAGGGAAAAGGATAATATGCTGGGCGCGGTGTCTCACGCCTGTAATCCCAGCACTTTGGGAGGCGAAGGCGGGTGGGTCACCTGGGGTCAGGAGTTTGAAACCAGCCTGTCCAACGTGACAAAACCCTGTCTCTCCTAAAAATACAAAACTGAGCCGGACATGGTGGTGCCCGCCTGTAATCCCAGCTACTTGGGAGGCTGAGGCACAAGAATCACTTGAACCTGGGATGCGGAGGTTGCAGTGAGCTGTCGGGCCACTGCACTTTAGCCTGGGCAAGAGATTGAGAATCCATTTTAAAAATAAAAAAAATTAGCCAGGCACGGTGGCTTACGCCTGTAATCCCAGCACTTTGGGAGGCTGAGGTGGGTGGATCACCTGAGGTCAGGAGTTTGAGACCAGCCTGGCCAACATGGCGAAACCCTGTCTCTACTAAAAATAAAAAAATTAGCTGGGTGTGGTGGCTTGCACCTGTAGTCCCAGCTGCTGGAGGCTGAGGCAGGAGAATCACTTGAACCTGAGAGGCAGGGTTGCAGTGAGCTGAGATTCTGCCACTGCACTTCAGCCTAGGTGACACAGCGAGAGTCTATCTCAAAAAAAAAATTAAAAAAAAAAAAAAAAAGGAAAAGGATAATAGCTTTTTTTTTTTTTTCAGTCCTGTGCAAAGACTTATTTGCCTGTGAGCTTATGGTGAATGAGAGGAGGGGGATGGAGGTACAGTTGTGTGGTGCATGCTTTCTGTTTCAGGCTGAAAGTCACAACATGAAAAACCAACAGATGGATCCGTTTACTCGGCGGCAGTGCAAGCCTACCATCGTTTCTAATGTGAGTGCCGAAAGAGGACGTTTTAGTCAGGACCTAGATTCTGGGACACAAAATGAGTTCCATTAGGAAATTAATAACGAAGTTAAAAATAATGTTTTCTTAGCTGGGATTTGCTTGTCTGGAGCTCTTGGGTCTGGATACTTCCTTTTTTGTCTTGCTATAGGGCATATAGGTAGTGAAAACGTGGCATGGATTTATAAAAACCTAGTGACTGATCCTCCTGTATCAGGGTGGGTTTACAGTGCAGCAGACATTAGTAATGTATCCCTTAGCTAGGGCCTGGCTGGGCTGGGCTTGGCTTTCAAGCTTGTAATTGCCTTTGAGGAAAACCCCACTAGCTGCTGATGGGTCGGCTGTGGTGCTTGTGATGTTAGTTTGGTAGGTGGGAAAGAATCTGGCAGTAGGACTCTGTCAGTGTCAAACAATCTCTAAAATGAGTTATTTTCTCTCTCAGTCCAGAGACCCAGCTGTTCAAGCTGCCATCTTGGCCCAGCTGAATGCAAAATACGGTTCTGGAGTGTTACCAGATGCTCCAAAGGAAATGAGCAAGGCAAGTGTGGTACCACCCTGTTGC
This sequence comes from Nomascus leucogenys, assembly GCF_006542625.1. NCBI lineage: Eukaryota > Metazoa > Chordata > Mammalia > Primates > Hylobatidae > Nomascus > Nomascus leucogenys. The sequence goes on along the minus strand of NC_044386.1, from coordinate 59,941,007 downwards.
CTGCTGAGTGAGGCTGCTGGCTGAGACACCGAACAAGTACCTTGTATAGTTTGGGCTTGATTTTTCCACCTTGAGGAACAGGGAGTCCCTCTTGGAGTCCCTTCTCCATCCCAGTTATTTACAGATATAATCAACAGACAACTTTAATTCCAAACCTAACACCACTACTTACCTAGGGCCTTGACTATGTCCTTCGGCAGCTGGCTTCTAGCCCTCAGCATCCCCTTTTCTCCTGTGTAAAATGAGGGTACTACTATATACCCTGCCAGCTTCACAGGAGGAGAGATAACATACAAAGATCAGACATTGTAAAAGTGAAAGCTCGTTGAAAATGGAACATTTAAAAGCAGTTTTCTTGCTGGGCGCAGTGGCTCAGGCCTGTAATCCCAGCACTTTGGGAGGCGGAGGTGGGCGGATCACCTGAGGTCAGGAGTTCGAGACCAGCCTGGCCAACATGGTAGAACCCCATCTCTACTAAAAATAGAAAGAAAATTAGCTGGGCGTGGTGGCAGGTTCCTATAATCCCAGCTACTGAGGAGGCTGAGGCAGGAGAATCGCGTGAACCTGGGACGGGGAGGTTGCAGTTAGCCAAGATTGCCCCATTGTACTCCAGCCTAGGTGACAAGAGCGAGACTCCCATCTCAAAAAAAAAAAAAAAAGGCCAGGCGCGGTGGCTCACGCTTGTAATCCCAGCACTTTGGGAGGCCGAGGTGGGCGGATCACGAGGTCAGGAGATCGAGACCACGGTGAAACCCCGTCTCTACTAAAAAATACAAAAAATTAGCTGGGCGTGGTGGTGGGCGCCTGTAGTCCCAGCTACTCAGAGAGGCTGAGGCAGGAGAATGGCATGAACCCGGGAGGCGGAGCTTGCAGTGAGCCGAGATTGCGCCACTGCACTCCAGCCTGGGCGACAGAGCAAGACTCCGTCTCAAAAAAAAAAAAAAGTAGTTTTCCATCCAAGTTAAGTCTTTTCCTGTTGGAGTTTAACTGGTCTCAGGACTTCTGAAATCTTAGGTCAGGAAGTGACCCGTTGTCTTAAGCCCACCCTTTCTATACTCATACCACAGACACAAGCCTGCCCTCTTCTCTGTGCTTTTAGCCTTCAGGAGAGAAAGCTCTTTGTCTGTGGCCTCCCTCTGAGAGAAGGAATCAGAAAGGGGCCTTAGTAGGAAAATCTAATGAACTCAAATAAGAGCTTTGTACCGTTAGTGGCTGCTGCTGCTTGAAATCCACTTGCATTTATGCTCTTAACCATTAGTTTTCCTCTTTACATTCCAGGGTCAAGGCAAAGATAAAGATTTGAATTCTAAGTCAGCCAGTGACCTCTCAGAAGATCTGTTCAAAGTACATGATTTTGATGTGAAGATTGACTTACAAGTTCCCAGCTCAGGTATGTGAGGGTGGGGCAGGTGGTGAGGGCTGAGAACCAGATGGATCCATGGTTCTCTGGGGCAACAAGGAAGCCCACTTTTAGGGAAGAAAGGGGAATGTTGGCTCATCGCAGCATCCACAGGCCAGGCCAAGACAGGCTGCGGGTATGGTGAGAGGGAACAGGGCCACAGTCAGGAGGCTGCCTGCAGGAGTGCAGCACAGGACTAAGAGGACTTTGTTAGACCTCAGCTGCCAATTTGCTTTTCTTTCCCACAGAGTCAAAGGCTTTAGCCATCACCTCCAAGGCTCCGCCAGCCAAGGATGGGGCTCCAAGGAGATCTCTGAACTTGGAAGACTACAAAAAACGACGAGGGCTTATTTGAGCACCCCCAGCCTGCTGCTTCTGACCCTGCATGCCCCATCGCAGCGTCCCACCTTTCCTCCTTTCCTTTGATTTAGCCTCTTTGGGCTGGAGCAGCTGTTGAACTGGGAAGAGACTCTAAACTGCCAGTCATCTGTAATATAAACCATTTGCTGTATAGACCTCCCTTGTTTGCACACCATTTCCCACCAGCCTCCCCTCCCCCAGGGCCCCACTCAGTGTGGGCCTGGGCTCTCTTGGGCTTTATCCATGTCTTTAGATTTGTGTTTGCCTTTTGTTTTTTTAACCGCGCAGTTCATTGGCCACTCTGCACGCATTCAGTATTACCATGGAGCTGGGAATCTTGCTGGAGCCCCTGGGGCAATAGCAGCAGCACCAGGCGGTCTCCTCTACAGACTGCCTTGGCCCACCCATTGAACATTCGGCACCTGACCTTGTGGAGGGAGCGGGATTGGGCACCTGCGGTCCTCCTTCCTCTCTTCATCTTTCTCTTCTGCCCTTCTTTTTGGAAGAAGGGGTTTCAAAACCAGTTTAGTTTCCAAAAAGTGTACATTTGGGGGGGGGTGTGTCTAATTTGAGAGCGAGAGTGTGTGTGTGTGTAAGTGTGTGGATTTTTTTATCATTTTTTTAAAATGCAGTACTCTTTGTATCAGTCTGTCGTGGGTCTATAGCTGTTTCAGATTTTTTTCAGCTGTACTTGAGCATCTGAAACTGCAAGAAAGAAACTCATTAAATGTGATTCTTCTTACTAAACAGGCCTGACTGCTGTAGCTGTGTAACTTCCCCATTCCCACCTACTCTTCCCCATCCCTTTCCAACTTTGGAGAAAACTCCCCAGTTTAGCCCCCTGACCTGCAGGCTGTGTCCTGGCAGGTGTGGGAGGGAAGCCTATGGCCAGGTACCAGGGAGGGCAGTGAATGTCTTGCTCATCCCATGGGTACAGCCCACAGCTTCTTGGCTGAACGTAGAACTTATTTTTCTCACCCAGTATACCAGCCTCTTCCTAGTGATTCTGTTTTGCTGTTTTGGCAAGAATTACATTTTGTTTTTAAGAGAAATTTCTGAATATGAATGTGGAGAGCAAACACAAAAAGATTTAGGTTACACCAGGCACGGTAGCTCACGCCTGTAATCCCAGCACTTTGGGAGGCTGAGGCGGGTGAATCACCTGAGGTCAGGAGTTCAAGACCAGTCTGACTAACACGGTGAAACCCCATCTCTACTAAAACTACAAAACTTAGCCGGGCATGGTGGCGCACGCCTGTAATCCCAGCTACTCGGGGGGCTGAGACAGGAGAATCCGTTGAACCTGGGAGGCGGAGGTTGTGGTGAGCCAAGATCATGCCACTGCACTCCAGTCTGGGTGACAGAGTGAGACTCCGTCTCAAAAGGATTTAGGCTGCAAATCTTTCAAGCATGTGCAGTTTTGTGTGTGTATACATATATATGGTCAGCATATATATTGTTGTGCAGCTAGGGCAAAGCCAGCAGAGGTGTGTGTATGTCTTTATGAAATGTTTGAAAAGAGATAAGCTGACTGCTTGATAATCATTCTCAGGTGTAAAGCTCCAAGTGTAAATAAAAGTGGCATTTAACAAATCTTTCAGAACAAAGTACAGCTGACTATATATACCAAGCGCTAAGCTAAAGGAACAGCTGAGAGCTCCGATCTCCACGAGAGATGAATCTGAAAGCTCTGCTTTGTACTTCCTCACCCTGCTTTCGTACAAGGAAGGGGGACGATGGGAAATCATGGACTTGTAAGTTGTATTTAAACATAAAAATGAACTTGGTAACTTCTGGGTTTAGTAGAGCCTCAGTGTCGCTTTAACTTAGTTTACTTTTTTTTTATTTTTAAAGCAGCAATGGATGGTTTTAAAGGAGTATTATGATTGTAAAATTGCTAAATATGACTGTAACACAGCTATGTAGTAGCTGTGACACAGTTCACTTGGGCAAAGGAGTGGCGATGGACTCGTTAAAATCATATATACTTGAATAGTCCATTGGCCGAAACTCTTTATAGACTATTGTGTAAATGTGGAATCACAGACTGTTAACATTGCCTGGACTTCAGCAGAGTCCTGGAGCTGCTGGGACCTCTCCTATCATGATGAACTTGGACTTTTTTTTGATTTCTGGTTTTAAAAAACATAAAATTATAGAATCCAGATAATTCGCTGGAGTCATTCTGATCCACCATGTAGATCTGTATTTAGTATCATTTGGATTTGGAGAAGTGTTGATTACATTATGGCTGTGTAATAAAATTTTTATTAAAACTGCATCACACTGTAGCCACTTTGCCACCACCTCCCCACACGTAGCCGCTGAAACCCCCGCGAAGATGTCAATGCACACAGCAGGGAGAAAAGCCAACCAAAGAAAACCGAAGGGTATCTTTCCACCCGAGTAGCCTCTGTAGCGATTGGGACCAAGACTAAGGCCTTGTCTCCAATTTCAGCTGAGGCAGTGCCTCTGAACCAAGATCTTGGCCAGGCATTAAGACATTGGCTTTGTCCTACCAACTAGGATTTCTTGGTGGTTCACACTGTTTCTTGTGCTGGGGAATTGCCTCAGTGGGCCCCTCCTCCCTGCACAGTGTAGTTTCAGTGTTGAAGGGTGCAGCACCCAAGGTTGTTTTTATGCATTTTTTCAGTTCCTTCCAAGAAGCAAAAAGGCCAGTATCCATCTGCCTAGTTCATAATGTTTATAGGTCTGTTTGTCTGTCTTGCTTCTGGCAGGTGTAGAGAAAGTCTACTGCCTGCCACTCACTTCAAAAAGAATGTTTTTGCTTTTGTGTAAGTCCTGACTTGTCACTCAAACTGTACCAATATTGTAAATAAACATTATGCCGTTTTAACAAAGGGATCAGATTGAGTCTAAGGATTGCATCCTGAGTGGCAACTCCTAAAGCCATGTTTTGAAAGTCCAAGAGAGCCTCTCTTGCTCCTTTTCCTTCTTCTCAGCCCTGTGCCCACAAAAGTGAAAGTGGCCGTTGTCAACTCTTTAGCAGCCTGGTTCCCCAGAAGCCTCTCTGGTAGGGTAGTTGCCTAGACCCAAGGAAACCTCCAGTTGTCCTGGCTTACTTCCTGTCTTGGTAAGAGACCAATAAGCTTTAACAGAGCTAAGTAGACCCCTGATGTATTGCCTAACCCTAGTGAGAATCTGGGCCTTTCAACCTTTTTTTTAGCTGGGGTCTCTGCTGTCTAGGCTGGAGTGCAGTGGTGTAATCACAGCTCACTGCAGTCTCAGCCTCCTGGGCTCAAGTGATCCTCCCCCCTCACCATTCCAAGTAGCTGGGACTACAGTCATGCACCATCACACCCAGCTAATTTTTAAATTTTCTGTTGAGACGGAATATTGCTATGTTGCCCAGGCTGGTCTTGAACTCCTGGCCTTGAGTGATCCTCCCGCCTCAGCCTCCCAAAATGCTGGGATTGCAGGCATGAGCCACTGTGCTCACCTCCTTTCAACTTTAAATTGGCCTAGGCACAGTTTCTTTGCTCTTCTTTTTTCTGGCTATCATGAGGTTGAAGGGGGTGCCCAGGGGCCATGAGTGTGGCTATGGAGGAAACACTGATCTTCCTTCATCCGCCCCACCCTCATGCTGGGGAGGTCTATAGGCCTCCCCACACCCAGTGCCTGAGGCTGTGTCTCCAACCTCTTTGAACACATTTTAGCTAGGAAGCAAGAAGATCCTGGATCTTCTACACCCTTTAAGAAGGCAAGGGATGGCAATCACAGTGGTAAGAGCCACGTCCAAGACTGCTTCTGGTGGTGGAGAGGTTGCTTACCCTGCAAGTGCGTCCAATGAGGTTTTCTCCAACTCCCTAGGACTCCCACTACCTAACTGTTGGGAGCAGTGGGACCTAGAGAGCAGGGGTTCTGGGCAGACGACAACATAGCTTGCTTATCTTCCAGGATTTGGGTGCTGTGGGGCAGCCACTTGCTACCTATCTCTGAGATGCAAGAAAGACCACCTGGGGTGCAAGTGGAGAGAAGAAGGGTGCTGGTTTGGTCAACCTAATCTCCCTGGCCATGTTTTTCCAGAAGGGAGACTTCCTTCAGTAACTATAATGTGGCTGTGATCCAGCAGCCTTAGGAAGCCATCAACTCCCAGCTCAAATTTTTTTCACGATTTCCCTGACTTAAGTGGGGACTGCTGAGCTCCCTTGGCAAGGAGAGTGTTAAGGAGCTGAAGGGAATGGCAGTGCTAAGACAGGGCCAAAAGGCAGCCTGCCTTCTCTAAGGTTCCACAGGCCAGCCCCAGGGGACATGGAGATACGGCTTTTAAGCACTGGAGCATAGATAGGCATGTCTAGGGCTTCTAGACCATGCTCAGGATCCAAGGGAGGGCCAAGAGCCAAAAGGCACCCAGGCTCAGGAAAGGGTTCAGATCCCCGCTCTGCCACTTGCTACTACCTAGGGCTGAGCTACTTAACGCCTTTGAGCCACAAGTTTTCCACCTTTCAAAAAACAACCTGTCTCCAGTAGGGGTCCAATAAATGCTATTGTTAATGAGAGTGAAGCCGCCGGACCCGGGAGGAGAGGAACGGACCTCGGAGTGGGCTGATGGAGGGCGGAAGCACTGGGCATTGGGCAGGACCCAGAGACTCCACTTGGGGTGGGGGTGGGGGAAAAGAAACCCTGACTCCAGATGGAGGCTCCCACTGGGAGGCTCTGGGCTGGCCTAGGGATGCGTCCAGAGAAAGTGTGCTGCCTCTGGGCCAGGCCCTTGTTGCTGTCATTCTCCACAGGCCAACGCACACCACCTTTACTGACCAGGCTTCTGAAGGTGTTGAAGGCTTGCCACCTCGCCACCCTCCAGCTGGCCCCAACTGAGGCCCGACCTACCTACCACCCCCAAGAGTAGTGAATACTCAAAATAGTACCAAACCAGAAGGTAAGTGTAAAGAAGCACAACAAAGCTCTGACCCTTCCCATGATGATTACATCGATACTTCTTCAAAAGATAGATACTTTTGGGCCCTGCGCAATGGCTCCTGCCTGTAATCCCAGCACTTTGCAAGGCCGAGGAGGGAGGCTTGGGGCCAGGAGTTCGAGACCAACCTGGTCAACATAGCGAGACTCCATTTCTTTTTTTGAGATGGAGCCTCGTTCTGTCACCCAGGCTGGAGTGCAGTGGTGCAATCTCGGCTCACTGCAACTTCCGCCTCCGGGGTCCAAGCAATTCTTCTGCCTCAGCTTCCCAAGTAGCTGGGATTACAGGCATGTGCCACCATGCCTGGCTAATTTTTGTATTTTTAGTAGAGGTGAGGTTTTACCATGTTGGCCAGGCTGGTCTTGAACTCCTGACCTTGTGATCCTCCCGCCTTGACCTCCCAAAGTGCTGGGATTACAGGCGTGAGCCACCACGCCCGGCCTCTATTTTTTTTTAATCGAATACTTTTGATTTTTTTTTCTCTTTTAGCCATGGATAGCCCTGCTTCGCTAAGCGCGTGCGATGCAGCACACCCCTTCACCTGGCAAGCCCGGAATGCACAGGTTGACTCCATCAATTTTGCCAGGAGAGCCCTTCGGCGCTCCCGGCGCGGTGTCTCCACCACCCCCCGCACCGGCCTGGGCACCACCCGTGTCCGCGCCAACGGTCCCCGCATCCCTCGTCCCGTGCGCCTCCCGCACCGTTAGCGTCCAGTCCACGCGGCAAGGGAGGCGGCGCGCGGCCGCTGCGTTCCAGGGCGCTCTGCCCTCGTGCCCCACTCCGGGCCGGCAGCCTCGGAGCCAGGGTCCCAGTGGCCTGGGGCCTGCACGCGTCTCCAGCCGCGGATCCCCCGGGGCGCGCGCCTTGGGAGTTGCTAGCTGGACCCCGGCTCGCACGCGGCCCACGCGGAGACACATGGGCACTACAGTCCCAGACCCCGGGCCACGGCATGCTCTGTGGACTCGGTCCCCAGGCACACCCGAGGTGTGGAGGTCACACCTGCAGGCGCAGAGCTCACAGATGGAATTAGGAGGCACCTCCCAAGCCCCGCCGCCCCCCACCCCCCCACACGCCACCGTGACTACATGATGCAGGGACCCCCGACGACGTCCCAGGCATTTCTACAGTGGTCGCCTCCGCAAGCTAAGTCCCTGACCTCAGACCCTTCCTGTCCCCTTCGCCTCCCCTTGCACTGGGTGAGGTTCTGCGGGTTCTGAGTTCTGGAGAAGGAGGAGGATCACAGGAACACAGGCTCCTGAGTGGGATCGGAAACCTTGTTTCTGAAGTGTCGAGAGAGTATGTTCTTACCTGCGCACACACAGGTGTGGTGACACATTCTGTTCATTTTAGACAAGAGTGACTCAGACTGTGGAGGGTCAATGAACACTGCTAGATCCTGAGCCCTGCTGAGGTAACCTTGCACCCATCCCTGGATATTCCCACAAAATCTAGTCCATCCATTTATGAGGTCAGAGATTGCCGGGAAGGAGGGGAAACCTACAGGCCAGGAAAAGAGGCTGGGGCTGGGAGCTGAGGGCTCGCCCGTCAGGTGAAGACCCATTCACGCCTCTTTCCAAGAGAAAGGAGACCCTCACCTCTCTCCCATTCTCACGTGTCCACTGGGCTCTGGCCAGCCCTCCAGCACCCTCTCTGGTAGGCCCTGACAGAGAAGGACATTGAACCGACCAGAGGTGAGGAATGTTTTGGATGCAGGAAGCAGCTGTGAAACCAAAATTCCCAGCGCCCATATTGACAACCTCTTGGAAAGGGAGGGAAAGCAGCCACTGAGCATCCCAGGGCCTGTTTTCTTCTTGGGCCCTTTCTGGTTTCCTTCCTCCCTAAGACAATGAAAATGATACACTATCACTCCCGGAAACGGGCGGGGGCATCACAGGATCCACACATTCCTGTGTCCTTTGCACCTAGCACAATAGCAGCTGCTCCATGGAAGTGTGTGTGCTCTGTGAATGCATGAGTGAATCACAGGTATTGTCACAGAATAGTGGGGTCTTAGGGTCATAAAGTCCCTTGGAAGGGCACCAAGTCCCACAGTGCCTGTCTGGGAGTTGTTACTAGAATAAGACCTTGCACTACCCGGTCCAGTGGAACATGACAGCCCAACCCCCTCTCACTTCCCCACTCCTACCACACACACACACCCCACACACACTACACACCCCACACACATTACACACACCACACTCACACACCACACTCACCACACACACACCTACCACACACACCACACACCACACATGCCACACACACACCACACCCACCACACACATCACACCCACACCACATACAACACACAACACACACATACCACACACGTGCACCACACATACATGCCATATACACCACAAACATAATCCCACACACACCACACATGCCACACACGACATACCACACACACCACACACACACTAGAGAGGCTCTGCTCCTGCTGGAGAAGACTTGAAGTCTCCTCAAAGGAACAGATGCCCCATTCAGGAGCACAGGTCAAAGGCTGTGCCTTCCCTTCTCTCCCCGAGGTGAGAGGCCCTGCTTGTCATTTTAGGAAGCAGAAACCAGCACTGTGCCTGGCAGAGGGTGATGAGTGGTGATTTTGCTCCTGCCACTGGTGCTGCCCTGGGGATGGGGTAGAGGTGGGCACAGCTATGAGGCAGGCTGGGGTGAGCACCCCAGAAACCCCTCACCTCACACATCCCATTTTCCAGGCCCTTTTTTCTTCCCTAGTTTCGTACCCAAGGGTGATGTTTCTCCAGGAGAGATGCAGCCCTCAGTCATGATAAATCCTGAAAAAAATTTTTTTTTTTTTGAGACGGGGTCTCTCAATCTGTTGCCCAGGCTGGAGGGCAATGGCTTGATCACAGCTGACTGCAGCCTCAACCTCCCTGGGCTCAGGTGATCCTCCCACCTCTTCCTCCTGAATACCTTGAACCACAGGCATGTGCCACCATGCTTGGCTAATTTTCTTATTTTTTGTAGAGATGGGTTTTGAGCATGTTGCTCAGGCTGGCCTCAAATTCCTAGGTTCAAGTGATCCTCTTGCCTGGGCCACCCAAAGTGCTAGGATTACAGGTACCAGTCACTGGGCCCGCCCCTGAAGGTCTTTGAGCGGGGTGAGGACTCAGGCACTTCAAGAAGCAGACCTCAGGCCATGCCTATAATCCCAGCATTTAGGGAGGCCCAGGTGGGCAGATCACCTGAGGTCAGGAGTTCAAGACCAGCCTGGCCAACATGGAGAAATCTCATCTCTATTAAAAATACAAAAATTAGCTGGGCATGGTGGCAGGTGCCTGTAATCCCAGCTACTCAAAAGCTGACACAGGAAATTTCCTGAACCCAGGAAGCAGAGGTTGCAGTGAGCTGAGATCACACCACTGCACTCCAGCCTTGGCAACAGAGCGAGACTCTGCCTCAAAAAAAAAAAAAAAAAAAAAAAGCAGACCTCTAGGGAACAGGAGGATCAACCAACTGAGATACCACAAGAAGATAGGTTCTGGCTGGGCACAGTGGCTCACGCCTATAATTCTAGCACTTTGGTAGGCCAAAGCAGGAGGATCGCTTGAGCCCAGGAATTCAAGACCAGCCTGGACATCAGAGTGAGATCCCTGTCTCTACAAAAAATTTAAAAATTGGCTGGGCATGGTGACACATGCCTCTGCCTGTGGTACCGGCTACTCAAGAGGCTAAGGCAGGAGGATCACTTAGGCCCAGGAAGTTGAGACCAAAGTGAGCCGTGATTGCGCCTCTGCACTCCAGCCTGGGTGACCGAGTGAGACCCTGAAAAGAAAAAAGGTTATCTGCTCAGACATGTATGCTGGCCTTGTGGCCAAGGCAGAGAGACTCTCATGGCCTATCTCAGAACAGCCACCTAATGACCATCAAAACCTTGACACACTGGCGGGGTGCAATGGCTCATGCCTGTAATCCTAGCACTTTGGGAAGCTGAAGGAAGAAGACTGTTTGAGGCCAGGAGTTCAAGACTTGGGCAACATAGGGAGACTCCAACTCTACAAAAAGTTTTAAAAATTAGTTGAGCATGGTAGTGTGTGCCTGTGGTCCCACCTACTCAGGAGGCTGGGGCAGGAGGATCCCTTGAGCCCAGGAGGTGGAGGCTGCAGTGAGCCATGATGGCACACTCCAGCCTGGGTGACAGAGTGAGACTTTGTCAAAAAAAAAAAACAACAAAAAACCCAAAAACAAAAAACAACCTTGACACATTCCTCTACACACCAGTATCCCCCTTTTTTGTTATTTAATTTTTTAAAAACTTTCTCTGGCGGTCAGGAACAGTGGTTCACACCTGTAATCCCAGCACTTTGGGAGGCTGAGGCAGGCAGATCACCTGAGGTCAGGAGTTTGAGACCAGCCTGGCCAACGTGGTGAAGCCCTGTCTCTACTAAAAATACAAAAAATTAGCCAGGCATGGTGGCACACACCTGTAATCCCAGCTACATGGGAGGCTGAGGCAGGAAAATTGCTTGAGCCAGCAGGTGGAGGTTGCAGTGAGCTGAGATCGTGCCACTGCACTTCATCCTGGGTGACAGAGCAAGACTCTCTCTCTCAAAAAAAAAAAAAAAAAAAAAAAATTTATCTGGCCTGCTTAATGCTTAAGTGTTTGAACACCCCCACCATTTTTTTTTTTTTTTTGTAGCACTCAAGAGGCCATCTCTTCCACCTCCATGCTGGTCAGTCTGATTTTCTCCATATCCTTTCTATTCAAGCATCAAAGACTGGGGAAACTGAGTCATGAACAGATGTTCTAGGGTTTCAACATTTATTCCTGGAGGAAGAGCCTGTTGACCTCATCCTACAGCTATACAGGGACTCCCAGGCCTTGCCCCAAGACGTACCCTTATGTTTTCTGACTGTAGTAGGTGGGGGCAGACTCTGCCTTCAGAAGGAACTACAAGATGTTTCTTTGTTTTGAGATGGAGTCTGGCACTGTCACCTAGGCTCACTGCAACCTCTGCCTCCTGGGTTCAAGTGATTCTCCTGCCTCCGCCACCCAAGTATCTGGGATTACAGGTGCCCTCCACCATAACCAGCTAATCTTTGTATTTTTAGTAGAGACGGGATTTCACCATATTGGCCAGGCTGGTCTCGAACTCCTGACCTCAGGTGACCCACCCACCTCAGCCTCCCAAAGTGCTGGGATTACAGGTGTGGGCCACTGCACCCCGCCAGGAAATACAAGATGTTAATGAAAGAAGTTGAGAACACGAGTGCCGGGCACAGTGGCTCACGCCTGTAATCCCAGCACTTTGGGAGGCCAAGGCGGGCGGATCATGAGTTCAGGAGATCGAGACTATCTTGCTTAACACGGTGAAACCCCGTCTCTACTAGAAAGACAAAAAATTAGCCGGGCGCGGTGGCAGGCGCCTGTAGTCTCAGCTACTCAGGAGGCTGAGGCAGGAGAATGGCGTGAACCCGAGAGGCGGAGCTTGCAGTCAGCCGAGATAGCGCCACTGCAGTCCCGCCTGGGTGAAAGAGCGAGACTCCGTCTCAAAAAAAAAAAAAAAGAGAACATGAGCGAGGTGGCTCATGCCCATAATCCCAGCGCTTTGAGAGGCCTGGGTGGGTGGATCACCTGAGGTCAGGAGTTCGAGACCAGCCTGGCCAAAGTGGTGAAACCCCGTCTCTACTAAGAATACAAAAACTAGCCAGGCCTGGTGGCGAGCACCTGTAATCTCAGCTACTAGGGAGGCTGAGGCTAGAGAATTGCTTGAAGCCGGGAGGCAGAGGCTGCAGTGAGCCGAGATCATGCCATTGCACTCAAGCCTGGGACAAGAGCGCAGGAAGTCAGGGGACCTAGCCAGGATACACTGCCTTTTCCACCAACTAGCTGTGTGTCCTTAACCTCCCTGGTGGAGCCACTTAACCTCTTTGGTACTTCTGTAATGTGAATGAGGAGGATAGATGGATATAAGGCACCTTACTGCTCTAAGAATCTACGGGATTGGATTTCAGTTCAGCATCCATTTCTAGGTTTGCCCTCAACTTTCCAATGAGAGACACCTGGGCAGGTAGGGCAAAGAGCAATTCTCTGGATGCTGGTATAATAGACCTAAGGCTTGAGCAAGTGCCTAATACAAGAAGAAAAGGAATTGCCCCTTTTTCTTGGCAGCCAGGACAGAGACCCAGTGCCCAGCCTGCTTATACCTCCAACCCTGCCCATCCATTGCCTGACACACAGGAGTGCAGGACATGTTCTCGCCCCTCATTGCCCTCCCTACCTTTCCAGTTCTGGCAGTTCCTCGCAGGCTCTCCCCACCTTGGGTTTCCTCCCAGCCCCCTCTCTGAGGGCAGCACCTTCCCACATCCTGCCGCAGATCAGTGTAGCTGTGAAGGAGGCAGAGGAGTGAGTGTCTGAGACACGAGTGATCCAGGTCCTTCAAGCTGCAGAGTACATCCCTCACACACACACTCAGATTCCTCCAGACGGTTGTCCTAGAGAAGGTGGCAATGTGATTTCCCAGGTTCTCCATGAAGGGGTCAAGTATTCAAACTCCTCTATGCCCTTCTTCCTCTTACCCTTTCATTCCCTCTATTTCTCCTGCCTCTCTCATCGCCATTCTTTCTTACATTATTTTGCTTCCTTCCTCAGTTCTCCAGGATCTTCACCTATTTATTTATTTTGAGATAGGGTATGAATGACTCTGTCACCCAGACTGCAGTGCAGTGGAATGTCATGGCTCTCTGCAGCCTCGACCTCCTGGGCTCAAACAATCCTCTCACCTCAGCCTCCTAAGTAGCTGAGACCACAGGTGCATGCCACCACGCCCAGCTTTTTTTTTTTTTTTTTTTTTTTTTTTTTTTTTTTGAGACAAGTTACCACTCTGTTGCCCAGGCTAGAGTGTGGAGTGTGGTGGTGGAGTGAGGTGGTGATCTCAGCTCACTGCAGCCTCGACCTCCTGGGCTCAAGTTATCCTTCCACTTCAGCCTCTCCCTGAGTAGCTGGGACTACAAGTGCACACGACCACACCTGGCTAATATTCTGTATTTTTAGTAGAGACAAGGTTTTGCCATTTTGACCAGGCTGGTCTCGAACTCCTGGGATCAAGCTATCTGTCCGCCTTGCCTTCCCAAAGTGCTGGGGTTACAAGCGTGAGCCACTATGCTTTGCCGAAGATTCCCGTGTTCCCACTGAACCTTCCTCTTTCCTTCTCTTGGGCCATTCCTGAGCCCTGGCTGAGGGGAGAGAAGGGAAGGAAAGCCCCTCCTGCGGCCATCTCAGCATCCAAGGCAATCCTTCTGGGGCTGTTCTGTCTCCAGGGCCCCAGCCATCCCCAGACACTGAGTGCCTGAGAGGGGACCCTCACTCCTCTGGCACTATGGTAAGATAGGAAACAGTGGCTTCTCCTCAAAGCAGCCTCGCCGGTCAGCTGACTACCAACATGGGAAGTGGCCGAAAATCCACATGGGATGGCACTGATAAGCACTTTGCAGTGTCTGAAACTCCTAAACATCAGTGCTGTCTTCCTAGTTTTACAGACACAACTCTGTGGATTGGATGAGGTTTTTCTAAATGTACAAATGCAGAAATATACGGAGGGGGTAAAGGGACTGCCTACAAATCACATCTAGAGTGTGGTGTACCTGTTTTCAAATATTTTATTTTATTCTCGCAGCAACGGGAGAATCCGCAGTCGAGGGAGGTGAAATGACTTGCTGAACGCCACACGGCGGACTCCAAGCCCCGAGCTCCTATAAGAGAGGAGGAGGAAGGCGGGCTCAGCTCCCGCCACCCAGCAGCTGGGGAGATGCAGCCCGGGACTCGGCTGGGCCACGGGGACAGATCCAGGCCCCGCCCCCTGACCTTGTTCTCTGCCCGCCGGGAAGTGGGGAACTTGCAGGGAGCAGCCTCAGCTCGTCCCTGGGGTAGAGTCTCCACTTGGGTGCACGCCCTGGGGTGGGGCTTCTTCGGGAGGCCAGGGGCCTTCAACTCTGCTCAGGAGCTCGGGCCAGGAAAGGCCCGGGAGACTTGAAGCCCTTGCCCGGGAGGGATGAAACACGCAAAGGAACCCGAGGAACGGGGTAGGGGACCAAGAGTAGGACCAGCTCCTCCTGCGCGGGGACAGGGCCCGTGGAGCGGCCTGGAGGAATCTCTCCCAGCCGCGAAGCCCGGGAAGGCTGCGAGGCCCTGGCGCAGAGCGGCCCCTCCCACCTCCCCGAGGGCAGGCGGAGCGAAGCCTCGGGGCCCGGGCCCAGGTTTTGTGCCTACGGAGGCTGGACTTCCCCGCCACCCCGAGGAGTCACCGAGAGCCTTCTCTCCCTGGCAGGGGCCCTGGGAGGCCCGCGCTTTCTCTGAAAGTGGAAGGAGTGGGCGGGGGGCGCGGCCGAGGCGGGGCGCGGGCGTGCAGCGGCGCAGGCTCCGCCCCGGGGCCGTCTCCAGCCGGGGGCGCCGAGCCGCTCCAGTCCCCGGCGCGCCGCGGGCTGGTGGGCTCAGCGGCGGCGCCGGCACTGGGAAATGACCCTGCCCGGGGGCCCAACGGGCATGGCGCGGCCGGGGGGCGCGAGGCCCTGCAGCCCGGGGCTGGAGCGGGCCCCGCGCCGGAGTGTCGGGGAGCTGCGCCTGCTCTTCGAGGCGCGCTGTGCGGCGGTCGCTGCGGCCGCCGCCGCGGGGGAGCCCCGGGCCCGCGGGGCCAAGCGGCGTGGGGGACAGGTCCCCAACGGGCTTCCGCGGGCTCCCCCGGCCCCGGTGATCCCTCAGCTGACCGTGACAGCCGAGGAGCCCGACGTGCCCCCGACCAGCCCTGGGCCGCCCGAGCGGGAGAGGGACTGCCTCCCGGCAGCGGGCTCTTCGCACCTGCAGCAGCCGCGCCGCCTTTCCACCTCGTCGGTCTCCTCCACTGGCTCCTCGTCGCTGCTCGAGGACTCGGAGGACGACCTGCTGAGCGACAGTGAGAGCCGGAGCCGCGGCAACGTGCAGCTGGAAGCGGGCGAGGACGTGGGTCAGGTACGGGCCGCGGGGGCGGGGCCAGCGCCGGGCGCGGGGGCTGCAC
This sequence comes from Nomascus leucogenys, assembly GCF_006542625.1. Lineage (NCBI taxonomy): Eukaryota > Metazoa > Chordata > Mammalia > Primates > Hylobatidae > Nomascus > Nomascus leucogenys. Next base: position 59,925,295 of record NC_044386.1, on the reverse strand, counting down.
GGGGGACCTGGCTCGGAGCTCCCGGAGGACCCGCTCCGGTCCATGCTCCCTCCCGCGGAAGGTCCTGTTCTCGCGGTTTAGGAGGAATCTGGGGGTCAGAAGGAGGCGCCTGGCCGACCTCTCGCCTGGGCAACTTTCACCCCGGCTCCGCCGGCAGGTCGTGGCGCTGGCCCTGGGGCGTCTAAGAAGCGGGGCGAGGAGCAGGCGACCCGCCGCGGGGACTGGGCGAAGCGGGGGTAGCGGACCTGGTTGGCTGTGGGGTAGGACAGGAGGGATCGTAGGGGCTGAGCCTTGCCCGGTGAACCCTCGGAAGGAGAGGGGCGAAGGAGAGTTTCCCTCACTCCCTGCCCCCTCTCCGGTGCCGCGGCCCCACCCCCGCCGTTGCCACGGTTTCCCTCTCCTGAGTGGGAGTGGAGCGGCGCTCCAGGCTCTGCTCGGGAGCCGCTGCCGTCTGCTCCCAGCGCCCGCACGAGGCGTGGACGCAGGGGAGGGAGGGGCGTGGGCCTAGGAGCTCTGGCTGGGAGCGGAACGCGGCCCACCAAGTGCGCGCCCTGTCTCCCATCCTCCCCGCTCGCCGCTCCAGAGCGCGGCAGAGAGGCGCGGTAAACTGAGGCTGCAAGGGGGCAGGATCAGCCTGCTAGTCTCTGCCTCTGATAGCCTGGGTGTTCTGGGACCAGGTATGACCCTCGGAAAACAGCCCTGGGCACTGTTAAGTCATTCCTGACGCCCGCCACTTAGGGATGTGCGGCTCCTGGGACACCCTCCTTGTTCCCCTCGTTTTAACCAAGACCAAATACCTTGAATAACTGTCCGTGGTCAGCGCGAAGGACTTGCTTTAGATCCACGTTTCGCAAGTGTCCTTGAGGCCGAGGAAGAGGCGAGGGGCGCCCCCGGCCTCGGGCGTCTGGGGCCTGCCCAGAAGGCCGGGTCGGGCGCGGCGGGGCGGGGAGAGCTGTGGCCGCGCGCCTGCTCTGCCGCACAATCTGCTGGGACAAGGCAGGGAAGCTGTGGCGACCTGCAGGGGTTCACAAGCCCGGAGGCCGATGGGGTTTGTCAGTGACACCAGAGAGGAAAAGCCTCACAGAGCAGGAACACCCCCCCGCCTCCAGGTGCTGGGTGCGCCGGCTCGGTCACTAGCCTGCCGCTTCCCCTTCTTCTCCCCCAGTGGTCAGGGCAGCCCTGGACCCAGGATCGTTTCTGGGGTAACCCTTGCCTAGGTCGGGGGGCGGATGCCGGGGATTCCCAGGATGTGGAGTGTGGGGTAGTGAGAGGCTCCCCCGCCCCGCCTCTTCGGAAAAGCCTGAGCAGCAGCTCCGGGGGCGCGGCCCCCGCCGAAGCTCTGACACCTGAGAGGCGGCGCAGGCGAAAGGGCGCGAAGCGCGGGCGCGTCCCGCTTCCCGCTTCCGCCCGCAGGGACTCGGCGAAGTGCCTGGGAGAGGGAGTGCGCTAGCAGGAGGTCCTATGGCCCAAGCCTGGGTGTAGGGGAGACTGCCCCGGCTAAGGTCAAGCCTCGGGGACCTGGACGACCCCGCCGCCCCCCGAGCCGTCGGGAGCCGGTGCACATCGCCGCTGAGGGCCCTTCCAGCTCCAAAGCTGCGGCTTCCAGGCCTTCCCCACCCCCAGGCCCGCCGGGGCCTCCCCGAAGGCAAACAGCCACAGCGGCGGCAGATAAGCCAGGGGCTGTTGACAGAGGCTGCCTGCGCCCGTGTGGAAGGGCCCAGGGCGGACTTTGCCTCGCGGCGGGTCCCAGAGCCGCACAGCGCGCCCGCCCAGGCCAATTTAGGGCTTCCCCAGGCAGAAAGCAAGGCTGGTCCGGCTGACTGAGAAGGATGCATGTGGGCCAGACTCTAGGACTCCCGGCTTACCAGCCCCTTATGCGCGGCCCAGGCAGGCCGAAGCCCAGGAAGTTTCTGCCTGCTTGCCTGCCTGCCTGCCTCTGCCTGGGGCATATGTAGTCTCCTTCACCTCCTAGGAGCCCTCTCCAGCCTGCCCAGAGCAGGGGAATTGAAACTGGGCAGCCTTACTCCGGCAGAGGAAAAAGTCACGGGCAGGCTTTTCCTAACCAGCCAGGGGAGAAGTTGGAGGCCCACCCGCAAGGTCAGCTGCATGACTCTATGGCCTTGCCTGCCTCCTCAAACAATTGTGGGGTATTGCTGGAGGAAAAGAGAGGGTGCTTGGCTCCTGTTCATCTGGTTTTCTTCTTTCTGTGCTCCAGGATAGGTAAGGAGACCTGGATGCCATCCCCTCCTGGACTCAGAATTCCCACACATCACTTTCCACTAATTATAGACCAGAATTTAGGTTAACAGACTTCCTTTTTAAACAGCTAATGCCCATGGGAAGGTGAAGTCGTGGGTCACTTATACCTTAGTGCAAATCGTTTTATAAATTTAAACTGATTGCTCTCCCCACCACCACGACCACAGGGAGTGCTAGTTTGATAGGGCAATTGGAACATGGGGAGGGTATTGGGCTGGTAGAGAGCTTCAACCAGAGCCTGGATGACTGGAAGCAGGGAGCAAGGGTGAGTGCCAAAGACAGAGCACTCACCCATCTGCCAGTCTGCTCCGGCAGAAGATACATTGTGTATCTGGCATGAGCAGGTGTCTTCAAGGCTTCCAAATGGAGCTTAGACAAAGGAGGGTCTGAGGCTAGTACCAGCCAAGCCCTGCCCAGAGAGAGGTACTCCCTGTTCAGCCCTAGGAGTGAGGAATTATCAGAGGGCCCTCCTGTGACTTCATTAAAGTCTCTCACACAGTCAGCAATCCTAGCCTTTGCCTCAAGATACCCAGGTAGCCTCTGGCTGTGTGTTGGCCTCCCAGAGAGGGCACCTTCATGGAGGGAGGCCTGAGCCAGAGGATGTTCAAGTGCCTCCCGGGTTCAAGCGATTCTCCTGCCTCAGCCTCCTGAGTAGCTGGGATTACAAGCACCTACCACCACACCGGCTAAGTTTTGTATTTTTAATAGAGAGGGGGTTTCACCATGTTGGCTAGGCTGCTCTCGAACTCCTGACCTCAAGTGATCCGTCTGCCTTGGCCTCCCAAAGTGCTGGGACTACAGGTGTGAGCCACCGTGCCTGGGCTTACATTCATTTTTAAAAGCGTGATGTTCTCTGGGAGAGGTATCTCCCTAAGATGGAAGGTGGCAGTGAATTGAGTTCCATAACACTTGCACAACTCCTGCCATGCTTGGCCATACCCATTACTGGCAGGGGGGCTAAATCCTGTCATAGCAACCTCAGGTGGTAGGACGGAGGGCTCAGATGAGATAATAGGTGTGAAAATCTTTTGTAGGCTGGGAGCAGTGGCTCACACTTGTAATCCCAGCACTTTGGGAGTCCAAGGCGGGAGGATCACTTGAACCCAGGAGTACGAGGCCAGCCTGGGCAACATGGCAAAATCCTGTCTCTATTAAAAACACAAAAAACAATGACACGGTGGCTCACACCTGCAATCCCAGAACTTTAGGAGGCCATGGTAGGTAGATCACTTGAGGCCAGGAGTTTGAGACCAGCCTGGCCAACATGATGAAACCCCATCTCTACTAAAAATACAAAAATTAGCCGGGCGTTGGTGGTGCATGCCTGTGATCCCAGCTACTCAAGAGACTGAGGCAGGAGAATCGCTCGAACCTGGAAGACAAAGGTTGCAGTGAGCCGAGATCGCACTACTCAAATACGTACGTACATACATACATACATACAAAAATACAAAAAATCAACCAGGCATGGTGACTCACATCTGTAGTCCCAGCTACTCTGGAGGCTGAGGTGGGAGGATCACCTGAACCCTGGAAGTCCAGGATGCAGTGAGCTGTGATCGCACCACTGGACTACAGCCTGGACAATGGGAATGAGACCTTGTATCAAAAAAAAAAAAAAAAAGTATTTTGTAACCTGCTAACTAGGACCGGCCTTAGTTGCTGCTGCTCTTGACTCTTATGAGATGCAGAAAACCAAGGTCAAGAGAGTAGGTGATGACGCCATTTTACCCCTGCTTGGGAGCAGGTGCATCAGTCAAATGGTAGTAGCCCAGGTTTTCAAACACACATCAAATCCTCTTCTACCAGGCCCACCTGCCAGCCCTCCTCACTGCTTCTGCACAGTTCTAAAAGGATGGTGCAGTTCCCTCACCCTGCCTAACCCAAGGCAAGTTTCCTCTTCACTAAGTCCATTCTGGTCCCACTATCCCCCAAATTCTTCTAGCAGGTCCCTACAGCCATTAAACTCATTCTTTTGGATAAAGGCAAAGGTGGCCATCCAGTAGAGAGGGCCCCCAGGCAGGTCTCAGTGTTCCCCAGAAGTCAAAACTCAGACTGCCTCGTTGCTGCACATCACTTCACCACGCACAAAGCACTTTCTCAAGCCATATCCCATTTAACCCCCAAAGGGAGGCAGGATGGTAGCATTCTGCTGGGGATACTTTGGAACCTGTTGGGGCAGTTGGAACATGGGGAGGGAGGATGGGCTGATAGAGAGCTTCAGCCAGAGATTGGGAGGCTGGAGGCAGGGCATGAGGGGATGTAACTCCCCTTGATTTCCTTCTGTAAAATGGGAATGATACCACTTCATGCACTTGCTATGCATGTGCATTCATTATGGCTCTCAAACTGAGTGTGGGAGAAGGGGGTACAGGATGGTGCTGCTGAATATACATGGCACATACATCATCTTCCTGGAATTTTACTTGAGGGTTTGGAGGTGGTGAGTTTTATAATAAAACTTGGATTTATTATGCAGCAGAATGCAAACCTGGTGTGTATTTAAAGATTTTAAAAGGAGTTTTGAAAGTGATGTCATGCTTCTAGTGGGCTGCTTCTGGCTACACCCCCAGATCCCTGGGGATTGGGCACGTGATCACACCCTAGTGTGCCATGTAAGAGCTTCAGTAGGAAAGTGGGAGCAATGCTGCCTGATGGAAGATGAGAAAGTGCCTGACATGCAATAGGCAGGCAGCATCTGATGGTTCGTGTTACGGCAGCAGCTATGTCCTCCCAGGGGAAACAGGCTCACACAGATGGCAGTACTTGGTTGGGTTCAGTCAGCTAGAAGGTGACACAGCCATGACTGGAACCAACTACTGACTCCCCACCCAGTGCTCTGTCATAACCTCCATTTCCTCCCCATGGGAAAGGGCGTTATGGCCAGCAGCCCTCCTCTACTTAGGCCACCTCCTCAGTTCTCCCTCTCCCTCTTAGAACTCCCTCTTGTCGGGGAGGTATATTCCTGTGGGGGTACAACATGTGTAACTGTGCTAAAAGGCCAGTGCCTCTGTGGGGAGGCGGCAGACACAGTTGACATGAGCCAACCTGTGTACTTCAGAGAGGACGCAGGGCTGCCGAGTTGTGGGTGGTAAGAGGAGAGGTCCAGAGGATGGGATGCTGTCAGGATTAGCTGGAGGCTAGAAAAGATAAGGGGCACACCAAAAAAAAAAAACCTTCGTCTCCTTCCCAGGTTTGTCTAAGTTGACAGGCCCTCAGGTTTGCACCTTCTTTTCTTTTCTTTTTTTTTTTTTTTTTTTGAGACGGAGTCTCACTCTGTTGCCAGGCTAGAGTGCGGTGGCTCGATCTCGGCTCACTGCAACCTCCGCCTCCCAGATTCAAGTGATTCTCCTGCCTCAGCCTCCCGAGTAGCTGGGACCACAGGTGCATGCCACCACGTCCGGCTAATTTTTGTATTTTTAGTAGAGACGGGGTTTCACCATGTTGGCTAGGATGGTCTTGATTTCTTGACCTTGTGATCTGCCCACCTCGGTCTCCCAAAGTGCTGGGATTACAGGCGTGAGCCACTGTGCCCAGCCCTGCATCTTATTTTCATGGCTTAAGATTTCTGGGTCCAGATCAAAACCAAGGGTGCCCTGGGCCTTGCCAGCTAATGAGTGCATGGAATCCAGGAATAGCAAGAGAGGCTTGGAGAGCCTCTTTCTCCAGCCCTGTTCTTTCTCCAGGCCCTCCCAGGCTGGCCTTCCTGCCCTGGGCCTGTGTACAGGTTTGTTTCTGTGTATGCCTGTCTCCCTAAATGAGAGGAACCAAGGTCCTGAGTGAAGGAATCAGTGATTGAGATTTGTTCAGCTTCTGCCTCATACCATGGAATGGGATGGGGGAGCTGGGCGCCTGTCATGCTCAAGCCTCAGGTACTACTCACAGCAACCCAGTAAGGATAGTTATTTCCTCATTTTATAGATCTTTTTCTTACGGATGCACAGAGGCTCATTTCTTGGGTCCTGGAATCTTTTGAGGCATTGGTAGTAATAAAAATTTGGGGGGCCGGACGTGGTGGCTCACACCTGTAATCCCAGCAGTTTGGGAGGCCGAGGTGGGTGGAACACCTGAGGTCAAGAGTTGGAGACCAGCCTGACCAATATGGTGAAACCCTGTCTCTACTAAAAATACAAAAAAATTAGCCGGGCATGGTGGTGTGCACCTGTAGTCCCAGCTACTCGGGAGGCTGAAACAAGAGAACCGCCTGAACCCGGGAGGTAGAGGTTGCAGTGAGGCGAGATCGCGCCACTATACTCCAGCCTGGGCGACAGAGCAAGACTCCACCTGGAAAAAAAAAAAAAAAATTGGCCCTACTCTAGACCAATTTAGAATTTCCCTGCGGTAGGCCTGATAATCTGCAATTTTTAACAAGGGTGACCATCAGGTAATTCCGATGCTCACAACAGTCCAAAAACCTCGACAGAGCATTTTCGTAACCTGCCCACGCGTTCTTCAGTGGCAGAGCTGGAGCGCAAACCGGGGGCTTCAGATACTAAGTCCAGGCTCTTGACAGCTCACTGGAGACGATGGAATCACCTTCACTGCGCCTGTATCAGCGCCCGCCACACAGGCGCACAAATAAACCTTCCCAGAGTGAATGAATGAATTAATGACTCATCCAGCCCCAGCTGCTTCCGGTGGGTCGGGGGCGTGGCGAGACCCTGTTTCAGTGGAGGGAGGGCTTATGCATTGCCGAGACGCCGATTATCAGACCTTCACCCTGTCGCTTTCAGAAAAACCACTGGCAGAAGATCCGGACCATGGTCAATCTGCCGGTCATAAGCCCTTTCAAGAAGCGCTACGCCTGGGTGCAGCTGGCGGGGCACACAGGTGAGTCGCGGGGCGGGTGGGCGGGTGCCCGCAACGGGAAGGGGCTGGGCGGCGCTGACGGATGCCGGTCCTCAGGGAGTTTTAAGGCGGCGGGCACCAGCGGGCTGATCCTGAAGCGCTGCTCGGAGCCGGAGCGCTACTGCCTGGCGCGGCTGATGGCTGACGCGCTGCGCGGCTGCGTGCCTGCCTTCCACGGCGTGGTGGAGCGCGACGGCGAAAGCTACCTGCAGCTGCAGGACCTGCTTGATGGCTTCGACGGACCTTGTGTGCTCGACTGCAAAATGGGTGTCAGGTATGCATGCCCTGCCAGGTCAGTGAGGGGATCAAGTGGGGGGTCCAGGGCCGGGACAACTGCTTGAGGGGGACCCGGGGCGAGTGCTCGAAGGGGTCTCCGTGTGCACCCCCTCATGCCCTGGCCGCTGCCTACGCCCCCACAGGACTTACCTAGAGGAGGAGCTGACCAAGGCCCGTGAGCGGCCCAAGCTACGGAAGGACATGTACAAGAAAATGCTAGCTGTGGACCCTGAAGCTCCCACCGAGGAGGAGCACGCGCAGCGCGCCGTCACCAAGCCGCGCTACATGCAGTGGCGGGAAGGCATCAGCTCCAGCACCACCCTCGGCTTCCGCATCGAGGGCATCAAGGTGAGGCAGGCGCGCTTCGCCGGCACCGCCCCAGCCTCACTGCGCGCTGTCTTTCCCGATCCCCCGCTCCCGCCCCGCCTGCCCCTCCGCCCTCTCCCACCGCCTCGTCGTCCCCTGCAACTGGGAGGTACCGCTGCCCTAGGCTGTCCTCTTCCCCACTGGCGGGCCCGGGGCCCCTGACACTCCTGTCCCACCTCCAGAAAGCAGACGGCTCCTGTAGCACCGACTTCAAGACTACGCGAAGCCGAGAGCAGGTGCTTCGCGTCTTTGAAGAGTTTGTGCAAGGAGATGAGGAAGTGCTGGTGAGAGCGGGATCCCAAACCCTTAGGTGTTGGGGAGCCTGAAGCCGAGGACTGCCCCTGTCATCCGGCCCAGTGCCCTCGGCTGTGTCCCCACCATGGCCCTCACCGCGCTGGCTCGCAACTGCTCTACGCCCCTTCCCTTCTGGGCCACGCCGGGCGGGGTCCTGGGTCTTCCTCCTGGCGGCATTTGCCAAGCCCAGCGTAGGTCCCGGCTCATCGTTAGCAGGGGCTCATTTGGCGTTTGGTTAATTTGCCCTCCTATCCCACCCACCCTCTGCAGAGGCGGTATCTGAACCGCCTGCAGCAGATCCGGGACACCCTGGAGGTCTCCGAGTTCTTCAGGAGGCACGAGGTAAGCGGCGGCCGCCCGGGTGCCCGGGCCTCGAGGGCGAGGGCGGGAACCCGGCGGGGGCGTCTCTGCGCAGGGCCTCGGCCTGACCGTGCGGGGCTCGCAGGTGATCGGCAGCTCGCTCCTCTTTGTGCACGATCACTGCCATCGCGCCGGCGTGTGGCTCATCGACTTCGGCAAGACCACGCCCCTCCCCGATGGCCAGATCCTGGACCACCGGCGGCCCTGGGAGGAGGGCAACCGCGAGGACGGCTATTTGCTGGGGCTGGACAATCTCATTGGCATCCTGGCCAGCCTGGCTGAGAGATGAGGCTGGACTCCTGTCCCGGCGGGCCGCTGCCCTAACATGTGGACCTGCAACTTTGTCCCCACCGTGCATGCCGGCTTGAGACTGGAGCCTCGCAGTGCAGGGCAGTTAACTGGGTCCTGCAGGACCAGGTGCCAGCCACTAAGGGGGGGCACCGCCGATGCCATGGGTTTCGCCCACCTGGGCCCCAGCGTTCCCAGAGCCGAATGACACTAACTTATAGGAGGGGAGGGGGCAAAGGGCTTCTTCCTCAGGCCAGCTCTTCTGAGGAGGCTCTGCCCTCTCCAGAGGGGCCAGACCGTGGATTTTATTTAGCAAGCCTAGACCTTCTGGTCTAACCTCTCACACTACGATGGACTCCCCTTCCTAATAAAACTCAAAGACAAGATGCAGCTACCTGTGCCTCAGGCCTCGGCCCCTCCCTCCTCTGGTCCCCTCTTCCTCGGTTCCGATCCCTGGCATCCACTCAGATCGCTGGAGGATGAGAAGAGCTTTTTATTAGAAGCATCTGCAGGGTGGGGCTCTGCCCAGATGAAGGACGCTCATAATGGGACAGCAATCTAGTGCTCCCCATGGACACTTGGGGTGTGTGTAAGGTGGCCTCTGTCTGGCCCCAAAGATCAAAAGCTGGAAGTGGCTGGGCACTTCCCTGGGAGGCCTGGGCTGGTTTCCAGCATGGCAAGTGCAGTGCTGCCAGGCCAGCCCCGAGACAGGCCCAGACACACAGCACAGACTGCAGGGAACAGGGGCCGCTGGCATAACAGGCCATCCAGGAGCCTGAGGAGTATAGGGAGGGACCCTCAGTGCCTCAGTCCTTACCCTCAGGGCCCTTAGGGCTCAGGAGCGATAAGTGGGATTCCAAAGGTTCTGAGGTTGGAGGCCCCTGGATTTGAGGGGCTTGAGGCCAGAGGACAGCCAGGGGCCAAGAGGGCTAGCTCCCCAGCTTTTCAACTTCTCTGGACTCAGTTCCTGGGGCTGTGGGGGTCTTAGGTACTCTAAAGATCTGTTCCCCAGCCCAGAAGCCCCTTCCTCCTCTGGGGTGGGCCCCAGCTCCATTGGCAGGAGTGAATTCAGCACATCGGGGTCCTGTAACGGAAGAGTCAGGGAGCAAGGGGGCATACAGTTTTCTCCCCCCCTCCCCCCGCCTCCTGACCCACAAGACCAGGATGTCAGATTAGGTCGGGGGCACACCTGAGTGCAGTACTGCAGACGCTCCAAGATGCTGGCAAAGCTAGGGCGGAGCTCAGGCTTGTGCTGCCAACACTGGGTCATGATGCGGTACCTAGGGAGAGGCAGGAGTTCATGCCCACCCATGGTTGTGAAGGACCTCCCTTCCTGGGCAGCACTCAACTCACACAGGCCCTGGGCAGCCCCTAGGAGGGTCCATCCGGCCCCCTCCAACGACGAAGTCCAGCACCTCCTGGTTGGTGCGCCCAGGATAGGGCATGTAGCCCAGTGAGAAGATCTCCCAGAGCAGCACCCCAAAAGACCTGCATCACAAGTGGGGGAGCCAAGTGAGACCCGTCAGATGCAGCCTCCCCTCACATGAGGTGGCTGGAAAGGACAGGATTAGCCTTGGGGGAGGGGAACAGAGGCGAAGGGGAGGGGAAGGGTGTTATCACCAGGAATCTGTCTTGGATGTGAAGATGCCCTCCAGGAAGGCCTCTGGGGGCATCCACTTGACTGGGAGCAACGCCCGGTCACCCTTGCGGTAATAACTGGCCCTACAGGAGGGAGGAGGTGAATGATGAGTTGTTTACCACCAAGGTGCGGGCAAAACCCCCTTGGAGCAAGAGCCTTCCCACCTCCCCAAGTCCCGCACCGGTAGATATCTCGTGCCATCCCGAAGTCCCCAATCTTGGCCACTCGGCTGGGTCCAGTGCAGCTCAGCAGACAGTTCCGGGCAGCAATATCCCTACAGAGTAGGCAAAAAAGTCACTGCCAGAATCCAGAAGTTCTTGCTCTTCCTGATCTATTTCCTTAAAAGCTGTGTGGAAGGGCTGTTCCTTGGGGAGGGAGTTGGGATGGGGGTCCCCTGAGCCAGGACTGCTCCTAACCTGTGGATGAAGTGATTTTCCTCTAGGTAGTGGCAGCCCTGGGCTATGTCCTGGGCCAGCTGCAGCAGGTCCCGCATGACCAGAGGTGATGGCTGTCCCTGGGTCAGGCAGAGGGGGCATCAGTCCATGTAGGTCTCAGACACATGGACGGGGTCTTTAGAGGGGCCTGGGGGGCTGAGACAAGGGTCTCACCAGGTGTGGCCGACTGTGCCTCAGGAAACTCTTCATGTCCCCTCCAGACATCAGTTCCAGCAGAATGAGGCGAGGGGTGGCCCTGAGGCTGAGCCCCACACACCGCACAATGTTCTGATGGCTAAACTTGCTGAGTGGGGTGGTGGACAAACCCCGTTACCAGGAGGGAGATGGAAACCGTGTTTTAGGCTCCACAAAGCTGGAGAGGCCCTCTGTGTCCCCTGACTTGCTACCTCAGCCTCAGGGTGAAGAGAAGCTGTTCCCGGGCCTTCCCCTCCCGCCTTCCAGCCCTGCCTCTGGTCCCAGGTGCACCTGATGATGAGGGCCTCCATGAGGAAATCCAGCTCATCCTGAGGAGAGCAGAGTTCTGGCAGGGTCTGGGGAGGAAAAGGGTACAGTTTCTGAGCTGCCCTGGACACTTCAGGAGGGGGGTTAACCCTAGCTCTAGTCATTATCCTTCCCTTCAGGGTGTTCCACTCTCCTACCCCCAGCTAGAAGTCCCACTCCTCTCACCTTGATAGCCACCTGCAGGGGACTGGAGTCCCCAGGAAGGTCAATTACCAGTCCCTCATACACCTCCCCAAAGGCACCATGGCCCAGGGCTCTGCAGGAAGACACATTGGAAGGGAGTGGGCAGGCAGCCTGGAGAAGAGTCCTAGAGAGTCTAGTACCCCCTTTACCTCCCCTGCCCCTGCCACATGCCCAGCTGACCCTATACAGACTCTCCATACCAGGGCATGTCCCCAGGTAGAAGCCCTGCAAGGGTGATGCTTACTGGCATAGAGCCAGGGCAAAAGAGAGGGCAGGCATGGGCCAGAGTCAGGGTGGGAGTGCATGATGAGGCCTTCCCTGGTCCCTGCAGACCCTCTGGGAGGGAGGCAATCCCTGGGTTCCAAGAGTCATGATTTTTTTTTTTTTTTTAAGATGAAGTCTCGCTCTGTCACCCAAGCAATGGCGCGATCTCGGCTCACTGCAACCTCTGCCTCTCGGGTTCAAGCGATTCTCCTGCCTCAGTCTCCCGAGTAGCTGGGACTACAGGCGAGCGCCATAACGCCTGGCTAATTTTTGTGTTTTTAGTACAGACAGGGTTTCACCATGTTGGCCAGGCTGGTCTCGAACTCCTGACCTCAGGTGATCTGCCTGTCTCGGCCTCCGAAAGTGCTGAGATTACAGACGCGAGATCACATTCTTTTTTTATTGAGACAGAGTCTCACTCTGTCGCCCCGGCTGGAGTGCAATGGCGTGATCTCGGCTCACCACAACCTCCGCTTTCTGGGTTCAAGTGATTCTCCTGCCTCAGCCTCCCACGTAGCTGGGATTACAGGCATGCACCACCATGCCCAGCTAATTTTGTATTTTTAGTAGAGATGGGGTTTCTCCATGTTGGTCAGGCTGGTCTCAAACTCCCGACCTCAGGTGACCTGCCTGCCTCGACCTCCCAAAGTGCTGGGATTACAGGCGTGAGCCACCACGCCCAGCTGCGAGATCATATTCTAAGAACTGGGACAGAGAGGTGACTTTGAGCAAGTTACTTCCCCTTCTGGAGCTTCTCAGGGCCTCCCTCTCCCTTACACAAGGGATGTGGGCCAGATTTTTTCTGGGATTTATAATTCACTACAGCAGGGAGAGAATCAGAGGTGGAGATTCAGAGTGCACAGGTTCTCAGAAGGAGGCAGAAGACTCACCTGAGCAGAGTAACATTGGCTGGGGAAACCTCGGTGACACCTGGGGGCAGAGGCCAGGACTGGGCCGGGCCAAGCCCCACCTGGCAATAATAGGGATTGGGGGCTGTCCTGATGGCAGAGGTTCGAAGCTTGCTCAGCTCAAGCTCAGGGCTCAGCAGCCTCATCTCCCGCAGGCCCTGCCACTTCTTCTGCTTCACTGGAGGTGGGAAGAATAACGGCACACCCTCCACCTGCCCATCAGGTCTCCCTCCCCCACCTGCCCAGGACACCCCTCCAGATGCTCATTACAGTAAACGTTTTCCCCAGGCCTCCCCAGCTCCTATCTTAGAATCCCAGAGGAGTCTACCACGGCTCTGCTGCAGTAAGTGGTCTTGAAGTCAGCCCCGGGACCCCGCAGAAGCCCATCCCAGCTCACTGGAGAGGAGCAGCCTTGAATCAACTGTGCCTGCTAGACGCTTCGTACCCAGAATCAGGACCCCACACACCATAAGGAGGCTCAATGTTGAGGTTGCCACCACAGCCACCATCAGAACCAGAGGGCCTGGGGGCTTGTGCAGCTCTAGGGAGAAAGAGAGACACCTCCAGTGGGAAGGTCTTCTCTGTTCCTTTACCCTCAAGTTTTACCCACGCTTCAAGACTCAGCTCAAGTGTTAATTTTCCCATGATGCCTTCCCCCATTATCCTGGGCAAAAGCAACCTCTCCCTCTTGAACACCCCTAAAGCACTTTATACCTCCCACAACAATCGTCACTTGAGATATACATTTACATAGCTATATCTAAACATCCTCCCACACTGGACGACATGCCTCTGAAAGGCACTGTGCACCGATGAATCTCCAATCCCCTGCCCAGCACCCACCACAGGGCCTGGCACACAGCAAATGTCTATACCATTTTCCCAGTGGCCTACTGCACCTCCCAGTCTGTGACCCCAGGAGTCCAGACCTTGGGCAAAGGTAGGACATACCCATGCAGGTGACGTTATCCACAGCTAGCTCCATGCCTTCTGGGCACAGGCATTCAGCCAACTGGAGCTCTGCCTGCCATTGGCAGTCTCTCAAAGGGCAGTGACTGCAGTTGAGGTGCCTTCGGATCTCTACCTCTCCGTGGTTCTCGGTGACTGTGAGTAAAAGAACTGATATGGTGTGGTGGGGCTGGGATATATTAAATACATGCCTTTGGCTGGGTGCGGTGGCACACGCCTATAATCACTGCACTTTGGGAGGCCGAGGTGGGCGGATCACCGGAGGTCAGAAGTTCGAGACCAGCCTGGCCAACCCCGCCTCTACTAAAAATACAAAAATTAGCAAGGTGTGGTGGTACACGCCTGCAATCCCAGCTACTCCAGCGACTGAGGCTGCAGAATCACTTAAACCTGGGAGGCGGAGGTTGCAGTGACCCAAGATCGCACCACTGCACTCCAGCCTGGGTGACAGAGCGAGACTCTGTCTCGAAAATAAAAATAAATAAATAAATACATGCCTTTTCCAGCCACATGGTTAATTCTAGCCCAGGACTTTAGAGCAAAGAGCAGCACCAAGCTTACAAGGGTGGTGAGAGAAGCTGGGGGACTTCTGTCAAGCCTGCACACTCCCAGGTATTTGAAGTGAATTCATAGCAAGGGGGTACTTAAAAAGCACACAGCATGCCCTGCATTGGCATCCAGCACAACTGACAGCCCACTTTTCTTTTTTTTAAGACAGAGTTTTGCTCTTGTCACCCAGGCTGGAGTGCAATGGCATGATGACAGCCCACTTTTCAAATGACCCTGTGCTATGCAAGAATCCTGTGCTATGCAAGGTTATTCACAGTGCAGGTGGCTCTTCAGTGCAGTGCAGGAGTGGGCTCAGGGATTGGGGAAGAAGTCCAGGACAGGCTGAGAGGTGGGGTTGGGGCCAATACCTGCCAGAGGCTGCAGGTAGAGCTCGCTGCTGGGGTGTATGAAGGATACTCCATCTTCCCCATCAGCCCAGAGGTTGTCAGTCTCTGAAGCATCGCCCCCTGGAAGTGGAGAGTGATGGGAGGGTTTGACTACAAAAATGGGGAATGGGGGAGAAGCTGGAATCTCCCAGTGGAAATCCCAGTGTGGCCTTCTCTTCTCCAGCATCATGATACAAGTGCTGTCTGTTCACAAGTGGGAGTGAAGGAGGTGAGGAGGGGGTAATCAGCTGGAGCCTGAAGGCCTAGCTGAGGCTGGCTGGGATGCCTCCTGCCTGCCTGAGCCCCTCCTGTCCCATGTCCTCACAGTCCCTTTCTGTGAGAATGTAGATCATATGTGTATGTAGGAGCAGTACAGCCCAGACAGGCACAAAGGCATTTACACTAGTCATTTGATCAAAACACAGATGACTGGGACTCTCCCCTAGAGTTTCTGATTCAGTATGTTAGAGAAGGGCTGAGAATTCGCATTTCTTTTTAAAAATTAATTTTTAATTAAAAATAAAAATTCAGGGCCAGGTGCGGTGGCTCACGCCTGTAATCCCAGCACTTTGGGAGGCCGACGCGGGCGGATCACGAGGTCAGGAGTCCAAGACTAGCCTGACCAACATGGTGAAACCCCATCTCTACTAAAAATACAAAAATTAGCCGGGCATGGTGGCGCATGCCCGTAATCCCAGCTACTCAGGAGGCTGAGGCAGGAGAATTGCTTGAACCCGGGAGGCGGAGGTTGCAGTGAGCTTTGTACCACTGCGCTCCAACCTGGGCAACAGAGCCAGACTCCATCTAAAAAAAAAAATTCATATATTTATTGTATACAGCATGATGTTTTGAAATATGTACACATTGTGCAATGGCTAATTCAAACCAATATATGCACCACCTTACATACTTATTTTCTGTGGTAAGAACACCTATAATCTACTCTCTTACCAATTTTCTTTTTCTTTTCTTTTTTTTTTTTTTTGAGACAGAGTCTTGCTCTGTCACCCAGGCTGGAGTGCAGTGGCATGATCTTGGCTCACTGCAACCTCCACCTCCCGGGTTCAAGCGATTTTCCTGTCTCAGCCTCCCGAGTAGCTGGGACTACAGGCATACGCCACCACGCCCGGCTAATTTTTGTATTTTTAGTACAGACGGGGGTTTCACCATATTGGCCAGGCTGGCCTCAAACTCCTGACCTCAAGATCCACCCGCCTCCACCTCCCAAAGTGTTGAGATTACAGGCGTGAGCCACTGCGCCCCGCCTCTCTTAGCAATTTTCAAGAATACATCGTCATTAACTACAGTCACCATGTAGTACGGTAGATTCTGGAAGGTATTCCTCCTATCTAACTGCCATTTTGCATTTTTTTGACCAGCATCTCCCCAACCTTCCCCCAACTCCCAGGATAATTTGCCTTTTTTTTTTTTTTTAATCTTTGAGACAGAATTTCCCTCATCGCCCAGGCTGAAGTGCAATGGAATGATCTCAGCTCACTGCAACCTCCGCCTCCCAGGTTCAAGCAATTCTCCTGCCTCAGCCTCCAGAGTAGCTGGGATTACAGGCTTCTGCCACCACGCCCGGCTAATTTTTGTATTTTTAGTAGAGACAGGGTTTCACCAGGTTGGCCAGACTGGTCTCGAACTGGTGACCTCAGATGATCCACCTGCCTTGGCCTCCCAGAGTGCTAGAATGACAGGCGTTCAGCCACCAGGCCCAGCCGATAATTTGCATTTCGAACAACTTAGGTTGTGTGGATATTACCTGTTCCTGGACCACACTTTGAGAACCACTGACTTAACCCAATCCTGCCTTTCTGTCCCCTTGCTCAGCTTGCTCACTCGGCCAGCTCTAAGTTCTGAAGACCGCTGCAGAACAAGGCAGGGACCTGCTGTGATGGCAAAGATCCTGGATTGAACGGAAATCTAGGGAGTCCTGTCTGCATACTGATTTGCAATGTATTTGACCTCCTTTTCTAAGAGCTCCTGCTTTGTTTGGAGCTGCTGAGCAGGGCTTAATGCCTCTCCCACACCTATCCTCCCGAGGGCTCCGGCCTGTACTTAGGTTCTAACATCACCTCACCCTCGGGCCTGCTCAGCTGCCCTCTCCAACGGTGCACCTACCCCTGTAGCCGCCGCCGCCTCCGCCCGCAGTGCAGGCCCCGCCGCCACCCCCGAAGCCGCCGGCTGCGGCCCAGCCAAGGGTCGCCCAAGCCTCGGAGCAGCCCTGGCCGCCCTCCGCCCCCTCCTGCAGTGAGCGGCCGGCCTGCGGAGAGGGAGCCCGCGACGTCCAGCCGCCCCCACCACCTGCAGAGCGACAGCAGGAAGGTTGGCAGCCACACGGGGAGCAATCCCGCCTCTCCCCGCGGCCCGCGCCCTCACCTGCCGCCCCGCCTCTCCCGCCGCTCCCGGGCGCCTCCGAGCGGTTCTCCAGTTTCTCGGGGGCGGCCTGAGTCCGGCCTCGGTCCCGCGGCCTCAGGTAGGCCCGACCGCCGCCTCCGGCCGCCACCAGCAACGGTTCCAGCTCGCCAGCGCGCACCTGTGGGGCCAGAGGCGTGTTCCAGGACGCGCCCTCCAGCCGTCCAGGGGCACTGCCACTGCTCCCGCCCCGGGGGCCCGGATAAGGGCAGGGGCCCCAGCCCAGCGCAGGGATGGGGGACCCCAAGGGACGGACGGAGAGCGGGTGCGTGAGCGCCCCTGGGGAGAGGATTGGGACCCCAACGGTGAGCGCCGAAGGGAGCACGTACCCGGAAAACGTAGGTGGCGCCCCCGCCACCCCCGCCACCTCCCGCCCAGCGCCGCGACCCCGGGACCCCTTCGCTCCCATCCATCACCGCGTGCTCTTCAACGGCTCGAGACTCCCCGAGGCAGACGAGCTGGCTCTCCGGGCTACCCTGCGGGCAGCGGGGGCGGGAATCGGCGGGGCCCGGGAGCCTCCCCTCGCTATGCTGGTGACCCGGCACCGAGGAAAGCACGCTCCCCCGGCCCCCAGGCAGCCCTCGCCCCGCGGCGCCGGCGCCGCCCCATCCCCACTGGCTGCGCTCACTCCGGGACAGGCGTCCTCTCCCTGCTGCCCCACCAGGATGTACAGCGACTCCTCCAGACCGAGGGAGAAGATTGCTGAGACGAAGACGCCATGAGCCCGCGACAGGTGGTTCTTGGCGCCTTTGCCGCCCGCGGCTCCGTAGGCTGAGATCCTGCGGGGAACGGGCGGTGAATCCCCGGCCCTCGGTGCTCAGGCCGGCCGCACCGGGCAGAAGTTGGCGACAGAGGAGGCTCCAGAATTATTTTTTTATCTGAGGGACTTGGAGGCTGCAATCGACTCTGACGGGTTGGGAAGGGTAGGTTTGCACACCGAAAAATCAGATATTACACTTATTTCAGGAGGGTTCGTGGAAATGTGGGGAGGCTCAAGCACCCCTTGGCGCCGCCCTGTTTGGGGGCCTTCCGCTCGGTGTAAGAGGTTCCGGGTAAGGGCTAACTCGGTGGCGACTATTGCCACCTTGAAGGGCACTCAAGGTGGACCTCCCCGCGTTATAGTCCAAGACGCAAGTCGGTGCGCACGTGGACTTCGTTCCCCTGGCGGTGAAACCTCCAACTAGCAGGTCACTGCCCACCCTACCTCCGCTCTGCACTTACAGATACTGGCCAGGGCCCGGCACGCGCCACAGTTGCACGCCTCTCAGCTGCCCGGCGGCCCCCACGGTCACCACCACGCTGGTCCCCGCGTACGCCCCGTCACATTGTGTCTGTGTGGGCCCATGCCGGCCGCTGGCCCCGCAGGTAGAAAACAGCCAAGACCCCTCGGTGCCTGAGTTGAGCAAGGAGCGAGGGAAGGGTCGTTGAGCCCCTGGCTGGGCCAGAGGGGTCTGGTATGGTGAGCGGAAGAGGAAGGAGGCGCCTAAAGCTCACCCGGAGAATTCAGCGGGGAGGCTGGCTCCAAGATGCTAGGCCGGGCGCTGACTTTCGGGTCCCGGGGGCTGGGACTTGCCAGCGGCAGGGGCGAGGACGGCAGAAAAGGCTCCTGGGACCCCGGGCTAGAGCAGAGAATGGCGCCTGAAAGGTGTTGGGAGAAGGCGCAGGACGTTAAGGCGGGTGGAAATAGGATATAAAAGAAAGAGAGAACCCCGCAACAGCTGCCCTTGAGGTCGCGGCCACACCCCTCACCCCGCCCAGCCGCGCTCTCAGCCTGGAAGCCACTACCCGACTCCGGTCGCAGAAGCCCCGCGGGTGCGCGCTGATAGCTCTGCCAGTTTCTCTCCTCGAGCGCCCTTCCCAGTGAATAACTTAGGGGCCGTACTGAATTTGGTCCTGCAGCCTCACAAATGCTTTCCTCGACTTAGATTGGTGGCCCCGCCCCAAGGCGGTGCTGAGACCCCAAAGAATGTTCCTCCTTCCTAAGCTCCGTGATCCAGACTCTGGGATTCGCACGCACTTGGCGCTTCTCCGCCCGCACTCCAGAAGCACGGACCGGAGAAATTTGGCTGTGAGAGTTCGAGGCCTCTGGAGGAACCACTGACACCTGGCCTGTTGACCGGCCACCCCCAAGCCTATGAAGGTGCCTCTGGCTGGACGGTCCCCTGACCGCCAGATAGCACTTACCCGCGGCTCCGAACCACACCAGCAGCCGTCCCCAGCGGCCCATCCCTGTTGGGTCCACCCGACAACAACAGCCCTTGCGGTCGCGGCCACACCCCTGTCAACCTAAAGTTGACAGCTCACTTTGCCACCGCAGCCCTGGCCGCCACTTACAGGGGTGTGCTGCCGCTGGCGAGACACTCCCTGGACCTAAAGCCGGCTTGGCCACGCCCACCTCAGACCCCAGGACGCCAGAGGAGGAAAGGGAGGGGCGTGTGGGCAGCGAGGTCCCTACGCTTCCGGGAGGAGCCTTAAGGAGTCCCCACCCAGGGGCTCTAGTCTCCAGCCGTCAGATGTGCCGCTGCCTGCTGGGAGCTCGGGTAGGTTTGAGGCCGGAGAGGAGGTGCCCCACGCTTAAAGCGGGAGCCACACCTCGGACACCAGGTGGGGGCTTCCAGGTTCCTGAGGACAGGGGCAGTGGAGTGTGCACTTCATTTGTGGCAGTGGTGGTGGTGGTGACTGTGTGGCATGCGTCACCACACGTGGGAAGTACTCTCTAAACTGCCCCAAGTAAGGCCTCATTACCTGCCATTACTTGTGCCTTTTAGTGGTGCCTTTGTGACTGCAAGGCTGAAACTCACTGCTACTCCCAGAAACCTGGATCTCTGTGTTTGCCTCATATAATTTCGTTGCCTGTGTTACCCCTGTGCACAGCTTCTCACTGTGGTGGGGTGAAAGACTGGACCAGACGTTAGAAGATCCGAGTGTTTTTAGTAGCACTGAAGGTCAATAGATGATAGGTAGGTAGACAGATCGATCGATTGATCTTGAGCACTAGTACTAGCACCTCTGGTCAATGGGTGATGTAGCACAGGCCACAACTGCGCTGAGAGTTTCCCCACCACCTGCAAAATCATATGAAGGGAAATTGCTCTGTAAGGTACCCTACAAATGTGGGAGCCACTCCCTTCAGGTAGTTTTGTGTCTTGAGTCTTCGATCATTTGCTTAAAATCCTAACTTGAGGGCCAGGTGCGGTGGCTCATGCCTGTAATCCTAGCACTTTGGGAGGCTGAGGCGGGCAGATCACCTGAGGTCAGGAGCTCGAGACTAGCTAGACCAACATGGTAAAATCCCGTCTCTACTAAAAATACAAAATCAGACAGACGTGGTAGCGCACACCTGTAATCCCAGCTACTCTGGAGGCTGAGGCAGGAGAATCGCTTGACCCCAGGAGGCAGAGGTTGCAGAGACAAGATCGCACCATTGCACTCCAGCCTGGGCAACAAGAGCAAAGCTCCATCTCAAAAAAAAAAAAAAAAAAAAAAAAAATCCTAACTTGAAAGTCTGAGACCTATGTTTAATATAAAACACTTCAAAAGAGAAGTTATAGTAGTTAGCTACTTGGTAAAGTCTGAGTGTAATTCAAGGTGTAGATACAACAGTGATTTTGTAAAAAGTCTGGTCTCAGCCAGGCGGCTCACCACGCACAAATCCCAGCACTTTGGGAGGCCAAGGGGGGTGGATCACAAGGTCAGGAATTCAAGACCAGCCTGGCTAAGATGGTGAAACCCCGTCTCTACTAAAAATACAAAAATTAGCCGGGCATGGTGGCGGGTGCCTGTAATCCCAGCTACTTGGGAGGCTGAGGCAGAGAATTGCTTGAACCCAGAAGGCAGAGGTTGCAGTGAGCCGAGATTGCACCACTGCACTCCAGCCTGGGCGACAGAGTGAGACTCCATCTCAAAAAAACAAAAAACAAAAAATCCCCTGGTCTGTATGCCCTACTTAACACTAGATATCACACTATGAGATCACAGAATTTACCTTGCAAGGTCTCTTTAAGCCACTGCTCTTCAAATTGTGGTTGTGTGGTTGGTTCTGAACATCAGCATCAGTATCACCTGGGAACTTGTTAGAAATGCAGATTGTTGGGTTTCACCCCAGATGTACTGAATCAGCAGCTTCTGGTGGTAGGACCCAGTGATCTGTTTTAAAATACCCTCCAGGTGATTTTTGTCACAAAGTTTGAGAATCATTGGTATTTGCTGATACAGTAGTTGCTTAATTAAAACCTATTGGGGCCGCACACTGTGGCTCACGCTTGTAATCCCAGCACTTTAGGAGGCCAAAGTGGGCGGATTGCCTGAGCTTAGGAGTCTGAGACCACTCTGGGCAACATGGCAAAACCCCCCCTCTAATAAAAATAACAAAAAATTAGCCGGGTGTGGTGGTGCGAGCCTGTAGTCCCTGCTACTCGGGAGGCTGAGGCATGAGAATCGCTTGAGCCTTGGAAACGGAGGTTGCAGTGAGCCAAGATCATGCCACTACACTCTGACTTGGGCTACAGAGTAAGACTCTGTCTCAAAAAAATAAAAGAAAAAAAGGCTGGGCCCAGTGGCTCATGCCTATAATACCAGCACTTTTGAAGGCTGAGGCGGGCAGATCATGAGGTCAGGAGTTCGAGTTCAAGACCAGCCTGGCCAACATGGCAAAACCCCGTCTCTACAAATACAAAAATTAGCCGGGCGTGGTGGCACGTGCCTGTAATCCCAGCTACTTGGGAGGCTGAGGCAGGAGAATGGCTTGAACTAGGGAGGGGGAGGTTGTGGTGAGCTGAGATTGCCCCACTGCACTCCAGCCTGGGCAACAGAGCAAGACTCTATGTCAAAAAAAAAAAAAAACCCAAAAAAACCTACTGGATAATTCTGTGTTCAGCAGCTCCATTTATTAAGACTGGGTTCTCTCTACCTACTGACAGGGCTAGGCCTTGGCACACTGCTCTCACTCTGATTACTTGCAAACACAATAAGTAATCCACACAGCAAAAGACAGTCTAAGAAAGCCTAAATTTTAGAATTCAGACCAAAGAACAATGTACAAACTACCAAAATAGGCCAGGTGTAGTGGCTCATGCCTGTAATCTTAGCACTTTGGGAGTCCGAGGTGGGTGGGTTGCTTGAGCTCAGGAATTCAAGACCAACCTGGGCAACATGGTGAAACCCCGTCTCTACAAATACAAAAAATTAGCCAGGCATGGTGGCACTTGCCTGTGGTCCCAGCCACTCAGGAAGCTGAGGTGGGAGAATGGCTTGAGCCCAGGAGGTCGAGGCTGCAGTGAGCTGTGATCACGCCACTGCACTCCAGCCTGGGCAACAGAGCAAGACCCTGTCTCAGAGATAGACAGACAGACAGACAGACAGACAGACAGACAGACAGATATGGGGTCTCACTATGTTGGCTAGGCTGGAATTGAATTCCTGGAATCAAGTGATCATCCTGCCTCAGCCTCCCAAGTAGCTGGGACTACAGGTGTGTACCACTGTGCCTGGCAGGCCCCACATTCTTGTTGTCTCCAGATGTAGACAAAGTTTTTACCTCCTACTTACGATTCTTCCCCATCTCTCTCATAGCAGTCCTGCTCCTCACCTGGGATAATCCACCCCCAGATACTAACCCTGAACTAACATGGCTGAAATCAGTCCAAATCAGATTTCCAGGAGATAAAAAACATTTATTTTAATGCACAACTATAGCATTCACGTACCTCAGCCCGGGGCAGGGGTTGGGAGTTAGGTAAGAAGGGATGCATTTAGTTTGCCCTGTCCCCAAAGAGCGGGTAAATAGCTAAGCCACTCTTCACTCCCAGCACAGACTTTCAGAAGCCCCAGATATCAGGATGTAATGGTAGGGCTCACTCTGCTCTAAAACAGCTCAAACAACCTGCTCCCAGGAAGGCAAGCCTTCTGCTCCTTGGTCTCCTGCCTACCATTAGGACACAATGTCCTTCGTCTGGCCAGGCATCTGTTGAAAGGCTGGATACAGGACAATGTACCCATCTTTCCATTTATAGCAACTATCCTAGGTCTCTGATACCCCATTTTGGAGCACCACTGAAGTCATTCTCTGGAGGTAGTGCTGACGCAGAGGGGGCAACTGAGAATAGAGCTCAAAGCCCTCTAGGAGCATGGAATTGGGAAGCTTATAGTGGAGGAGGTGATGCCGGAGACCCTGCAGAGAGGAAAGAAACCTTATGACGTGGGTAGTGAGATCCTGTTGTGGTCTCTGTCCCCCAAGATCCTCTAATATCCCACCCTCCTAATGGCCCTGACCCTACCTCATCTGCCAGCAGCCATGTTTTCTGCAGCATACTCCTGCGGGCAGCTTTTACCTCATCCTAGAAGCAGAACAGGGAGAGGTGGCACTGAGCTGAGGGCTGGTACCCACCACTGGCCCTGCTCGACACTTACCTCTTCCCCAGCTGGCCCAGAGGCAGCTCAATTGCTAGCTCCCTTCCTTCCTCTGAAGATGGAGATGTAACTTACTGAGCTCTGTGGGTCCTGAGAGAAGATGAAGCTATTGACATGAGCCACAGCCACAGCATAGAGCACGGGGCACCAACGTGGACGGAGCGCACCAGTAACCAGGGTCCGGAAGTAGAGCTGAAGGAGGGCCAGGTTGTCTTCAGGAGGCACTGTGTAACACTCCAGGGACACAGGCAACTGTGACAGGGGAAATGACGTGCTGAGGGGGAGGGCAGGAATGTATATACATCCATAAGGTGCATGGATAATGATCACATGAAACCAAATCATGAGGGCAGAGATCAGGTCCTAGACAGACATCTGTCCTTCTAGCACAAGGATCAGGGTTAAAGACTACAGAGCAGATGTCGGGGAAAACTGGGAACCGAGAAGCAGCCATTGAAAAGCATGAAATTGGCCATGTGTAGTGGGCCACGCCTGTAATCCCAGCACTTGGGAGGCTGAGGCAGGCAGATCACATGAAGTTAGGAATTCAAGACCAGCCTGGCCAACATGGTGAAACCCCATCTCTACTGAAAATACAAAAATTAGCTGGGCATGGTGTGGGTGCTTGTAGTCCCAGCTACTTGGGAGGCTGAGGCAGGGGAATCGCTTGAACCCGGGGGCGGAGGTTGCAGTGAGCCGAGCGCGCCACTGCACTCCAGCCTGGGCAACAGAGCGAGACTCCGTCTCAAAAAAAAAAAAAATTAGCCAGGCACGGTGCTGTGTGCCTGTAATCCCAGCTACTCAGGAGGTTGAGGCAGGAGAATCGCTTGGACCTGGGAGCTAGAGGTTGCAGTGAGCCAAGATCAGGCCATTGCACTCCAGCCTGAGCAACAGAGCGAGACTCTGTCTCAAAAAAAAAAAAAAAAAAAAAAAAAAAACGAAATCTTAAAAACAAAATACAATAACTTCTTTTTTTTAATAGAGTCTCGTTCTATTTCCAAGTCTGGACTGCAGTGGTGTGATCATAGCTCACTGGCAGCCTCAACCTCCTGACCTCAAGTGATCCTCCTGCCTCAGGCTCCTGAGTAACTGGGTCTACGGGCAAATCACCAGGTCTGGCTAATTTTCAAATAATTTTTTGTAGAGATGGCGTCTAGCTTTGTTGTCCAAGCTGGTCTGAAACTCTTGGCCTCAAGCCACCCTCCCACCTTGGCCTCCCAAAATGTTGGATTACAGGCATGAGCCACCTCACCCAGCCATAACATAGTAACTCTTTTTTCTTTTCTTTTTTGAGATGGAGTTTCACTCTTGTTGCCCAGGCTGGAGTGCAGTGGCATGATCTCGGCTCATGGCAACCTCTGTCTCCTGGGTTCAAGCGATTCTCCTGCCTCAGCCTCTGGAGTAGCTGGGATTACAGGCACCCACCACCATGCCTGGCTAATTTTTTGTATTTTTTTTAGTAGAGACAGGGTTTCACCATGTTGGCCAGGCTGGTCTCAAACTCTTGACCTCAGATGATCTGCCCACCTCGGCTTCCCAAAGTGCTGGGATTATAGGCATGAGCCACCACACCTGGCAAACAAAGTAACTCTTTACAGCTTATAAATTTAAGTCCTTAGCCTGATATTTGAGGCCCTCTCAGACTTCACTTCTTATTTTTAGCCTTAAGTTCCCAACAGAAATCTCTCCTCCCTCCTTCTGCCTTTTGTCATGCTCCTTTTGCTTGTGTTATTCTGCTAGGAATGTCTTGCCTTTCTACGTCCTCACCAATTCAAATTCTACCCAACCTACAGTGCCTGGGTCAATCCCCACTTCTTCCACAAAGCCCAATCTGATCTTTCCCTTCTCTGAATCCTGACAACACCTAGCATTTGAATAATTCACAACTATGTAGGTTTTCAGTAAATCTCTTATCTAGATTGTAGCACTGATAAGCAAGGAGCTATGCCTTATTAATAGTAATGAATACCATGCCAGATACCATGTTAAACCCTTTTCTTTTTTCTTTTTTGAGACAGGGTCTTGCTCTGTCACCCAGGCTGGAGTGCAGTGGCGTGATCTCGGCTCACTGTAGCCTCCGCCTCCTGGGTTCAAGCGATTCTCCTGCCTCAGCCTCCCGAGTAGCTGGGACTACAGGCACCTGCAACCATGCCCAGCTAAGTTTTGTATTTTTAGTAGAAATGGGGTTTCACTATGTTGCCCAGGCTGGTCTCAAACGATCCACCCACCTCGGCTTCCCACAGTGATGGAATTACAGGCGTAAGCCACCGCACCCAGCCCACATTAAGCCCTTTTCATTGATTCTCTTAATCCCCTCAAAACCCCCAAGAGGTAAGATGGAGAAGCTGAGGTCTTCCAAAGCTCCTCAAGGCTCAGGACTGCTCCCGAGGCCCAGTGCAGGGTACCCTTGCAGGTCCTGCTGGGCTGAGAAAGTACCTGGTTCAGAGGCAGGCTCAGAGCTCGCAAGGCTCCCACATGTTCCCCAAAGAGGGCAAGGCGCAAGGTGACACTGAACCGACGCTGCAGGGGCAGGAGGACCAGGGCCCCAAAGAGGTGGTCCCCAAAAGATACAGCCTCAAAATGATCCAGGAAGTTGGCATAGAGGTCAGGGAAAGATGTCAGGCCAGGGAGTGGGCAGTCCAGGTTGAGGTTTGGCAAGACTTGAGGCTGACAGAGCTGGGCGAGGAGGGCTGCCACCAGACGCTGTACTGGGGCCTCCCGGAACAGCTCACTGTCTACCAGGAACACACACATGAGCCGTGCCAGGCGGGCAGCAGGGGGCACAGCCCAGAGAGCCTGGGGGCGCCAGCTCTCCAAAACTAGCACCCACTGCAGGACCCGCATGGCTGTGCCCACAGTGTCTGTGGGAGAGAGTTCCGAGGGGGTGTCTGAAGCCCGGTGGTAGAGGCGAATCAGCGGCAGGAAGGGCCAGTCAGTGGGCAGCAGCGGCTCCGTAGGCACGGGCAGTAGCAGGGTTGGGACTCGCTGTAGCTCTCCTCGGTGCAGAGCCTGGGAGGCCAGCAGACTGGCCCGGGCTGGTGAGCAATGAGTCAGGTAGCAGCTGCGGATGCTGGAGAGGTCCTGGCAGGCCTGAGCCAGCAGAGTCCCTTGCCCACACCGAGGGACCCTGCTGCTTCCTAATGACAGCTGGTCAGAGAAGTCGGCTGCCTCTGGACCCCCTGCTGTTCTTTCCCTGTAATGGGACCCAAAAGCCAAAAATGAGGGCTGGCACCACAGCACTTGGAGGCTGTGCCAGCTCTTTGGGACTTCCTGGAGGCTCCTAGGTCCAGACCTGTGCCTCTCTGCTCCCTTAACAACTTCCCACGCAGTGCTGTGTAGCAGTTAAGAGGATACACACTACAGCCAGCTGCCTAGGCATGCGTTTACATAACTTCTCTGGGCCTCAGTTTCCTCAGAGTAAAATAAGGATAATAATAGTATCTATCTCATGGCCCAAGTAAAATACTTAAAATGTAGATAAATACATAAGGGAGTATCAGACACAGAGTAAACACTCAGTAGTTGATGGCTATTACATGTGTGTAACTGATTTATATACCATTTTTTTAGCCATGCAGTCACACAGAAGTCTCACAATCATTCTTGGGTGTGGTTAGCCTGATCCTCACTTCACTAATGAGGTAACGGAAGCTTGGAAGAGTTAAGTGTCATCCGTGGAAGAAAGAGAATTTAGGCCTCCTGGCTCCAAATTCAGGGCTGCTCTGTTAACAACTGCAGCAGCGTCCAAAAGGGCTGAGTTGATGCCACCAACCAAGCACTTACGGGAGAAACTCCAGCCGGAATACACAGCTCAGCAGCAGCTCATGGGTGAGGTACTCACTTCCGGGCAGCAGCCGGCTCAGCAGGGCCAAGGCCATACCATGATAGAGGGCAGCATGGGTGGCTGGCAGTGGCTGCAGCGCTGCCTGCAGACAGAAAAGCAGGGAACTACCTAGTGCAGGAGAAGGGGACGTGGCAGAGAGAAGTGAGGAAGAGGATAAAAGCGAGGCTGAAGGGCACAGGTCCAGGGCATGTCTGGAGGAAAGTGGGAGCTGCATGGCCTGGCAGAAGCAGGCTGGGTTCCACAGAAACAGGAAGGAGATAACGGGATGGGGGGCAGAACCTGTCAGACAGGGGGACCTACCGCTTTCTGGGCCAGAGCAAGTGCCAGGTACTGCAGGTGGTACTCATGGCGCAGGGCCCATGCAGAGAAAGGTGTGAGGTGTGGGGCAGCCCCAGGAGCCACACACTGGAGGAAGTAATTCTGGAGTCCCGGGGCAGCCAATATGGTAGCCAGCTGAGGAAAAGCAATTTTGTTCAGATCTAGAAATTGACTCTGATGCCTTCTAGGGCTCCCCAGGTGGCTGCCCCTCTCTCCAGACTCAGGGAAATGAGTGCCGGCAGAAGGCCTCCCTTCCCCATGGGACACCCTCCCACTTTCTTTTTGTTTTTTTTTGAGACAGTTTCACTCTTGTTGCCCAGGCTGGAGTGCAATGGCGTGATCTCAGCTCACCGCAACCTCCGCCTCCCGGGTTCAAGCAATTCTCCTGCCTCAGCCTCCCGAGTAGCTGAGATTACAGGCATGCGCCATCATGCCTGGCTAATTTTGTATTTTTAGTAGAGATGGGGTTTCTCCATGTTGGCCAGGCTGGTCTCGAACTCCCGACCTCAGATGATCTGCCCACCTCGGCCTCCCAAAGTACTGGGATTACAGGCGTGAGCCACCGCGCCCATCCCACCCTCCCACTTTCTTTCTGATTCCTGCCATCTTGGCCCCTTGTCTGGCCCCTAATCAGGCACCCCACTTACCTGGCCACACAGCCCCTTGTGGATCTGGGCCAGGGTATTAAGAAGAGAGAGGAGCGCAGTGAGGAATGGGAAGGGTGAGGCTGAGCCAGCCAGACTGAGACGGGGGCAGCCTCCCGAGCAGCTCAGTGACACGAGGCTAGGGGGAGCTTCAGGGGCTGGCACACAGGACAGCGGGTTGCAGAGAGGGGAGCAGCACCTGTAGGTGAAGTGGAGAGTCTGAGGGGGACTCTGGCCTGGCGTGTGCCAGGCTGGAAAAGAGCTGATGGGTCTGTACCTAAGATTAATGGGGGGCCTGGCTGTGGAGGTCAGTGCTGCTCACACTCCTCAGAGCCCACCCCACTGCTGCCTGCTAGGGACTTGGGTTTCCCTCGGGCTGAAGGCCTGCACCCTGGGATGGACCTGGGAGCTGGACCCAGGAATCCCACAAGGAAAGAAACTGCCTCCTCCCCTGCTTCCCCCAGCTACCAAACACAGTACATACCTAAGGGAATCCCACAGGCTGCCCAGGGTGGGCTGACTCAGCAGTGGCAGCAACAGCTCCTCTGACAGGCGCTCCATGTCCTGGAGCCAATCCTCCGGGCATGAGCTTGGCTGGTGGACCAAGGAATTCACTGAGCTGATGGCCCAGCCATTCATTCTCCTAGACCCTGTGTACCCAGGCCAATGCCACCATCCCAAGAGCCCAAAAGAGCACATTTGGAGGCTTCTGCAGGCTGAGCCTTCTGAAGGGAGAGAAGGCCCTGATGTGTAGGGGGCATAAACAGGGAGCACACAGGCTACAGGAAGGCTGAGCTGCTGCGTGGGCTCTTTGGTCCCCACCAACATGGCTCCTGGGAAGTTCCACGGGGATATGGAGGTGGAAAGAGGAGGAAGGGTAAGAATTAAAAGGGAAGATAGTAACTGGGGAAGTAGGAGTGGAGAGATGGACACAGAGAGGGAGCAACGGGTGGAATGTAGCTGAAGGCAGGGTGTAGGGGCCTGGTGGACGGCCGGCAGGAGGCACTCACTTGCTGGCTCCAGGCCTGATAGTAGGCTCCCAGGAACAACAGGCAGGCAACGGGCACTGGGCCCACGGCTCTCCACATCTCAGGTCTGGACAGCAACTTCAAGGTCTGCCTTAGACACAGCTCAACAAGAGGCTGGAGCCCAGACACCTGTGTCCAAGTGACTAAGGAAGGGGTGGCCGAGAGGCTGGCCTCAGCAGAATCACTACAAAAGTGCCAAAGGGGGCCACAGTGAGGATCTGGCTGCCTCACGCCCCTCTATGTTCCGGTCACCCCAGCCCTGTGGAGGAGCCCTCCACCTGTCCTGTGGGTCCTGAATATAAACTACCTGATGGTTTCAGCAGGGGTGCTGCTGGCTGCCAGGGTTAGCTGGGTGAGGAGAGTGAGCAGTGAGGCTATCCGCTGCATGGACAGGGGCTGAGGCGGGTGGGTGCTAAGCTCCCGCGGCACCACCTGCAAGGCCCGCATCAGCACTGGGTAGAGCTCCCTAGGGAAGAAAAGGGACTGATTTTCACTGTATGAAAGCAAGTGGAGACATGAGACACAGGTCACGGCCCTGACCCAGGGATCTGCAGTTTGGTAAAGGAGGATGAGGAGGAAGAGTGCAGCACTCTTGGAAGGCTCAGCCCTAAAGAATGGAAAGGATGTCCTTCAAGGCTGCCCCCAACAGGGAATTTAAATGTGATTTCACAGATACCAATGCTTTTTTTTTTTTGAGACAGATTCTCTGTTGCCCAGGCTGGAGTGCAGTGGAGTGATGGAGTGATCTCGGCTCACTGCAACCTCTGCCTCCCAGGTTAAACCGATTCTCCTGCCTCAGCCTCCCGAGTAGTTGGGATTACAGGTGTGTGCCACCACACCTGGCTAATTTTTGTATTTTTAGTAGAGACGGGGTTTCACCATATTGGCCAGGATGGTCTCGAACTCCTGACCTTGTGATACGCCTACCTTGGCATCCCAAAGTGCTGGGAGTACAGGCATGAGCCACCGTGCCCAGCCAATGCTTTTGAGCATAGAATACGGTTAAGCCAGGTTTATCCCCCTCTTCCCTGGCTGGGCCTGACTCCTAAGCCTTTTCACATCTGGCAGAAGCCCTCCCTCCCACTCATTCTTATCCTTCCTCCAAGCTTGGGACCTTGATCAAGGCTGAGGTGTTTGATTTGGCCAGAAGAGCAGAACTGATGGTGTCTAGGGGGAGCCTACCCTCTGCCTCTCCTCACCTGTAAAGGTGACCGCCCTGGCCATAGGAGGCAGCCACAGCCCACAGACGGAGGGCCTCGGTGCTCAGCGTCTCAGCTTCCTCTGGGGGCAAGGCCAGTTCTTGGGGAGCCTCAGCTATGAAGCGGCACAGGCGGCTCCGGAGATCAAAGCTGCTCAACTGGAAATGGGCACAGTCTGGGGATCAGGGTCAGCTGTGAGTCTCAAGTCCAGCTACTCTCAGCTGGACAGAGGGTGGCTTAACTCAACCCTGACCCAGGCCCCTCCGGTACCACAAAGTCATACCTCATCCACCCTGCCCTTCCTTCTTATTATTTATTTAAAATTTCAATTTTATTATTTTATTTTGTATCATTTATTATTATTTTGAGACGGAGTCTTGCTCTGTTGCTCAGGCTAGAGTGCAGTGACGTGATCTTGGCTCACCACAACTTCTGTCTCCCAGGTTCAAGAGACTCTCCTGCCTCAGCTTCCTGATTAGCTGGGACTACAGGCGTGCGCCACCATGCCCAGCTAATTTTTGTATTTTTAGTAGAGACGGGGTTTCATTATGTTGGCCAGGCTGGTCTCGAACTGCTGACCTCGTGATCCACCCACCTCGGCCTTCCAAAACATTGGGATTACAGGTGTGAGCCACCGCACCCAGCCCCTATTTTATTTTTATTTTTATTATTATTTTTTTAGATGGAGTCTCGCTCTGTCGCCCAGGCTGGAGTGCAGTGGCGCGATCTCGGCTCACTGCAAGCTCCGCCTCCTGGGTTCACGCCATTCTCCTGCCTCAGCCTCCCCTAGTAGCTGGGACTACGGGCGTGTGCCACCACGCCTGGCTAATTTTTTGTATTTTTAGTAGAGACAGGGTTTCACCGTGTTAGCCAGGATGGTCTCGATCTCCTGACCTCGTGATCTGCCTGCCTCAGCCTCTGAAAGTGCTGGGATTACAGGCATGAGCCACCGTGCCTGGCCTATTTTTTAATTTTTATTTATTTATTTTTGAGACGGAGTCTTGCTCTGTCGCCCAGGCTGGAGTGCAGTAGTGCAATCTTGGCTCACTGCAATCTCCGCCCCTCCAGGTTTAAGCAATTCTCTGCCTCAGCCTCTGGAGTAGCTGGGATTATAGGCACGTGCCACCACGCCCGGCTAATTTTTTGTATTTTTAGTAGAGACAGGGTTTCACCATCTTGGTCAGGCTGGTCTTCAACTCCTGACCTCATGATCCACCTGCCTTGGCCTCCCAAAGTGCTGGGATTACGGGTGTGAGCCACCGCGCCCAGCCCTATTATTTTTTTTCAGATGGAGTCTTGCTCTGCCACCCAGGCTGGAATGCAGTGGTGTGATCTTGGCTCACTCCACCCTCCACCTCCCGGGTTCAAGCAATTCTCCTGCCTCAGCCCCCTAAGTAGCTGGGACTACAGGTGCACACCACTACACCTGGCTAATTTTTGTAGTTTTAGTAGAGACGGGGTTTTGCCATATTGGCCAGGCTGGTCTTGAACTCCTGACCTCAAGTGATCCACCACCTTGGCCTCCCAAAGTGTAGGGATTACAGGCGTGAGCCACTGCACCTGGCCAGTAGTAGTATTTTTGAGATGGGGTCTCACCCTGTTGCCTAGGCTGTAGTGCAGTGATTGGTGCAATCAGCCCACTGCAGCCTCCCCCTCCCAGCTCAAGCGATACTTCTACCTCAGCCTACTAAGTAGCTGAGACTGCAGGCATGTGCTACCACATCTAGCTCATTTTTTGTTCTTGTTTTTTGTAGAGACAGAGTCTTACTATGTTGTCCAGGCCAGCCCCTGAACTCCTGGCCCCAAGTGATCCTCCTGCCTTGGCCTCCCAAAGTGCTGGGATTACAGGCCTGAGCCACTACACCCAGCCCTCCCTCTTTTTAGCAAGGCTTGCTGGGGACCTTCTCTAGGGCTACTTGGCTATAGGTGATGAATGCCTATGTGCATGAGGCCCTTCTGATCTGGGTTTAGGGAACAGGGAGACCTCGTATCACATCATGAGACCACAGTAGACCTATATGATGCACCAGGCTCCAGTAAACAGGTTCATGCCTGGTGGTTTCTGTCGCATTTCTAAGCAACTGGATCAAAGAGGAAGAAGATGGCAAGAGCTGGCCACCCTGAGTTCAGGAGCCATGTTTAGCTCCCAACCCAACCCTGTCCCATGCATTCCCCCATCCCTCGCCCTGTGTCCTGCTCACCAGCCGGGCAGCAATGTTCCTCCCAGCTGAGGCCAGGACACGAAGTAGTTTCATGGCAGTAGCACAGGGTACTTTGTATAGAGTAGGGGTAGGCCCTGCCCCCACAGGAGACCAACTGGTGGGCAAGAACTCTCGAATTATGGTCTCTATCAGCCGAGGGCACTCCAGGACCTATGGGAGACAGGAGGAAAAAGGGAGGCAGGGAGGCTGTGGGTCAAGACAAGGCCCAGCTAGGCTTTTTGCCCATTCCCTGCTCCCTTTTTTCTCACCCTTGTGGCTGACTCCAGGGAATGCCGGGCCAGGCGGATGAGCACAGCCAGGATGTCAAGGACCACAGCAGGTCCTGGGTATGTCACCTCCAGCACGTAGCGCAGCCGAGGCAGCAGGCTGGTAGCCAGGAGCCCCTGGGAGTTGGAGAGAGAAACCCACTGACAAATGCAGCTGGACCCTGGGCATTGATGGCCCCTCTTTCCAGCATGTGCTTGTCCCCTGGGCCATGGGATGGGAAAGAAGCTGTCCCTTTACCTTGATGACATCATGTCGGGCCAGGTCAGGTGGAGGCCGGCTTTCTTCTTCAGGGCTTTTCCTTTTTGCTTTTCCTGCTGGGCATTCTTCATCCTCGTCCTCATCCTCCTTGTCCTCCTGGCTGGGCATCAGAGGGAACGTCAAAGCTCCATGGTACCAAGAGAAGGTGCTGTCGAGGAGCTCCTGCCAGAGGAATGGGAGTTGGGGGGCAATGCTGAAGGGGTCAGGAAATGGATCCAGGAGTAGAGAGGATGCTCCTCCAAAAAAACCAGAAAGGCAAGCCTCCTGGGCTTTAGGGACTTTAGGAGACGAGGGAGACGCCTGCCATCCCATTCTACATCTTGCCTGCAAAGCCTTAGCAATGGGGCCATGCCCAGTAACAGGAATATGGACCCTGGCACCGCCAAGCCCAAGCCCCATTCCTATCCCTGTGGTACCTCATCTCCAGGAGCCACCAGCAGAGCCCGAAGAGCACGGATGGCAGTTGCAATGACCCCATCCACTCTGTCATCCAAGGAGAAGCGCAGTAGGAAGAGGAAACCAGCATCCAAAAGGAGGCTTAAGACACTGCCTGCTAGCCGGTCCCCAAACTCACCAGCCTGGGCCTGGGGGCAGGAGGATAAAACCTTTTGCTGAAGATGCTGAAGTTATCTAGAGGCTTTGCCCTCATCCTTCGTTTGCCCCCCTATGATCCTAGGTTGTTAAAAGCACACAGCTGGCTAGTGAGCCAGAGTGAAAAGGGCAGGAGATGGGGAAGTCTGAGGCTGTGGGGTGAAGGGCAGGGTGGGCAGGACCAGGCTGGCAATCCACTCACCCTGCTGATGACCTGGGCCAACACATGCAGTGCCAGTGCTCTCTGCTGGGAAACCTGGCTGCGGGTCAGGTGGAACAGCTCCTGTAGGGAGTACCCCGCTCTCTGGTGCAGGGACAAGAAGTCAGAAGCAGCCAGGATACAGCACAGTGCCCCCAAAACACCAAGCAAGGTATCACAGGAAAGACAAAGATAAATAAGTGAAATCTGCCCTGCTTTCCATGGAGCCTCAAGCCGGTAAAGATAAGACTTGCATACAAGTAACCATGCCATGAGGCAGATGCAGAGGAACGTGGTAACTGATGTTTAATTTGCGACTAGCGGACAGGAGAAAGAGAGAAGGGGACCTGGAAAACTGAGTTGGTCTCAGTGGATGGGTAGAGCTTCGATGGCCTGACATGGAGCAAAAGGCAAAGGCATTTCCTGGAGCGAGCGGAGTCCTGGAGGGCCCTGAGCACAGGAGGTATGTGGGGAGAAGCCAGCAGAGTGGTGTAGCAGGAAGTGAAGGAGGCAGAGCAGCAGGGTCAGCAGGGATAAAAGGTGGAAGGAATATCTTGCCCAGCTGAGACCAGAACCTTATTCTGTGAGCAGAGGGAAGCTGGGAAACTTCTGGAGGCAAGGCATGGCCTGAGTTGGGCCAGAAGAAATCAGCACGGCAGCCCCGAGAGACATGGAATGGTAGGGGGGTGGAGAATGGAGGGCATGGAGAGTGAGCAGAGGAAGGCCACAGTGCAGGAGGCATCATGAGGAGATGACAGAAGATTGGCAAATTCTAGCAACTGACCAGAATACAGAGAGAGGATCAAGATTTTTGGCCTAAGAAACTGAATGCCATGCCTGTAATCCTAGCACTTTGGGAGGCCGAGGCAGGCAGATCACAAGCTCAGGAGATCAAGACCATCCTGGCTAACACGGTGAAACCCCGTCTCTACTAAAAATACAAAAATTAGCTGGATGTGGTGGCACGCGCCTGTAATCCCAGCTAGTCAGGAGGCTGAGGCAGGAGAATGGCTTGAACTCAGGAGGTGGAGGCTGCAGTGAGCCAAGATCACACCATTGCACTCCAGCCTGGGCCAGAGCGAGATTCCGTCTCCAAAAAAAGAAACTGAATGCCCAGCAAGGGCATGAACTAGAACAGGGCACACAGAAGGGCAAACGCAGTTGACCAGAGATCCTTTTCCACAGGGTTGTTAAAAGAGCTGCCCCATCCTCTCCAGTCCCAGACCTCACCTCTGCCTCCTCTCCATGGTGGTGCAGACCCAGGTGGGTGGGCAGGTCCACGTCAGGGGCCAGTAGTTCTCCCTGAAGACTGAATCGAGCCTGCATCCTCTAATGGGAAGAGAAAGAGGACTGTGGTCTAGGGGCTCCAGCAACCTTCCCACACCCACTCCCCACCTTTAATCCCAGGCCTTTCAGGACTTAGGTACTGACTCTACTTCTTTTTTTTTTTTTTTTTTTTGAGACAGAGTCTGGCTCTGTCGCCCAGGCTGGAGTGCAGTGGCGCAATCTCGGCTCACTGCAAGCTCCACCTCCCAGGTTCACGCCATTCTCCTGCCTCAGCCTCTCCGAGTAGCTGGGACTACAGGCGCCCGCCACCATGCCCGGCTAATTTTTTGTATTTTTTAGTAGAGACAGGGTTTCACCGTGGTCTCGATCTCCTGACCTCATGATCCGCCCGCCTTGGCCTCCCAAAGTGCTGGGATTACAAGCACGAGCCACCGCACCCGGCCCTGACTCTACTTCTAACCATAAATGGGGCTTATCTGGCCTTGGGGGCCAGGCAGAGTGATGGGAAAGGTGGGTGAGAGCAAAGGAGAGATGCTTTTCAGGCTCTGGGCAATACAAAGGCCTGAGTTCTGAGGGCAAGAGCAGCAGCTCCTCTCCTGCCCCATCTCACCCTCCCCTTGTAGGCCAGCTGGCCCTCCTCACCTCCTGTGTCTGCTGCCGCCGGACAGGGGGCAAGTCCTGGGTCCAGTGGAGCTTCTCCAGCTCGACAGTATCCATGTGCAGCCATTCTTTCTGAGGGGTCACAGGCAGTGCCAGAGCTGGGGAGACAGAGCATGATAGTATTACCCAAAGGGCTCAGCTCACTATCCACAGGGGTCCCCACCATCACTGAGCAGCTGCCACATCCACTTCTGTTCCAGGATCTGCCAGCTTCTACCCTCGGTTATGGCTAAATGGCATGGTCCAGGGACTGGAACTCCTGGGGCTGGGGTGAAAGTCTCAAATATGACAGACACACTCCATCCTGGGTTCCAGCCCCTTGCTGACCCCAAGGATTTGTTGGGAGGGGAGAGAGGAGGAGAAGGAGAAGGAAGAAAGAGAAAGAAAGGAGAAAAAGAGGAAGGAGGACCACATATATCAGGAAGGCACAATCTCCACTTTCCAGTACCAGCCCTTAAAGGAGTAGGAGAATGGGGACAAGGAGGAGGAGGCAGCTATACTGCTCCTGGGGGGCAGGATACAGAAACAAATCCCACAGCATTTTCCTCCTTCACGCCTACCCCCACCCAACCTGCTCAGCTGGCCTGGAGCTCCTCCGGGGGCATGAGGTTCCTGGCTCTCATAATTCAATTTCTTATTTTGTTAATCACTAATGAAATAATCT
The DNA here is from genome assembly GCF_006542625.1 of Nomascus leucogenys. Classification (NCBI taxonomy): domain Eukaryota; kingdom Metazoa; phylum Chordata; class Mammalia; order Primates; family Hylobatidae; genus Nomascus; species Nomascus leucogenys. Next base: position 59,888,743 of record NC_044386.1, on the reverse strand, counting down.
AGTTTCTGGGAAATGAGTGCTTCCATTGGCCTGTCTGCTTCTGGTCTGGCATGTTCATAAGACCTTTGTCAGATTCTGCCTCTCTTATTACCCTGGCCCTGCCATCTTTCCCCCAACACTGTTAGCAGAGAGAGAAAGAACAGTGGGATGGCCAGAGCCAGAGCTGGGGCAGCTACAGCAAGGGCAGGAAGATAGTCTGCCGGGAGGGGGTGGAGTGGGATTCAGCCATCACGCATTGCTGCCTCTTAAAAGGGAAGGCGGAGAAGGAGCAGTAACAGGACAAGAAAACAGGAAGCATGTGCAGGAAGAAGACATGCATCAGCAATGAAAACTGACTTGAAGCCAATAATGAAGATTAATGTTAGATGTCCAAAAGCACAGAAGCTTCTCTCTTCTCTCATTTGCCAGGCCTAGGAGAAGGGACAATTTCCCCTACTTTTATCCACCAAAATATGACCCCTGCCTCCTGCAAACCTGGGGCTTCTGGCTCCAGCTTGTCTCCCTTCCGGGGCTCACTGGCAAAAGCTGACATGAGGGGTTCCTCCTTGGTGACATTAGCAGAGGGTCCTCCTGGCCTCTGCTCCTCAGAGGCCGTCTCTCCTGTTTGCTCTTGTGTGCGGCTGTGAGATCTCAAGAAAGCAACTAAGCTGGGGTCTAGAGGCAAAGGTAGAGGGGAGAGTGAGTGAGGGGAGATCCTCCCTGGCCTCCTACAGACCTGGAACCTGCTGAATATCGCCTGTCTGTGGGTGCCAAGGACAGGACAAGCTGCTTCCCAGCCTGGGCCTGAGCCTTCTGGATGCTCCTGTGGCCCATCAATGACCCAGCCTTCTCACACCTGTGGGGTCACTAGGCCCACCTGCCCACCTTTCCCTCTATCCCTCACAGTCCACTGGCCCAGGTTCCTATGCCTATCCCTGTCTTTCGTTTCAGGTCACAGTTCCAATGTAAATGGCTGTAGAATGAATAAGTTAATATTGACTAGGGCCAAAAAGAAGGCATTTACGGAAAGAATTTCCTTCTCTTAGCTAATTTATTTATGCACACATACTTACATATATATATATATATATATATATATATATATATATATATATATATATTTTTTTTTTTTTTTTTTTTTTTTTTTTTTTTTTTTTTTTGAGATGCAGTCTCGCTCTGTCGCCCAGGCTGGAGTGCAGTGGCGCAATCTCAATTCACTGCAACCTCCATCTCCCAGGTTCAAGGGACTTTCCTGCCTCAGCCTCCTGAGTAGCTGGGATTAAAAGTGCCCACCACCACGCCCGGCTAATTTTTGTATTTTTACTAGAGACGGTTTTACCATGTTGATCAGGCTGTATATATATTTTTTTTAAAGAGATAGGGTCTTGCTTTGTTACCCATGCTGGAGTGCAGTGGCACAATCATAGCTCACCACAGCCTCAAACTCCTGGGCTCAAGCAATCCTCTCGCCTCAGCCTCCCAAGTAAGTGGGATTACAGGCATGCACCACCATATCTGGCTAATTTTTTTTTTTTTTTTGAGACAGAGTCTCACTCTGTCGCCCAGGCTGGAGTGCTATGGCACAATCTCGGCTCACTGCAAGGTCTGCCCCCCGGGTTCAAGTGATTTTCTTGCCTCAGCCCCCCGAGTAGCTGGGACTACAGGCGCGTGCCATCACACCCAGCTAATTTTTGTATTTTTAGTAGAGACAGGGTTTCACACCATGTTGGCCAGGATGGTCTCAATGTCTTGATTTTGTGATCCGCCCACCTCAGCCTCCCAAAGTGCTGGGATTACAGGCGTGAGCCTCCACACCTGGCTGTAACTTTTTATATCTTTATTTTTTATAGAGATGGGGTCTCATGATGTTGCCCAAGCTGGTCTTGAACTCTTGGCCTCAAGCGATCCTCTCACCTCAACCTCCCAAACTGCTGGAATTACAGGTGCAAGGCACCATACTGAGCCCTAACACGTATTATACTCTATAGAGGTGCTAGTATACAGTGGGTAACAAGATTGACTGAGTGCCTGGCATTTTGGTGAACAGACCCTAGCGGGGAGGTATAGCATAGAATAGTATCACAGAGTAGAAGAGACTATACACATACTAGAGTATAGCTATAATAAAGCATAGTATATACTATACCAGGGTAGTACAGTTAAACACAGCACAGTGGTTAAAAAGCAGGGCCTCAGCTGGCGTGGTGACCATCTCAAAAAAAAAAAAATCGCAGCACTTCAGGAGGCCAAGGCAGATGGGCCGCTTGAGGTCAGGAGTTCAAGACCACCCTGGCCAATATGGTGAAACCCATCTCTACTAAAAATACAAAAAAATTAGCTGGGTGTAGTGGTGCACATCTGTAATCCCAGCTACTCAGGAGGCTGAGGCAGGAGAATCGCTTGAACTTGGGAGGCATAGGTTGCAGTGAGCTGAGATTGTGCCACTGCACTCCAGCCAGGGCAACAGAGCGAGACTCCGTCTCAAAAAAAAAATAAAAGCAGGGCCTATGAGACCAGGTAGATCTGGGTTTAAATCCTGTGCTCCTTATAAGCTGTGTGACCTGGGTAGAATTTCTTTTAAATTTTAGGCCTCAGTTTTTTTTTCATAAGTAAAACAGGGTTAATACCACCTACCTCACAGGACAGGTTTAAGGACAGAACCGAATAATGCATTAAAGGTCAGGCACGGTGGCTCACATCTGTAATCCCAGCACTTTGGGAGGCCAAGGCCAGTGGATCACCTGAGGTCAGGAGTTCGACACCAGCCTGGCCAACATGGTGAAACCCCGTCTCTACTAAAAATACAAAAATTAGTTGGGTATGGTGGTGGGCGCCTGTAATCCCAGCTACTCAGGAGGCTGAGGCAGGAGAATCATTTGAACCCAGGAGGTGGAGGTTGCAGTGAGCCTAGATCGCGCCATTGCACTCCAACCTGGACAACAAGAGCGAAACTCCGTCTCCAAAAAAAAAAAAGGCCGGGTGTGGTGGCTTATGCTTGTAATCCCAGCACTTTGGGAGGCCGAGGAGGGCAGATGACCTGAGGTTGGGAGTTTGAGACCAGCCTGACCAACATGGAGAAACCCCACCTCTACTAAAGATACAAAAAATCAGCCAGGCATGGTGGTAGATGCCTGTAATTCCAGCTACTCGAGAGGCTGAGGTAGGAGAATCTCTTGAACCCGGGAGGCGGAGGTTGTGGTGAGCCGAGATCGTGCTATTGCACTCCAGCCTAGGCAACGAGAGTGAAACTCTGTCCCCCCCCAAAAAAAAAAAAAAGCTGAGTGTGGTGGTGTGCCCCTGTAATCCCAGCTACACGGGAGGCTGAAGTGGGAGGATTGCTTGAGCCGTGAAGGTGGAGGTTGCAGTGAGCCGAGATCGTGCCACTGCATTCCAGCCTGGGTGACAGAGCAAGACCAGCTCAAAAAAAAAAAAAAAAAAAGCATTAAAAGTACTCAGCACAGTGCCCGGAACTCACAGTAAGCCTAGCTCAATAAGTGGTATTCCTCTCCTAGCCTGGTCTCAGCAGGAAAGCCAGGCACCCATACCAAGCTGGGCCAGCAACCGCTGCTGTTCCTGCAGGATGTCCTCAGGAGCCATGGCCTGCAGTCTTGCTATGTTCTCTTCATGGATAGTCTGGGCTTCCTGCTCAGCTTCTTGATCCCTGAGCCCCTTCCCTGTGACCAGATTGGGTCCCTGAAAGCTGTGGCTGCTCCCAGGAAGCTGGCAGCCCTGGTCCCTAGGAGTGGGTGTCTCACAGGTCACGGCACCTGGAAGAAAGGTATGATCACATTCATTGCTCTGTTCTCCATGGCTCTAACTGGGCTTTCTGGCCTTCTTCTATAAGCCTGTTAGCCCTGGAGACAGGTATAGACCCAAGCTTTCCTCAGAGTGGAGACCGCACTGGGTCTGGCACAGAGACTCCAGGTGGCTTCTCCACTCACTGCTTCCTTAGTGCTTATATGAAAAGGTTTTCCTCAGAAACATCCTAATTTCTGACTCTTCTCTTAGTTGTCTAGGCAGGCATCTATAGCCAGGGGCCTGCTCCCAGCTGTTCAACTAATAATTTGCATCATTAAAGGGATCTTGGCCAACACATTTATTTTACAGTCTCTGTCAGACACTTCTGCCCTACTCCCTTTCTCTTAGGACTGCATAATGGCCTGCCCCACTCCCAGCACCTGAGACCCAGAGAGGGACCCAAGCCTCCCATACCTAGTATTCTCAGACTACTTGAGACGGCTCAAATGCACCTCTCATTTGAGGCAGGAAGACGTATCTTCAAAAATGACCCTATGATTGTGTCTTTTAAAAAGGCCAAGCCCAATCCTCTTCAACCCTGGCTCACCCTCTGGTGGGCCCAGGTTGGGCACAACTTCCCCAGCTGATGGGCCCTTGGCTTCAGTTATCCTCCTTGCCGCAATTTCCTGGGCAAAGATGCTTCTCTTACCAGATGTTGCTGATTTCCCCTGTGGGGCAAAAAGAAAAACCAGGTTACTGATGCTCATCATCCCACTTTCCTCTCAACCTCTTTATATCAAGGCCTCTGGAACAAAAAGATAAAAGGGGCTTTGCTCAATTTCCAGGGATCACAACCCTAGTTCTCAGAAAAAGGAGAGGTCTATAGGAGTAAGGTCTTTTTTTTTTTTTTTTTTTTTTTTTTGAGACGGAGTCTCGCTCTGTCGCCCAGGCTGGAGTGCAGTGGCGCAATCTTGGCTCACTGCAAGCTCCGCCTCCTGGGTTCATGCCATTCTCCTGCCTCAGCCTCTCCGAGTAGCTGGAACTACAGGCGCCTACCACTACGCCTGGCTAATTTTTTTTTTTTTGTATTTTTAGTAGAGATGGGGTTTCACCATGGTCTCAATCTCCTGACCTGGTGATCCACCCACCTCAGCCTCCCAAAGTGCTGGGATTACAAGCGTGAGCCACTGCACCCAGCCAGGAGTAAGGTCTTAGACTCTGACAGACTTGGGTTGAAGTTCTGGCTCTTCTACCTATTAGATGTGTGGTGTTGGACAAGTTATTTATCTCTTTGGGGTCTCAGTTTCCTCATATGAAAAATGGGAATAAGGACTCCTCGTCCCCAAGGTATCATCATGATACCTGCCTTATATGTTTGTTATGAAGATTAAAAGAAGTAATGGGTATGAAGTGCTTAGTATGATCCTGCTTTGTAAAAGAAATTGCTTATCATCATTAAAACTACCTGCCTGAAGAAGATGCACTATGAGACTCACCTGTCTGTCTCCTAAGCACCACCTAAGCTTACCCTTGCCTACCTGTGTGTCCTGCGAGCGATGGAACACAGCGGGGAAAGCAACACCACTGGGCACAGGCAGATTCACGGCCACTGAACTTGTATCTCGTTCCTGTAGCAACAAAGCACAAAGTTGTGAAGCACAATGGAGAAAATTCCCCAGGCTGGACCCTATCCTATTAGCCCAGTTCTGAATGATGAGATCCTCACTCTGGGGGGTTATGGACCCTCCTCCCTTCAGGGCAGTGATTCTATCCCAGCCCCCAACCTGACCTCAGGGGGTAAAAGTCTACCTTTCTGAAGCACCCTCCACTGATAAGCCTCATCCACCCCGAGCATCCAATATCCCTGTTGCCCTAGAACATGTTATCCTACTCAGCCAGAGTGAGACGCACAATAATCTTAGTCAAGACAGCAGTGATGTGCTCATCATGCCTCCTCAGCCTCTCTTCTGGGTCCTCATCCTCAGGCAGGCAGTGGCCAGGGCTGGACCTGGCTCTCTTCGGAGGAGAAGGGACCAAAGTTGGGGGCAAATCTGGGAGATCTGAGAAAGAAAAGATCCCAAACGTGAGTATATGCACACCTTCCTAGGAAGACACTGCAGGCTAGGGAAGAAAAACAGCTGCCATGGGGCCCTGGCTCAAGCTGTGTCATCTTGGGTAAGATATTTAACCTCCTTGAGCCTCATTTTCTTCCTCTGTAAAATGGGGCTGCAGCAACACAGGCTATGCAGTGTCTGAAATAATAATGATGTGTCTGAATCCAACCACAACAGGAAGAGGGAGGGGCCCGAGGCTGTACCCTCTCTACTTCTCAGCCTCACATCCACGGGAACTCACTGTCCAACATCACCACATCCCGGTGGTCCTGGAGCGGAGGCCGGTCTGAGTTGGCATCACCACCGCCCCTATTTCCTTTCTTCACCAACTGCACTGCTGGGGCTGCACCAGCTGCGAGAAACTGACTCTGGAAGCGCAGCAGATCCACCTCGGACTCCCCTGGCTTTGGTCTCGACAGCATCTTGCTGCTCCAGCTGCCTCCCCAGTACGACTCTCCAGCAGTGTCTCCGTGAGGGGATTCCCTCTTATTCATCCCTAAGAGCAAGAAAGAATATGGGCCCTCTGCAACTGAACCCTGATTCTCTTTATTGGGCATCAGCGAAGATCTTCATCCTTGGGTTCACATGAGCTCATTCCTCCTTATTCATACCTTATTGCCATTCCCTCTGTCTTCAGCCCTCCCTGATGTCATCAGCCTAGCAACAATATTTATAGCCAACTTAGGTTGTTTACAATCTATGGGTGATAAAACTCTCAGGAACAACCAGCAGGAGACCTGAGGAAAATGTCATCAGGGGCCGGGCAGATAAATGTTGTCATAATGGGGGGTGATGATTCTGTATCAAACTGGAGAGAACTTGCTTGGCCTAAAGGTGTGTAAATTATTAAAAACCTTGGGCTGTAAAATATCAATATAAAAAACATTTGTGGCCAGGCGCAGTGGCTCACGCCCATAATCCCAGCATTTTGTAAGGCTGAGGCGGGTGGGTCACCTGAGGCCAGGAGTTCGAGACCAGCCTGGCCAACATGGTGAAACCCCATCTCTACTAAAAATACAAAAAATTAGCTGGGCGTTGTGGTGGGCGCCTGTAATCCCAGCTACTTGGGAGGCTGAGACAGGAGAATCGCTTGAACCTGGGATACGGAGGCTGCCGTGAGCCGAGATCGCACCACTGCACTCCAGCCTGGGCAACAAGAGTAAAACTCCGTCTCAAAAAAAAAAAAAAAAAAAAAAATTGGGCAGGGCACGGTGGCTCACGCTTGTAATCCCAGCATTTTGGGAGGCGGAGGCGGGCGGATCACGAGGTCAGGAGATCGAGACCACAATGAAACCCCGTCTCTACTAAAAATACAAAAAATTAGCCGGGCGTGGTGGTGGGTGCCTGTAGTCCCAGCTACTCGGAGAGGCTGAGGCAGGAGAATGGCGTGAACCCGGGAGGCTGAGCTTGCAGTGAGCTGAGATTGCGCCACTGCACTCCAGCCTGGGTGACAGAGTGAGACTCCGTCTCAAAAAAAAAAAAAAAAAAAAAAATTGTATGTCTATGCACTAGCAAAGAACATGCAGAAAACGGAATTAAGAAAACAATTGCGGCCGGGCGCGGTGGCTCACGCTTGTAATCCCAGCACTTTGGGAGGCCGAGGCAGGCGGATCACGAGGTCAGGAGATCGAGACCACGGTGAAACCCCGTCTCTACTAAAAATACAAAAAAAATTAGCCGGGCGCGGTGGCGGGCGCCTGTAGTCCCAGCTACTCGGAGAGGCTGAGGCAGGAGAATGGCGCGAACCCGGGAGGCGGAGCTTGCAGTGAGCCGAGATTGCGCCACTGCACTCCAGCCTGGGCGACAGCGAGACTCTGTCTCAAAAAAAAAAAAAAAAAAAAAAAAAAAAAAAAAAAAAAAAAAAAAAAAAAAAAAAAAGAAAACAATTGCGTTGGGCGGATGTGGTGGCTCACGCCTGTAATCCCAGCACTTTGGGAGGCTGAGGCATGTGGATTACGAGGTCAGGAGATCGAGACCATCCTGGCTAACACGGTGAAACCCCGTCTCTACTAAAAATATAAAAAACTAGCCGGGTGTGGTGGCGGGCACCTGTATTCCCAGCTACTCGGGAGGCTGAGGCAGGAGAATGGCGTGAACCCGGGGGGTGGGGCGGGGATCTTGCACTGATCTGAGATGGAGCCACTGCACTCTAGCTTGGGCTAGAGTGAGACGCCATCTCAAAAAAAAAAAAGGACAGGATCTCACTCTGTCACCTAGGTTGGAGTGCAGTCTGCTATCATAGCTTACTACAGCCTCAAACTCCTAAGCTTGAGTGATCCTCCCACTTGACACAGAAAATTAATTTAATTGCCCCAAATCCACAGTAAATGTCAGAAACAGAATCTCAAGTTAGGCACTCAAGCTGCAGAATGTATGCACTTCTCTATCTGCTCAACCTTGACAATGATAAGTGATCAGAGGCTTAGAGGATAAAAAAGGAAAGAAAAAACATAAAAAAAAAATCAACAAACAAGTCAGCAATCAAATGTTTGTTTTGTATCATGATAAAATATGCACATTTCTATTTTTCTCTATATACTGTAAATTTATGTACTTTTTATTTTAAAATTGTGATTTGTTATAATGTTAGATTTACAGATTTATATAGATAGTATGAACAGTTGCCATATGTAGTCTTCACCCAGTTTCTCCAAAGGTTAAGACTTTACGTAACCACGGCACAAAGGCAAAAAAGAAATGAATATAGAGACCTTACATTTATTTGTCAATAAAAAGGAATGAAGTTCTAATGCACAAACATTGAAAACATTATGCTAAGTGAAAGAAGCTATATGACTCAGAAACATTTTATTTAGTGAAAAGAAATAAGCTAGCCAGAAAGGGCCTCATATTGTATGATTCTGTTCATATGGAATGTCCAAAATAGGCAAATCCATAGAGACAGAAAGTAGATTAGTAGTTGCCAGGGGCTAGGAGAGCTGGAGGGAAATGGGAATTGACAGCTAATGGGTATGGAGCGCCTTTATGGGGTAATGAAATGTTCAACCTTGCGAATATACTAAAAGCCATGAATTGTAAACTTTATTAATTTATTGTGACAGGGTCTGGCTCTGTCACCCAGGCTGGAGTGCAGTAGCATGATCTTGGCTCACTGCAACCTCTACCTCCTGGGCTTAAGCCGTCCTCCCACCTCAGTCTCCCAAAAAGCTAGGACTACAGATGCACCACCACACTCAGCTAATTTTTGGGTTTTTTTTTGAGACAGAGTTTTGCTTTTGTTGCCCAGGCTGGCGTGCAATGGTGCGATCTCGGCTCACTGCAACCTCTGATTCCCAGGTTCAAGTGATTCTCCTGCCTCAGCCTCTTAAGTAGCTGGGATTACAGGCGCCCACCACCACGCCCAGCTAATTTGTAGTTTTTCAGTAGAGACAGGGTTTCACATGTTGGTCAGGCTGATCTCGAACTCCTGACCTCATGATCCACCTGCCTTGGCCTCCCAAAGTGCTGAGATTACAGGTGTGAGCCACCGTGCCCCGCAATTTTTGTGTTTTTTACAGAGACAGGATTTCACCATGTTGTCCAGGCTGGTCTCGATCTCCCGGGCTCAAGAAATCTGCCCACCTCGGGCTCCCAAAGTGCTGGGATTACAGGCCTGAGCTACTGCACCTGGCCTGTAAACTTTTTAAAATGATGAATTCTGGCCAGGCTCGGTGGCTCACGTCGGTAATCCCAGCACTTTGGGAGGCTGAGACAGGTGGCTCACGAAGTCAGGAGTTCAAACCAGCCTGACCAACATGGTAAAGTCTCTACTAAAAACACACAAAAAATTAGCCGGGTGTGGTGGCAGGTGCCTGTAATCCCAGCTACTCAGGAGGCTGAGGCAGGAGAATCACTTGAACCTGGGAGGCGGAGGCTGCTGTGAGCCAAGATCGCACCACTGCACTCCAGCCTGGGCGACAGAGTGAGACTCCGTCTCAAAAAAATAATAATAAAATAAAATGATGACTTCTGTGGTATATAAACTATATCTCAATTATAAAACAAAAAACGCTGGGCTGGCCAAAGATATCTGCAAGCTGGCTGGCTAGTTTTGGAACCCCTGAGCTAGATGCTGATAATAATAAAAATATTGTTATATCTAACACTTATTGAGCACTTAGTATGTGCCACATACTGTTCTCTAAGCACTTTTTCCATATTCATTCATTTAATCCTCATAACAGCCTAGGAGGTAGGTTACTACTATTTTTTTTTTTTTTTGAGATGGAGTTTCACTCTTTTTTTTTTTTTTTTTGAGACGGAGTCTTTCTCTGTCCCCCAGGCTGGAGTGCGGTGGCGCGATCTCGGCTCACTGCAACCTCCACCTCCTGGGTTCACGCCATTCTCCTGCCTCAGCCTCCCGAGTAGCTGGGACCACAGGCGCCCACCAACACGCCCGGCTAATTTTTTTTTTGTATTTTTTAGTAGAGACGGGGTTTCACCGTGTTAGCCAGGATGGTCTCGATCTCCTGACCTCGTGATCCACCCGCCTCGGCCTCCCAAAGTGCTGGGATTACAGGCTTGAGCCACTGCGCCCAGCGGAGTTTCACTCTTGTTGCCCAGGCTGGAGTGCAATGGCACGATCTCGGCTCACTGCAACCTCCGCCTCCCAGGTTCAAGCGATTCTCCTACCTCAGTCTCCCTAGTAGCTGGGATTATAGGCATGTGCCACCATGCCCAGCTAATTTTGTATTTTTAGTAGAGACTGGGTTTCTCCAGGTTGGCCAGGCTGGTCTCGAACTCCCGACCTCAGGTGATCCGCCCGCCTCTGCCTCCCAAAGTGCTGGGATTACAGGCGTAAGCCACTGCAACGGGCCAGTTACTACTATTATTCAAATTTTACAGCTGAGAAAAGAATAGTGCTGAGAAGTTAAGTATTTGCCCAAGGTCTCAGTGTAAGTAAGTGCTAGGATTAGGATTCGATCCCAGTCAGTCCATGCTTTTACCCACTATGTTCTACTGCCTACTGCTGTGTGGTGCCTGGGTGTCCTGGAAGTCTGGAATAGTGAGGCAGATGGGGAAGAACTATAAAGAATCTCCTGAAGAGCAAAGGCTGGAACTACACTAAGCTTTCTCAATAAGGACTATTGATCTTTATGGCTGGGTAATTCTTTGCTGTGGGAAGCTGTCCTGTGCACTGTAGGATGTTTAGCGGCATTCCTGGCTTTTACCCACTAGATGTCATCATCAAACCTCCTCCCCTAGTTGTGACAAGTAAAAATGTCTCCAGACATTTGCCAAATGTCACCTCAGAAAAAAATCACCCCCAGTTGAAAACCACTGAACCAGACCTTGAAGGATAAGATAGGCCTCCAGCCAGAAGGGAGAGCTGGGCAAAGGTACAGAAGCAGGGAATAGGGCCAGGCACAGTGGCTCACGCCTGTAATCCCAGCACTTTGAGGCTGAGGTGGGTGGATCATTTGAGGTCAGGAATTCAAGACCAGCTTGGCCAACGTGGTGAAACCCCCATCTCTACTAAAAATACAGAAAAATTAGGCAGGCATTGTGGCGTGTGCCTGTACTCCCAGCTACTTGGGAGGCTGAGGCAGGAGAATGGTTTGAACCCGGGAGGCGGAGGTGGCAGTGAGCCAAGATTGCACCACTGCACTCCAGCTTGGGTGACAGAGCTAGACTCCATCTCGAAAAAAAAAAAAAAAAAAAAAGAAGCAGGGAATAAATATGGTACACGGGAAAACATGATGAAGTTGACCACCTCCTAAAAGTTGGAGGATGAGATGGAGAGGTAGACAAGCTAGATAGCTGGAACTAACAATAGTGCTGAATGAAGGCCAGGCGCGGTGGCTCACGCCTGTAATCCCAGCACTTTGGGAGGCCAAGGCAGGCAGATCACGAGGTCAGGAGATCGAGACCATCCTGGCTAACGTGGTGAAATGCCATCTCTACTAAAACTACAAAAAATTAGCTGGGTGTGGTGGCATGCACCTGTAGTCCCAGCTACTCGGGAGGCTGAGGCAGGAGAATGGCGTGAACCCGGCAGGTGGAGGTTGCAGTGAGCCGAGATCATGCCACTGCACTCCAGCCTGGGGGGACAGAGCATGAGACTCTATCTCAAAAAAAAAAAAAAAAAAGAAAAAGAAAAAAGAAAGTGCTGAATGACACATTTCCTTACTTTTTCTTCATCTACTTCTTTTTTTTTTTGAGACGGAGTCTTGCTTTGTCCCCCAGGCTAGAGTGCAGTGGCGCGATCTCGGCTCACTGCAAGCCCCGCCTCCCGGGTTCATGCCATTCTCCTGCCTCAGCCTCTGGAGTAGCTGGGACTACAGGCGCCTGCCAACACGCCCGGCTAATTTTTTTGTATTTTTAGTAGAGACGGGGTTTCACCGTGTTAGCCAGGATGGTCTCGATCTCCTGACCTCGTGATCCGCCCACCTCGGCCTCCCAAAGTGCTGGGATTACAGGCTTGAGCCACCGCGCCCGGCCTTCTTCATCTACTTCTAAGCCTGATCAGATCTAATAACTAAGCCAGCATTGGAAACACCTCCCAACACAGGGGTTGGGGGCAGGCTAAAAGGGGTAGAAATGGTGAAACAATCACATGACGGTGTGACCTTAAGAACATTATCAAAAAATTTTTTTGACAGTTTACTCTAGGCTGAGCAGTGTACAAGGGGCTGTAAATATAAAGAAATGGGGGTATTGGCTGGGCGCGGTGGCTCACGCTTGTAATCCCAGCACTTTGGGAGGCCGAGGCGGGCGGATCACGAGGTCAGGAGATCGAGACCACGGTGAAACCCCGTCTCTACTAAAAATACAAAAAAATTAGCCGGGCGTGGTGGCGGGCGCCTGTAGTCCCAGCTACTCGGAGAGGCTGAGGCAGGAGAATGGCGTGAACCCGGGAGGCGGAGCTTGCAGTGAGCCGAGACTGCGCCACTGCACTCCAGCCTGGGTGACAGAGCGAGACTCCGTCTCAAAAAAAAAAAAAAGAAATGGGGGTAAAATCCAGTCCCTGGGTTCAAGGGGCTTACTGGGGAGACAGAGACCATGCCGAAATGCTGGGTCTTTTAATAATTTCCCACTTCATTATCTCTCTTTGCCCACACAAGTCTAGAAATTCCAAAGGTTTACAGTTTAAATGATGTCTCCAAGATTGTAAAGGTCTTCCTTTGGTCAATGATGTACCCAAATTTGGGGTGAGAGAATATGGTAAACACACATATAAATTTACAAGGCAGTACATCCCAGAGATCAAATTAATCGCATAGAAGATCAGTGCTACACGATTTCAGAGGTGGGAAAAATCCCTAAAGGTTAAAAATAGAGGTCAATATTGAAAGAGAAAACTTAGATAAGTAGAGAACTGAAGGAAGTGGATGAAGTGAGCAAAGACCTGTCTACAAAATTTCATCTTAAATTTGGCATAGAACTTGTATTAAGTACTATTTGTGGCGTGACAACAGCAAAGTATACAGATGTGCCTTTTCCTGGATGGGAGGTAAACAGTGTGAAAATGGACTGCCCAGGCCAGGCGCGGTGGCTCACGCCTGTAATCTCAGCACTTTGGGAGGAGGAGGCGGATGGATCACAAGGTGAGGACATCAAGACCATCCTGGCTAATACGGTGAAACCACGTCTCTACTAAAAATACAAAAAATTAGCCGGGCGTGGTGACGGGTGTCTGTAGTCCCAGCTACAGGAGGCTGAGGCAGGAGAATGGCGTGAACCCAGGAGGCGGAGCTTGCAGTGAGCCGAGATGGCGCCACTACACTCCAGCCCGGGCGGCTGTGCCAAACCCCATCTCAAAAAAAAAAAAAAAAAATGGACTGCCTGTGTTCAAATCCAGGCTCTGCCATTTACTAACTGTGTAAGCTTAAGCAAGGTATTTTACTGAAGTTACTGTGCTTGTTTCATCATCTGTAACATGAAAATAACTGTACCTACCTCCTGAATTAATTATGTATATGTAAGAAGATTAGAATAGAGTCTCATACATGAAAGGATACAAATACCATTTATAATTCTTATTATTTATATAGCCAAAGGGCAGATAACCATATCTAATTGTTGGGCAGTCCGGCCAACAAACAAGGAAAAAGTCTCCCACCCCAGTGCCTACCCAAAGGCCCTAAGGAAGGCTGAACTAGATGAAGTGAGAATCCATAGTACGTTAACAATTCACTCCTGTAAGATTCTACATAAGCAGAAACAATTCCTCCTACTTATCCATGGATTCATGTGACCCAAAAGCAAAGTCCAGCTCACTTCACAGGGTGCGCCATACCTACATCACAAAGAGAGCCAGGGGGATTATGGGCACCAGTTTTGGAATCAATAGGCCAGAAGTCAAATGCCAGTTCCACTACTTACTAAATGCACTAAATGTGCGAAATTAGGCAAGTTATCTATGCTGTCCTTTTTTTTTTTTTTTGAGATAGACTCTCCCTCTTGTTGCCCAGGCTGGAGTGCAATAGCACGATCTCGGCACACTGCAACCTCCGCCTCCTGGGTTCAAGTGATTCTCCTGCCTCAGGCTCCCGAGTAGCTGGGATTACAGGCGCCTGCCACCATGCCCGGCTAATTTTTTTTTATTTTTTTAGTAGAGACGGGGGTTTCACCATGTTGGCCAGGCTGGTCTCGAACTCCTGACCTCAGGTGATCCGCCCGCCTCGGCCTCCCAAAGTGCTGGGATTACAGGCGTGAGCCACGGTGCGTGGCCTCTATGCTGTCTTCAGTCCCGTTTCCACAACTGTAAAATGTGAGGAACAGGTCCTATATAATAGGAAATGTGTGAGGATTTAAATGACTATGCACTCAAAGCGCCTAGCCCAGTGCCCGTTACTTATATAAATAAACCTCAGTAACAATTATTTTAGTCGTAAGTAGAGCCACCAGTGTGTTTCCCCACAAATCCCAGCGCAGATTTGTCCAGAACCAATCCGTGCTAGAAGTGATAACATTTTCAGTTATTAATAGAATAAGAATGGGTTGGCCGGGCGCGGTGGCTCACGCCTGTAATCCTAAAGAGTAATGCCTAAAGAGTAACTCGTAAAAAAAAGTAGTCCTAACAATGGACCTCTGGGTTTATCCTGGCCTCTGAGGAGTCTCTGGGGCTCTTACATTGCAGCCTATCCTCCAGAGCCAGGATCCAATCCCGAGTCGGGACGCGTGACTGCCCTTACCGCTCAAGTCAAGGGCTCCAGTTAAGCCTCCTGGACCACCCAACTCTACAATGAGGAATCACCGAGTTGCAGCTTTCGCCGCCCGTTGAAGGGCCGTGCCCGAGATCTATGCACAGAGGAGGCCACAGTGGCTCCCTTACAGACCAAAGGCCCGCAGGCAGGTTCCAGCAAAGAAACTGGACACGCTACCCTGGGTCCTCCGCCCAGATCACCTGAAATCCGTCCCTCCAGCCCCGCCACCTACGTGCTCCAGGCCTGTCTGGGCGCCGCCATCTTGCCCCGCAGAGATCGCGTTTCCGCCGCCGCCAGATTCCAGCTTCCGCCCCGCAGCCCAGCCCCGCCTCTCCCGGGTTTATCTCGGAGCATTCTGGGCTTTGCTCGTTCAGCGTGGCGGACTGGTGAGCGTGGTGCTGCACGGCTGGCGGTTTATTACTCCCACGTAAGCTCTATACCATCACCCAGAACACACATCCTTTTTTTTTTTTTTTTTTTTGAGGCAGAGTCTTGCTCTGTCGCACAGGCTGGAGTGCTGTGGCGCAATCTTGGCTCACTGCAACCTCCGCCTCCCGGGCTCAAGCGATTCTTGGGCCTCAGCCTCCCGAATAGCTGGGATTACAGGTGCCCGCCACCACGTCTGGCTAATTTTTGTATTTTTAGTAGAGACGGAGTTTCACCATGTTGGCCAAGCTGGTCTCGAACTCCCGACCTTAGGTAATACGCCCACCTCGGCCCCCAAAGTGCTGTGATTACAGGATGCACCACCACGCCTGGCCCACACATCCTTCTGATGTACAGCAGGCACAGCCCCTTCTGCACATACGACACCCCTGGCGGGACAGAGCGTTCCTGAGACGTCCCTCTGCACTCACCAGCCAGTGTTACCACATCCCACATCCCAGCACCCACGCCCACGGCAGCACACAGAAACGTGGACACACACACACACACCCCAATGTGACGAATGTGTTTATGGACGAGCTAGAAGGTAACCATGAAAAAGGCCCAAGGAAAGAACACTGCCAGTGTGCACTGCGGAAATGGTGGTGGTGAGAAGAGAGGGAATAAAGCTTCCTTGCTAGCAAGGTTATCTTCTCCAGAATCTTGCCTTTGTTCATCCCACTCTCCTTGGAAATCCTCCCTCTTTTCCCTGCCACCCCTGTCTCTAAAGGATAACTCTTTAAGGCCTAGCTGGCGTCAACTCTAAAACCTCCTGCCAGCCACGCCTACTCACCGAACTTTCCTTGGAATCACCTGGAATCTTACCGCCTGCACCAGTTGTGTGGTATGCTGAGAACACACTGCCAACTACCAACTGTCACCTGTTACCTTTTCACAGGCATATGTCCTGTTCCCTTGAATAGACTGTCAGTTCCTTGTGGGCACCAGACCTTGTACTTTGCATCTAAATACTGAGCACCCAACATGTTGCCATGCACATAGTAGGACCTTAAGTAAATCATTTCTAGACCGAAGGACATCATGGGGCAGCCAATGTTAGTCCAGTGGCTTTCCAACTTTAGCAGGCACCAGAATCAACTGGAAGCCTTGTTAAACCAGATTGCTGGGGCCGGGCACAGTGGCACATGCCTATAATCCCAGTACTTTGGGAGGCTGAAGCTGACAGATCACCTCAGATCAGGAGTTCGAGACCAGCCTGACCAACATGGTGAAACCCCATCTCTACTAAAAATACAAAAATTAGCAGGGCATGGTGGTGTCCACCTGTAGTCCCAGCTACTCAAGAGGCTGAGCCAGGAGAATCGCTTGAACCTGAGAAGCGGAGGTTGCAGTGAGCCAAGATGGAACCACTGCACTCCAGATTGGGTCACAGAGCCAGACTCTGTTTCAAACAAAACGAAACAGATTGCTGAGCTTCAATCTTTGAGTTTCTGATTCAGTAGGTTTTTCTTTTTCTCTTTTTTTTTTTTTTTTTTTTTTTTAAGACGGAGTCTTGCTTTTGTCGCCCAGGCTGGAGTGCAGTAGCATGATCTCGGCACACTGCAACCTCCTCCTCCTGGGTTCAAGTGATTCTCCTGCCTCAGCCTCCCGAGTAGCTGGGACTACAGGCGCCCGCCACCATGCCCAGCTAATTTTTGTATTTTTAGTAGAGACGGGGTTTCACCATGTTGGCCAGGCCGATCTCAAGCTCCTGACCTCAGGTGATCCACCTACCTCAGCCTCCTAAAGTGCTGGGATTATAGGCATGAGCTACTGCACCTGGCCTGATTCAGTAGGTTTTCTTTTTTTTTTTTCTTTTTCTTTTTTTTTTATGACAGAGTCTCACTCTGTTGCCTAGGCTGGAGTGCACTGGTGCAGTCTCATCTCACTGCAACCTCCACCTCCCGGGTTCACGCCATTCTCCTGCCTCAGCCTCCCGAGTAGCTGGGACTACAGGCACCCGCCACCATGCCAGGCTAATTTTTTGTATTTTTAGTAGCGACAGGGTTTCACCGTGTTAGCCAGGATGGTCTCGATCTCCTGACCTCGTGATCTGCCTGCCTCGGCCTCCCAAAATGCTGGGATTACAGGCGTGAGCCACTGTGCCCGGCTGATTCAGTAGGTTTCTAATAGAGCCCAAAAATTTGCATTTCTACCAAGTTTCCAGGTGATGCTGCTGGTCCCGCACTACAGCAGATCTATAATCCTCTTGGCTTCAACTACAGCCGTAAATTTCGGCTACTAGGATTTAGTCATCTTGAGGTCCAAAATAGTACTAGACCTGGTCAGAAGTTATGGAGGTAGCGGGATGAGGGAGAGGAACTGGAGCCAAATATGCAGAATGAATGATAGTAGAAAATAATTGTTCACAATGAAATAACGATATAATGGCTCCTGGCAATGGTGCCACCATGCCCAGCTAATTTTTGTATTTTTAGTAGCGACACGGTTGGACCACGTTGGCCAGGCTGGTCACGAACTCCTGACCTCAGGTGATCTGCCAGCCTCGGCCTCCCAAAATGCTGGGACGATAGGCATAAGCCACCATGCCCAGCTCCAGCATGCTATTTTAACAAGCCTTCCACTTAATTTTGGTGCCTGCTAAAGTTGGAAAACACACCCAGCCCCATATAAAGTCTTCATCAACCTTTGACCTAATAGTTTTAACAGTCATTGTTTAACAACTAGGTGAAAGGTTGATGCAGACTTTATATGGATGGATCAGGTTGCCATTATATGAACTTACTGATGAATCTTTTCTACTCTTTTGAGATAGGGTCTTGCTCTCTTGCCCAGGCTGGAGTACAATGGTGCAACCTCAGCTCACTGCAACCTCTGCTTCCCTCTGCTTCCTGAGCTCAAGCGATTCTCCTGCCTCAGCCTCCTGAGTAGCTGGGACCCCAGGCCTGAACCAAATGTGGCTAATTCTTGTATTTTTTGTAGTGACAGGGTTTTGCCATGTCACCTAGTCTAGTGTCAAACTCCTGGGCTCTAGTGACTCACCTGCCTCAGCCTCCCAAAGTGCTGGGATTACAGGCATGAGTCACTGCACCAGCCGAGACTATTTATTTATTATTTATTTTATTTTATGTTTTTGAGATGGAGTCTTGCTCTGTTGCCCAGGCTGGAGTGCAGTGGCATGATCTTGGCTCACTGCAGCCTCCGCCTCCTGGGTTCAAGTGGTTCTCCTGCCTCAGCCTCCTAAGTAGCTGTGACTATAGGTGTGTGCCACCATGCCTGGCTAACTTTTTTTCTTTTTTGTGTGTGACAGAGTTTCGCTTTTGTTGCCTAAGCTGCAGGGCAATGGTGTGATCTCGGCTCACTGCAAACTCTGCCTCCTGAGTTCAAGTGATTCTCTTGCCTCAGCCTCCCAGGTAGCTGGGGTTACAGGCGTGCACCACCACGCCCAGCTAATTTTTGTATTTTGAGTAGAAACAAGGTTTCACCATGTTGACCAGGCTGGTCTCATACTCCTAACTTCAGGTGTTCTACCCACCTTGGCCTCCCAAAGTGCTGGGATTACAGGCGTGAGCCACCGCGTCCAGCCACTTTTTGTATTTTTAGTAGAGACAGGGTTTCACCATGTTGGTCAGGCTGGTCTCAAACTCCTGACCTCAGGTGATTTGCCCACCTCAGCCTCCCAAAATGCTGGGATTACAGGCGTGAGCCACTGCACTGGGCAGAGACTATAACATATGAAATGTGGTCTTTGTTTATATCTTCATTTTTGAAACTTTTTTTGAGACTGTTAGGGAATACTAAATATAAACTAGATTTTGTATGATATTAAGGATTTATATATGTTTTTTTGAGATAGGGTCTTGCTTTGTCACCGAGGCTGGAGTGCAGTGGTGCTGTCATGACTCACTGCAGCCTTGACCTCCTAGGCTCAAGTGATCCTCCCACCTCAGACTCCCAAGTAGCTGGGACCACAGGTGCATGCCACCACACCCAGCCAGGATTTATGAAATTTTTATTGGGTAAGACTATGTTTTTTTCTTTCAAAGCCTGGGTGTAGTGGCTCATGCCTATAATCTCAGCACTTTGGTAGGCTAAGGCAGGAGTATTGCTTGTGGCCAGGAATTCAAGACCAACCCGGGCAACATAGGAAGACCCTGTTTCTACAAAAAAATTTTTTTAAATTAGCTGGGTGTGGTGGCACCTATAGTCCTATCGATGCAGCGGCGGGAGAATGGCTTGACCCCAGGAATGTGAGGCTGCAGCAAGCTGTTTGCACCACTGCACCGCAGCCTCAGTGACAGAGCAAGACTTTGTCTCTGAAAAGAATTTTTTGAGACGGAGTCTCACTCATGTCGCCCAGGCTGGAGTGCAATGGTGCAATCTCAGCTCACTGCAACCTCCACCTCCCAGGTTCAAGCTATTCTCCTGCCTCAGCCTCCTAAGTAGCAGGGATTACAGGTGCCCACGACCACGCCTAGCTAATTTTTGTACTTATAGTAGAGACGGGGTTTCGCCGTTTTGTCCAGGATGGTCTCAAACTCCTGACCTCAGGTGATCCGCCTGCCTCAGCTTCCCAAAGTGCTGGGATCACAGGAGTGAGCCACTGCACCTGGCAAAAGAATATATATATATATTTTTTTGAGATGTAGTCTCACTTTGTCGCCCAGGCTGGAGTGCAGTGGCGCTATCTTGGCTCACTGCAAGCTCTGCCTCCAGGGTTCACGCCATTCTGCCTCAGCCTCCTGAGTAGCTGGGTTTACAGGCGCCCGCTACCACGCTCAGCTAATTTTTTGTATTTTTAGTAGAGACAGCGTTTCACTGTGTTAGCCAGGATGGTCTTTATCTCCTGACCTCGTGATCCACCCGCCTCAGCCTCCCAAAGTGCTGGGATTACAGGCGTGAGCCACTGCGCCCGGCTAGAATATTTTTTTTTGAAAAATAAATAATTTTAGAATGGTTTTAGATTTACAGAAAAATTGCAAAAAGTTTCCATTTAACCCACTTTCCCTTATTTACATCTAATATTAATATTGTTGTTAGAGTTATTATTATTTTACTTATTTTTTATTTTTTGAGAGAGTCTCACTTCATCCCCCAGGCTGGAGGCCGTCCCACACGATCTCTGCTCACTGCAACCTCCGCTTCCCAGGTTCAAGGGTTTCTTGTGCCTCAGCACCCCAAGTAGCGAGGGCTACAGGCCTGCGCCACCACGCCAGGCTAATTTTTGCATTTTTAGTAAGGATAGGCTTTGTTGGCCAGATTGCTTTCAAACTCCTGACCTCAGTTGATCTGCCCACTTCAGCCTCCCAAAGTGCTAGGATTACAGGCATGAGCCATGGTGCCCAGCCCTGTTGTTAAATTATTGACAAATATTGATAGATTGTTGCCAACAAAAGTCTATACTATATTCACATTTCCTCAATTTCCCTCATGTCTTGTTTCTTTCTTTCATTTTTTTTTTTTTTGAGATAGAGTTTCGCTGTGTTGCCCAGGCTGGAGTGCAGTGGCACGATCTCGGCTCACTGCAAGCTCCGCCTCTCAGATTCAAGTGATTCTCCTGCCTCAGCCTCCGCAGTAGCTGGGACTACAGGTGCCCGTTACCAGGCCTGGCTAATTTTTTGTATTTTTAGTAGAGACGGGGTTTCACCGTGTTAGCCAGGATGGTCTCGATCTCCTGACCTCGTGATCCACCCGCCTCGGCCTCCCAAAGTGCTGGGATTACAGGCGTGAGCCACCGCGCCTGGCCATTGTTTCTTTTCTAGGATCACATCAAAGATACCACATTACATTTATTTTTATGTATGTATTTATGTATGTATGTATGTATTTATTTTTTGAGACAGAGTCTTGCTCTGTCGCCTAGGCTGGAATGCAGTGGCGCAGTCTCAGCTCACTGCAACCTCCACCTCACAGGTTCAAGAGATTCTCCTGCCTCAATCTCCCGTGTAGCTGAGATTACAGGCACCCACCGCCATGTCCTGTTAATTTTTGTATTTTTCGTAGAGTCAGCGTTTCACCATGTTGGTCAGGCTGGTTTCGAACTCCTGACCTCAAGTGATCCGCCAGCCTTGGGCTCCCAAAGTGCTAGGATTGCAGGCATGAGCCATCATGCTGGACCTTTATTTATTTTTGAGACAGGGTCTCCTCCGTTGCCCAGGCTGGAGTGCAGTGGCACAATCACAGTGTATCACAGCTTCAACCTCCTGGGCTCAAGGTATCCTCCTACCTTAGCCTCCCAAGTAGCTGGAACCACAGGTGTGTGCCATCAGGCTTGGCTAATTTTTTATTTTTATTTTTGTAGAGACAGAGTTGCCATGTTGCCCAGGCTGGTCTTGAACTCCCAGCCTCAAGGGATCCTCCCATCTCGGCCTACCAAAGTGTTGGGATTACTGGTGTGAGCCACTGTGCCAGACCTACATTGCATTTAGTTGTCAAGTCCCCTTAGGCGCCTCTTGGCTATAACAATTTCATGGACTTTTTATATTTTTGATGACTTTTACAGAGTGGAGTAATACTGGTAGGGTGTTTTGTAGAATGCCCCTCAGTTGGAGGCCTGGCATGGTGGCTCATGTGTGTAATCCCAACACTTTGGGAGGCCAAGGTTGGTGGATCACTTGAGGTCAGGAATTTGAGATCAGCCTGGCCAACATGCTGAAACCTTGTCTCTACTAAAAACACAAAAAAATTAGCCAGTGGTGGCACATGTCTGTAACCCAGCTACTTGGGAGGCTGAGGCAGGAGGATCCATTGAATCTGGGAGGTGGAGGTTGCTGAGATTGTGTCATTGCACTCCAGCCTGAGCAACAGAGTGAGAGTCTGTCTCAAAAAAAAAAAAAAAAAAAAAAGGAATGCCTCTTAATTAGGATTTGTCTGATGTTTCTCTCATGATTAGACTGGGGTTATAGGTTTTTGAGAGGAAGACCACAGGTTAGGCCGGGCGCGGTGGCTCACGCCTGTAATCCCAGCACTTTGAGAGGCCATGGCGGGCAGATCACGAGGTCAGGAGATCGAGACCATGGTGAAACCCCGTCTCTACTAAAAATACAAAAAATTAGCTGGGCGCAGTGGCGAGCGCCTGTAGTCCCAGCTACTCGGGAGGCTGAGGTGGGAGAATGGTGTGAACCCGGGAGGCGGAGCTTGTAGTGAGCCGAGATTGCGCCACTGCACTCCAGCCTGGGCGACAGAGCGAGACTCTGTCTCAAAAAAAAAAAAAAGACCACAGGTTAACCTGCCAATTTTATTACATCCTGTTATCAACATGTCTTATCATTAATGGTATTAACCTTAATCACCAGCTGAGGTAATGTTTGTCAAGTTTCTCCACTGTAAAGTTATGCTTTCACCCCTGCTTTTCATACTGTACTCTTTGGAAGGAAGTCACTATGTGCAGATCACAATGAGTGGGCAGTCGTGCTCTGCCTCCATGTGGGTGGAGCGCCTACATACATTATTTGGAATTCTTCTGCATGGAAGAGGTCTGTGTTCCCCATTGATTGATTGATTGATTATTATTATTTTGAGGCAGAGTCTGGCTCTGTTACCCAGGCTGGAGTGCAATGGTGCGATCTCAGCTCACTGAAACCTCTGCCTCTTTTTTATGGCAATTCTCCTGCCTCAGCCTCCCAAGTAGCTGGGATTACAGGCACCCACCAACACACCCGGCTAATTTTTTGTATTTTTAGTAGAGACGGGGTTTCACCGTGATGGCCAGGCTGGTCTCAAACTCCTGACCTCAGGTGATCCACCCCTGTCAGCCTCCCAAAGTGCTAGGATTACAGGCGTGAGCCACCGCACCCGGCCCCCATTGATTTATTTATTAATATAGATACAGGCTTTTATACATTGGGTTATGATTCAATACTGTTTTATTTTATTTATTTACTTTTTGAGACAGAGTATCGCTCTTTTGCCCAGGCTGGAGTGAAGTGGTGCAATCTCAGCTCACTGCAACCTTCAGCCCCTGGGTTCAAGCGATTCTCCTGCCTCAGCCTCCCAAGTAGCTGGGATTACAGGCATGTGCCACTGCACTCAGCTAATTTTGTATTTTTAGTAGAGATGTGGTTTGGTTTCACCATATTAGCCAGGCTGACCTCGAACTCCTGACCTCAAGTGATCCACCCGCCTCAACCTCCCAAAATGCTAGGATTACAGGTGTGAGCCACCACACCCAGCCAATACTATTTTATTTTGTTGCTCAAATTTTTTCACCTCTCCAGTGACCTTTTACTATACCCCGTCGGGGTGTGTGTGTGTGTGTGTGTGTGTGTGTGTGTGTGTGTGTGTGTGTTTCCTTATGTTCTGGCATTACAAGAAAGTAAGGAAATAGCTCTTCTTGTATATTTCCTGCCCCAATCCTAGAATCAGTCATTTCTTCAAGGACTCTTGAAGAAGTTATTAGAGAATAACTGTTATTGGAGAATGGTATTAGAAACCAAGATCTGGGCCAGGCACAGTGGCTCACACTTGCAATCCCAACACTTTGGGAGGCCTAGATGGGAGGACAGCCAGAGGCCAGGAGTTTGAGATCAGCTTGGTCAACAAAGGGAGACCCTCATCTCTAATAATAATAATATTATTAAACCAAGATCTGCGTGGTAAGTATGCTCATTGCTACTGGGGTGTCTTGCTTTTTCGCCCTTCTCAACTGACAGAGTAAGTGAATATATGTATGTATACTACAGCATACACACATATCTATAACTTTCTCTATGTAATCATCTGTATATATGGGTCAGTTTTTTGTTTTTGTTTTTTTGAGACGGGGTCTCGCTCTGTTGCCCAGGCTGGAGTGCAGTGGTGCAATCTCGGCTCAGTGCCAGCTCCGCCTCCTGGGTTCATGCCATTCTCCTGCCTCAGCCTCCCAAGTAGCTGGGACTACAGGTGCCCGTCACCAGGCCCGGCTAATTTTTTGTATTTTTAGTAGAGATGGGGTTTTACCGTGTTAGCCAGGATGATCTCGGTCTCCTGACCTCGTGATCCGCCCGCCTTGGCTCCCAAAGTGCTGGGATTACAGGCGTGAGCCACTGCGCCCGGCCAGGTCAGTTTTTTTTTTTTTAAGTCTACCTGTTACAGATATATATTATAATATTTACAGCTGAAATTATATGGCTAAGATTTGCTTTTAAAAACTTCAGCAATCCGGCTGGGAGTGGTGGCTCACGCCTGTAATCCCAGCACTTTGGGAGGCTGAGGCAGGTGGATCACGAGGTCAGGAGATCGAGACCATCCTGGCTAACAGGGTGAAACCCTGTCTCTACTAAAAATATAAAAAATTAGCCAGCCGTGGTGGTGGGCGCCTGTAGTCCCAGCTACTCAGGAGGCTGAGGCAGGAGAATGGCGTGAACCCAGGAGGCGGGGCTTGCAGTGAGCTGAGATAGCGCCACTGCACTCCAGCCTGGGCGACAAAGCAAGACTCCGTCTCAAAAACAAAAATAAAAATAAAAAAAAAACTTCAGCAATCTCTGGTTGTCTAGTGGTTAGGAATAAAAGTTGAAGAAAAAAAAAACCTCCAGCAAAACAGCAAACTAGGACAATGAAATACAATTGACTAAGATAATCATTGAAGGAGGATGCCAGGTACACTGGGGATTCACTCATTATACTGTTCTCTCTACTTGCATGTATGTTTGAAATATTCCGCTGGGCACGGTGGCTCACGCCTGTAATCCCAGCACTTTGGGAGGCCAAGGTGGGTGGATCACAAGGTCAGGAGTTCAAGACCAGCCTGGCCAATATGGTGAAACCCCATCTTTACTAAAAATACAAAAATTAGCTGGGCATGGTGGCATGTGCCTGTAGTCCCAGCTACTCGGGAGGCTGAGGCAGAAGAATCGCTTGAACCGGGAGGCCGAGGTTGCAATGAGCTGAGATAGCACCACTGCACTCCAGCCTGGGTGACAGAGCAAGACTCAGTCTTAAAAAAAAAAAAGAAAAAGAAATATTCCATAATATAAAATAATATGACTGGGTGCAGTGGCTCATGCCTGTAATCCCAACACTTTGGGAGGCCGAGGTGGGCAGATCACAAGGTCAGGAGTTCGAGACCAGCCTGGCCAACGTGATGAAACCCTGTCTCTACTAAAAATACAAAAATTAGCTGGGCGTGGTGACACGAGCCTGTAATCCTAGCTACTCAGGAGGCTGAGGCAGGAGAATCGCTTGAGCCTGGGAGGCAGAGGTTGCAGTGAGCTGAGATCGCGCCACTGCACTCCAGCCTGGACAACAGAGTGAAACTCTGTCTCAATAAATAAATATGTACATACATACATACATACATACATAAAATAAGAAAATAGAGCCAGAAAAGCCTCACCGACCAGGCTGCAGTTAAAGAGGGTCAAATAGAGAAAGACAGCCAGCCAGCTACAAGGCATTAACACACACGCACATACAGGCACACACGCAAGCATACATACACGCACATGCATACACACACATATACATACAGATGCACACACACATACAGGCACACACACATTCACACATACCCATACACACACAAAACTCTTTCTCCCACGGCCATCCTTAGGTGAAATTTTGAAGATGAAAGTTTTTCTTCCATGTTTGGACCCATCTGCCCTTTCAGAAACCCCAACCTTATTGCTCTACTGCTTCCTAAATCTGCTTTTGGAGGGAAATCTGATCATTTGAAATATTTCCTGTGACTGAAAGTCAAAGTGTGGTCCTCTTAGGAATTTACATTTCTGTGTCATCTTCGATGGGGCAAGAAGTTGCATTGTTTCTGGCTTAGGAATTTCAGGCAGTGGGTGTTTGACAGGGACAGCAACAATCCCCAGCACATGTGGAATTACACATATAGGTAATGTTTCTACCAGTCCCAGAGGCTTCTGTAAGGTGAGGAACACAGTCTGTGGCCTGCCCCATCCCCCCATCCCTTGAGTGGAACTTGCCCACTCTCACCTCTTTTTTTTTTTTTTTTTGAGACAAGATCTCGCTCTGTCACCCAGGCTGGAGTGCAGTGGCACCATCTCAGCTCACTGCAGCCTCCACCTCCCGGGCTCAAGTGATCCTCCCACTTCAGTGTCCCAAGTAGCTGGAACTACAGGCATGCGCCACCACACCTGGCTAATTTTTGTATTTTTGGTAGAGACAGGGTTTCACCATGTTGGCCAGGCCGGTCTTGAACTCCTGATCTCAAGTGATCTGCCCGCCTCAGCCTCCCAAAGTGCTGTGATTATAGGTGGGAGCCATCACGCCCGGGCAACTTTCATCTCTTGAGACAGTAGTTGGGAAAGGACAGGTCTTTGGTTATACAACCGGTGAGACTGTCATGACCCTGCAGCTCACCATGGTTTCCTCTTGTTTCCCCCACTTTAGGGGTGGGGCAGAAGGCCTTAACTCTGAAAAAGCTGAAACAGGTGCTTTTTGACACTGCTGGAAGTTGGTAGCAGAGTGCCCTGCTTCTGTGGACAGTGGTTTTTATCTCCAGGTTTGTCTTCATCTTCTCTGGATCCTTGGCCTCCTTGAACAGTTCTGGGTCATAAAAGGCTGAGAGTGGGCAGAGACTTATTTTACTAGATTAGTGAGATGCTGTGCCCAACCTAGTCCCATCCATAATAAGGGGCTGCCACTGGCCCTTCCTCTCACTCAGTCTTCCTCCACCCCTGCAGCCCCTTCTTACTCCTCTGGAATAGAGTATAGCTGCCTCTGGTTCTGTTATAAGGACAGGAACTCCTGGGACAGCTACTCCCGCATTAGGTCAAAAACATTTCCTGTTGATTTGATTAGTTTCCTTCCAAACAATGCATTTATGGAAGAAGAAGAGCTTTTGCAGGCATGCATTTGCACAGGCAGCCAACCTCCTCCAGTCACACACAGACACACACACACACCTCCACACCCACACGCACACACTTTCTTCTCATCCGCCCACAAAGCATCAGTCACATTTAGAATTTGCACAAATGCACACCCTCATACATCACAATGCACACCCTCTCATCCACCTACACGTCTCTTCCACAAAATCACACCTGCTCACATACCCTTAGAAGCACATTCCTATACTGTGCCCAGAGAGAGAAAGGTGGGGGAGATAAGCAAGGAGAATGGGTTATAAGGGCTCAGGAGGTCAAACCTCTGTAGGAGCTGAAAAGTCAGAAGACCAGGACCCCCCACTCCTCTCTGTCCTTTTTTTTTTTCTTTTCTTTTTTTTTTTTTTGAGATGGAGTCTTGCCCTGTCACCCAGGCTGGAGTGCAATGGCGCAATCTCGGCTCACTGCAACTTCCGTCTCCCAGGTTCAAGTGGTTCTCCTGCCTCAGCCTCCTGAGTAGCTGGGATTACAGGCACCCACCACCACATCCAGCTAATTTTTGTATTTTTAGTAGAGATGAGGTCTCACCATGTTGGCCAGGCTGGTATCGAACTCCTGACCTCATGATCCGCCCGCCTAGGCCTCCCAAAGTGCTGGGATTACAGGTGTGAGTCACAGCTCCTGGCCTCCTCTCTGCCCCTGTAAGTAGAAATACTATGGCTGGGCAAGGTGGCTCATGCCTGTAATCCCAGCACTTTGGGAGGCGAAGGTTGCAGTGAGCCGAGATCGCGCCATTGCACTCTAGCCTGGGTGACAAAGCGGGACTCCGTCTCAAAAAAAGTAAAAACAAAAAGAAATACTATGAATTGAGAGAGATTTAGAATTAGGGGTAGGGGAAGCAGGAACTCAGGGCCCCCGTCCCACACAGAAAGTGTGCTGCCCCTGTGACAGTGATGTATCTCAGGCTGGTGGCTGAGGTGGGAAGTTTGTCAAGGCTGCAAGTGGCATCCATCACATGTCTGAGAAGCCCATTTTGACCAGTAGAAAAGGATGGCCTTTAGGGTGGGGTTCCCTATCAACTCAGGAAATGGTGGGGAGGGAATGAAGAGAGATAAGGAAGTAAAAGGCTGGGTTGGGCTCTGGGTCCACCATCCTCTAGAATGAATCTTACTAATGTCAGCCGGAATCAAGAGGAGGAGGCTCCCCTTCACTGGAAACTTGAAGTCCCCCTCAGAGAAAAGGCGGGAGAGAGGGCTTGGAAAAGTAGCAGCCCAGGCAATTCTGCCTTCGGCCCCAGACTATTGTCTGCCTGCCCTGACTCAGCCCAAACTCAGAAACTGTGGATTCTGGAAAGCAACAAGACTTTTCCTTTGGGAAAGTGTCCTGAAGCTGACCCACAGTGCTCAAGAAAATTGGCAGAGAGCCCAGGCACAGTGGCTCACACCTGTAATCCCAGTATTTTGGGATGTCGAGGTGGGCGGATTACCTAAGGTCAGGAGTTTGAGACCAGCCTGGCCAACATGGTGAAACCCTGTCTCTACTAATAATACAAAAATGAGCAGAACATGGTGGTGGGCACCTGTAATCCCAGCTACTCATGAGGCTGTGGCAGAAGAATCGCTTGAACCCATGAGGCAGAGGTTGCAGTGAGCCAAGATCGCACCATTGCACTCCAGCCTGGATGACAAGAGTGAAACTTCATCTAAAAAAAAAAAGAAGAAGAAGGAGAAGAAGAAGAGGAAGAGGAAGAAGAGAAGAATAGGAGGAGGAGGAGGCGGGGGAGGGGAAGGGGAAGTGGAAGGGAAAGGGGAAGAGAGGGAGAGGGAGAAGAAGAAGAAGGAGAAGAAGGAGAAGAAGAGGAGGAAGAGGAAGAAGAAGAAGAAGGAAGAAGAAGAAGAAGGAAGAAGGAAGAAGAAAGAAGAAGAAAATAATTGGCAGAGAGCTCAGTGAAACAGAGACAGAGGAGACGGAAGTGAGTGACACACTCTGCGTCCTCGCCTCACCAGGAAACTACTAAAGTTCCTGGGGAAGCAAAGTAGAATTTCATAAGAACAAAATGGAGGGGAGAAAACCTATGGTGGCTGTGAAGGCCCTGATGCCATGTATGTCAAATTGATATCATCTGATGGCCATGACTTTATTGTAAAAATAGAACATGCATTAACATTAGGCACGATAAAAGCCATGTTGAGTGGCCCAGGCGTTTTATGGGTTTGGCTCTTAAATTTAGGTCTTTGGTCTTAAGTTAATTTTTGTTTACGCTGTGAGGTCAGTTTGCTGAGAACGAAACCAATGAGGTCAATTTTAGAGAGATACCTTCACATGTGCTATCGAAAGTACGCCTGTATTTTACCTACAAGGTTCGCTACACTAACAGCTCCACCGAGATTCCCGAATTCCCAATTGCACCTGAAATTGCACTAGAACTGCTGATGGCTGCGAACTTCCTAGATTGTTAAATAAAATAAATTATAATAAACTGTTAACTCTTTTCAGTATTTAATACCTGTAGTTCAGTTAGTAACTTTTTCATATATAGCATGTTGCCTTTATGCAGTTTAACTATATAAAGTTCATTGCAAAGCAGATTACCTTCTGTTTTTTTTGCATAGCAATCAAAGTTGAAATTTGTTTGCTACATCAAAAAATTAAGGACATTTTCACAAACTGAGAAATAAACAAATATGCCAATTAAAAAAAAAAGAAACAGAGACAGAGATATCTGGCCCCTGCCATCCATGTCTTGACAGTGCCTCATGAGTCTCTCCTCCTGCTGCCGCCTGGGGGCGCCCCCAGCTGGGTCTCAGGCTGCTGCCAGCACTGCTGTTGTTATCATTAGTGTAATTAATAAACAAGCACTGCTGGGGCCAAGTGGAAGAAGAGGCAGGCCCCTGCTGCTCAGGAGAATCTCTGAAAAGATCCAGTGAGCCTGCGGCAACCGGAGCTGAGTGGCTGGTCCCTCCTCTCCACCCAGGACCTCTGGAGGGGATGTGGGGTGGGCTTCCCCGCGGAGGGAAGGGCAAGGGGAGGAGCACACTTGGTAGGCTTGGTTTAGAACCAGCTCTGCATGTGCCTGACAGGATGTCTGTGGGCAAGGCCACCCCCGTGATTACTGGTTGTGGGGCAGGCTCTGAAGCAATTATTCATTCATTTAACAGGCATCTGCCTGTTTATTTATGGAAAGCCTACTGTGTGCAAGGTGGTCTACTAATAATAGCTAATGTTTGACTGGACAGTGTGACAACACAGCCAACTTTCACACTGGGTCCTGGGAAAAGGGGTAGAAGCAGGGGAAGCAACTAGGAAAAATGACAGCCCCAAAAGATATGGGCAATTGGGCTTTGGCCTGTGTAGCGTAGTGGTGGGGATATACATTAGGTAAAACCTGGGGATTACCAAGATCTTGGGAAACTCAAGACCCAGATTGGAAAACATACGGCAAGTGGGGCTGGAGAAAATAGGCATTTTTCAGGTAGGAGGGACTTGGAGATAAAGGCATGGCAATAGGACATGAATATGGGGATTTTGGGTGAACGGCTCAATGAAACAGAGGCACGAAGGGATGCTAGCCGATCCTGTTGGGGGAGCCCCGGGTGACGGCAGTTTCGGGGAGCCAGATGGATGGGAGTGTCTAGGGGTTGAGGTGCTCTAAGTCCTGAGAGGGGGGTGCTGGATTCTGGGATCAGAGTCCGAACAAGAGTTGGGGTGTGGTGGGGGCTGCCAGCGGGGTTTTGAGGGAAGGCTCTGGAGTGCTGGGTTAGAAAAGATGTTGGAGCGGGTTTAGGGAAAGGAGGGGCGTGGCCGGGGAGCCCATCCTGGAGGCCAAGCCGGATCCTCAGGTTTGGCTAGGGGGCGGCTGGGGCCGGGATGCCGGCGGGGCCGCGGGGGTCTGCGGCGCTGGCTGGGGTTCGCGCTCGGAGCCAGTCGCCGGGGCTCCGCGGGGGGGCGGTGCGAGCTCGGGCTGCGGGCGGGCCGGGAGGAGGCGGCGGCTCCGAGAAGAACATGAATCAGCGGCGGCGACGGCGGCGACGGCAGTGGAAGGAGTGCGGTGGCCCGGGAGCGGCCCCGGGGACCCCGCACTGCTGACGGCGGCGACCGCGGCCAGAGGCGGGCGCGGGTCTCGGAGGCGGTCGCCTCAGCGCCGCCCCACGGGCGGCCCCAGCCCCTCCCGCAGCCCTCCTCCCTCCCGCTCCCTTCCCGCCTCCTCCTCCCCGCCCTCCTCCCTCCTCGCTCGCGGGCCGGGCCCGGCATGGTGCGGCGTCGCCGCCGATGGCGCTGAGGCGGAGCATGGGGCGGCCGGGGCTCCCGCCGCTGCCGCTGCCGCCGCCACCGCGGCTCGGGCTGCTGCTGGCGGCTCTGGCTTCTCTGCTGCTCCCGGAGTCCGCCGCCGCAGGTAGGGGCTTGCCCGGGAGGCGGCGGGAAGCGGGGGGCTGCGGAGGGGCGCGGCCGGGGGTCGGAGCCCGGGACGGGCCTGGCGGGCCAGAGTCGGGGTGGGGGTCCGGAGCCGAAGGCCGAGGCTCCGGGCTGGGGCAGGGCGCGCTGCGGAGTGCTCGCCGCCAGATCTCCGGCCGGGCCCCCACCCCCAACTTTCTGGCGCTCGGGGCTCTTCTGGCGGGGTGGAAGAGAAGGGAGCGGGGTGTGGGCTGTGTGGTCAGCGGGGAGTGTTTGGGACTGCATTTTCCCGCCTCGATGCTCCCAGCTGTTAGCTCCCTCCTTCCCAGTACTGGGGACCCCATTCTGCCTGCCCCGCACGCGAAGGTCTGCCTCGGAAACCACACGGGCCGGCGCTGGGCACCCAAAGGCCACCCTGATACCATTTAGGTACACAGGGGCTGTGAGGGTGCCCAGTCACAAAAAACAAATGGGCACACTCGAGTTCCTGTGCCCTCAGAGCTTCCTGAAAGCAGAACCTTGGAGAGGATGGGCTGGTGCCAGGTTGCTGGTCTTTGGGAGTGGTTAGTCTTGTGTTCCCACATAGCCACTGAGGCATTTGCTGGTGACAAGAGCGTTCCATGCAGCACGGTGCTCTCCAAGTTCCCACCCCGCACCTCGGGGACTGCTGGGCATATAGGGAGCGGGAGGCTGGCCCCCATCCTGTGACTGGTCCTGAGAGGGTGAAGAGAGCAGGGAAGAGCCACAGGCCAGGACAGCGGCCACCCGCTGGCATCTTCTCTTGAGACAGCATTCGTTGCCATATCAGCCTCTCAGGGAAGGGAAGGGAAACGGAGTGACGAGTATTTACAAGCCGAAAGGTGTGGACCTGATGCTCAGGGAGCCCACGACTTTGCCTAGAGTCACACAGCAAAGGGCGGGAAGAAGCAGGGCTGGATTTCAGTTATGTGGATACTTGACCTGCCCCTCTCTCTGCTTAATAAACATGCCAGGAGGCCAGGAGAGGTGCGGGTGTGTGTGTGTGTGTGTGTGTGTGTGCGCGCGCGCGCGCGCACGAGCACACGCAAGTTCCAAAGAGTGGCCCCTGTTGATGTGGCAGTGGCTCAGGGGTCTTAGGCTCCCTGCTCAGGGCCCCAGCCCTCCCTTCTGCCTCCCACCTTCCTAGCACTCGCCCCTGCCCACATTCAGGTATTAATAGAGCGGATGGCTGCCAGGAAGGCTGCCATGTGTTTGATCTGACGTGGTTTTGCAGCCATATGTTCTCCACTTCAGGGGAGCACCCCCTTCTTTCCTTCTTCAGCCCTGCTCCATTTGGTAAGGTTGGGTGCAGAGGGTGCTGGCAGCAATTCAGGGTCTGGGCTGACACCTTGGGTGGAGAGCTGGCAGCCTGTTGCACTAGTTGGGTGCAGCAGTCATTCCTAGAGCAGTGCCTGCCCCAGTAGGGTAACTCCCGTCGTTTCAGCCCAGCCTGCCTTCCTTTTCCTGTCTGGGCTCAGAAGGAGGACATGGGGAAGAGGTCCTTAGAGCCTGAGGGAACTTTGAGAGCTTGCCATGCCCCTTCCCTTTGCCCAGGTCCAGCGACCTCCCCTTCCACACTGTCCTACCTCTGCTTCCGTGACTTTGGCTGAGAAAGAGCCCTCTGTCTGACACAGAAGCTACCTTCTAGAAGAGAATGGGAACTGTTTACAGAGACAGAGTCCCTCTCAAGGCTGACACATGTTCCTTCCCACCCCTCAGGTCTGAAGCTCATGGGAGCCCCGGTGAAGCTGACAGTGTCTCAGGGGCAGCCGGTGAAGCTCAACTGCAGTGTGGAGGGGATGGAGGAGCCTGACATCCAGTGGGTGAAGGATGGGGCTGTGGTCCAGAACTTGGACCAGTTGTACATCCCAGTCAGCGAGCAGCACTGGATCGGCTTCCTCAGGTGCAGGCCTGTGGGGGAAGGTGTGGGCTGCCAGCCAGGGGGCAGGCTATGCTCTTTCCTTGGGGATTGGGAGCTGGGGCCCTCTCCTGATGCCCAGAGGTCTGTGGTTTTTTTATTTGGCTACCTGTGGGACCTTCCAGAAGTGGGGGCAGGCTGAATTCATCAAGTTTGCCCAGCAGAGCTGCCCCCCTTGACCCTGGGAAGCAAGCCTCGTATCCTGTTTCCACAGCCTGAAGTCAGTG
This sequence comes from Nomascus leucogenys, assembly GCF_006542625.1. NCBI lineage: Eukaryota > Metazoa > Chordata > Mammalia > Primates > Hylobatidae > Nomascus > Nomascus leucogenys. The sequence goes on along the minus strand of NC_044386.1, from coordinate 59,855,047 downwards.
GAGCGCTCTGATGCCGGCCGGTACTGGTGCCAGGTGGAGGATGGGGGCGAAACCGAGATCTCCCAGCCAGTGTGGCTCACGGTAGAAGGTGAGGAGGCATAGCCATATGGGCGTGTTGGCCTGGAGCACGTGCTGTCTACTGGTGACTATACCTCTGCAGCGGAGAACTCAGTAGAAGCTGGGCTGCCCCACTGCTCTGTGGGGCCTGGTTGTCCAGGCTGTAGGCTCACTCCAGACGTCGGAAGACCCTACCAGTTGGAGTTGGGTATCTGAGAACCAAGGGACCAACTGGGATCCACAACCTGTGGGGTGCAGTCTGTTTCTGTTGCTTGAGCAACAAGCTTCAAGCATCCATCTGGGACTGGACCCTGTTCTGCCAAGTGGCCTGGCCAGCAGGGGGAGGGGAGGAAGGCTCTGCAGCTGCGGGAGCTCAGAGCTGTTCAGCCCAGGAAAACAAAGTGACTAAGAAAGTAACAAAGGGCCCTGAATGGGAGCTGGGGCCTGGCAGCAGAACTCTGCTAAAGCTCCCACCCACTCCCCTGAGTTTTATGCCCCTCTCCCAGCTCTCCTCCCCCAGTCTCCTCTCTTACTGCAAGAAGAGCTGTCCAAATCTGCCATGCCTAAGGGGGCAGCATGGAAGACGTGTCTAAGGTGCCAGGCGTGGTGGCATGTGCCTGTAGTCCCAGCTACTCCGGAGGCTAAGGCCAGAGGATCACTTGAGCCCCCAGGAGTTCCAGGCCAGCCTGGGCAACATAGAGAGACCTCCCCACCACCAATCTCAAAAAGAAAAAAAAAATTTCTAAGGAGCCTGAAAAAGAGAAGCACTGCCTACCTCTCAAGCTAGTTCTGCTGTTGACCTAATCATAAGGGGCCTGTGGGAACCTTCTGCGCGGAGGACTTCAGATGTAAACAGACTTGTGATTTGTACAGTAGGAAGCCTAAGAGGTGGCAGGGCTCACTCCTCACTCCCCTTCTCTCCTAGGTGTACCATTTTTCACAGTGGAGCCAAAAGATCTGGCAGTGCCACCCAATGCCCCTTTCCAACTGTCTTGCGAGGCTGTGGGTCCCCCTGAACCTGTTACCATTGTCTGGTGGAGAGGAACTACGAAGATCGGGGGACCCGCTCCCTCTCCATCTGTTTTAAATGTAACAGGTGAGCAGCCTCAGAAGGGGGCTTGGAGTGGAGAAGGAGCTGGGTCCTGGAGGGCACTGAAGCTGGCAGAGTTTCAGCCACTGAGCTTGCGGTTGTGAGTGTCCAGAGCAAGCCCCAGTGTCTGGGGACGTGAGCTGCGCCATTACTAAGCTCATTAGTCAGGTGTGCTAGGCTGGCTGGGTGGGCTGATTAGTGGTGATCCTGCTGTGTGTGCTTAAGGAGGGTGTGGGGCCACCTTTGGTTCACAGCAGTCCAGGCCATGCACAGCTGGCCCTCAGAGATGAATTGTATGAGACCAGGGGCACCCATCCCCCACCCCTCCCAAGGGAAGGAGCCAGAAACCAGCCCACGCAGAGCTAGGGAGGAGTATCTGGCAGACACTGAGAAGACAAGACTGTCAGGCTGCAGAGAGGGGAGAGGAGGGAGAGAGAAGGGGTAGGGGGAGGTTAGCACAAAGATACAGGGCCTCCTCCCCTAATGGCGCTTTCCGGGAAACCTCCAGATGTTTTCCCAAACAACTGTGTCTGTCCATACCTCTGCACAATCACACCTGCACACCCACCTGGGCCCCAAGTTTCTTGGGCACATACCCTCACATGCTTGTAAGGCTTGCTTATTTGTGAAACAAGTATACTGTTTCTGGTTGAGGCTTGAACTGGGCAAAAAAGATGGGAGTCTGAGCTTGGTCTCAAGTGCTGGAAGGTGCCAGGGAAATGGGCGCTGAGCTAGGTTCTCCAGCAATTTGAATCTTGAGAAGAGGTGGACTATGAGACCTCTCGGAAGCAAGTGCACGTCCTGTTCAGGAGGCGCTGAGTTGGGGCAGATTGGAGAGGAGGTTGGGTTCACTTCCTTCCAGGTGTGCGTGGTTGGGACCCTCAGGCAGGCAGCCTGATAATAAGCACTCACTGAACTCCTACTCCACACCACACTGTGCTAGGCACCACAGGGGACAGCGGGAATACAAAGGAAACAGAAGTCAAAGAACTGAGTATAACTGGTGAGACAAGACACGTGCATAAAGAGCTGAGAACTACTGCAAGGCAGAGAGTCTGCAAATAACAACCCCAAGGGGGCACAGAGCAAACAGAAGGGCTCACTCTGGTATGCGCAATAAAAGAGTGACCAGAAAAGGGAGGCAATTTGTGCTGTGTGTGGGAGATGGGATGGAGGTGGGAGGGTGGTATAGCGTTTCTCAAGGGCTTATTTAGCATGCCGTGCCCTTGACACACATTACCTGATTCTCACAATTCTCCCATTTGAGAGATGAGAAAACAGAGCCCTCTCCAGGCTCACCAGACTCCAGTGTCCCTGTTCATTTCACCGTGCCTCACTGCCCAGCCCCTTCCTTTGGCAGGAGGGATTTAAGGATGTTCAGACCAGAGCCTGAGTATTCCCCTTTCCCAATCCCTCACTGAGTGGGGGTTGCTGCTTGGGGAGCTGACTGAGGTTTTCTGGCCCCAGGGGTGACCCAGAGCACCATGTTTTCCTGTGAAGCTCACAACATAAAAGGCCTGGCCTCTTCTCGCACAGCCACTGTTCACCTTCAAGGTAGGAGGGCTGGCAGGGAGGAAGGGTGGATGAGGCCAGGGGCATTCCCATCTAGCTGTCCAGCAGTTAGAATTGTTCTGTGTTCCAGCTCCCCTTGTGGTCCTGCTGGGATCTAGGGAGTGAGGAGTTAATTGGCATAGCTCCCATTCCTAGTGGGAGCACCTGAGACCCTGCGTGGCTGAGATGAGAATAGAATCCTGACGTCACAGCAGATTTCCCATCACGAAGCAGAGTCCTTGGGAGGGAGGGAAGGAGGGAGGGAGGCAGCAGGAGATGGTCAAAGCCCATGCCCAGCCTTGTTTCTGCCCCTCCCTTTGAGGGGATGGGGGTGGGGACAACAGCCTAGCACCGGATGGAGGAGACCCAGAGAGCTGGTGCACAGAGAGAGGGGGAGGGAGAGGGTGTCTGCAGGAGCCAGGCTGTGGCTGCAGGGGCAGCTGCCTGTCTCTCCCTTTTATCTCCCAAGCCTGAGTTGCCGCCCCCACATGCCCTCTCATCTTATTCCTCAGTCACACAGGGCCTTCGTTGCAGGGAGAGGCAACCTCTCTCCACAGCCCAGGCACTCTCCCAGGTGTGAGCAGCTGTGCCCTACTGGTTGCTTATTTGTGTACTACTGTGATCCTGGGAGTGCTGAGCAGCTGTCTTTAGGTTGGGGATGCCCTGGACCCTCAGAGAGACTCAAGGCTTGACTCCCACGCCTCCTGCTGCCTCCTCTCATATCCCTACTGGGCACTGATTCTGAGTCCCCGTCCACAGCACTGCCTGCAGCCCCCTTCAACATCACCGTGACAAAGCTTTCCAGCAGCAACGCTAGTGTGGCCTGGATGCCAGGTGCTGATGGCCGAGCCCTGCTACAGTCCTGTACAGTTCAGGTAGGCTCTCCGGGCCGGGCCATGTTCGTTCTGGCTGCATGGCCAGCACTTTGTTGACAGGGGTATCACACTCACTGGCCAGCTCCTGGGGGCTTGGTCTGCAGCTCTTTTCAGGCGCTGCTCCTTAGCAGGAAGAACACAGGCCACTGTCTCTTATCATGGGGTGCTCTGGCAACTAAGTGACTTTGCAGATTGGCTCAAACTCATGCATTTATAAGGCTGGAAAGCAGATCACTAGAACAGATTTGGGGTACCTGGAAGGTTTTTCTTTCTTTCTTTCTTTTTTTGAGACAGGGTCTCACTGTTGGCCAGGCTGGAGTGCAGTGGCGCCATCTAGGCTCACTGCAGCTTCCACCTCCTGGGTTCAAGTGATTCTCCTGCCTCAGCCTCCCCAGCAGCTAGGATTAGGATTACAGTCATGCACCACCACGCCCAGCTAATTTTTTTTTTTTTTGTATTTTTAGTAGAGACTAGTAGTTCACCATGTTAGCCAGGCTGATCTCAAACTCCTGACTTCAAGTGATCTGCCTGCCTCAGCCTCCCAAAGTGCTGGTATTACAGGCGTGAGCCAGCACACCCAGCCGAGTTTTTCTTACTTAGGTGAAAGCTCAAACCTTTGCTGATACTCACACTATCATGCTCCACCTTACCCCACAACCCCCACTCAAGCCAAAGAGAACAAGATGACCAGAAGGGGCCCTAAGCCTTGGAGAGTGGAAAAACTGGGTAAGGTGATACTAAAAACAAGAGGCAATGCAGGCTTGCTCATTTTCATCCGTTTACTCAAAAGCCATTTAATGAGTACCTTTCAAAACTGTTCTGGGCAGTTCCCCTGGGCAGGAGGGGCCCCTGCTGTGGGCTCCACCATTTAGAGAACCCTACCGAGGTTGGGCACAGTGGCTCATGTCTGTAATCCCAGCACTTTGGGCAGCGGAGACGGGAGGATTGCTTGAGCCTGGGAGTTCAAGACCAGCCTGGGCAACACGGCAAAACCCTTTCTCTACAAAAAATACAAAAATTATCCAGGCACAGTGGCATGCGCCTGCACTCCTAACTATTCAGGAGGCTAGAGTGGGAGGATGACTTGAGCCTGAGAAGTCAAGGCTGCGGTGAGCCAAGATCATGCCACTGCACTCCAGCCTGAGTGAGTGACAGGGCAAGATCCTGCCTCTATTAAAAAACAAAAAAAAAAAAAAAAAAAAAGAGGATCCTACTCTGGCCCTCCTTTGGCTACACCCCTTTCCCTTGGGCAAAGAGCCTGCAGGGCCAAGAGGATATGCCCATCCAGATGGCAAGGACCCCCTCACTGCCACACTATACTATAGCTATTCAGGATCTCTTGCCCTAATGGCCCTGAGTCTGCTTCTGGGGCCTGTGTGGGCCTTTTCCCTGCTCCATCTTCCCAAGGATGGACCACAGTGTGATATGAGCACCTCTAAGCCCAAGGGGCAGCCATTTGTGAGAGGGATGGGAATGGAGCTTGGATATGCAGTCAGCATTGTCCACGCCTGTGCACATGAGGCCCCTCATGGTGCAGACCTTGGCTTCAGGCCAGCTCTTCCAGTGCCTCCTCATTCTGACTCGGGACTCCAGGGATTTGGAGAGTTACAAATGCAAACCTGATCTCCCAGGTTGTTTTGAAGGTTTATTGGTCAAAATATTAAGATAGAAACTATTTAATAGTTTGTTAGCTGATTTATAATGTTTAAATATTTAGACATAAAGTACGTGGATCTCTTTGTACTCTTGCCCTGGGCCCCCAAAATGTAAGATGAGGGGCTGGTTCATAGTGCCCTAGGCTCCCAGTTTTCTCTGAGCTTCAGAAGTCTGGAACTTTGGAGTGGCATGTAAACAGGCACAATAAATGGTAAGTATCCCTAAGAGTTTCTCACCAAGTACAAAAGGACAAGAGGAGTTTTCTGGAGTGGTTGAGAAAGGCTTTCACCAAGAAAGTGATATTTGCACTGAGTCTCAAAGGACGAGTAGGCCTTTGCTAGGAAGAGCAGATCATTCCAAGTGAAAGGAACAGCATTTGCAAAGGCATGAAGGTGTGGAACCCCGTGTATTATTGGGGTGGGGGCAGATGGGAGGGTGTGGGTTGCACGTGTTTGCTGATAGAGGAAGCATTCATTCAAGCACCCATAACTATACCCATCCCATCTTCCATCTCTCACAGGCTCTCCCCTACATCATTAGTTTTCTGCTTTTCTGTAGGTGACACAGGCCCCAGGAGGCTGGGAAGTCCTGGCTGTTGTGGTCCCTGTGCCCCCTTTTACCTGCCTGCTCCGGGACCTGGTGCCCGCCACCAACTACAGCCTCAGGGTGCGCTGTGCCAATGCCTTGGGGCCCTCTCCCTATGCTGACTGGGTGCCCTTTCAGACCAAGGGTCTAGGTAAGGGATGCATAGAGCAGAGGGGGTGGGCAGGGCTGCAGCCGGGAAGGGGGCCGTGTTGGTTGGAGTTCTGAATGGTGCTGGTGGAGTTGGAGGTTCAGGCATCATTCGGCAAACATTTACTGCATATAACTACATACCACTTTGTAAATAGTTCTTGTAGGTGGAACAGATAAGCAAACTGGAAAAGATCAGATAATGTGGTTGATGAAGAGTATCCCCAGGTGGTTAAGGAAACCCCCCCCCCCCCAAAAAAGGTCTGAAGGATAAAGATCTGAAGGATCTGGGATCTGAAGGATAAAGAAGAAGCCATGTAAATATCTGGGGGAAAATCACTGCCGGAAGAAGGCACAGCAAGTGCAACGACCCTACGACAGGAACTTGCTCTGCAATTGTGAGGCTGGCATAGCTGTGAGAGGGGAGTGGTGAGGGATGAGGCAGAGAGGCAGTAACCATGGTGATGAAGAGAAACACTGCCGAGCTGGGGTGCTGCCTGTCCTGCCCATTGCTTACCCCTCCCCCAGCACAGTGGGTGAGAGCAGTTAGAGCTGGGAGGTGAACCCTTCCCCAGTTTGTGCCTCTCAAGAGCTGTTTAGTTCTTGGGAGTTGGTTCCAAAGGTCTGCATGGAATTATGATGGTGGGAAGGGCAGGGGTCTTAGCAATCTTCTCTCTTTGGCTACAGCCCCAGCCAGCGCTCCCCAAAACCTCCATGCCATCCACACAGATTCAGGCCTCATCTTGGAGTGGGAAGAAGTGATCCCCGAGACCTCTTTGGAAGGCCCCCTGGGACCCTACAAACTGTCCTGGGTTCAAGACAATGGAACCCAGGTAAGACAGACAGAACCCTCCCCTCGCTCCACTCTCCTGGAGTATCAGCCTTCAGGGTTCTAAGGCCTTTAAGAATTTCAAAATGGTTGTCTTTGGTGGGCCTGGGTCTCCCGCAGCCCCAGGGAATCCTCTCCTCCTCACCCTCCTCTGCAAGCTCCACTTCTCAAAGGATTATGTCTCCTGTTAGAGTTGCATCCTGTGTGCACTTTGTAAATAAAGCAGGAAGCACATTCCTGCTTGAGCTGGGGGAGGGCACAGATAAGGCTTTGTCCCCAGCTCAGTTCGCTCCCATCCCCCACCTGTACATTCCGGGACTGAGCCTTGTTTGTGTTCTGGAGAGGCCCCTGCAGCCCGGAGCAGGAATGTGATTACTCCCAGAAGGTTGTGTTCCCGCAGCCCCTGAACCCACAGTGCCCCTATACTCCCATGTTCCCAGCTGGACTTTTTTCTATCCTCAGGCCCCAGCTGGAGGCCTTCTCCTCAGGCTCACTATGGGGTGGGGGCTTTTCCTGGCTGCAGGATGAGCTGACAGTGGAGGGGACCAGGGCCAATTTGACAGGCTGGGATCCCCAAAAGGACCTGATCGTACGTGTGTGCGTCTCCAATGCAGTTGGCTGTGGACCCTGGAGTCAGCCACTGGTGGTCTCTTCTCATGACCATGCAGGTGAGGCTTATAGGCAGAGAGGGGCAGAGGCTCAGGGGATCAAGGTTTTCAAGGGCAACCTAGACGGATGGGAGGAGCCTAGTAGCATCTCCCCTCCTAGTAGACCCACAGACAGAGTGAAGAAGTTGAGGCCAGGGCTGGTATTTAAACTATCTTGGCTGGGCATGGTGGCTCATGCCTGTAATCCCAACATTTTGGGAGGTTGAGGGATCGCTTGAGGCCAGCAGTTTGAGACCAGCTCTGGCAACATAGCAAGACTCTGTCTCTACAAAAAAATTAAAAAAAAAAAAAAAAAAAACAATTAGCCTGGTGTGGTGACATATGCCTGTAGGCCCAGCTGCTCCAGAGGCTGAGGCAGGAGGATTGCTTGAGCCCAGGTGTTTGAGGCTGCAGTGAGCTATGATTGCACCACTGCACTCCAGCCTGAGCAACAGAGTGAGCCTGTTGTCTCTAAACAAACAAACAAATAAGGCCAGGAGTGGTGGTTCACACCTATAATCTCACAACTCTGGGAGGCTGAGGTGGGAGGATTGCTTGAGTCTAGGAGTTTGAGACCACCCTGGGCAGCAAAGTGAGACTTTATCTCTACCAAAAAAATTTAAAAATTAGTCAGGTGTGATGTTGCACACCTGTAGTCCCAGCTACTTGGGAGGCTGAGGTGGAAGGATTGCTTGAGCCCAGGAGGTTGAGGCTGCAGTGAGCTGCAACTGTGCCCCTGCACTCTGGCCTGGGCAACAGAACAAGACTCTGTCTCAAACAAACTATATCTCATTCTCCTCTCTCTGCCCCAGAACTGACATAGAAATCCATGGTCGCACTCTAGGTCACAACAGCCAGGGCCTGTCTCTGACCAGGTAGGAAGGACTCTTAGGCCTTCCTCTGGAGCCCCTTTCCCTCAGGACCCTTATTGACCTAGAGGAGCCCCTTGAACCAGCGGGATGGCCATCCTGGGAAAGTTCTGAAGGTACCCCATGGTGTCATCCTAGCTCATGCCACTGCACCTCCCTCCCACAGGCCAGCAGGGCCCTCCTCACAGCCGCACATCCTGGGTACCTGTGGTCCTTGGTGTGCTAACGGCCCTGGTGACGGCTGCTGCCCTGGCCCTCATCCTGCTTCGAAAGAGACGGAAAGAGACGCGGTTTGGGTAAGGGGATGGGGATGTGGAGGGAGAGGCAGGTCATGATGAAAGACCTTGGAGCTGACCCCAAATCCTGGGTTTTCCTTTAGGCAAGCCTTTGACAGTGTCATGGCCCAGGGAGAGCCAGCCGTTCACTTCCGGGCAGCCCGGTCCTTCAATCGAGAAAGGCCCGAGCGTATCGAGGCCACATGTGAGTGGTGGGTGATCGTGGGAAGGACAAATGGGCTGTCTTGTGCCCCTATCTGCATTCTTTTACCAAATTATTAATTTGACTGATATGTCTGAACATCAGTGAGCCCCAGGCACACAAACCTGCCTGTGTGGAGTTCACCACCCCAGCCGTGGGAGACCTAAAGCTCATCTCTATGCTCTGAGGGCAGAGTCTAGGGCATAAGAGGCAGGCTGGGTTTTGGCTCAGGAATCAGAGATCCTTCTTTCCCACAAACCCTTTCCCCACAGTGGACAGCTTGGGCATCAGCGATGAACTAAAGGAAAAACTGGAGGATGTGCTCATCCCAGAGCAGCAGTTCACCCTGGGCCGGATGTTGGGCAAAGGTATGTGAGGCTGTGCGGGGATGGCCATGGCTGGTTTGCTGTAGCTGGAGGTGTTTGGTCGCCCCTGTCACTTTGAGGTTGTGGGTTTGGGTCGGCTCCTGTAAACAAGATATGCTTGTAGACTCCTGAGTGTGGGATGTTTGGGGGGATGGTGGCTGGGGACAGGGAGGGCTGACGAGTTGCTCCCAGCATGCCTTTGCTTTGGCTACTGGCAAGGGAGCCTTCTCCACTGGCCCCAGAGTCTCCTGACTGTGTCCCCATGGAGGGCCACTTGGGAGGAAAGATGGCAGGGAGCAGAGAGCCAAGGAGACTCTCCCTCACTTGGATTGGTTCCTAGGAGAGTTTGGTTCAGTGCGGGAGGCCCAGCTGAAGCAAGAGGATGGCTCCTTTGTGAAAGTGGCTGTGAAGATGCTGAAAGGTGAGTCGGGGATAGTTGTAGCCTGAGGGCATCACTTGGAAGGGTAAGAGGGGCGACTGACCCTGAAGCAGGCTCTGCTTTGCCCCTAAATTTTCCAAGAAGAGCTGGGCAGCACTAACTGGGATGCTCTTTACCACACGAATAATTCACAAGCATAAACCCAAACGCACATATTCATGCCCAGCCATTGCTCTCTGCCATCAGCAGTGACTGTCCTCTGAGTCCCCTCTTGGGTGATTACAGCTGTGGTTGGTTGACCTGCTGGGCTGCCCAAACCAAAGGGAAGGGAAGGCATTAGCAAGTGGAGAAGTTGCTGAGTAGCACCACTCCTTGGGGGTTTCTCCTGCTCATGGCTGGGCTGTTTCCTGGGCTCCCTGGGAAGCCTAGGACATCTGAAGGACAAGACCTAGGAGGCCTGGGTCAAAACTAGGGGCAATCTTGTTTTATATCCTCCTTCCCCATCCCTTTCTCCTAGCTGACATCATTGCCTCAAGTGACATTGAAGAGTTCCTCAGGGAAGCAGCTTGCATGAAGGAGTTTGACCATCCACACGTGGCCAAACTTGTTGGTGAGCCCCTTTTTGGAGGAGGCAGATAGAGAATAGGGCTAAATATATGCTCTACCAACATGAGAGGGCAGCCTGTAGGAGAGACGTTTGGACTCATCTGGTAAATAAATAGATGGCAAAATAGCAAGGAGGGTCCTGGCAGAAATCTGAGGTGAGGAGTGCCAAAGGTCTGCACATGAAGACTGTGTGGCCAGATGTGGTGGCTCATGCCTATAACCCCAGCACTTTGGGAGGCTGAGGTGGGAGAATTGCTTGAGGCCAGGGGTTTGAGACTAGCCTGGGCAGTATAGCAACAGCCCACCTCTATTTAAAAAAAAAAAAAAAAATACACACACACACACGTATACAAAAATTAGCTAGGTGTGGTGGTGTGCACCTTTGTCCAGCTACCCGGGAGGCTGAGGTGGGAGGATCATTTGAGCCCAGAACATTGAGGCTGCAGTGAGCTGTGATTGTGCCACTAAACTCCAGCCTAGAAGGCAGAGCAAGATACTGTTTCAGAAAACACAAAGACTGCTTGTGTGGACAGAGAAGGAAAGGAAGGGGACAGAAGATGCTCCAGGGATGTGGGAGCAGCCAGAGTCCCTCCTGGGTAGTCCCCAGACCAGTGTGGAGCCTGTGAAAAAATAAAAAATAAATAGCAGAGCCAGAGCTAGAGATGGGACTCAGCAGGTGGGGACTTATGCAGACACCTGAACTGCCCCTTGACCCTTCTATGCTCAGCTCCTGACTCTCCCTTGTCCCAGGGGTGAGCCTCCGGAGCAGGGCTAAAGGCCGTCTCCCCATCCCCATGGTCATCTTGCCCTTCATGAAGCATGGGGACCTGCACGCCTTCCTGCTCGCCTCCCGGATTGGGGAGAACCCCTTTGTGAGTACCTGGTGTGGGGGTGGCCAGGAGGAAATGGGTGGGAACACAGGGCCTGGAAAGGCACAGAGACCCTGGCAGAGAGGGGCTTGCTGGGTAGGGCTGATGGAGCTGGATGGGAGTAGGAGGGGTCTGAATTTGAATCCTTTTAATCTAGCAGGCTTTCTTTTCTCTCACAAAACCCTGCTGAGAAATATAGGCTGGGCAAGGGCCCTTTCTAGGGGGAGGGACTTGTGGAGCCCCAGGGTGGTGGAGTCTTGGCTTCCAGGCTCGCTCTTAGGCTAGCCGAAGCTTCCTTGCCTTGGGAAGGCCCTCCATCCCCTTCCTTCCTTCCAGTGATTCTGGGGACAGCCTTCAGGCTTTCTGGCCAGGGACCCCCATCCATCCTGCCCCAGCTGAGTGGGCAGGTTAAGCCTGAGCTTGGCCTGTCTGTCCACTAGAACCTACCCCTCCAGACCCTGATCCGGTTCATGGTGGACATTGCCTGCGGCATGGAGTACCTGAGCTCTCGGAACTTCATCCACCGAGACCTGGCCGCTCGGAATTGCATGTATGAATTCTGGAGGACTTGAGGGTGGGAGACAGCAGCAGCTGCCAAGAGGAGCTAGCTAATGGTCGGCTCCTGCCTGGGACAGTATCTGCTATGCATGGGGGTAGCTTGGGAGCAAAGATGTCCTGGCTTTTGTAGGGCTGTGAGCATGGCAGAAGGCTGACTCCCTCCCTCAATGCCCCTTGTAGGCTGGCAGAGGACATGACAGTGTGTGTGGCTGACTTCGGACTCTCCCGGAAGATCTATAGTGGGGATTACTATCGTCAAGGCTGTGCCTCCAAACTGCCCGTCAAGTGGCTGGCCCTGGAGAGCCTGGCTGACAACCTGTATACTGTGCAGAGTGACGTGGTGAGCAGGGTGGCCTGTGAAGCTTGGTGGGGACTAGTGTGAGAGCAGACCTTTAGGATCCTTAAGGGCCTAGCCAAGTCTGCTCTCTGGGGTTTGGTTGCCCCCTGATGAGGCCCTGAGCCCCAGGTTGTGCTTGTCTCAGAGCCATGGCTCTCTGCCTGGCTCAGGACAGCTAGTGACAGCTTCTCCCCCAACCTCGATTCTGTCCCAGTGGGCGTTCGGGGTGACCATGTGGGAGATCATGACACGTGGGCAGACGCCATATGCTGGCATTGAAAACGCTGAGATTTACAACTACCTCATTGGCGGGAACCGCCTGAAACAGCCTCCGGAGTGTATGGAGGACGTGTGAGTATCCTGGGAAGGGGGCTCTGGAGGGAAAGGGGAATCTGGAGTTTTGACTGATGGCTGCCACCACAGTTGCTGGCCCAGTGGGAACTAAGAGCCTCAACTGGACCTTTGTTTTTTGATAGAAACATCCTTGTAGTTGGAAGGCTGCACTCCACCTCATACTCACTGTTCATCTACCACCTCCCTGTTTTCTTTCTTTCCCCCTTTCCCATCCCAGATTTCTTGCTTTAGCCTTTGTCTATCAGTCTCTTTTCTCCAGTTTGTAAGGAGAACCAGGAACCCCAAGAGCAGAAGGCACAGTGCTGAGTAACAGTGTGGGAGGTTTCCCTGCCATCTTCCCACCCATCATTCCTTTTTTTTTTTAAATTTGTATTTATTTTATTTTATTTGTTCTGCCCTAGTGAATATAACCTTTGTCCTGGAGACCCCAGCTAATCTAGGAAAACTTCCTAGGCTGAGCTCTCTTGGGAATCTAAGATAAAGAACTGAGATCCTAGGAAGAAGGGAACTGCCTCCTCTTCTTTCTGCAAGCCCAAAGCCCTCGGGACTGGGCAGGCAATGATACCACCCACTTTGCTAGAGTGATAACAGACCCTGTGACAAGATAATGGGAAGTGTCACTGACATTAGCTGGGCATTTAGGCATTCTTTCAGGTAATCTTCCTCTGACCTTGTGAGGAAAAGACTATTATTTATCCCCACTTTGTAGATGAGAAAATAGGATTAGAGAGATTAAATAACATGGCCAATGTCACAGAGCTATTAAGTGAATGAGTTGGAATTTGAACCTAGATCCCTGTGGTTTTAGAATATGTACTCTTAACTCTTTATGACCACAACTGTGATTTGTCTGTTCTAGTCTTAAACTCCCACTCCATCCAAGCCAAGGGCTCCCTAGGCCTTCAGACAACCTTTTGTGAGTATTTTTTGTTTTGTTTTTTGAGACAGGGTCTCGCTCTGTCACCCAGGCTGGAGTGTAGTGGCGTGATCTCTGCTTACTGTAGCTTCGACCTCCTGGGCTCAAGTGATCCTCCCTCCCCAGCCTTCCGAGTAGCTGGGACTACAGGCACGTGCCACCACACTCGGCTAATTTTTGTATTTTTGTAGAGACAGGGCTCCGCCATATTTGTCAAGCTGGTCTTGCGCTCCTGGGCTCAAGGGATCCACCTGCCTTGGCCTCCCAAAATGCTGGGATTACAGGTGTGAGCCACCACACCCAGCCCAGAGGACCTTTCATGAGCCCCAGGGGGAGTGGGAGCCACTGTGACCAGAGAAAGAATCTGCTCCATTTCTTGCTGGATTGGACTTCCAGAGGGCCGAGGTCATGGACAGGCACAGGAAGGCTCAGCCTGATGGTGGGGTCCTTCCCTTGGACAGTGGGTTTGATCTGCCCTGAGCCTGGGCTGTGGGTAACTCACCTACACCTGAGAGGGAAATCTTGAGTACACAAGCCAGGCCCTGGCCCTCCTGTTCATTCAGCAGAGCTCAGGGCATGGCAAGGGGCAGGAAGCTCACATCTCCCTGTGGCTGCAGCCTGCTTCAGTTCTAATCTGGAGCTGTAGAAGCTCTGATGGGCAGTGGGGACCAGACCCTAGTGCAGCCTCCTCCCCAGCTGGAGCTGGTGCTGTCAATGGAGAGTGGGCGGGCACTGGCCTCACCCAGGCAGCCTGGTGGATAGGCACCAGTTGGCTCCTAGCACAGCCTTGAGGATGTGTCCCAGTCTGGCCATGTACCCACGGCCCCAGACCATTCCCATTCCCACGACCTGCTCAGTGTCTGGCATGATTACTGCCACTACTGGGGGCCCCTGCTGGGGGTGTGCTGTTGTGTGAGGCAGTGCTTGGGGCTCTTGTCATGGGCATAGGCAAGAGAGTCAGGCATTTGCATTCATTGGACTTGGTCTCAGCGTCTTTCCATTAGGTTTTTTGGTTTGTTATTTTTCCACCTGACCCTGAGGCATTCCTTGGGCATCCTGAGTGATAGGCTTCAGGGAATTTATAAGGTTCCTGAAATTGTATGTAAAAAAGCATTCCTGGCAGGGCATGGTGGCTCACGCCTATAATCCCAGCGCTTTGGGGGGGGCGGATCACCTGAGGTCAGGAGTTCGAGACCAGCCTGACTAACATAGAGAAACCCCGCCTCTATTAAAAATACAAAATTAGCTGGGCGTGGTGGCGCATGCCTGTAATGCCAGCTACTTGGGAAGCTGAGGCAGGAGAATTGCTTCAACCCGGGAGGCAGAGGTTCTGGTGACCCGAGATCACACCACTGCACTCCAGCCTGGGCAACAAGAGCAAAACTCCATCTCAAAAAAAAAAAAAAAAAAAAAAAAAAAATTAATTCCTGTCAGGAGGAGAGCTGGAAGCTTTTTCCAGATACTCAAAGGTTGTGTATGAACAGTGAGGACTTTTTTTTTTTTGAAATGGAGTTTTGCTCTTGTCGCCCAGGCTGGAGTGCAATGGCACAATCTTGGCTCACCATAACCTCCACCTCCTGGATTCAAGCGATTCTCGTGCCTCAGTCTCCTGAGTAGCTGGGATTACAGGCATGCACCACCCTGCCCAGCTAATTTTGCATTTTTAGTAGAGATGGGGTTTCTCCATGTTGATCAGGCTGGTCTCAAACTCCCGACCTCAGGTGATCCGCCCACCTTGGCCTCCCAAAGGGCTGGGATGACAGGTGTGTACCACCACGCCCAACCAATTTTTGTATTTTTTAGTAGAGACGGGGTTTCATCATGTTGGCCAGGCTAGACTCGAACTCCTGACCTCAAGTGATCCACCCGCCTCGGCCTCCCAAAGTGCTGGGATTACAGACATGAGCCACCATGCCGGCGGATTTTTATTTTTATTTTTTTAATAAGAGAAAGGGTCTGGCTCTGACAGCCAGGCTGGAGTGCAGTAGTGCAATCACAGCTCACTGTAGCCTCAAACCCCTGGGTTCAAGAGATCTTCTGCCCAGCCTCCCTAGTAGCTGGGATTACAGGTACTTACCATCATACCTTGCTTATTAATTATTTTTTTAATAGAGACATGCTATGTTGTCCAGACTGGTCTCGAACTCCTGGGGTCAAAGGATCTTTCAGCCTCAGCCTCCTGAGTAGCTGGGACTACAGGTGCATACTACTGTGTCCGGCTGTACAGTGAGGAATTACTGAGTAGGTACTGCCCACTCAGCATAGGAGGGACTTTGGAGCCATCCCCCTAGTTTCAAATCACAGCTCTGTCACTTTCCACATGTGTGACTTTAGTCACGGTTCTTAACCTCTTTGTGCATGTTTCCACATTTGTAAATGTGGAAATGATCTCTATTTGATCATTGCTTTCATAGGGTTGTTGTGAGAAATAATAAGCCAGAATGTGCCTGTAATCCCAGCTACTCAGGAAGCTGTGGTGGGAGGATCACTTGAGGCCAGGAGTTTGAGACCAGCCTGAGCAACATAGCAAGACCCCGTGTCTACAAATATATTATTTATTTATTTTATTTTATTTTATTTATTTATTTGTTTATTTTGAGATGGAATTTCACTCTTGTTGCCCAGGCTGGAGTACAGTGGCGCAATCTCGGCTCACCGCAACCTCCGCCTCCTGGGTTCAAGCGATTCTCCTGCCTCAGCCTCCCGAGTAGCTGGGATTACAGGAATATGCCACCATGCTGGGCTAATTTTTTTTGTATTTTTAGTAGAGATGGGGTTTCTCCATGTTGATCAGGCTGGTCTCGAACTCCCGACCTCAGGTGATCTGCCCGCCTTGGCCTCCCAAAGTGCTGGGATTACAGGCATGAGCCCCTGCACCCGGCCACAATATATTTTTTAAATGGCCCAGTGCAGCTGGGCGTGGTGGCTCACGCCTGTAATCCCAGCACTTTGGGAGGCCGAGGTGGGCGGATCACAAGGTAAGGAGTTCGAAACCAGCCTGGCCAATATGGTGAAACCCTGTCTCTACTAAAAATACAAAAATTAGCCGGGTGTGGTGGCGGGCACCTGTAGTCCCAGCTACTCGGGAGTCTGAGGCAGGAGAATCGGTTGAACCCCGCAGGTGGAGGTTTCAGTGAGCCGAGATCATGACACTGCACTCCAGCCTGGTTGACAGAGCGAGACTCCCTAAAAAAAAAATGGCCCAGTGCAGTGGTTCACGCCTGTAACCCTAGCACTTTGGGAGGCCAAGGTGGGAGGATCACTTGAGCCCAGGAGTTCAAGACCAGTCTAGGCAACATAATGAGACCCCCATCTCTATAAGCAAACAAATGACAACAAAAAATTAGCTGGGTGTGGTGGCCAGTATCTGTGGTCCTTGCTACTTGTGAGGCTAAAGTGGGATGATCCCTTGAGCCCAGGAGTTTGAAGCTGCAGTGAGCTATAATAATAATAATAATTTAAAAACAATTTTTATTGATTTATTTTTTGAGACAGAGTCTCCCTCTGTCACCCAGGCTGGAGTGCAGTGGCACGATCTCAGCTCACTGCAATCTCTGCCTCCTGGGTTCAAGCAATTCTCCTGCCTCAGCCTCCCAAGTAGCTGGGATTATAGGCATATGCCACCATGCCCGGCTAATTTTTGTATTTTTAGTAGAGTCGGAGTTTTGCCACATTGGCCAGGCTGGTCTAGAACTCCTGACCTCAGGTGAGACACCTGCCTCGACCTCCCAAAGTACTGGGATTATAGGCATGAGCCGCCGTGCCCAGTCTATTTATTTATTTTTGAGGCAGAGTCTTGCTCTGTTGCCCAGGCTGGAGTGCAGTGGTGGGATCATGGCTCACTGCAGCATCAACTTCCTGGGTCGGGCAATCCTCCCACCTCAGCTTCCCAAGTAGCTGGGACCACAGGCGTCTGAAACCACGTCTGGCAAACTTTTATTTTTTATTTATTTATTTATTTATATTTTTTTTCTAGATGGAGTCTTGCTCTGTTGCCCAGGCTGGAGTGCAGTGGCGTGATCTTGGCTCACTGCAAGCTCCGCCTTCCGGGTTCACGCCATTCTTCTGCCTCAGCCTCCCGAATAGCTGGGACTACAGGCGTCCTCCACCACACCTGGCTAAACTTTTTTATTTTTTGTAGAGATGGGGTCTTTCTATGTTGCCCAGTTTGGAATTTTTTTTTTTTTTGAGACAAGGTCTCGCTCTGTCACCCAGGCTGGAGTGCAGTGGTGTCAGCATGGCTCACTGCAGTCTTGACCTGGGCTCAAGTGATCCCACCTCAGCCTTCCGAGTAGCTGGGACTACAGGCGTGTCTGCCAAGGCTGGCTAATTTTTGTATTATTATAGAGACAGGGTTTTGCCATGTTGCCCAGGCTGGTCTCGAACTCCTGGGCTCAAATAATACCCCCCTTCGGCCTCCCAAAGTGTTGAGATTACAGATGCGAGCCACTGTGCCCCACCAGGGAATAAATTTTTTTAAAACCCTAGTGCCATATGATGAAGGGGACCCTGCTTTTGAGGTAAGGGCTCCTGCCTTCTCTCACGCTTCTCTCCACCCCAGGTATGATCTCATGTACCAGTGCTGGAGTGCTGACCCCAAGCAGCGCCCGAGCTTTACTTGTCTGCGAATGGAACTGGAGAACATCTTGGGCCAGCTGTCTGTGCTATCCGCCAGCCAGGACCCCTTATACATCAACATCGAGAGAGCTGAGGAGCCCACTGCGGGAGGCAGCCTGGAGCTACCTGGAGGGGATCAGCCCTACAGTGGGGCTGGGGATGGCAGTGGCATGGGGGCAGTGGGTGGCACTCCCAGTGACTATCGGTACATCCTCACCCCTGGAGGGCTGGCTGAGCAGCCAGGGCAGGCAGAGCACCAGCCAGAGAGTCCCCTCAATGAGACACAGAGGCTTTTGCTGCTGCAGCAAGGGCTACTGCCACACAGTAGCTGTTAGCCCACAGGCAGAGGGCATCGGGGCCATTTGGCTGGCTCTGCTGGCCACTGAGCTGGCTGACTAAGCCCCGTCTGACCCCAGCCCAGACAGCAAGGTGTGGAGGCTCCTGTGGTAGTCCTCCCAAGCTGTGCTGGGAAGCCCAGACTGACCAAATCACCCAATCCCAGTTCTTCCTACAACCACTCTGTGGCCAGCCTGGCATCAGTTTAGGCCTTGGCTTGATGGAAGTGGGCCAGTCCTGGTTGTCTGAACCCAGGCAGCTGGCAGGAGCGGTGTGGTTATGTTTCCATGGTTACCATGGGTGTGGATGGCAGTCGGGGAAGGGCACGTTCAGCTCTGTGGGCCCTACCCTCCTGCCGAGCTGCCCCTGCTGCTTAAGTGCATGCATTGAGCTGCCTCCAGCCTGTTGGCCCAGCTATTGCCACACTTGGGGTTTAAATACCCAGGTGTGCCCCTCCAAGTCACAAAGAGATGTCCTTGTAATATTCCCTTTTAGGTGAGGGTTGGTAAGGGGTCGGTATCTCAGGTCTGAATCTTCACCATCTTTCTGATTCCGCACCCTGCCTAGGCCAGGAGAAGTTGAGGGGAGCATGCTTCCCTGCAGCTGACCGGGTCACACAAAGGCATGCTGGAGTACCCAGGCTATCAGGTGCCCCTCTTCCAAAGGCAGTGTGCCAAGCCAGCAAGAGGAAGGGGTGCTGTGAGGCTTGCCCAGGAGTGAGTGAGGCCGGAGAGGAGTTCAGGAACCCCTCTCCATACCCACAATCTGAGCACGCTACCAAATCTCAAAATATCCTAAGACTAACAAAGGCAGCTGTGTCTGAGCTCAGCCCTTCTAAACGGTGACCTTTAGTGCCAACTTCCCCTCTAACTGGACAGCCTCTTCTGTCCCAAGTCTCCAGAGAGAAATCAGGCCTGATGAGGGGGAGTTCCTGGAACCTGGACCCCCGCCTTGGTGGGGGAGCCTCTGGAATGCATGGGGTGGGTCCTAGCTGTCAGGGACATTTCCAAGCTGTTAGTTGCTGTTTAAAATAGAAATAAAATTGAAGACTAAAGACCTAAGGTTTTGTCTTTTTTTTTTTTTTTTTTCTTTTTTTTTGAGACAGTCTCACTGTGTCACCCAGGCTGGAGTGCATGGTGTGATCTTGGCTCACTGCAAACTCTGCCTCCTGGGTTCAAGCGATTCTTGTGCCTCAGCCACCCGAGTAGCTGGGATGATTACAGGAGCTCACTACCATGCCCAGGTAATTTTTATATTTTTAGTAGAGATGTGGTTTCATCATGTTGGCCAGGGTGGTCTCGAACTCATGACCTCAAGTGATCTGCCTGCCTTGGCCTCCCAAAGTGCTGGGATTACAGGCCTGAGCCACCACACCTGGCCCCAGCTTTGTCTCTTAAATGTTTACTTTTTTTGAGATCACAAAGATGAAAGATTTTTACATAGAGAAAAGTCTGGAAAGACATATGCCAAAATGTTAACAGCTGTTATCTTTTTTTTTTTTTTTTTTTTTTTGAGACAGAGTCTCACTCTGCGTGATCTCAGCTCACTGCAGGCTCTGCCTCCCTGGTTCACGCCATTCTCCTGCCTCAGCCTCCCGAGTAGCTGGGACTACAGGGGCCCGCCACCACGCCTGGCTACTTTTTTGTATTTTTAGTAGAGACGGGGTTTCACCATGTTAGCCAGGATGGTCTCAATCTCCTGACCTCGTGATCCACCCGCCTCAGCCTCCCAAAGTGCTGGGATTACAGGCGTGAGCCACCGCGCCCAGTAACAGCTGTTATCTTTAAATGATGGGGTTAAGGGGACTTTCTTCTTTGTGCTTTCCAAGTTTTCTGCATTGAGCACAAAATGCTTTTGTAATTAGATACAGGATCCCAATGGATCTTATTATACTGAAGATAATACAGAGTCACCGTGGGCAGTTAGAAAAATGCAAAAAATCGGCTGGGCGCAGTGGCTCACGCCTGTAATCCCAGCACTTTGGGAGGCCTGGGTGGGCGGATCACGAGGTCAGGAGTTCAAGACTAGCCTGACCAACAGGGTGACACCCCGTCTTTACTAAAAATACAAAAATTAGCTGGGCATGGTGGCGCGTGTCTGTAATCCCAGCTACTCAGGACTCTGAGGCAGGAGAATTGCTTGAACTCAGGAGGCGGAGGTTGCAGTGAGTCGAGATCGTGGCAGCCTAGGTGACAGGCGAGACTACATCTCAAAAATAAAATAAAAATAAAAATGCAAAAAATAATAAAGAAAAGGTGCCAGTTACCTATACTCCCACCACCTAGAGATAATCACCATTGATCTTTTGAAAATGCAAATATTCAGCTGGGCACAGTGACGTGTATTTTTTTTTTTTTTTTTTTTTTTGAGACAGAGTCTCGAGTCTCTCTCTGTCGCCCAGGCTGGAGTGCAGTGGTGTGATCTTGGCTCACTGTAACCTCTGCCTCCCAGGTTTAATTGAGTCTCTTGTCTTGGCCTCCCGAGTAGTTGCGACTACAGGCACGAGCCACTGTGTCCGGCTAATTTTTTGTATTTTTTGTAGAGACAGGGTTTCACCATGTTGGCCAGGCTGGTCTCGAACTCCTGACCTCAAGTGATCTGCCTGCCTTAGCCTCCCAAAGTGCTGTGATAACAGGGGTGAGACATCATGCCCAGCTTGTAATCCCAGCACTTTGGGAGGCTGAGGCGGGTGGATTACTTCAGGCCAGGAGTTCGAGACCAGCCTGGGCAACATAAAACCCCATCTCAACTAAAAATTCAAAAAAATTTAGCCAGGCTTGGTGGCGCAGGTTTGTTGTCTCAGCTACTGGGTGGCTGAGGCATGAGAATCACTTGAACCTGGGAGGAGGAGGTTGCAGTAATCTGAGATCTTGCCACTAAACTTCAGCCTGGGTGACAGATTAAGACTCTGTCTCAGATACAAAACAAAACAACAAAAAAGAAGCTTTTAGAGCAAGTTCATGGGAGATGCAGCAGGAGGCGCAGGAACCACACCCATGCTAGTGAGGAGTGTGGGGAGACTGGGAGGGCCACAGGTATTGTGCTGCTTCTGGCTGAGGGCAGGGGAATAGGGTGGCTGCTTCTGAAAGCAAATATCCTGAAAAACCTGTTGCTGGTACTCTAAATTCTGGTTCCCATGTAGATCATGAGACCTGAAAAACTTCCAGGCAAGTAGCTTTCAGAATCTTTCCTGCTGTGATTAGCTTTCACTGCAGGTAGTGATTACCTGTGAGATAACATCTGGGAATTATTGATTGAAAAGACCTTCACTATTGGTTGGGGGCAGTGGCTGATGCCTGTAATCCCAGCACTTTGTGAGGCTGAGGCGGGTGGATCACCTGAGGTCAGGGGTTCAAGACCAGCCTGGCCAACATGGTGAAACCCCATCTCTACTAAAAAATACAAAAACTAGCCAGGAGTGGTGGCAGGCGCCTGTAATCCCAGCTACTTGGGAGGCTAAGGCAGGAGAATCACTTGAACCCTGGAGGCGGAGGTTGCAGTGAGCTGAGATGGCACCACTGCACTCCAGCCTGGGTGACAGAGCGAGACTTCATCTCAAAAAAAAAAAAAAAAAGGGCCAGGCATAGTGGCTCACACCTATAATCCCAGCACTTTGGGATTTTCTGTCTCAAAAAAAAAAAAAAAAGAGAGAGACACTGGATCAAAAAGGATTTTCACAAACAGATCCAAAGAACCAGCATCCAGGTTAAGAAACAGCATTAACAGCAACCCAGAAGCAACCCTTGGGACCTGCCTTAATCTCTGCCTCCTCCCTACTCCCCACAGGTAACCTCTCTCCTGACCTCCAACACCATGGATCAGTGTAGCTCCTTTTAAAAGTATATAAATGGAGTCATGTAGATTTGATTACTTTGTGTTTGGCTTCTTTCCCTCAGCAACATGTTTATAAGGATCATCTAACAACAGCAGTTTTGAAAAGTGAGTCTCAAAGAGGCAAGAATGGCCGGGCATGGTGGCTCACACCTGTAATCTCAGCGCTTTGGGAGGCCGAGGCAGGCGGATCACAAGGTCAGGAGTTTGAGACCAGCCTGGCTAACATAGTGAAACCCCATCTCTGCTAAAAATACACAAAATTAGCCGGGCATGGTGGCAGGCACGTGTAATCCTAGCTACTCTGGAGGCTGAGGCAGGAGAATCGCTTGAACTAGGAGGGGGAGGTTGCAGTGAGCCGAGACCGTGCCACTACATTCCAGCTTGGGTGAGAGAGCAAGACTCCATCTCGAAAAAAAAAAAAAAGAACTAGCTGGGCGCGCTGGTGGGTGCCTGTAATCCCAGCTACTTGGGAGGCTGAGGTAGGGGAATTGCTTGAACCCAGGAGGTGGAAGTTGCAGTGAGACGAGATCGTGCCATTGCACTCCAGCCTGGACAAGAATGAGACTCCATCTCAAAAAAGAAAATAATAATAATAAAGTTTATTTTTCAATATTTCATGTTGATTTTTTTTTTTTTTTTTTTTTTTTTTTTTTTTTTTGAGACGGAGTCTTTCTCTGTCCCCCAGGCTGGAGTGCAGTGGCGCGATCTCGGCTCACTGCAAGCTCCGCCTCCCGGGTTCACGCCATTCTCCTGCCTCAGCCTCCCGAGTAGCTGGGACTACAGGCGCCCGCCAACACGCCCAGCTAATTTTTTGTATTTTTAGTAGAGACGAGGTTTCACCGTGTTAGCCAGGATGGTCTCGATCTCCTGACCTCGTGATCCGCCCGCCTCGGCCTCCCAAAGTGCTGGGATTACAGGCTTGAGCCACCACGCCCGGCCATTCATGTTGATTTATATCAAATTTATTGTTGAATAAGAAGTGATGTAGAGATTCAAAGTTATTTTTCCCAGATACCTTTTTATTGTCCCAACACCACCATTTATTGAACAATCAATATTTTATGAGCATTTCTTTTCTTCTTCTTTTTTTTTTTTTTGATACAGGGTCTTGCTCTGTTTCTGCCTGGGCTGGAGTAAAGTGATAGCAAAGTGATCCTCCCACCTCATCCTCCCGAATAGCTGGGACTACAGGCACACGCCACTGCACCTGGCTAATTTTTAAGTTTTTTTTTTTTTTTGTCCAGGTGCAGTGGCTCACGCCTGTAATCCCAGCACTTTGGGAGGCCGAGGCGGGCAGATCACAAGGTCAGGAGATCAAGACCATCCTGGCAAACACGGTGAAACCCTGTCTCTGCTAAAAATACAAAAAAAATTAGCCGGGCGTGGTGGCAGGTGCCTGTAGTCCCAGCTATTTGGGAGGCTGAGGCAGGAGAATGGCATGAACCTGGGGGGCAGAGCTTGCAGTGAGCCGAGATCGTGCCACTGCACTCCAGCCTGGGCGACAGAGCGAGACTCTGTCTCAAAAAATAATAAGTTTTTTTTTTTTTTAGACAGAGCCTCGCTCTGTCGCCCAGGCTGGAGTGCAGTAGTGCAGTGGCGTGATCTCGGCTCACAGCAACCTCCGCCTCTCAGGTTCAAGTGATTCTTCTGCCTCACACTCCCAATTAGCTGGGACTACAGGCGCGTGCCACCACAACGGGCTAATTTTTTGTATTTTTAGTGGAGACAGGGTTTCACCATGTTAGCCATGATAGTCTCGATCTCCTGACCTCATGATCTGCCCACCTCAGCCTCCCAAAGTGCTGGGATTACAGGCTTCAGCCACCGCGCCCGGCCCAGTTTTTAAGTTTTGTAGAGATGGAGTCTTGCGTTGTTGCCCAGGCTGGTCTTGAACTCTAGGCTGAAGCGATCTGCCCACCTTGGCCTCTCAAAGTGCCGAGATTACAGGTGTGAGTCACCACACCCAGCCAGCATTTCTTGAATAATCTATCTATATTTCTCTATATAGCCTCATTCATCTATCTAAACTCCCATATCTATTTTGGTTGCTAGATTGTTCATCCCAATTCCATGTGCCAGTGTCACTGCTACACTAATTGAATTACTATAAATGTATAATGTTGTTTTCCTATATGTTCGTGGTACATTTTTTTTGCAACGTTCTCCCAAGGTTTGAGGAACGCTATGGCAAGGCATGGCATGAAAGGAATGAAGGTCTCCCAAGGCTTTAGAGAAGAATGATTTGTTCATGGTGTCACAAAGCAAGGGGTGAGGGGCACAATTGGGATGAAAACCCAGGGATCTACATAATTCCTCCATCTTTCCACTGCCCCAGAGTGGGAAGGTAGGGGTAGCTGAGAGGTTTTGAGGACCAGAAGATAGGGGGGAGTAGTCTGGATAGACTTTTCTGTCTCTAAGTTCTGTTAACTCCACTCTCCTATTGCTTTTGCATGGGTCCTTCCCCAGCTATCAGCATCCTGAGGCCTCCCCTCTCACCCAGAGTATTGCAACAGCTGTGCAAGCCTTCCTGACGAAGACCAGGTCAGCACTCCTTTGGTTATGAAGCCGCTGCCCCCAGCACCTGTGGAATTTGTCTTCAGGATTCTCGTTCCTGTTTTGTAATTATAATTATCCCGAGAGGCCGAGGTGGGCGGATCACTTGAGGTCAGGAGTTCAAAACCAGCCTGACCAACATGGTGAAACCCCATCTCAACTAAAAATACAAAAATTAGTCGGACCTGGTGTCATGCGCCTGTAATCCCAGCTACTCTGGAGGCTGAGGCAGGAGAATCGCTTGAACCTGGGAGGCGGAGGTTGCAGGGAGCTGAGATTGTGCCACTGCACTCCAGCCTGGGTGACACAGCGAGACTCTGTCTCACAAAAAAAAAAAAAATTGGCCCGGCGCGGTGGCTCACGCCTGTAATCCCAGCACTTTGGGAGGCCGAGGCTGGCAGATCACGAGGTCAGGAGATTGAGACCATCCTGGCTAACACGGTGAAAACCCGTCTCTACTAAAAATACAAAAAATTAGCCGGGCGTGGTGGCAGGCCCCTGTAATCCCAGCTACTGGGGAGGCTGAGGCAGGAGAATGGCGTGAACCCGGGAGGCGGAGCTTGCAGTGAGCTGAGATTGAGCCGCTGCACTCCAGCCTGGGCTGCAGAGCGAGACTCCATAAAAAAAAAAAATTCACTCTCCCCCTTCCCTTTCCTGTCCATATAAGTTGTGTGCACACAGGGACCTGTCTTTTTTATTATGGTATCCTCAGTGCTTTCGCACTTAGTAGGCACTCAATGAATATTCATTAATTGGGTGTGGGGGTAAGGGAAAGGAGGGGGTCCAGTTAAATTTATAACTGGGGATTTGGTGGTTGGTGAGAGTATTAAGTAAGTGCCTAGGGCGCACAGAGGAAAACACTAGTAATATTTATTTCATAATGCCTTTTTAGAATTAACTAAAACAAAGTATCTAAGTGCCTACAAGAGTTCCTGACAATTGGCCAAAGTTCAGTAAATCTTAGCCATCACTCCTCCCCTTTTCTCCAAATTCCTCAGTTTTTCCCTAGGGCAGAACAAGAGCAAAGGAGAGAAGCCTTTTGGGCCCTCCCTAAGCCACAGAGAGGTTGGGGAAGCCTCTGGATCATTAAAAGGCAGAAAGTAATTTTACATTTGGTCCTCTAAAACCCCACAAGCCCCAAATCAGAAGGCTGTGCCTGGACTCAGCTCGAGCGAGCCCAGAAGCACCTGGTGGGATACACAGCTGTGCCCCAGGCCTTTCTACCCACGGGCTCCGGCCAGAGAGGCTCGCGCTAGGCGGGCTGGGCCCGCGGGACGGATCCCCACCTCTGCGGCCCACTCGAGAGCGGGGCCACAGGCAGGCGTCACACGCGCGGTCACGAGCCGGTTTGCCTCGCCGGGGCTTGGCCGAGGCCGCTCGGCGGCGGGCAGGAAAAGGCTTGGCCTGGGCGGCGGGACACCAGCCCCTTTGTCCGCAGCGCAGAAGGGCCCCAGCTGCGGGCAGAGCCGGCGCCCTGCGGCCGCGGGGAGGAGCGCGGCGGGCACAGGCGGTGGCGGCCCGAGGGCGCGGGGACCCGGCAGGGACGGGGACAGACGCGCACGGAGCGGGAGCCCGGCAGCTCCGGGTCTACGGGATCCATCCTCCCAAGGGTGCCCGAGAACACTCCATCGTCGCAGAATGCCCGCGCTTCTTTCGTTAAAGCTGTCTTTGAGTTTGCCTCCTCTGGTGGTAAAACTTAATTCCACAAGTATTGACTTGGCCCAGAGTAATAGCAAAGAACCGTGAGCCTCCCGTTTTTACGCCCTAGGGGCTCACGCTCTTGGAAACGACGAAAGCGTTGCCTGTTTGTCAAGAAAACTAAGGAAAAACCAAGAAGAAAACGAAGACGCTGTACAGACAGTAAGCGCCCTGGAAGGGAGATGAGAGCTAGGTGGGTGGGGCCACGTGGCCGGGAGTGGAAAAGGCCCTAGCGGGGGTGCTGGGAGCTGTGGGGATGCCACATGCCAATAAAGTCAGCAAATGCCTACGGGGCAAAACGAAGATGAAGAGTCCGAGGGAATCCCTAGAGCCAAAAACCACAGAATGTTTGGTAATCATTACCATTCAACAAACAAACTTTCCCTCAATATATTTTTTAAGGTTGACAGAAATAACCCTTTATTAAAATGAAATGTATATAACAACATATAACGTGGATGTAAACAATACATGTGATCCTTAAACTATTTAAAATTTCTTTTCTTTTCTTTTTTTTTGAGACAGAGTCTCGCTCTGTCGCCCAGGCTAGAGTGCAGTGGCGTGATCTCGGCTCACTGCAACCTCCACCTCCCAGGTTCAAGCGATTCTTGTGCCTCGGTCTCCCAGCACTGGTGGCCAAGGCGGGCGGATCACCTGAGGTCAAGAGTTCAAGACCAGCTTGGCCAATATGGTGAAACCCTGTCTCTACTAAAAATACAAAAATTAGCCAGGCATGGTGGTGCACACCTGTAGTCCCAGCTAGTCGGGAAGCTGAGGCAGGAGAATCTCTTGAACCTGGAAGGCGGAGGTTGTAGTGAGCTGAAATCATGCCGCTGCACTCCAGCCTGGGTGACAGGGGGAGACTCTGTCTAAAAAAAAAAAAAAAAAAAAGGTAAGACCTGCTGGGCTGCATTCCCAGTAAGTTAAGGCATTCTTGGTCACAGGATGAAATAGGAGGTCGGCACAAGATACAGGTCATAAATACCTTGTTTTTTTGTTTGTTTTTGAGATGGAGTCTCGCTCTGTCAGTTGCCCAGACTGGAGTGCAGTGGCGCAATCTCGGCTCACTGCAACCTCCGCCTCCTGGGTTCAAGAGATTCTCCCGCCTCAGCTTCCCGAGTAGCTGGGATTACAGGCATCCGCCATCAAGCCCGGCTAATTTTTGTATTTTTGTAGAGGCAGGGTTTTACCATGTTGGCCAGGCTGGTCTTGAACTCCTGACATCAGGTGATCCTCTGGCCTCAGCCTCCCAAAGTGCTGGGATTATAGGCATGAGCCACCGCGCCAGCCAGACCTTGTTGATAAAACAAGTTGCAGTAAAGAAACCGGCTAAAACCCACCAAAACCAAGATAGGGATGAGAGTGACCTCTGGTAGTCCTCACTGCTACACTCCCACCAGCACCATGACAGCTTACAAATGCTATGGCAACATCAGAAGTTACCCTTTATGGTCTAAAAAGGAGAGGCATGAATAATCCACCCCGTGTTTAGCATATCATCAAGAAATAACCATAAAAATGGGCAACCAGAAGCCCTTGGGGCTGTTCTGTCTATGGAGTAGCCATTCTTTTATTCCTTTTCTTTCCTAATAAACTTGTTTTCACTTTATGATCTCGCTCTGAGTTCTCTTGTGCAAGATCCAGGAACCCTCTCTTGGGATCTGGACTGGGACTCCTTTCCAGTAATGTAACTGCCCAAGGTGTTCACCTTGCCTGTTGCCTAGACAGAGCCAACTTATCACAACCTTTTTGATAAATTAATAAATTTTGATCGCTCAGCTTATATTCACGTTCTTGTTAATCCCCTAAGCAGGAACTAATTTACTGGGGAGGGATTTAATGTTAAAGTTGGGCATAGGTCTACAAGTCAGCCCAAGAGGATTCCTCACCTCATTAAATCTACTCACCACTGCAGATGGAAAAGTATATTAATCCTGATATCTGGTCCAAAAAAGGAAACCGAGGGAAACTCCAAGTCCCTCCGATCCACATCAAGCTAAAAACCCCGGGAAAAGTAGTAAGAAGGAAGTGAGCAATCCCTATTCCCCTAGAAGGTAGGATAGGGTTGAAACCTACAATCAAAGACCTTATTAAGGATGGGATTCTTGAGCCCTGTATGTCCCCTTATAACACCCCAATACTGCCAGTCAAGAAATCAGATGGGTCATACCGGCTAGTACAGGACCTTAGAACTATCAACCAAATAGTCTAGACTACCAACCCCATTGTCCCCAATCCTTACACCATTCTTAGCAAAATTCCATATAATCATCAATGTTTACTGTAATAGATTTGAAGGATGCTTTTTGGGCATGTCCCCTGGCTGAAGATAGCTGAAATATATTTGCTTTTGAATGGGAGGATTGTCACTCAGGGCAGAAACAGCAATATCTCGATGGACAGTCTTGCTTCGAGGGTTCACAGACTCCCCTAATCTTTTTGGCCAAATTTTAGAAGCTGTACTAGAAAAAGTTGTCATACCAGAACAAATATGCCTTCTTCAGTACGTAGATGACATTCTTATATCTGGTGAAGATATAGAGAAGGTAACTGACTTCTCTACACATATTCTTAGCTATCTGCAGTTTGAGGGGCTGCCAGTCTCAAAAATAAAGCTTCAGTAGGTAGAGCCCGAAGTTAAATATTTAGGCCACTTAATAAGTGCAGACAAGTGAAGAATAGGGCCCGAATGAATCGAGGGAATGGTGTCCCTTACCCTTGTCGCAAACTAAACAAGAACTCAGGAAATTTTTAGGGTTAGTCGGATACTGCCACTTATGGATTGACTCATGCACTGCACAGTAAACCGTTATATCAAAAACTTGCCCAGGAGAAGTTGAACCATCTCCTGTGGACTTCTGAGGAAGTTGATCAAGTCTAGAAGCTGAAGGAAAGGCTCATAACTGCCTTACCCTCCCTAGAAAAGCCATTCCACCTTTTTGTTAATGTGGACAGTGGGGTAGCTTTAGGAGTGCTGACTCAAGAACACGGAGGCCGCTGACAGCCTGTAGCCTTCCTATCAAAGGTGTTGGACCCAGTCACTTGTGGATGGCCTCAATGCATCCAGTCCATCGTGGCTGCGGCAATACTAGTCCAGGAAAGCAGAAAGTTAGCCTTTGGAGGAAAATTGTCAGTAAGCACGCCTCACCAAGTTAGAACTATCTTAAACCAGAGAGCAGGCAGATGACTTACTGACTCGAGAATCTTAAAGTATGAGGCCATTCTGTTAGAAAAGGATGATTTAACATTGACCTCTGATAATTCACTCAACCCAGCAGGTTTCCTAACAGGGAATCCAAATCTATGGAGGGAACACACATGTTTAGATTTAATTGATTGCCATACAAAGGTTTGACCAGACCTAGGACAAACCCCCTTCTGGACTGGACGGCATTTATTCATAGAAAGTGCCTCCCGGGTGATTGAGGGAAAAAGACATAATGGGTATTCAGTGATTGATGGAGAAACTCTCATAGAAACAGAATCTGGAAAATTGCCCAACAGTTGGTCTGCTCAAACATGTGAGCTGTTTGCACTCAGCCAAGCCTTAAAGTACTTACAGAACCAGGAAGGAACCATCTATACAGATTCCAGGTATGCCTGTGGAGTGGCCCATATGTTTGGGAAAATTTGGACTGAAAGAGGTCTCATTCATAGTAAAGGTCAAGACCTTGTTCACAAGGAGCTGATCACCCAAGTATTGAATAATCTTCAGTTGCCAGAAGAAATAGCTATTGTCCATGTTCCCGGACACCAGACAAACCTTTCTTTTGAAAGTCAAGGAAATAACCTAGAAGATCAGGTAGCCAAGCAGGCTGCTGTGTCTTCTGAAATGCGTAGTTTTCACTTAACTCCCTACCTGCCTCCTCCTACTGTAATCCCTATTTTTTCTTCCACTGAAAGAGAAACTAATAAAAATAGGTGCTAAAGAGAATTCAGAAGGAAAGTGGATACTGCCAGACCAGAGAGAAATGTTGTCTAAACCACTTATGAGGGAAGTCTTATTCCAGCTACATCAAGGGACCCACTGGGTGCCTCAGGCCATGTGTGATGCGGTTCTCAGGGTTTATGGTTGTATAGGAATTTATACCCTGGCCAAACAGGTTACAG
The DNA here is from genome assembly GCF_006542625.1 of Nomascus leucogenys. Classification (NCBI taxonomy): domain Eukaryota; kingdom Metazoa; phylum Chordata; class Mammalia; order Primates; family Hylobatidae; genus Nomascus; species Nomascus leucogenys. The sequence continues at coordinate 59,824,732 of NC_044386.1, read as the reverse complement.
ATAGTTGCTTAGTATGTAAGAAAACTAATAGACATACTATAAAAAGATTACCTCTCAAGAGAAGGAATCCGGGCTTAAGGCCATTCCAAAGTATCCAAGTTGATTACACAGAAATGCCTCCAATAGGTCATCTGAAATATTTACTAGTAGTAGTAGACCACCTCACTCACTGGATTGAAGCTATCCCTTTTCAAATGCAACAGCCAATAATGTAGTTAAGGCCCTAATTGAAAATATAGTACCTAGGTTTGGACTAATAGAAAATCTTTATATTTTTTTTGCCGGGCGCGGTGGCTCATGCCTATAATCCAGCACTTTGGGAGGCTGAGGCGGGCGGATCAGGAGGTCAGGAGATCGAGACCATCCTGGCTAACACGGTGAAACCCCATCTCAACTAAAAAAAAAAAAAGGAAAAATTTAGCCGGGCGCAGTGGCGGGCACCTGTAGTCCCAGCTACGCGGGAGGCTGAGGCAGGAGAATGGTGTGAACCCGGGAGGCGGAGCTTGCAGCGAGCCGAGATAGTGCCACGGCAGTCTGGCCTGGGCAAAAGAGCGAGACTCCGTCTCAAAAAAAAAAAGAAAAGAAAAGAAAAGAAAATCTTGGCCGGGCGCGGTGGCTCACACTTGTAATCCCAGCACTTTGGGAGGCCGAGGCGGGCGGATCACGAGGTCAGGAGATCGAAACCACGGTGAAACCCCGTCTTTACTAAAAAAAATACAAAAAATTAGCCGGGCATGGTGGCGGGCGCCTGTAGTCCCAGCTACTCGGCGAGGCTGAGGCAGGAGAATGGCGTGAACCCGGGAGGCGGAGCTTGCAGTGAGCGGAGATCGCGCCACTGCACTCCAGCCTGGGTGACAGAGCAAGACTCCGTCTCATAAAAAAAAAAAAAAAAAAAAAAAAAAAAAAAAAAAAAAAAGAAAATCTTGACTCAGACAATGGAACTCATTTCACTGCACACATTATTAAAAAGCTATCCCAAACATTAGACATTAGATGGGAACACCATACTCCCTGGCACCCACTCTCATCAGGGAGAGTAGAAAGAATGAATCAGACTCGAAAGAACCACTTAACCAAATTAGTCTTAGAGACTTGGTTGCCGTGGACCAAGTGTCTTCCCATACTCTGCTGTGAATTCGATCTGCACCACGGAAAGACATTGGTCTTTCTCCTTATGAGATGCTCTATGGATTACTTTATTTGCACTCCACTACTGATATTCCTATCTTTGAAACAAAAGACCCAATTCCTTACAAATTATATACTTGATCTATCTTCTACTTTCTCTTCTCTTAAAACTAAAGGTTTTTTTTTAGCACAGGTGCCACCCTTGGAGTTCCTGGTGCATCAACATCAGCCTGGAGATCACGTCCTCATTAAGAGCTGGAAAGAGGAGAAGCTTGAGCCAGCCTGGGAAGGTCCTTAGTGCTCCTCACGACTGAAACCGCAGTCCACGCAGCAGAGAGAGGATGGACTCCAGAGTCATGGGCTGTAGTCCTAGGGGAAAACCCTACCAAACTAAAGCTAAGAAGAATTTAACTCTCTTTCATCTATTCTATTACTTTTTCTTCTTTCCTCGCTCTATTGCTGACCATCTAGTTATTAACGTAACCAAGTCAAGTTCACCTTAAACTATTGCATTTGATGCTTGCCGTGTTATACTCTGTAGGGATTTGTTAAGTCAAAGACGGCTCTCTACTTCAGAAAAGTACCTCTGTCCCTCCTGGCTCTCCTCAGACTGGGCATTAGTGAATTGGGACCATTTAATCCGGGGAGATTTCAATAAAGACCCCAGTGGCAACCAGGAGTCTTGCCCCACCGATGTAGAGCTTTTATGCCGTAGTTGGTCCAATGTTCTGTGAACCACCAAAGAGCAAGGATGGAGTGCCCCAACCAGTTTTTATAATTTCCTAAAACCATACATTCATTTTACTAAAGGGACAGCCCCCCTAACTGTCAGCTAAACCAGTGCAACCCTATGCAGGTTATTATTTTGAGCCCCCAAAGTTCTCCCCTTTTTCTAAGCCTGTTCCGTTCTTTCAGCTGGTTTTATGGTATGGGGGCTGACGTTTCAGGGACAGACCCTATTGGATTCTTTGAAATGTGTTTCTTTGATCCCCCGCCACCTGAACCTGCCTCTAAACTTTTTTCTAAAACCTCTTACAATGGAACCATTGTTCCTCCTCCATCTAACGACAAGGCCAAGATAGTGATGGTAGAAGTTAAACACTTAAAACAAACTTTAGCAATGGAGATAGGATACCAAGATGTAAATGCCTGGTTGGAATGGATCAAATATTCCGTCTGCATGTCAAAAAAAAGCAATTGTTTTTTTTTTTTTTTTTTTTTTTTTTTTGAGATGGAGTCTCGCTCTGTCGCCCAGGCTGGAGTGCAATGGCGCGATCTCGGCTCACTGCAAGCTCCGCCTCCCAGGTTCACGCCATTCTCCTGCCTCAGCCTCTCCGAGTAGCTGGGACTACAGGCGCCCGCCACCACGCCCGGCTAATTTTTTTGTATTTTTAATAGAGACAGGGTTTCACCGTGGTCTCGATCTCCTGACCTCGTGATCCGCCCGCCTCGGCCTCCCAAAGTGCTGGGATTACAAACGTGAGCCACCGCGCCCGGCCAAAAAAAGCAATTGTTATGCTTGTGTGTGTGACAGGCCAGAGGCTCAGATTGTCCCCTTTCCACCAGGGTGGTCCTCCAGCAGACTGGGCATGGGCTGCATGGTAGCTCTTTTCCAGGATTTTACAGCCTGGGATAACAAGCCATGCCAAGCTCTCTCTCTGCTATATCCTGAAGTTCCACACCCTGTGGGTCAGCCCCGAGGGCCATCCAGCTTCTGTCTCCCAACACTAAGTTCACTTCGTGTCTCCCACAACAGGGAGGAAACAGCGTTCCTTGGAGACCTGAAGGGATGCAGTGAGCTTAAGAACCTTCAAGAGCTTACCAATCAGTCAGCCCTTGTTCATCCCCGAGTGGATGTGTGGTGGTATTGTGGTGGACCTTTACTGGACACTCTGCCGAATAACTAGAGTGGCACTTGTGCTTTAGTCCAATTGGCTATCCCTTTCATCCTGGCATTTCATCAACCAGAGGAAGAAAAAATAAGACATTGTAAAGTGAGAGAAGCCCCTTATGGGTCTTTCGACTCTCACATCTATTTAGACACAATTGGAGTCCCATGGGGAATACCAGATCAATTTAAGGCCCAAAATCAAATAGCTGCAGGATTTGAGTCAGTATTTTGGTGAGTGACAGTTAACAAAAATGTAGATTGGATAAACTACATCTATTACAACCAACAGGGATTTATTAACTACACTAGAGATGCTGTTAAAGGAATAGCTGAGCAATTAGGGGCTACTAGCCAGATGGCTTAGGAAAATAGGATAGCCTTAGACATGATATTAGCAAAAAGAGGAGGAGTTTGCATCATGATTAAAACTCAATGTTGCACCTTCATCCCAAACAACACCGCCCCTGATGGAAGTATAACAAAGGCATTGCAAGATCTGACTGCTCTATCCAATGAGTTAGCCAGCAACTCAGAAGCAAATGACCCCTTTACAGGATGGCTAGAGAAGTGGTTTGGTAAATGGAGAGGAATAATAGCCTCAATTCTTTCCTCCCTCGTAGCCGTAATAGGTGTGCTTATTCTTCTCGGGTGCTGTGTCATACCATGCAACCTGGGTTGATGCAGAGGCTCATAGAAACGGCGCTTACTAAAACCTCCCTTAACTATCCTCCACCTTATCCAGAGAAGCTTCTTCTTTTGGAAAATCAAGCAGAACAACTAAGTCAAGACATGTTAAATAAGTTTGAAGAGAAAGCTGTAAAAAATTGCAAGAGGAGGCCGGGCGCGGTGGCTCACGCTTGTAATCCCAGCACTTTGGGAGGCCGAGGCGGGCGGATCACGAGGTCAGGAGATCGAGACCACGGTGAAACCCTGTCTCTACTAAAAAATACAAAAAATTAGCCGGGCGTGGTGGCGGGCGCCTGTAGTCCCAGCTACTCAGAGAGGCTGAGGCAGGAGAATGGCGTGAACCCGGAAGGCGGAGCTTGCAGTGAGCCGAGATCGCGCCACTGCACTCCAGCCTGGGCGACAGAGCGAGACTCCGTCTCAAAAAAAAAAAAAAAAAAAAAAAAAAAAAATTGCAAGAGGAGGAAGTTGTTGAATATGAATTCTAAATTTCTCTTCAAAGAATTAATATGTCAATTCTTTGCCTTCTACTTTTAAACTTCCTCGTAAAGCAACCTTTTTTGATTACCTACTCCACCCTGACTCATCCGGATTACCTACTCCACCCTGACTCATTCTGATCACCTACTCCACTCTAACTCATTCTGATCACCTCCACCCTAAATCATTCTGATCACCTGCTCCACCCTAACTCATTCCGGTTACCTGCTACAAAGCGCTCACCCCGTCAGTCTCTTTAAATTAGCCAATCAGAATTAGTTTAGCCTGGGCCGTCTAACAGTAGCCAATAGGGGAACGACACAGCAGCAGGGGCCACGTGCGTGTAATCCCAGCGCTTTGGGAGGCTGAGGCAGGTGGATCAGGAGGTCAGGAGATTGAGACTATTCTGGCTAACACGGTGAAACCCTGTCTCTACTAAAAATACAAAAAAATTAGCCGGGCATGGTGGCGGGCGCCTGTAGTCCCAGCTACTCGAGAGGCTGAGGCAGGAGAATGGCGTGAACCCAGGAGGCGGAGCTTGTAGTGAGCCCAGATTGGCCACTGCACTCCAGCCTGGGCGACAGACAGAAACTCTGTCTCAAAAAAAAAAAAAAAAAAGAACCCCTTCCCCTCCCTTGTCCAAATGTGCGCCCACAATTCCTCCGTTGGTGAGAGCTCACCCTTGTATAGAAGTACCTTGCCTTGCTGAGAATTAAAAAACAGGGAAAATTTTATATTCGAGTGCTACAACACAGAGGAATTGCAATAGAGAAAGAGTAATTCAGGCAGAGCCGGCTGTGAGGGAGACTGGAGTTTTATTATTACTCAAATCAGTCTCCCCAGCATTCGGGGAGCAGAGTTTTTAAGGATAACTTGGTGGGTGGGGGGAAGCCAGTGATCCAGGAGTGCTGATTGGTCAGAGATGAAATGATATGGAATTGGAGCTGTCTTCTTGAGCTCAGTCAGTTCCTGGGTGGGGGCCACAAGATCAGATGAGCCAGTTTTTGATTTGGGTGGGGCCAGCTGATCCATCAAGTGCAGGGTCTGCAAAATATCTCAAGCACTGATTTTAGGAGCAGTTTAGGGAGGGTCAGAATCCTGTAGCCTCCAGCTGCATGACTCCTAAAACATAATTTCTAATCTTGTGGCTGTTAGTCCTACAAAGGCAGTCTAGTCCCCAGGCAAGAAGGAGGTCTGCTTTGGGAAAGGGCTGTTACCGTCTTTGTTTAAACCATAAACTACAAACTAAGCTTCTCCTAAAGTTAGTTCAGCCTACGCCCAGGAATGGACAAGGACAGCTTGTAGGTTAAAAGCAAAATGAAGTCAGTTAAGTTAGATCTCTTTCACTGTCTCAGTCATAATTTTGCAAAGATGGTTTCAGTAATACAATTGTTCCTAAGACTCTGTTCAACCATATACAACATACCAGATGCTTTCCTTGTACCTTTGAACATTTTATTATTATTATTGAGATGGAGTCTAGCTCTGTTGCCAGGCTGGAGTGCAGTGGTGCAATCTCGGCTCACTGAAACTTCCGCCTACCGGGTTCAAGCGATCCTCCTGCCTCAGCCTCCTGAGTAGTTGGGACTATAGGCACGCACCACCACGCCCAGCTAATTTTTTGTATTTTTAGTAGAGACGGGGTTTCTCCATGTTGGTCAGGATGGTCTTGATCACTTGACCTTGTGATCTGCCCTCCTCGGCCTCCCAAAGTGCTGGGATTACAGGCGTGAGCCACAGTGCCCGGCCCATTTTATTATTTTTAATCCTGAAACTATATGTTTTGTTTAACTTATTTAATAAACATATTCATCTTTTTTTGTTTGTTTGTTTGAGATGGGGTCTCATTCTGTCACCCAGGTTGGAGTGTAGTGGCATGATCACATCTCACTGCAACCTCTGCCTCTGGGCTCAAGCGATCCTCCCATCTCAGCCTCCCAAGTAGCTGGGACCACAGGCATGTGCCACCATGTCCAGCTAATTTGTTGTATTTTCTGTAGAGACAGGGTTTTGCCACGTTGCCCAGGCTGGTCTCGAACTCCTGGCCTCAGGCCATCTACCAGCCCCGGCCTCCCAAAGTGCTGGGATTACAGGTGTGACCCTCTATGCCCAGCCTATTTTGTTTTTCTGATTGCTTTCTAAATATTAACATACGTAATCTTCATAACAATGGCTTTGTTACCAGAAAGGAGTCCAAATCTAGACTCCAAGAGAGGGTTCTTGGGGCTTGCCCAAGAAAGAATTCAGGGCAAGTCCACTTAGTAAAGTGAAAGCAAGTTTATTAAGAAAGTAAAGGGATAGGCCTGGTGAGGTGGCTCATGCCTGTAATCCCAGAATTTTAGGAGGCCGAGGCAGGCGTATCACTTGAGGTCAGGCATTTGAGACCAGCCTGGTCAACATAGCGAAACCCTGACTCTATTAAAAATACAAAAATTAGCTGGGGTTGGTGGCGCACACCTGTAATCTCAGCTATTTGGGTGGCGGAGGCACGAGAATCTCTTGAACCTGGGAGAAGGAGGTTGCAGTGAGCTGAGATCACGCCACTGCACTCTAGCCTGGGTGACAGAGTGAGACTCTGTCTCAAAAAAAAAAAACAAAGGGAATAAAAGAACGGTCACTCCATAGACAGATCAGCAGCATGGGCTGACTTATGGTTATTTGATTATATGCTAAACAAGGGGTGGATTATTCGGGAGTTTTGTGGGAAAGGGGTGGGAGTTCCCAGAATTGAGAGTTTAGACCCTTTTAGACTGTACAGGGTAACCTGTGGGCATCGCTATGGTATTTGCATGGTGCTGGTGGGAGTGTCTTTTAGCATGCTAATATGTTGCAATTAGCATATAATGAGCAGTAAGGACAACCAGAGGTCACTTTCATTGCCATCATGGTTTTGTGGGTTTTTGGCCAGCTTCTTTGTTGCATGCTATGTTTGTTTTTTTTGTTTTTTTTGTTTTGAGACGGAGACTTGCTCTGTTGCCAGGCTGGAGTGCAGTGGCATGATCTCAGCTCACTGCAACCTCCGCCTCCTGGGTTCAAGCAATTCCCTTGCCTCAGCCTCCCTAGTAGCTGGGGCTACAGGCGTGCGCCGCCACGCCCAGCTAATTTTTTGTATTTTACTAGAGACAGGGTTTCACCATGTTGTCCAGGATGGTCTTGATCTCCTGACCTTGTGATCCGCCCACCTTGGCCTCCCAAAGTGCTGGGATTACATGCGTGAACCACCACACCTGGCCATTATCAGCAAGGTCTTTGTGACCTGTATCTTGTGCTGACCTCCTATCTCTACCTATGACTAACAACTCCTAAGCTCCTGGGGATGCAGTCTAGTAGGTCTCAGCCACATTTTACCCAGTACCTATTCAAGATGGAGCCCGCCTGGTTGCAATGCCTCTGACAGTTTGGAGAGAAGATTATTTATTTATTTATTGAGACGGAGTCTAGCTCTGTTGCCCAGGATGGAGTGCAATGGCGTAATCTCAGCTCACTGCAACCTCCGCCTCCCGGGTTCAAGCAATTCTCCTGCCTCCGCCTCCTAAGTAGCTGGGATTACAGGTGCGTGCCACGATGCCCGGCTAATTTTTGTATTTTTAGTAAAGATGGGGTTTCACCATGTTGGTGAGGCTGGTCTCGAACTCCTCCTCCTCCACCTCCCAATCTCATGATCCACCTCCCAAAGTGCTGGGATTACAGGCTTGAGCCACCACGTCTGGCCCTGTTTATTTATTTATTTGTTTAGAGGCAGGGTCTCGTTCTGTCACCCAGGCTGGAGTTCAATGGCACGATCTCGACTCACTGCAGCCTCGGCTTCCCAGGCTCAAGGAATCCTCCCACCTCCGCCTCCCAAGTAGCTGGGATTACAGGCACGTGCTGCCATGCCCAACTAATTTTTGCATTTTTCTGTAGAGACAGGGTTTCCCAATATGGCCTAGTCTGGTTTTGAACTCCTTAGCTCAAGTGATCTGCCCTCCTCAGCCTCCCAAAGGGCTGGGATTATAGGTATTAGTCACTGTGCCCAGCCTGAAGACTATTATCTTTATCTTTGTTTTTCCAGTGAGGCATAGAAAAGTTAGGTAACTTTCCCAGTGTCACTGGCCTGTAAGTCGTAAAGCCCTTGGATTTTAGAATTCATGTTCTTTTTTTTTTTTTTGAGACAGGGTTTTGCTCTGTCACCTAGGCTGGAGAGTAGTGGTGCCATCACAGCTCACTGCAACTTCAACTTCTTGGCTTAGGTGATTTTCCCACCTCAGCCTCCTGAGTAGCTGGAATTACAGGGGCATGCCACCATGCCTGTCTAATTTTTGTATTTTTTGTAGAGACAAGGATTTCACCATGTTGGCCAGGCTGGTCTTGAATTCCTGGGCTCAAGTGATCCGCCCGTCTCAGCCTCCCAAAGTGCTGGAATTACAGGCATGAGCCACTGTGCCTGGCCAAGATGGACATTATTTTGAAATTGGTATTTATCCTCTGCTACTCAGGAGGCTGAGATGGGTAGATTACTTAACCCTAGGAGGTGCAGGTTGCAGTGAACAGAGATTGTGCCACTGCATTCCAGCCTGGGTGGGAGAGCAAGACCCTGTCTCGAAATCAATTTAAAAAAATAAAAATAAAGATAATAGTTTCCATTCCAAACTGTCAGAGGCATTGGAATTAGAGTGTATTTAAATGTAGTAAAAGCATAAAACATGCTTTTACTACATTCATATATTCACCAACAAAATACAAATACATAAAATTTTTTTTTTTTTGAGACGTAATCTGGCCTTGTTGCCCAGGGTGGAGTGCAGTGGCGCCATCTTGGCTCACTGCAAGCTCCACCTTCTGGGTTCACACCATTCTCCTGCCTCAGCCTCCCAAGTAGCTGGGACTACAGTTGCCCACCACCACGCCCGGCTAATTTTTTGTATTTTTAGTAGAGCCGGGGTTTCACTGTGTTAGCCAGGATGATCTGGATCTCCTGACATTGTGATCTGCCCACCTCGGCCTCCCAAAGTGCTGGGATTACAGGCGTGAGCCACCACGCTCAGCCAAATACATATAATTTTTATTTTTAAGATTTATCTATTTTGCCAGGCGCGGTGGCTCACGCCTGTAATCCCAGCACTTTGGGAGGCCGAGGCGGGCGGATCATGAGGTCAGGAGATCGAGACCATCCTGGCTAACACAGGGAAACTCCATCTCTAATCAAAATACAAAAAAAATTAGCCGGGCGTGGTGGCGGGCGCCTGTAGTCCCAGCTACTCAGGAGGCTGAGGCAGGAGAATGGTGTGAACCCAGGAGGTGGAGCTTCCAGTGAGCCGAGATTGTGCCACTGCATTCCAGACTGGGTGACAGCGCAAGACTCCGTCTCAAAAAGAAAAAAAAGATTTATCCATTTTGATACGTAGATCTAGTTCATTCATTTAAACTGCTTATAGGCCTGGTGTGGTGGCCCACACCTGTAATCCCAGCACTTTGGGAGGTCAAGGTGGACAGATTGCTTGAGCCCAGGAGTTCCAGACCAGCCTGGGCAACATTGTGAAACCCTGTCTCCATAAATTTGTTTTATTTATTTATTTATTTTTGAGGCGGAGTCCTGCTCTGTCACCAGGCTGGAGTGCAGTGGCATGATCTTGGCTTACTACAACCTCCGCCTCCTGGGTTCAAGCGATTTTCCTGCCTCAGCCTCCCGAGTAGCTGGGACTACGGGCGCCCGCCATCACGCCCGGCTAATTTTTTGTATTTTAATAGAGACGGGATTTCACCATGTTGGCCAGGATGGTCTCCATCTCCTGACCTCGTGGTCTGCCCGCCTGGGCCTCCCAAAGTGCTGGGATTACAGGCATGATCCACCAAGCCTGGCCACATTTCTTTTTTTTTCGTTCTCTTTTTTTTTTTTGAGTCGGAGTCTCGTTCTGTCACCCAGGCTGTAGTGCAGTGGCACGATCTTGGCTCACTGCAACCTCTGCCTCCCCGGTTCAAGCCATTGCACTCCAGCTTGGGTGACAGAGCAAGACTCTGTCTCAAAAAAAGGAAAAATGAGATGGAAGGGGCCATGAGCCAAGGAATGTAGTCAGGCTTTAGAAACTGGAAAAAGCAAGAAATCAGATTTTTCCCTAGCACTACCAGTAGGAAAACAGCCATTTGCACACCTTGATTTTAGCCCATTGAGACTCACTTGGCACTTGTGACCTACAGAGTCACAAGGCAGAGCGAGACTCCGTCTCAAAAAATAAAATAAAAAAAAAAAATCAAGTACAGGTCTACTACCATTTTCTTTTCTTTCTTTCTTTTTTTTTTTTTTGTGACGGCGTCTCACTGTTGTTGCCCAGGCTGGAGTGCAATGGCACAATCTCGGCTCACTGCAACCTCTGCCTCCTGGGTTCAAGTGATTCTCCTGCCTCACCCTCCCGAGTAGCTGGGATTACAGGCGCCTGCCATCACATCCAGCTAATTTTTGTATTTTTAATAAAGATGGGGTTTCACTATGTTGGCCTGGTCTCAAACTCCTGACCTCAGGTGATCTGCCCGCCTCGGCCCCCAAAGTGCTGGGGTTACAGCCGTGAGCCATCGCCATCGCACCACCTGGCCCCATCCATTTTCTTTTCTTTCTTTTTTTTTTTTTTTTTTTTTTTTTTTTTGCTCTGTTACCCAGGCTGGAGAGCAATGGCGTGATCTCTGCTCACTGCAACCTCCACCTCCTGGGTTCAAGCAATTCTGCTGCCTCAGCCTCCCAAGTAGCTGGGATTACAGGCAACTGCCACCATGCCCAGCTAATTTTGTAGTTTTAGTAGAGACAGAGTTTCTTTATATTGGTCAGGCTGGTCTCAAATTCCTGAGCTCAGGTGATCCACCCGCTTCGGCCTCCCAAAGTGCTGGGATTACAGGCTTGAGCCACCGCACCCAGCTCCGGCCCCATTTTCTTTTCTTTCTTTTCTTTTCTTTTTTTTTTTTTGAGAAGGAGTTTCGCTCTTGTTGCCCAGGCTGGAGTGCAATGGTGCCATCTCGGCTCACTGCAACCTCCGCCTCCCAGGTTCAAGTGATTCTCCTGCCTCAGCCTCCTCAGTAGCTGGGATTACAGGTATGCACCACCACACTCGGCTAATTTTGTATTTTTAATAGTGATGGGGTTTTCACCATGTTGGCCAGGCTGATCTTGAACTCCTGACCTGAGGTAATCTGCTTGTCTCAGCCTCCCAAAGTGCTGGGATTACAGCTGTGAGCCACGCCACCTCGACCAGCCTTTTTTTTTTTTTTTTGAGACGGAGTCTCAAGCTATCACCCAGGCTGGAGTGCAGTGGCGCGATCTCGGCTCACTGCAACCTCTACCTCCCAGGTTCAAGTGATCCTCCTTCCTCAGCCTGCCAAGTAGCTAGGACTACAAGCATATGCCACCATGCCTGGGTAATTTTTCTATTAGTAGAGACGGGGTTTCACCATGTTGGCCAGGCTGGTCTCAAACTCTTGACCTTGTGATCTGCCCTCCTCAGCCTCCCAAAGTGCTGGGACCAGTGGCACTCACAGCACTCACATTTTAAATAACATGGAATTCCTGGGGTGGTGCTAAAGTGTTTTTTTTTTTTTTTAAATAAAGATGAGGGGTCAGGTTTGGACATAGTCATAGGATAAGAGTTAAAACAAACTTGGCTTGTCGACATTGATTTATGTACAACACTTTCCCAGAGCACACAAAAGCCTTAGGAAGACTGACACCAACTGTGAGTTTCCTCTCTTCTCATCCTTTCTGTGTCACCTTCCGTTCTGGGAAGACCAGGCTCCATTAGCTACTTTTCTTCCTGGATGCTTGAGAACTCCCCTGTCATGCTTGGGACCCAAGTCCTTGCCATTATACATTGGGCCGGGTTCTGTGTCCCAAAGTTAGAGACTGTGTTATGCTAGGTCTTATCTGACTCTTCCATAAGTGGGTTTCCCTGGCTTCGGGCTTCTGATCCTACAGAAGCTAGCCACCTCCTTTGCTCTTTGCTGTGGTTGCCAGAACAGGAGTTCCTTTACTGGTCCCTATCTGTTATCTTTTCGGCTTGATTCACCCTGCCTGCAGCCACTCCATCCAGTGGATCCTAGTCCTGTGTGTGTTTTTTTTTAAGACTCTATATGATCTTTAGGTTCCTTCTTAACTCTGTGCTTCAAGGATTGTTCTGCCTCTATCATGTCTCCAGGCAAATTCTTCTTAGAGTAAGTTCTTTAACGAAGTCAGATTTCCCTACTGAATTATTCTAACCTAGCATCTATATTTTTTTTGTTTGTTTTTTGAGATGGAGTCTCACTCTGTCAACCAGGCTGGAGCGCAGTGGTGCAATCTTGGCTCACTGCAACCTCCACCTCCCAGGTTCAAGCAATTCTCCTGCCTCAGCCTCCTGAGTAGCAGGGATTACAGGTGTGCACCACTAGGCCTGGCTAATTTTTCTATTTTTTTTTACAGATGTGGTTTTGCCATGTTGGCCAGGGTGGTCTTGGCCTCTCGAAGTGCTGGGATTACAGGTGTGAGCCATCTTATCTTCTCTAGAGAGTCCTGCTGTCAGGCTCGTCCCCGTTTTGTCTGTGCCCTGACCATGTGGCTTGTCTTTAGGGAGCCCAGATGCTTATACTCTCATTGTAAGTTGGGTAAGAAAACTATTCTCCCTCTTGGTAGTTTAGATAATCTTCCCCTTAGCTGCTCTGGCAATTCCTCTGCTCTAATCCCAAAACTGGCAACTAACATGGCTCCTGTCTGGCTCATGGCCATTCACTGCCATAATCCCTTTTCTTAGCCACAAATATCCACTCATTATGGAGTGGGCAAGGGGAAAACAGACTCCACATGGTCACACTGTTATCTTTTTTTTTTTTTTGAGATGGAGTTTCACTCTCGTTGCCCAGGCTGGAGTGCAATGGCACAATCTTGGCTCACTGCAACCTCCGCCCCCGGGTTCAAGCGATTCTCCTGCCTCAGCCCCCCGAGTAGCTAGGATTACAGATATGTGCCACCACACTCAGCTAATTTTGTATTTTTAATAGAGACGGGGTTTCTCCATGTTTGCCAGGTTGGTCTCGAACTCCTGACCTCAAGTGATCTGCCTGCCTCGGCCTCCCAAAGTGCTGGGATTACAGGCATGAGCCACCACACCTGGCCACACGGTGGTTTTTTTTTTGGTTTTTTTGAGACGGAGTCTTGCTCTATTGTCCAGGCTGGAGTGCAGTAGCGTGATCTCGGTTCACTGCAAACTCCACCTCCCAGGTTCACGCCATTCTCCTGCCTCAGCCTCCCGAGTAGCTGGGACTACAGGCGCCCACCACTGCGCCCGGCTAATTTTTTGTATGTTTAGTAGAGACGGGGTTTCACCGTGTTAGCCAGGATGGTCTCGATCTCCTAACCTCGTGATCCACCTGCCTCGGCCTCCCAAAGTCCTGGGATTACAGGCATGGGCCACCGCGCCCAGCCACACACTGTTATCTTTTATAGTACTTTAAAGCAAATGTTAAACCAGAATGTAATCAGCTCCCAACGTCAGAAGGGGCATTTTTCTCCATAAGAAGATGTGTGCATGTGCTTACCTCCATTGCACTGGACTTAGGACAGCATTTTGGCACCATGCAAGAGTAGAAATGTGTGACGTACTCAGCTCAGAACTGTCCCTTTTGCTGGGGAATATAGGAGCTTTCCCTGAACCACATTTCTCCTTTTGGGCGGGTTGTCCTCTTCCTGCCTCCAGCCAAGAGGTGGTCTATGTCTCTCCTAGTCTTCATTCCCGGTATGGCTATTCCTCCCATCAGCATTATCTCAGGGAGCTCCTGACTATGCCCAATGTCTTAATGATCCTTGGGTGAGGCCACACTGGACCCCTGTAAGTTTAGGTCACATTTCAGCTATTAGAGGGTCCCAGCTTCAGCTCTATTCCAGAGTCCATAAACAGCAATTCAACATTTCTAGGGGCTTAAAAGCAATTCTGTTTTTGTATCCTTGGACCACAGATTTTTCTAGGGCCATCTGGACTCCCTGAGTTGCTGCCAATAGGACAGCAGGGAAAGTCCAGACCAGTCCAGGTTAACCGGCCTCAGCATATCAATGTGGTTTCCTGAGATGTCTTCCACTCCCCAGGTCAGCCAACCAAAGCCTGTTCCATTGGGGTTCAGAGTCCCTAAAATGGAACTGTTTGGTTCTTCTAGGAGCACAGGAAGAAAACAGTGAGGAGGAGGAGTGGGGAGAAAAAGACTCATGCAAAAAAGGGAGAGGAAGTGAGTGATGCTGAGGGAAGAGAAAAAAGCAAATGGCAACAGCAGCAGCAGCAGGAGAGTGAGGGTGGGAGGGAAAGGCAGAAATACAGAGTTCTACTCTTGATAATGTACTGTTTTTTTTTTTTTTTTGAGACGGAGTCTCGCTCTGTTGCCCAGGCTGGAGTGCAGTGGTGCAATCTCGGCTCACTGCAACTTCCACTTCCCTGGTTCACGCCATTCTCCTGCCTCAGCCTCTCCGAGTAGCTGGGACTACAGGCACCCGCCACCACGCCCGGCTAATTTTTTGTATTTTTAGTAGAGACGGGGTTTCACTGTGGTCTCGATCTCCTGACCTCGTGAGCCACCACGCCCGGCCGATAATGTACTATTATTTTTGAGATAGGGTCTTGCTGTGTCACCCAAGCTGGAGGGCAATGGCATGATAATGGCTCACTGCAACCTTGACCTCCTGGGCTGAAGCAATCCTCCCTTCTCAGCCTCCCAAGTAGCTAGGACAACAGGTGTGTGCCATTACACCTGGCTAATTTTTAAAATTTTTTGTAGAGATGAGGTCTTGTTATGTTGCCCAGGCTGGTCTCGAACTCCTGACCTCAAGTGATGCTTTCATCTCAGCCTCCCAAAGTGCTGGGATTACAGGCATGAGCCACTATTCCCAGCCTACTCTTCGTGTGTGTGTGTGTGTGTGTGTGTGTGTGTGTGTGTGTGTGTGTGTGAAGAGGTAGAGGTTTATTGAAATATGAACATTTGGCCAGGCCCAGTGGCTTGCATCTGTGATCCCAGCACTTTGGAAGGCCAAGGTGGGTGGATCGCTTGAGCCCATGAGTTTGAGACCAGCCTGGGCAACATGGCGAAACCCTGTCTCTACTAAAAACATACAAAAAATTAGCTGGGTGTGGTGGTGTGTTCCTGTAGTCCCAGCTCCTTGGAGGCTGAGGTGGGAGTATGGCTTGAGCCTGGGAGGTGGAAATTGCAGTGAGCTGAGATCACGTTACTGCATTCCAGCCTGGGCAACAGAGTGAGACCCTGTCTCAAACAAACAAACAAACACAAAACCAAAAAAAAAAAAAAAAAAAAGAGAGAGAGAGAGAAATATAAACATTCAAGGACATGTAAGATGGAAACAGCCATAACATACACAGACACTAGCTGTAAGAGGGTGCCTGAGGCATTTATTCACTGCCTAGGCTGCCCATGTGCTATCACATTTTTCCTGGTTTGAATAAATATAAGATGGGAAGAGGGGAGGGGACAGAGTTGCTCTGGCTGACTGCCTACCATGTGGCCTTCAGGACTGCACCTTCAGGAAAGCTCCACTTGGGCTAGGGCCCCACTCCTGGGCACCTGCTGGCACCCTCCCCTCTTGGGCTCTTGGTGAGACCTTGCTGTTGTCCTTGAGGGCAGTGGGGGTTCTCACTCATCACTCAGAGGATGAGGCCAGGCAAGCTGCCTGGGGAAAGGGAGAGGATCCAATGGCCAGAAAGACAGTGTGCTGTCCTTGCGTCCTCTGGGTGGGAAGAGTCCATCTTTTGTGACCACAGCTCTGAGAAACACACTGGCTGAATGTCTGAGACACCTTTAAGCAGGCTCAGTGCCAGCCAGTTGGGCCCCTCACTGGCACCAGATCCCAGATATCCTTCTCTCCCACAGCCTGCACTTGAGGTACTTGTTTCGTGTTCAAGCTTTTTATTTCCCTTTCCTTTCCTAGACAGGACTGAATGCTAGCCACACCGTCACACTGTCTCCCATCACACATGGTGTCGCCCGCCGCCACAGTCCAAGGACGTTGCAGTGGTGGTGTTCTTCTGAACTCTTCAGGGCTTACTTAGTGGAGGTGAGCCTCATCCAAGAATCACCTTTCCTTTACAACACAGGAGCAACCTACTGCATGCCAGGGTCCAAGAGGGGAGACAGGGCCTGGTGCGGTGGCTTATGCCTGTAATCCCAGCACTTTGGGAGACCGAGGCGGGCAGATCACGAGGTCAGCAGTTCGAGACCAGCCTGACCAACATGGTGAAACCCCGTCTCTACTAAAAATACAAAAATTAGCCGGGCGTGATGGCGGGTGCCTATAGTCCCAGCTACTCAGGAGGCTGAGGCAGGAGAATTGCTTGAACCTGGGAGGTGGAGGTTGCATTGAGCAGAGATCGCACCACTGCACTCCAGCCTGGGCAACACAGCGAGACTCCATCTCAAAAAAAAAAAAAAAAAGAGGGGAGACAGACCCTTTTCAGCATCTTCATTCCTTGGGGCAGCTTGACCTCCAGCAAGACTGGCAAGGACCATGGTGCAAGGAGCATGGCCTGCCCATGACCTGAACTGGAAATCCAGCCTGTGTGATGATATTAGCCTGAGTTCCTGGTTAACATTTTATAGTGACCCATCAAATATGCATAAAAAAGTAAGGAAGCCCGGGCGTGGTGGCTCATGCATGTAATCCCAGCACCTTGGGAGGCCGAAGCGGGCAGATCAGGAAGTTAAGAGATTGAGCCCATCCTGGCCAACATGGTAAAACCCCGTCTCTACTAAAAATACAAAAATTAGCTGGGTGTGGTGAGGGGAGCCTATAATCCCAGCCTCTCGGAGGCTGAGAGAGGATAATCGCTTGAACCCAGGAGACAGAGGTTGCAGTGAGCCTGGAGGACAGAGTGAGACTCCATCTCAAAAAAAAGAAAAAAAAGGAAGGAAGGAAGCTTGCAGTTTTGATTAATGATAAAGGCTGGTGTTTCCATGGTCCCCATCCCTGGGAAGATCTGTGGGCTACCTTCCAAGGTTTCTTTTTTCTTTTTTTTTTTTTTTTTTGAGGTGGAGTCTCGCTCTGTCACCTAGGCTGGAGTGCAGTGGCGCGATCTCGGCTCACTGCAAGCAAGATCCGCTTCCCAGGTTCACGCCATTCTCCTGCCTCAGCCTCTCCGAGTAGCTGGGACTACAGGCGCCCGCCACCACGCCCGGCTAATTTTTTGTATTTTTAGTAGAGACGGGGTTTCACTGTGGTCTCGATCTCCTGACCTTGTGATCTGCCCGCTTCGGCCTCCCAAAGTGCTGGGATTACAAGCGTGAGCCACCGCGCTCGCCCTCCAAGGTTTCTTTTGCCTCTGCAACCTGATCGAGGGGTTCAGAGTTGGGGAGATGAGTAGAACTGAGTGGCTTTGCTCCACTTTTTTCTCTTAATCCTGGCAGAGGGTCCCATACATTATAGCTGTTAAGATGCTCACAGCTTCTCTGAGGGCAGAGTTCACTTCATTGCTTGCTTTCTTGGGGTTTCACTCCTTTCATTCTGCTTTTTATCCTTTCCTGGCCTGGTTGACTCTGGATATATCATAGATCCTTTCTGAATCTTCTTCTGTGTTTGTTAAATGGGGTTAAGACCCTTCTCTGGCCTTTTCACTAAAATACAACAAAGATCAAATCAGCTTTCATTGATGAGAGCTTTGTATACTGCAAATTATAAGTATCAATTGTGATGGCCATAATCTAGGATTAAATTGCATTCCCTAACACAAAAACTTTCCATTGCTCAGTATGATAGTCAGAGAGGATGCTGTTAGTATGTTTTCAGAAATTCCTTTTTTTTGAGACAGAGTTTCGCTCCATGCTGGAGTGCAGTGGAGTGATCTCAGCTCACTGCAACCTCCACTTGCGGGGTTCAAGTGATTCTCCTGTCTCAGCCATCAGAGTAGCTAGGATTACAGGTGTGCCCCACCATGCCTGGCTAATTTTTGTATTTTTAGTACAGATGGGGTTTCACCATGTTGGCCAGGGTGGTCTCAAACTCCTGACCTCAGGCAATCCACCCACCTCACCCTCCTAAAGTGCTGGAATTACAGGCGTGAGCCACCTCGCCCAGCCTGTTTTCAGAACTTCTTTATCTCCTAGGCCAGCCAGAAACATTAGTGAGAACTTGGAAAGCAACTGCTGCATGTCTGGGGTTGATATAACGTCTGTCCCCTCAGTGGGTCTTATTTTCTGCCCTGTGAACAGTGATCCACCTCATGTATTCACAACTCAGAGTCTTGCTCTTCCTTTCATTCAGGTAAGCAGGTAGTCTCAGGCCAAACTCCCCAAAGGTTATGAATTCAGGTTCTGGATTCCCATCTAGAATCAGTCTACTTGGGCCCGGAACATTTGGAGCCCATATAAATACTGAGTGTGTGTGTGGTGTGTGTGTGTGTCTGTGTAGGGAGGATGAACTTGAAAATGCTATGGAAATAAATAATGGAGTAGCAAGGAGGACCTTCTGTCTGATTACAGTAAGATAATTCTAAATTAATAGGAGAGGGGAATAGGAAAAATGACTAAGAGAAAAGCTAATTTCTGATAGAAACTTAGGGAGCAAAATCTATGTATCTAAGCAGTGGCTAAGAGGGAATGAGACATTATGTAAAACCTGAAGAAGAGGGTTCCTGGTTTTAGCTTAGCCCAAGGGCAAAAGTAATAGGAGAATAAAACAGACTTCTACAATCTGTAGATTTCTTCTTGTTCTGCTAGAAAAGACAGAGTTGGTGGGGGACAGTGGGGTGTTTAGGACTATATGGAACCTTCTTGAAAACACATACAGATAGCTTAAGGACAGACAGCATGACCACAAGTCTTCAATCTGTCATTTACTTGCACGTGTGGGTGTGTGACATCTACCTCTGACTGGAAACAGCAATTGGAAGGCGGCCTTCGTCTCTTAGAAGAGTGCCTGTTCCTATGTGAGGAGCACCCAGGACTTCAGCTGGATGACAGTGGGAAGCTGTTGATGTAGTGGCTTTGACAGCTTCAACTCATGTCTGCTTTGGTGTCAGACACTCCTGATCTTTCCCGAGCTTTCACGCAGTACGGTAGGAAAAACTGTAGGCTTCTCTTCTCAGTAAAGGACTAGATATTGCCACTCATCACTCCTCTTAATTCTATCCACAAAGTGAAGAAGCATGTCCGAGCTTACCCATCGGTCCTGAACTGACCTCCTCTGGAGGTCTCTCAGTTGGCCACAGTTTAGCTCTGTGTCCTCATCACTATGAGGAATTAGTCTTCCCTTCGCATCCACCAGGAGGAAGTAGAGGGCATGCCCGTCTGGGTGATGCCAGGACCGGCGCGCTTCACAGGGGTTTGTAAGCACCCCCCCAACCTCCCTTCCTTTTCCTGGCAGCAAATAGCAGAGGTTAGTGAGGATCAGCCTTGTCTCCCTGAGTGGGGAGGAGGGAAATGGGGGAAGGGAGACAGCATATCAAAATGCACTTCCAAAATGAAAATGAAGAAAAAAAAGAAAACAATTGATTTCTGTGGCACATGGTGCTACTGAGGGAGAGGTGATGACAGCCTCCTCCCATTCCAGGAACAGTTCCCAGCGTTGTCTGTAGGCGGATTCACATGACGCATTCTTAAACCCAATTCCATTCTGTGTTGTGTTTGCTGCTTGTTCGCATCTCAGGAACAATGTATCTCTACATCTTTGTATCTAAGTTTGATTCTGAATGGATTGTCTAGCTGAATATCCCAGCTGCCCTGCTTGTAATGCATTTGTGCCAGTACTTAGCCTTTTGAGTCATGAAACCCCATCAACCCAGCTCGCTGCATCTGCACATGACCTGGAATACCTGGAGGGTTACTAAGAAGTTGGATGTTCTTCACGATGTCTCGATGTGAAAAAATACAAATGCATATTGCTGGAGGAAGTAATACCAGTGATGCAAATTTGCCTGGAAATTATTCTGAACCCAACTGTCCTTCCTGGAAAATGAAATTTTGGTTGTGGCATTTTTTGATTGATGTCTCTACATGAGGAGGTTTTTGGCTTTTTAGTGTTGCTGCTTTTCTGTTCTCACTCCTCTAAGAATCTTTGCCAAAATACCACTGACATTTGAGGAAGAGAATAGAGACAGTTTGGTTTCTTACTTGTAAATTCCTCTGTTTCCTTGGTGATGTAAATAATTATGTAATATATAAAAAGTTTTTAGCAAATTCAAATTTTGGTTTAAAAAAACAGGTTTTGTTACCTGTGGTAAAGGCTACAGGAACAATCTCAAGAGAGCTAGAAACTGTCTGCTCCTCCTTAACTCTTTACTATTATTATTTTTAAATTTTTAGTAGAGTCAGGGTTTCACCATGTTGGCCAAGCTGGTCTGGAACTCCTGACCTCAAGTGATCTGCCCGCCTTGGCCTCCCATAGTGCTAGGATTGCAGGTGTGAGCCACTGCGCCCAGCCGTGTTCCTCTTTAACTCTTTTTAAATTAGAAAATCTGGCCAGGCGCAGTGGCTCACGTCTGTAATCCCAACATTTTGGGAGGCCAAGGCTGGCAGATCACCTGAAATCAGGAGTTCGATACCAGCCTGGCCAACATGGCGAAACCCTGTCTCTACTAAAAATACAAAAAATTAGCTGGGCATGGTGGCAGGTGCCTGTAATTCCAGCTACTCAGGAGGTTGAGGCAGGAGAATCGCTTGAACCCGGGAGGCAGAGGTTGCAGTGAGCCAAGATCTCACCATTGCACTCCAGCCTGGGCAACAAGAACAAAACTCTGTCTCAAAAAAAAAAGAAAGAAAGATAAGAAAAAGAAAATCTCCCCTGAAACATAGGGCCTACTGAGACCCCAATTCTAATGCCATTTTATTTTATTTTATTTATTTATTTTTTTGAGACAGAGTCTCGCTCTGTTGCCCAGGCTGGAGTGCAGTGGCGCAATCTTGGCTCACTGCAACTTCCGCCTCCCGGGTTCACGCCATTCTCCTGCCTCAGCCTCTCCGAGTAGCTGGGACTACAGGCGCCCGCCACCACGCCCGGCTAATTTTTTGTATTTTTAATAGAGACAGGGTTTCACTGTGGTCTCGATCTCCTGACCTCGTGATCCGCCCGCCTCGGCCTCCCAAAGTGCTGGGATTACAAGCGTGAGCCACCGCGCCCGGCCTCTAATGACATTTTAAACATGCATTTTTAAAAGTTTCAGTAAGTCTGCCCAGGTGTGCGGCTGGTGTACGGCCCTGTCAGAAGACAGCCTAGAATAATTCTCTGCCACCTCCAGCTTTATTAGGAGAATCCTGTCTGAAGGGCAGACCCAGAGTCCAGGAATGTGAAAGGAACGGCAGAACCACCTCAAACAGCCCGAAAGGACTGAGGAATTCCACACATCTGGTTTGTGGAATCTTCAAGGGGAGAGGTTCTATTAGCAGAAGAAAATAGTAGACTGCTGGTTTGGAAGAGGGCTCACTCTGTTTGCACCCTCAGAGACACACTTTTCATTCTGGCTGTTCTAAACTTTTATATTCACTCAAGTTCCCAATTTCCCCTCTTCCTTTTCCATCAGTTACTCTTTTACTCTTGGCAAATCACCTTATCTCCTTTCTATCTTGTGGGTAGAAATATGAGCACTACCTTTTTTTTTTCTTTTTGAGACAGGGTCTCACTCTGTTAACCCAGTCTGGAGTGCAGTGGTACGATCATAGCTCACTGCAGCCTCCAACTCCGGGTCTCAATCGATCCTCCCATCTCAGCCTTCTGAGTAGCTGGGACTACAGACACACATCACTATGCCTGGCTAATTATTATTATTATTTTTTTGTAGATATGAGGTCTCACCATGTTGCCCAGTCTGGCCTCTAACTCCTAGGCTCAACTGATCCTCCCACCTTGGCTTTCCAAAATGCTGGGATTACAGGTGTGAGTCACCGTGCCTGGCTGAGTACTACCATTTATTAGCTGTGTGACCTTGTTAAAGTCACCTCACTTCTTGGTGATTCTGTTTCCATAACTGTAAAATGGGGATAACAATAGTATATACTTTAGGAGGTTGTAAGGATTAAGTGAGTTAATATATTACAAATTGTTTAGGCTAGTAAATGTTAGGTCTTATGATTATTACTGAGAAGACAGAAATCAATGACATGAACTTCATTATACAGATTCCTCTCCACCTAAAAAATACCTGCATCATTACCCATCACTTCTTCTCTTTCTACTTCAGAGCAAACGACTGTCTTATTTTCTTTTTTCTTTCTCTTTTTTTTTGAGAAGGAGTCTCACTCTGTCACCCAGGTTGGAGTGCAGTGGTGTGATCTTGGCTCACTGCAACCTCCGCCTCCCCGGGTTCAAGTGATTCTTCTGCCTCAGCCTCCCAAGTAGCTGGGACTGTAGGTGCCCACCACAACGCCTGGCTAACTTTTGTATTTTTAGTAGAGACAGGGTTTTGCCATGTTGGCCAGGCTGGTCTCGAACCCCTGACCTCAGGTGATCCACCCGCCCCGGCCTCCCAAAGTGCTAGGATTATAGGCATGAGCCACCGAGCCCGGCCAACTGTCATTTCCTAAATTGGCGCTCTCCACCTGTGTCTTGATTCTATCTTCTCCTATCTCCTTAAGGGAACTTATTGCATGATTTATTTTCTCCTTCACATTTTAAATTGGTTCCTTTGTCCTGGCTCCTTGTTTTCATCTCACACGCATTCAGGTCTCTCCCATTTGGAAAAGGCCTCTATATGACCTCACTCTCTTTAAGCTACTGTCCCATTTTTTCCTTCTCCTTTTACTGCCAAATACTGTGTGCCTCCATGTCTTCATGACTCATTCTCTCATTATTCCTCTGCCATCTGGCCCCATCCTGCAACACCCCACTCTCGCATAGCTGTGCCTATGGTCATCCAGCTCTAAACTCAAAGAACTTAAAAAAATGTTTAAGAGATGTAGTCTTGCTTTATTGCCCAGGCTGGAGTACAGTGGCTATTGACAGCCACAATTACAGCTCACTGCAGCCTCCAACTCCTGGGCTCAAGCAATCCTCCTGCCTCAGTCTCCCCAGTAGATGGGACTATAGATGCACATCACTGCACATGGCTCCAAAGGACTTTTCTTGATTTCTGTTCTCCTTAGCCTCTTTGCTGTGATCAATATTGCTGACCATCATCTGTTATGAGAAATCCTCTCCTCTCTTGGCCTATCTGCAAGTCCGCTGTGCTGCTGCTTCTCCTCTCCTGTGGCCTCTTTGTCTAATGCCTCTAGAGGCTCCATTTCTTTCTTTCCACTCCTCAGCTGTGGGCGTGGAGAAAGGTTTGATGGCCAACTTTTTGATTTCTTTCTTTCTTTTTTTGAGATGGAGTCTTGCTCTGTAGCCTAGGCTGGAGTGCAGTGGCGTGATCTTGGCTCACTGCAACCTCCACCTCCTAGGTTCAAGCAATTCACCTGTCTCAGCCTCCTGAGTAGCTGGGGTTACAGGCACACACCACCATGACCAGCAATTTTTGTATTCTTAGTAGAGATGAGGTTTCACCATGTTGGCCAGGCTGGTCTTGAACTCTTGACCTCATGATCTGCCGACCTTGGCCTCCCAAAGTTCTGGGATTACAGGCATGAGCTATCGCTCCTGGCCCTGATTTATTTATTTTTTTTTTTTTTTTTTTTTTTTTTTGAGATGGAGTCTCGCTCTGTCGCCCAGGCTGGAGTGCAGTGGTGCAATCTCGGCTCACTGCAAGCTCCGCCTCCCGGGTTCACGCCATTCTCCTGCCTCAGCCTCTCCGAGTAGCTGGGACTACGGGCGCCCGCCACCACGCCCAGCTAATTTTTTTTTGTATTTTTAGTAGAGACGGAGTTTCACCGTGGTCTCGATCTCCTGACCTTGTGATCTGCCCCTCTCGGCCTCCCAAAGTGCTGGGATTACAAGCGTGAGCCACCGCGCCCGGCCCTCACCCTGATTTATTTCTATACTCATACTCTTTGATCTTTTTCTCATGCCTTATTATATCTCTAAATGTCTCCTGAACACTCATCCTTCATCTTTCTTTTTTTTCTTTTAAGACAGAGTCTCGCTCTGTTGCCCAGCCTGGAGTGCAGTGGTGTGATCTCAGCTCACTGCAACCTCTGCCTCCTGAGTTCAAGTGTCTCCTGCCTCAGCCTCCCGAGTAGCTGGGATTACAGGCACCTGCCACCACACTCGTCTAATTTTTTTTTTTCTTTTGAGGTAGAGTCTTGCTTTATTGCCCAGGCTGGAGTGCAGTAGCGCGAACTCGGCTCACCGCAACCTCCGCCTCCTGGGTTCAAGAGATTCTACTGCCTCAGCTTCCCGAGTGGCTGGGACTACAGGCATGTACCACTGGGTCCAGCTAGTTTTTGTATTTTTAGTAGAGCCAGGGTTTCCCCATGTTGGCCAGGCTGGTCTTGAACTCCTGACCTTAGGTGATCTGCATGCCTTGGCCTCTCAAATTACTAGGATTATAGGCGTGAGCCACTGTGCCTGGCCTTGTCCTTCATCATTCTTTGTTCTCACTTCCTCAGCTTTATCATACATCATATATCATCATACATCATACATCAGCTTCATCATACATCAAAACAATCATACATCAAAACAATCATACTTGTTTTGGCCACACTAGCCTTTTTCTTTTTTTGAGACAGAGTCTCGCTTTTGTCACCCAGGCTGGTGGGCAGTGGTGCGATCTTGGCTCACTGCAATCTCTGCCTCCTGGGTTCAAGTAATTATCCTGCCTCAGCCTGCTGAGTAGCTGGGATTACAGGTGTCCGCCACCACACCGGCTAATTTTTGTATTTTTAGTAGAGATGGGGTTTTGCCACATTGGCCAGGCTGGTCTCAAACTTCTTACCTCAAGTGATCCACCTACCTCGGCCTCCCAAAGTGTTGGGATTACAGGCGTGAGCCACCACATCCGGACCACACTGGCCTTCTTTTAGTTTCCTGAAGGTGCTGTGGCATGATTTTTTTTTTTTCTGGTTATTGTTAACTTGCATTTATCTTTATCTTTAAAAATTGAAATATAATTCGCTTACCACACAATTTACCCCTTTAAAGTATGCAATTCGGTGGATTTTAGTATGTTCACAAAGTTGTGCAACTGTTACCACTATCTCATTCCAGAGCATTTTCATTGCCTCCAAGAGAAACTCCATACCCAAGAGCAGGCACCCCCTCTTCCTCTCTCCTCCCCACCACCTCCTGGCAATCACTAATCTACTTTCTGTCTCTATGCTGTTGGCTTTGGAACATGCTGTTCCTTCTGCCTAGAACTTTCCCCATCTTGTCTCCTAGTCAACTCTTGCTCTTACCTTCAGCTCTCACTGCCAGCTTCCTCAAGCGGGTCAGTTCTCTTTACTTTATGCTTCCATATGAATATGTACCACTTTGCAGCATTTATCACAAATTGTATTTTAATATTTATTTATGGAATTCTTTGATTTATGTCTGTCACCCCAATAAGAGACATGAGGGCAAAAACTATATATATATTTTGGGAGGCATTCATAAATGAATAAAACTTGTCATCTCTGTCTATTACACAGCTCCACTTGAATGTAATGGTATGCCACCTAACACAGCTAAGACAACATAAATTGTTTTTCTCTGAAAACCGATTCCTCCTTCAGCCTCCCCGATTTGATGATGCTTCTTCATTCTCCAGGGCACACAGGCTTCGTTTCTTGGAGATATTTGACTCCTTTCCTCTCTCCTATCTCCCACATTCAGTGCTCTTCAAATTCTTCAGTCCTTTGGATGCTTGTATTCCAGCCTTTCACGTAGTGTCCTTGGTGCTCAGTTAACATCTAGTATAACTTTTGGAAGTATCTGCAGAGAGGGAAATGGCTGCGGCCACAAGGATAGGTGAGCCTTCAAGGACTCCTAGAGGAATGAAAGAGAAACAGAAAGAGAAAAGGAAACGGCAGAGGATGGCGACCTAGGACACAGCCATACAACAGAGGGCTGGAGAATACTTGCCAGTAGAGTAACGAGAGAAGCAAAAGGAGACCCTGGCTAATGTGCTGTAATCCATTCACCATTTACCTAGTATCTGTTACTTGCCGGGTACTTAGATTATGGTGAGACGAAGATGAATCAGAAGCTGTCTCTTTGCTGAAGGAAGTCAGGGTCTAGTGAAAGAGAGAAGCATGTAAACAAAAACTTACAATACAATACAATACAATGCTTGGTAAGTATTATAATAAAAGTATTCACAAAGTGTTCTGCAAGCCAGAGGAGGTGGTGACTAAGACTCTCTCAGGACAGGGGTGGGTAGAGGTGGGTGTCACAGGATGCCTAGGACTTTTTATCAGCCTGAGATCGGAAGGAGTGACATACCAAGAAGACAGAACAACCTCAAGAAGCCGGGGCCCATATGGAACTTCAAATCATTTTGTTTCGTTTTAGTGTAAAGAAGGGAATATTGGCTGGGCACGGTGGCTCATGCCTGTAATCCCAGCACTTTGGGAGGCCCAGGCGGGTGGATCACAAGGTAAGGAGTTCAAAACTAGCCTGGCCAAGATGGTGAAATCCTGTCTCTACTAAAAATACCAAAATTAGCTGGGCATGGTGGCGGGCACCTGTAATCCCAGCCACTCGGGAGGCTGAGGCAGAGAATTGCTTGAACCTGGGAGGCAGAGGTTGCAGTGAGCCGAGTTCGAGCCACTGTACTCGAGCCTGGGTGACAAAGCGAAACTCTGTCTCAAAAAAAAAAAAAAAAAGGAGGAAATATCTTGGGAATTCAGGCTGGGGTGACTTTGTGTTTGTGAAGAGTCTCCTAAGAAGCTATGGAGGTTACTTTTTATTCTCTAGCTAATGGAGAGTCACCAAAGGTTGGTTGGTTGGTTTGTTTTTTTAAGACAGAGTCTTGCACTGTCGCCCCGGGCTGGAGTGCAAAGGCGCGATCTCTGCTCACTGCAACCTCCGCCTTCCCGGTTCACACGATTCTCCTAACTCAGGCTCCCGAGTAGCTGGGATTACAGGCGCACACCACCACACCCGGCTAATTTTTTGAATTTTTAGTAGAGACGGGGTTTCACTATGTTGGCCAGATTGGTCTTGAATTCCTGACCTCCTGATCCGCTCGCCTCGGCCTCCCAAAGTGTTGGGATTACAGGCGTGAGCTACTGCGCCCGGCCCTTTTTTTTTTTGAGACGGAGTTTCGCTCTGTCCTCCAGGCTGGAGTGCAGTAGCGCGATCTCGGCTCACTGCCAGCTCCGCCTCCCGGGTTCACGCCATTCTCCTGCCTCAGCCTCCGAGTAGCTGGGACTACAGGCGCCCGCCACCATGCCCGGCTAATTTTTTTGTATTTTTAGTAGAGACGGGGTTTCACCGTGTTAGCCAGATGGTCTCAATCTCCTGACCTCGTGATCCACCCGCCTCGGCCTCCCAAAGTGCTGGGATTACAGGTGTGAGCCATTGCGCCTGGCCTTTTTTAAAAAATCAACTTCATTAAGGCATAATTTATATACAATATATAGATTTTAAGTATACAGTTCAGAGTTTTGATACATGCATACATTTGTATAACCATTACCCTAATCAAGATAGAGAACTTTTTTTTTTTTGAGACAGGGTGTAACTGTGTTGCCCAGGCTGGGGTGCAGTGGTGTGATCTCAGCTCACTGTAGCCTCAACCTCCTGGATTCAAGTTATCCTCCCACCTTAGCCTCCCCAGTAGCTGGGACTACAGGTGTGTGCCACCACACCTGGCTAATTTTATTTTTTGCAGAGATGAGTTCTCACTATGTCATCCAGTCTGGTCTCAGACCCCTGGGCTTATGTGATCCTCCAGCCTCAGCCTCCCAAAATGCTGGGATTACAGGCGTGAGCCACTGTGCCTAGCTGATACAGAACATTTCTGTCACCTCTAAGTCCTCTTGTGCCCCTTTGCCATTGATCCTGCCTCTTCCCACAGGTAATACTGTTGTGATTTCTACTCCCGTATGTTTTGGTTATAGATTGTTGTATCTGTAGATTGCTTTGTCACCCCAAAACTCAGTGGCTTAAAAGAATAAAAATCATTGGCTGAGCGCGGTGGCTCACGCCTATGATCCCAGCACTTTGGGAGGCCGAGGTGGGTGGATCACGAGGTCAGGAGTTCAAGACCAGCCTGGCCAACATGGTGAAACCCTGTCCCTACTAAAAATACAAAAATTAGCTGGGCGTGGTGGCAGGTGCCTGTAATCCCAGCTACTCGGGAGGCTGAGGGAGGACAATCGTTTGAACCCAAGAGGCGGAGGTTGCAGTGAGCTGAGATTGCGCCATTACACTCTAGCCTGGGCAGCGCGAGACTCTGTCTCAAAAAAAAAAAAAAAAAAAAAGAATAAAAATCATTTATTTGCTCATGATTTTGCAATTTGGTCATGGTTTAGTGGAATCAATTTGTCTGCTTTGTGGGTCATCTGTGGTAGCTTGACTGGGGCTGGAGAATTTACTTCACTCACATGGCTGGAGAGTTGGGATAGGCTCTTGGCTGGGAGCTCAGCTAGAACTGTCTTCCATGTGGCTGTTTGGGTTTCCTTACAACATGGTGGGTGGGTACCAAGAAGGAGAAAGTTGAAGCTACCAGTGCTTGCAAAGACCAGACCCAAAACTGGTACAACATCACTTCAGCTGTATTCTACTGACCAAAGCAGGCAAGAGCCTAGAAGAAATTCAAGAGGATGGAAAAATAAATTCCACTTTTCAGTGGGGAAAGTGACAAAGATGGGCAATCTTTATTCCACCACATCATAGATTAATTTTGTCTGTTCTAGAATGTCCTACAGAATGGAATCATACACTGTGTATTAATATATGTCTGGCTTTTTTTGCTTATTATGTGCTTTGAGATTCATCTATATTGCTTTTTCCTTTTTTTTTTTTTAATAGAGATGACCGGGGGGTTTCTCTATGTTGCCCACGTTGGTCTTGAACTCCTGGGCTCAAGTGATCCTTCCACCTCAGCCTCCCAAAGTGTTGGGATTATAGGCCTGAGCCACTGCACCCAACCATTCGTCTATATTGTTGATATATCAGCAGTTCACTCCTTTTTATTGCCAAACTCCAGAACTCCATTCTTTTTTTTATTACTGAATATAGTCCATTGATAATCAATTTGTTTACTTATTTATCTGTTGATGGAAATTTGAGTTGTTTCTAGTTTTTGGTTATTATGAATAAAGCTGTTATAAAATTTTTAATACAATAGTTTTTTGTGTGTGCTGGGCACAGTGGCCCAGGCCTGTAATCCTGGCATTTTGGGAGGCCGAGGTGGGTGTATTGTTTGAGCTCAGGAGTTCCAGACCAGCCTGAGCAACATAGCAATACCCTGTCTCTACTAAAAATAAAAGAAAATTTAGCTGGACGTGGTGGCGCACACCTGTAGTCACAGCTACTTGGGAGGCTGAGGCTGGAGGATTGCTTGATCCTGGAGGTTGAGAGTGCAATGAGCTGTGATCACACTACTGCATTCCAGCCTGGGCAACAGAGTGAGACTCTGTCTCAAAGAAAGACACAAAGTTTTTTGTGGATATATGTTTTCATTTCTCTTGAGTAAATACCGAGGAGTTAAATTGCTAGGTGATAGAGTAAGTATATGTTAAATTTATAAACAATTGTCAAGCTGTTTTCCAAAGGGTTGTACCCTTTTTTTTTTTTTTTTTTTTTTTTTTGACGGAGTTTTGCTTTTCATCCAGGCTGGAATAAAGTGGCGTGATCTTGGCTCACTGCAACCTCTTTCCCCCCGGGTGCAAGTGATTCTCCTGCCTCAGCCTCCTGAGTAGCTGGGATTATAGGTGCCTGCCCCCACGCCCGGCTAATTTTTGTATTTTTTTAGTAGAGACGAGGTTTTGCCATGTTGACCAGGCTGGTCTCGAACTCCTGACCTCCGGTGACCCACCCGCCTCACCCTCCCAAAGTGCTGGGATTACAGGTGTGAGCCACTGTGTCTGACTGATTGTATGATTTTTTAATAGAGATGGGGTTTCACTCTGTTGTCTAGGATGAAGTAAAGCAGTGCAATCCTACCTCACTGCAGCCTGAATCTCCTAGGCTCAAGAGATCCTTCAACTTCAGCCTCCCAAGTAGCTGGGACCACAGGTGCACACCACCACTCCTGGCTAATTTTTAAATTTTTTTGTAGGGATGGGGTCCCACTATGTTGCCTAGGCCCAATTGTAGCAGTTTTATACTCCCAGCAGCAATGTATGAGAGTTTTAGTTGCTACAAATCCTAGCCAACACTTGTTATTGTCAGTCTTTTTATTATGTATTTATTATTTTATTTTATTTTTTTTGAGACGGAGTCTTGCTCTGTCACCCAGGCTGGAGTGCAGTGGCACGATCTTGGCTCACTGCAAGCTCCGCCTCCCGGGTTCACGCCATTCTCCTGCCTCAGCCTTTCTGAGTAGCTGGGACTACAGGCGCCCACCATCATGCCCGGCTAATTTTTTGTATTTTTAGTAGAGATGGGATTTCACCATGTTAGCCAGGATGGTCTCGATCTCCTGACCTTGTGATCCGCCCACCTCGGCTTCCCAAAGTGCTGGGATTACAGGCTTGAGCCACCGCGCCCGGCCTTATTTATTTATTTTTGAGACAGAGTCCTGCTCTTGTTGCCCAGGCTGGAGTACAATCTTGGCTCACTGCAACCTCCCCATCCCGGGTTCAAGTGATTCTCTTGCCTTAGCCTTTGTAGCTGGGATTATAGGTGCCCACCACCACACCTGGCTAACTTTTGTATTTTTAGTAGAGACGGGGTTTTACCATGTTGGCCAGGTTGGTCTCGACCTCCTGATCTCAGGTGATTTGTCTGCATTGGCCTCCCAAAGTGCTGGAATTATAGGCATGAGCCACCACGTCTGACCTTGTCAGTCTTGTTAATTTTAGACATTGTAGAGGATGTGAACTGGTATCTCTTTGTGGTTTTAATTTGTATTTCCCTAAAAACTGGTGGTGTTATGCATGTTTCATATATTTATTGACCATTTGTAGATTTTCTTTGGTAAAATGTCAGTTCGTTTACTCATTTAAAAAATATTGGCCATTGAACACTTTCTGTTTTATGGAATGAATTATTGTCTGATTCTAGAACTGCAATAGGCCGGGCGTGGTGGCTCATGCCTGTAATCCCAGCACTTTGGGAGGCCGAGGCGGGTGGATCACCTGAGATCAGGAGTTCGAGACCAGCCTGACCAGTATGGAGAAACCCTGTCTCTACTAAAAATATAAAATTAGCCTGGCGTGGTGGCACATGCCTGTAATCCCAGCTACTAGGGAGGCTGAGGCAGGAGAATCACTTGAACCTGGGAGGTGGAGGTTGCGGTGAGCTGAGATCATGCCATTGCACTCCAGCCTGGGCAACAAGAGCGAAACTCCGTCTCTCAAAAAACAAACAAACAAACACTGCAATAAAGCCAACTGAATTCTTTAAAAAAATATATTGGCCAAGACTATACTTTCAAGAATCATTTCTGTAGTTTGTTACTAGAGAAGTTTCTCTGAATTCGTAGAGCAAAATATATAATAAGAAAAAAAGGGGGCCGGGCGCGGTGACTCATGCCCGTAATCTCAGAACTTTGGGAGGCCGAGGCAGGTGGATCATCAGGTCAGGAGATCGAAACCATCCTGGCTAACATGGTAAAACCCTGTCTCTACTAAAAATACAAAAAATTAGCCAGGTGTGGTGGCACGTGCCTGTAGTCCCAGCTACTTGGGAGGCTGAGGCAGGAGAATCTCTTGAACCCAGGAGGTGGAGGTTGCAGTGAGCTTAGATCGCACCACTGCACTCCAGCATGGGTGACAGAGCGAGACTCCATCTGAAAAAAAAAAAACAAAGAAAAAGAAAAAGAAAAAAAGGCCTGTAGGCTGGGTGTGGTGGCTCATGCCTGTAATCCCAGAACTTTGGGAGGCAGAGGCGGGTGGATCACCCTGAAGCCAGGAGTTTGAGACCAGCCTGACCAACGAGGTGAAACCCTCGTCTCTACTAAAAATACAAAAATTAGCTGGGCGTGGTAGCAGGAGCCTGTAATCACAGCTACTCGGGAGGCTGAGGCAGGAGAACCTCTTGAATCTGGGAAGCAGAGGTTGCAGTAAGCCGAGATTGCGCCACTGCACTCCAGCCTGGGTGACAGAGCAAGAATCCGTCTGAAAAAAAGAAAAAAAAATGAGAAAAATATATTGGCCAGCCTGGGCAATATGGCCAAACCCCATCTCTACAAAAAATACAAAAAATTAGCCAGGGGTGGTGCTGCATGCCTGTAGTCCCACTTACTAGGGAGTAAGTGGGAGGCTGAGCTGGGAGGATTACTTGAGCCCAGGAGGTTGAGGCTGCAGTGAGCTAAGGAGCTGTGATCTTGCAACTGCCCTCCAGCCTGGGTGACAGAGTGAGACCCTGTCTCCAAAAAAAAAAAAAAAAAAAATTGGATTTCTGTTTTATTATTATTATTACAGGGTTTTTTGTTTGTTTGTTTTGTTTTTTTTTGAGACAGAGTCTCACCGTCGCCCAGGCTGGAGTGCAGTGGCACGATCTCAGATCATTGCAACCTCTGCCTCCCGGGTTTGAGTGATTTTCCTGCTCAGCCTCCGTTGTAACTGGGATTACAGGCTCCTGCCACCACACCCGGCTAGTTTTTTCTTGTTGTTTTTTTTTTTTTTTTTTTTTTTTGAGAGGAAGTCTCACTCTTGTCCCCCAGGCTGGAGTGCAATGGCGTGATCTTGGCTCACTGCAACCTCTGCCTCCCGGGTTCAAGCGATTCTCCTGCCTCAGCCTCCAGAGTAGCTGGGATTACAGGTGACTGCCACCAAGCCCGGTTAATTTTTCTTTTTTTTTTTTGAGATGGAGTCTCGCTCTGTCGCCCAGGCTGGAGTGCAGTGGTGCAATCTCGGCTCACTGCAAGCTTCGCCTCTCGGGTTCACGCCATTCTCCTGCCTCAGCCTCTCCGAGTAGCTGGGACTACAGGTGCCCGCCACCACGCCCGGCTAATTTTTTGTATTTTTTAGTAGAGACGGGGTTTCACTGTGGTCTCGATCTCCTGACCTCGTGATCCGCCCGCCTCGGCCTCCCAAAGTGCTGGGATTACAAGTGTGAGCCACCGCGCCCGGCCTACCCGGTTAATTTTTGTATTTTTAGTAGAGACCGGGTTTCACCAGGTTGGCCAGACTGGTCTTGAACTCCTGACCTCAGGGGATCCACCTGCCTCGGCCTTCCAAAGTGCTGGGATTATAGGCGTGAGCCACTGCGCCCGGCCATTTTCCTGTATTTTTAGTAGAGACAGGATTTTGCCATGTTGGCCAGGCTGGTCTCGAACTCCTGACCTCAAGTGTCCCCCCGCCTCGGCCTCTCAAATTGCTGGGATTACAGGTGTGAGCAACTGCACCCGGCCTATTACAGGGTTCTTAATATATTGTGGATTTTTGTCCTTTGTTAGATGTATGTATTGTGACTACATGTTAATGAATCAGAAGTCTCAATATTAAAATATTAATTATTCATGAATTGATCTATAGATCCAATGCCATTCCACTAAAAATCCTAGCAGGATTTTCATAGAAGTTGATGAGCCAATTCTAAAATTTATATGAAAATGCAAGGGCCAGGTGCAGTGGCTCATGCCTGTAATCTCAGCAATTTAGGAGGTCAAGGCAGGAGGATTGCTTGAGCCTAGGAGTTTGAGACTAGCCTGGGCAACATGGTGAGACTCCTGTCTCTATAAAAAAACTTTAAAAATTAGCCAGGTGTGGTGGTGCATAACCCTAGCTACTTGGGAGGCTGAGGTGGAAGGATTGCTTCAGGCTGCAAGTGAGCCATGGCTCACTTCCAGGCTGCAGTGAGCCATGTTCATGCCACTGCATTGCAGCCTGGAATAGCCAAAACAGTTTTGAAAAAGATAAGTTGAAGGACCTATACTACTGACCTCAAGACATATTATAGTTACAGAAATCAAGGCAGCATAGCAGTAGTAAATGGACAAATAATTAGGTCAGTTGAACAGAATACAACCTAGAAACAGACCCAAACATATATAGACAATTGATTTTTGACAAAGGTGTTATGTTATGATGGACCAGCCTTTAATGATGGACCCTAATCTATCAGGTCACACTCAATAGAGATTACATGTCATTGAATATCATGATTCCTACCTCCAGGTATTCACACCCATATGTAATCTCTCGAGCGTAGGCTGATACGTGTCAGAGGATGTCACTACTAGACTTAGGTTTAAAAGAGACTATGGCTTACATTTTGGGGTAACTGTTTCTCTCTTGGATTATTTACTATCAGTAAAGCTAGCTACCATGTTGTGAGGTAGGCCTGTGGAGAGGCCTATGGGGCAGGGGACCAAGGCCTGCCAAGAAGCACAAAGGAGCTTGGAAGCAGACTTCCCTCACATTGAGTCAAGTCTTCAGTTGACACTACAACCCTGGCCAACAGCTTGACTGGAACCTCATGAGACACTGTAAGCCACTGGCACCCAGGTATGCTGTGCCCAGATTCCTTAACCACAAAAACAATGAGGTAATAAGTATTTGTTGTTTTAAGCTGCTAAATTTTAGAGGTAATTTGTTATACAGTAACAGACAACTAATACAGATGTCGAGGTACTTCAAAGAGGGAAAATAATGTTCAACAAATACTGTTGGATCAACTTGACATCCTTATGAAATAAATGAATCTCAACCCCTACCTCACACCATATACAGATTTTTTTATTTTTTTGAGATGGAGTCTCACTCCATCGCCCAGGCTGGAGTGCAGTGGCGTCATCTCGGCTCACTGCAAGGTCCCCCTCCCAGGTTCATGCCATTCTCCTGCCTCAGCCTCCCAAGTAGCTGGGACTACAGGTGCCTGCCACAATGCCTGGCTAATTTTTTGTATTGTTAGTAGAGACGGGGTTTCACCGTGTTAGCCAGTATGGTCTTGATCTCCTGACCTTGTGATCCGCCTGCCTTGGCCTCCCAAAGTGCTGGGATTACAGGTGTCAGCCACTGTGCCCAGCCTTTACAGATATTATTTTGAGGTGGATAGTAGACCTAAATGCAAAACGGAAAACAATAAAAATTATGCAAAAAACATAGAAGAAAATTTGTACAACTTTGGAATGGGCAAAGCTTTATTAGGTAAGGGACAATAAGTACTTACCATAAAATAAAAAGTTGATACATTGGAAATTATCAGTGTTTTATAAAGTTTATTTTTATTTTTAAAAGTAACAATTATTTTTATTGTTTTTTTGAGACAGGGTCTCACTCTGTCACCCATGTTGGAGTGCAGTGGTGCACTGATAGCTAACCGCAGCTTCAACTTCCTGGGCTCAAGTGATCCTCCCGCCTCAGCCTGCCAAGTAGCTCGGACTACAGGCATGCACCACCACACCTGGCTAATTTTTTTATTCGTTTCTTTTTTCAGAGATGAGATCTTGACATTTTGCCCAGGTTGGGCTTGACCTCCTGACCTCAAACCATCCACCCACCTTGGCCTTCTAAAGTGCTGGGATTACAGGTATGAGCCACCATATCCAGCTGATTATGAATAAAGCTTTTATAAACATTTGTGTGTAGGTTTTTGTGCAGACATGCTTTCAGCTCATTTGGGTAAATACCTAAGAATGTTTTTGTTTTTGTGTGTTTTTTCTTTGTTTTTAGAGACAGAGTCTCTCTTTGTTGCCTAAGTGGGAGTACAGTGTTGCCATCATAGCTCACTGTTAACCTCCATCACGTGGGCTCCTGTCTTGGCCTTCCAAAGCATTGGGCTTACAGGCATGAGCTACTACATCTGGCCTAATACCTAAGAATGTTATTGCTGGGTAGTATAGTAGGACTATACTTCATTTAGCTTTATAAGAAACTACCAAACTGTCTTCCACAGTGGCTGTATGATTTTGTACTAGTAATGACAGGGTGTTCCTGTTCCTCTACATCCTCATCAGCATTTGGTGTTGGCAGTGTTTTGGATTTTAGTCATTCTAATAGGAGTGCAGTGGTATCTCATTGATTATTTTCTAATTTGAAAACTGTGGTAAAATACACATTCATAAACCTTATTTTATTTTTTTTTTTTGAGACGGAGTCTCGCTCTGTTGCCCAGGCTGGAGTGCAGTGGCTCGGTCTCGGCTCACTGCAAGCTCCGCCTCCTGGGTTCACGCCATTCTCCTGCCTCAGCCTCCTGCGTAGCTGGGACTACAGGCGCCCGCCACCACGCCCGGCTAATTTTTTTGTGTTTTTAGTAGAGACAGGGTTTCACCGTGTTAGCCAGGATGGTCTCGATCTCCTGACCTCGTGATTCGCCCACCTCGGCCTCCCAAAGTGCTGGGATTACAGGTGTGAGCCACCGCACCCGGCTATTTTTTTTTTTTTGAGACGTAGTTTCACTCTCTTGCCCAGGCTGGAGTGCAATGGCATGATCTTGGCTCACTGGAACCTCTGCCTCCTGGGTTCAAGCAATTCTCCTGCCTCAGCCTCCCGAGTAGCTGGGATTGAAGAACCACCACGTCTGGCTAATTTTGTATTTTTAGTAGAGATGGGGTTTCTCCATATTGGTCAGGACTGGTCTCCAACTCCCGACCTCAGGTGATCAGTCTGCCTCAGCCTCCCAAAGTGCTGGGATTACAGGAGTGAGCCACCGTGCCTGGCTTTTTTTTTTTTTTAAGACAGAGCCTCACTCTGTCACCCAGGTGGCTGGAGTGCAGTGGCTTGATCCTAGTTCACTTCAACCTCCGCCTCCCAGGTTCAAGTGATTCTCGTGCCTCAGTCTCCTGAGTAGCTGGGATTACAAGCCACCATGCCTGGCTAATTTTTGTATTTTTAGTAGAGACAGGGTTTCGCCACATTGGCCAGGCTGGTCTCGAACTCCTGACCTAAGGTGATCCACCTGCCTTGGCCTCCCAAAGTGCAGGGATTACAGGTGTGAGCCACCGCACCCGGCCTAATGGTGTTTGACTTATTTCACGTAGCTTAATGTCTCCCAGGTTTATCTATATTGTTGCAAATGGCAGTGGTTTCTTTTTTATGGCTGAATAATATCTCATTGCATATGCAATTTGGTATTCTGAAATAAACTTTAACATGCTATTGTCATTATAGTGGAATACTTCTATATTTGTAGGGTCTCACAGAGATAAACGTTTAATTAGTGTAATGGTGGAGGAAATGGAAAGTGGGTATTAAATTTACAAGACATTTAGGCTGCCGGGCGTGGTGGCTCGCGCCTGTAATCCCAGCACTTTGGGAGGCCAAGATGGGGGGATCACGAGGTCAGGAGTTCAATACCAACCTGGCCAAGATGGTGAAACCCGGTCTCTACTAAAAATACAAAAAAATTAGCCAGGTGTGGTAGTGGGCACCTGCAATCCCAGCTGTTCAAGAGGCTGAGGCAGAGAACCGCTTGAACACATGAGGCGGAGGTTGCAGTGAGCTGAGATCATGCCACTGCACTCCAGCCTGGGTGAAAGAGTGAGACTCCACCTCAAAAAAAAAAAAAAAAAAAAAAAGACATTTAGGCTGGGTGCGGTGGCTCATGCCTGTAATCCCAGCACTTTGGGAGGCTGAGGCGGGTGGATTACTTGAGGTCAGGAGTTTGAGACCAGACTGGCCAACATGGTGAAACCCCATCTCTACCAAAAATATAAAAAAAATTAGCCCGGCGTGGTGGGGCATGCCTGTAATCCCAGCTACTTGGGAGGCTGAGGCAGGAGAATCACTTGAACCTGGGAGGCAGAGATTGCAGTTGCAGTGAGCTGAGATTGTGCCACACTGCACTCCAGCCTGGACAACAGAGTGAGACTCCATCTCAAAAAAAAAAAAAAAAAAAAAAAAAGAAAAAGAAAAAGAAAAAAAAAAACAAAGACATTCAAATGTTGGAAGCAATAGAACTCTGGGATCAAGTGAATGTGGAAAATAGATGAAAAGGGTCACCTGAGGGTAAGACAGGTTTCATAGCCTGGCAAACTTACTGGAATGGTGGTGATATTGCCCATGTAGAGGAATGCTGTAGTACTTGTGTGTGGTGGTGAAGGGATGGATAATTAGCTTGGCTTTGGAAATGCTGAGTTTCAGATGTTTATGGGAAGTTCTGCCTAAGCGAATCCCTCCTTTTTTTAAGGGTAAATGATGAAGCTAGTAGAGGTTCTATGGAACCACTGGAAGGAGGCCAGGAAGAGAGCATCTGAAATATTGTTATATAAGTGGAGAGTGAGTTTTGAGGTGTCTTTACTTTGAGATATTTATATAAAAATTTTTAGTCTCCTTGAAGTTCAGGCACAGGTGCCCTCTCTAATCGTCTATCAGCATTATTTTACTGCAATAATGTCTACAGCTCAGCATTTTAACATGTTAAGAAAAAAAACTGAAATGAAGGTGGGAAACAATGTAAATATATATACCAACAGATGGGCAGTAGTCACCAAGGATTCCAAAAAAGATCTGTGGTACACGAATCTGTTAGTGTTCCTCTAGCACTGTCTAGGGGAGAAACAGAATAGCAGAGAAAAAAAGATTCAACAATGTGCTGTATTGCACAGAGTACAGGGTGCTAGTTTGAATGCAACCTTACCACTAACTAGCACTCACATTCAGAGTTCATCCTATTTATCAGGGATTATGACAGGTGTTCTAAATATTTTGATCTGAGAATCATTATGACAATCCAAAGACAATCCAGGCCGGGCGTGGTGGCTCATGCCTGTAATCTCAACTACTTGGGAAGCTGACAAAAGAGAATCCCTTGAACCTGGGATTCGGAGGTTGCAGAGAGCCGTGACTGCACCATTGCACTCCAGCCTGGGCAACCAGAGTGAAACTCCATCTCAAAACACACACACACACACACACACACACACACACACACACACACGCCAGGCACAGTGGCTCACCCTTGTAATCCCAGCACTTTGGGAGGCCGAGGCGGGTGGATCACGAGGTCAAGAGTTTGAGACCAGCCTGGCCAACATGGTGAAACCCTGTCTCTACTAAAAATACAAAAATTAGCCAGGCGACGTGGTGTGCGCCTGTAATCCCAGCTACTCAGGAGGCTGAGACAGAAGAATTGTTTGAACCCGGGAGGCGGAGGTTGCAGTGAGACGATATCGCATCATTGCACTCCAGCCTGGGCAAGAGAGTGAGACTCTGTCTAAAAACAAACAAACAAACAAAAAAAAAATAAAGACAATCCAAACTGGCCTCAATTTGCAGTTAAAGGAACTGAAAATCAAAAAGTTCAAAAACCAGCAGGCGTGGTGGCTCACACCAGCAATCCCAGCATTTTGGAAAGCCTAGGCAGGCAGATCACCTGAGGTCGGGAGTTCGAGACCATCCTGGCCAATATGGTGAAACCCCATCTCTACTAAAAATACAAAAATTGCCAGGCATGGTAGCAGGCGCCTATAATCCCAGCTACTCAGGAGGCTGAGACACCAGAATCGCTTGAACCTGGGAGATGGAGGTTGCAGTGAGCTGAGATCACGCCTTTGTAATCTAGCCTGGGCAACAGAGTGAGACTCGGTCTCAGGAAAAAAAAAAAAGTTCAAAAACCTGTTCACCACAATCAGAGTGCAGGAAGTAAAAGAGCTGCAAGTTGACATGGATCTGTCTGACTTCAAACCTTGGGTTCTTTCCACTATAGCCAATCGGTCCCAAACCCAGTTGTGCATAACAATTGCCTGGAGAACGTGTTAAGATACATTTTTCCAGATTCCCACTCAAGACTGACTCAGAAAATGATAATACTAGTATAGCACTCTTCTCTGAGTTGTTATAAGGATTATATATAATGAAGAATATTGGAATGTTTTATAAACTTCAAGTGTAACATCATATGCCTACAATTTAATGCTTTTTATTACGTATGATCATCTAATACCCTTTCTTTTGATTTTCTAGTCAGGGAATAATTTTCTGATAATTAGGCTTATGAAGTACTTTGAAATTAGAAAAGGGTGCCCAAAACTGTATTTTGGCTTGATAACCACATTATAAATGAATACATTTAATTTTAAATCTATAAATAGGAGCTCTTGAGCTTGACCATCGCTAGTCAGATTCTTCAAGCTTAATCATCTCTTTAAGAATTGATGAAATCGTTCTAAAATCCGGCAAAGCTGAAGAATGGAGTTCAAAGCAGAAAAGGTGCGAATTGTTTTAAGTGGGGATTTCATGGGAGTAAAACATTAGGTTTTGGCCTGAAGGGCAGTTTGTGAATATGTTACAAAGTTAATTGGTTCTGATGCATGACCACTTTTTCTGAGTTAGGAGACGGTGTTTTTTTTTTTTTTCTCGTTTTCAATATACCATATTTTGTACGAGGTGGAACCAGTAACTGTGATACAGACATGTCCCTGCCTCCTTTAAAACGCCTCGTGCTCTTACCACCCCTACTTTCCCCAACAGTAGCAATAAGTTTAGCAAGAAAGGTCTCATCTTCTATCCCAAGGGAAATTCTAAGTGCCATTTCCATTCTCAAGTGGGGCTCCTGGTAAGTTGCATTTAAATTAGCATTCTTTTTCACTGGCCAGGAAAGGCTGGCAGTTCATTTGTAGGCAAATACCCTTGCTGGTTTTTTTTTTTTTTTTTTTTTTCTGAATCTTTACAAAGTCACTCAGCAGGCACACACTAAACGCTTGCTCCGTGGAGAAAAGTTAAACGGTTTCCCCAAGACCACACAGATCAAACAAGTGGGAGAGGAGGGGCTGAAAGTGCCTGGTATACCTTGCCACACTCCCATAATTACCCAAACCGTCTCATTCCAAGCCCAAGGACCGGGCTTTCAAGGGGACACGAAAGGAACGCCCGGGAGGTGAGCGCCAGGAGATCGGGAGAGGTGCCTTTCCCGGCATGCTCTGCAGCACACCGAGGGGCGCCAGGCGTATCCCGGCGTGCATCGGGGAGCGCCCAAGGGCGATGGTTCCCGGCTCCTGGAGAGGCGTGCGATGTTAAGCCGGTAGGTGCGAGCTTCCTTAGCTTTGAGCCTCTGGTTTCTCGTTTCCTCTTTATGGGTTTAAATCCATAACGGCAGAAAAGGATGGCCCTCTAACTACCCTCCCTCTCCGCGTGCGAACGACTCGGCGCCGCTTCGAGCTCGGTGCCAGGTGATTAGCGGGCAGGGGCGGGCCTGCAACCAGCACGTGACCCGAACTGGCAGCCAATGACTAGCCGGGTGGTCCAGCAGCGCGAGGATTCCCGGGACCCGCGAGCGGAGCGGCGCGTGGGTCGGTTGCGGTCGGCCCCGGCAGGTACGCGCAGGCGCCTTGCTTGCCACGCGCTACGCCCGTCCCCACGCGCCTGGTGGCGTGTTCTTGGCGCGAAGTGTTAAGAGTCTGGGTGTTTTTGTGAGTTGGGGGGAAGGAGAGGGTGGCGGGGGGGGGGGCGAGGCGTCACGTGGACGCCACAGCCAATCTCAGGCCGAGGCGCACCCACAGCTTTCCCCGGTGCCCCGGGGTGCGACGTGTTCAGTGAGGTTCGACCGGGCCCTGACGGCGTGAGCGGTCTTTCGAAGCGCGTGTGCGGCCCGTAAATTCTGGCCGTGGCTTTTCGTGGCGTCCTGCTCCGCGGTGAGCACAGACGACAAGTTCTCAGCAAAATGGCTGCTGGAAAGAGTCGCCAAGCAGGGGGAGCGCTGGGGCCGCGTGAAGGTCACATGACGAGGTTGGCAGCGCGTGCTGCTGGCGCGGGGCAGGGGGAGGGTGGGGGGGGGGGTGTGGCGGGTCACGTGCCTTCGACTGCGCCGGCCTGTGGTTTTCCAGTGTCTTTGCTGGGGTCGGATTGCCTGTTTTTACTCTTCCCACATGGAAGCGTGGCAAGCGTCGGTGAGAAGCTGTGTGGTGTACTGGGATGAGCCGAGATCTGGGAATTCGGAGGTCTGGGGTCCAGGCCTTTGGCTAGTTTCATCTTACCACCCTCAGCTTCCATTTATCATTCAGCTCGGTAGAGGCGATCACCTTTTAAGGTCCCTCATAACGGCCTCTGACTTCCTCACCTCAGTTTCATGCAGATAAAAAAAATTTAACAAATTCTTAACAATTATAATGAGACAACGGCCCCCCCCCCAAAAAAAAAACCCCACAGCCACTCCCCTCTCAATCATTACAGTGATGTGGGAAACCTGGTGGAGGTAATTTGTTATAATATTCTGGGCATGTCTGTCCATCTTTATCATTCCCTTTTATACTTTATGGGGGCCCACGACCTCATTTGAAAAATATTGTCTTTTAGACATCTAATCCCTATGTATTTTCTGGAAGGAAATCAAAAAGTAACTACTACTGCCATAACTGCAGAGATGGGGAAATAGTATTTAAAAGGGAAATGCTGATGCCCCATAACGCTGACTAGAAGGGCCTAGAAGTCTTCGTTTCCACTTGGTGGGCTATCTTTGTAAAATTTTAGAGACCTGGTACCCATCAGCCTTTGGTATTTTTCTTGGTCTCTCCTCCCAGTTCTAGCTCTTCATTTCACCAAAGAAGGGTCAAGGCGTTGGTGAAGAAAAGTGTAAACTGTATGTTTTCCATACCACTGCTTATGTTTTATAATACCTTTTGAGTTATCTTAAAAAGAGTCTTCGAATTTTGTGCGAACACATCTGGAAAACATTTATTGAGCAATCGTAATAGCTGTCACTTTTGAGTAATTATAATAGTTAACATCTTTCTGGCTTGGTGTTCTAAATACTTTCTACTGTATTTCATTCATTTAGTTATCATAACAAACCTACGAGGTAAGTACTGTTATCTCCATTTTACCACTGAGGAAAATAGCAACAGAGAGATATGGCTGGCAGTTTTACATGATTCCAACCAGATTTCCTTTTGAAAATTTGACAAAATGGTTTTAAAATTCATTTGAAAAAGTAAACCTAGAAAGTAAGAAACTTCTTGGAAGAGAAGAATGAGGAAAGGACTTGTACTAGAGAATATACAAATAAAGCTATGATAATCAAAATATAAGTAGCAACCCTGGAACACAAGATTAGTGAAACAGAATAATCTAGAAATATACAAGGTTATTTAGTGTTATAAAGGTGGTGTTTTATATCAGTAGGGAAGGGGTTCCAAAATTATGTTGGAACAATCAACTGTTTGGAGAAAAAATGGGATTTATACCTTAAAATTTAAATAAAATTGCCGGGCATGGTGGCTCACGCCTGTAATCCCAGCACTTTGGGAGGCTGAGGCTGGCAGATCACCTGAGGTTGGGAGTTCGAGACTAGCATCACCAACATGGAAAAATCCCGTCTTGACTAAAAATACAAAATTAGCCGAGTGTGGTGGTGCATATCTGTAATCATAGCTACTTGGGATGCTTGAACCGGAGAGGCAGAGGTTGCGGTGAGTGGAGATCGTGCCATTGCACTCCAGCCTGGGCAACAAGAGCGAAACTCCGTCTCCAAAAAAAAAAAAAAAAGAATCTAGGTGAATTATATATATATATATTTTTTTTTTTGAGAGGGAGTTTCGGGCTTGTCCCCCAGGCTGGAGTGCAGTGGTGCTCACCACAACCTCTGCCTCCTGGGTTCAAGCAATTCTCCTGCCTCAGACTCCCGAGTAGCTGGGATTACGGGAGTCCGCCACTACACCCGGCTAATTTTTGTAATTTTAGTTGAGACAGGGTTTCACCGTGTTGGCCATGCTGGTCTGGAATTCCTGACCTCAAGTAATCCTCCAGCCTTGGCCTTCTGAAGTGCTGGGATTATAAGCGTGAGCCACCGAGCCCAGCCAAATTAAATTTTTTTTTTTGAGGGTCTCACTCTGTGGCCCAGGCTGGAGTGCAGTTGCATGATCTCGGCTCACTGCAACCTCTGCTTCCTGGATTCAAGCAGTTCTCCTGCCTCAGCCTCCCAAGTAGCTGGGATTATAGGTGCAGGCCACCACACCCAGGTAATTTTTGTATTTTTTTTTTTAATTTTATTTTTTGAGATGGAGTCTCGCTCTGTCGCCCAGGCTGGAGCACAATGGCGCGATCGCAGCTTACTGCAACCTCCGCATCCCAGGTTCAAGTGATTCTTCTGCCTCAGCCTCTCAAGTAGTTGGGACTACAGGCAGACTACGCCACTGCCACCACACCTAGCTAATATTTGTATTTTTAATAGAGATAGGGTCCAGGTAGCTGGGACTACAAGCAGACTATGCCTGCCACCACACCTAGCTAATTTTTGTATTTTTAGTAGAGATGGGGTTTCACTATATTGGCCAGGCTGGTCTCGAACTCCTGACCTCATGATCCACTTGCCTCGGCCTCCCAAAGTGCTGGGATTACAGGCGTGAGCCACCGCACCCGGCTGATAATTTTTGTATTTTTAGTAGAGATGGGGTTTCACCATGTTGGCCAGGCTGGTCTGGAACTCCTCACCTCAGGTTTTCCTCCCATCTCGGCCTCCTAAAGTGCTGGGATTACAGGAGTGAGCCACCGC
Organism: Nomascus leucogenys; assembly: GCF_006542625.1. Lineage (NCBI taxonomy): Eukaryota > Metazoa > Chordata > Mammalia > Primates > Hylobatidae > Nomascus > Nomascus leucogenys. Next base: position 59,780,243 of record NC_044386.1, on the reverse strand, counting down.
TCCTGGCCCAAATTAAATATTAAAATATAAAACGTGAAATCAGAAAATGACCACTTTAAAAAACTGGGAAAACAGTTTTCCAGTCTTGAAATAGGATGAGGCCAGGCAAGTGGCTCATGTCTATAATCCCAGCACTTTGGGAGGCCCAGGTGGGAGGATTTCTGAAACCCAGGAATTCAAGACCAGTCTGGGTAACAGAGTGAGACCCCATCTCTACAAAAAAAATTCAGAATTAGCTTGGTGTGGTGGCATGTCCCTGTTGTCACAGCTACTCAGAAGGCTGAGATGGGAAGATCACTTGACCTCAGGAGGTCAAGGCTGCAGTGAGCTGTGACGTGTCACTGCACTCCAGACTGGCCAACAGAGTGAGACCCAGGCTCAACAAAAGAGAAAAGAGCTGTTCTACTAAGCATGACTGCCAAGGCGAATCCATAAAGACAAAGCTGACAAAGATTGATACAGTTATTACAAAAAACATCTGTCTAGTTGGCAGAAACACGATAAAGTTAAAAGACAAATTTATTTATTTAGTATTCATTTATATTTATTGAGTGTTTACTATGTGCCAGCCAATTTTTTTAGGTTTAGGAGATCCAGTAATCAGCAAAGCCTGGCAAATTGTGAGAAAAAAAAAAATTGAACAAGGCTGATGCAGGAGGATTCCTTGAGGCCAAGAGTTTTTTTTTTTTTTTTTGAATCTTTACAAAGTCACTCAGCAGGCACACACTAAACACTTGTTCCGTGGAGAAAGTGTTTGAGACCAGCTTGGTCAACACGGCAAAACCTCGTCTCTACCAAAAATACAAAAATCAGCTTGGTGTGGTGGCACATGCCTGTATTCCTAGCTACTCAGGAGGCTGAGGCAGGAGAATCACTTGAACCCAGAAGGTCAAGGCTACAGTGAGCCATGATTGTGCCACTGCACTCCATCCTGGGCGACAGAGTGTCTGTCCCAAAAAATAAATAAATAAAAATAAAAATAAATAAATACGGTGCCTTTATAGAGGGCAGTACTTTGTACCTGGTAAACATGATACAGATCTCTATTAATGACTTGGAAAGCATGTGATAAGTGAACAAAGCAGGTTACAAAATTATGTGATCACATTTTTGTAGAAATATACCTGTATATATCCCTTTATAGTACTTCTCCCTTATCCATGGTTTCAGTTTCAGTTATCTGCTGTCAACTGTGGTCTGAAAATATTTTGAGAGACCACATTTACATAACTTTTATTATCGTATATTCTTATATTTTAGTTACTAATCTCTCACTGTGCCTAGTTTATAAATTAAACTTTATTATAGGTAAGTATGTAAGTATAGGATAAAACACTGTGTATAGGGTTCAATACTTTCCTAGGTCTTAGACATACACTGGGGGATCTTGGAATGTATCCTGTGGGGATAAGAGGAGAATTACTGTACATAGAAGTCTAAAAAGATAAATATCAAATGTAAGCTAATGGTGAGTTTTTTTAAGCAGTAGGATTTTGGATGAATTGGGTTAGAAAAAACTATTTTCCTCTTTTTTTTTGGCAAGTGGTCTTTCCATGTTGCACAGGCTGGTCTCAAACTACTGGGCTCAAGGGATCTTCTTGCCTTAGCCTCCCAAATAGCTGCGACTGCAGCTGCACACTTGACTCTAAAAAAACTTTTTTTTTTTTTTTTTTTAGATGGAATTTTACTCTTGTTGCCCAGGCTAGAGTGCAATGGCGCTGTCTCAGCTCCCTGCAATCTCTGCCTCCCGGGTTCAAGTGATTCTCCTGCTTCAGCCTCCCGAGTAGCTAGGATTACAGGCATGCGCCACCATGCCCGGCTAATTTTTGTATTTTTAGTAGAAACAGGCTTTCTCCACGTTGATCAGGCTGGTCTTGAACTCCCGACCTCAGGTGATCCACCCGCCTTGGCTTCCCAAAGTGCTGGGATCACAGGCGTGAGCCACTGTGCCTGGCCTAAAAAAAATATTTTTTAAAAGTTTTAGATTTATAGAAAAATTGCAGACTACAGAGAGAGTTTTCATATACCTAGCTTCCCTTCCAGCTTTTCCCATTATTAAAATCTTATGTTAGTGTAGTATATTTACTATAATTAAAATAATTTATTTTATTTTAGTTTTTGAGATGGAGTTTCTCTCTGTCACCCAGGCTGGAGCGCAAATGGCACTATCTCTGCTCACTGCAGCCTCTACCTCCTGGGTTCAAGTGATCCTCCTACTTCAGCCTCCTGAGTAGCTGGAATAACAGGTGATTCTCGTGTCTCAGCCACCCAAGTAGCTGGGATTACAGGCATGCGCCACCATGTCCAGCTAATTTTTTTGTATTTTTGGTAGAGATGGAGTTTCATCATGTTTCCCAGGTTGGTCTCCTGAGCTCAAGTGATCCGCTCTCCTTGGCCTCCCAAATTGCTGGGATTACGGGTGTGAGCCACTACCCCCAGCCTATTATAATTAAGGAACCAATAATGATACATTATTGTTAACAAAAGTCCATAGTTTTTTCAGATTTCCTTTTTATCTGATGTCCCTTTTCTGTTCCAGTATTCCATCCAAGATAACACAGTACTTTTTGTAGTCATGTCTCCTTAGGATCCTCTTGGCTATGATAGTTTCTCACACTTTCCTTATTTTTGATGACCTTGACACTTTTGAGGAATACCAGTCAGGTTTTTTGTAGCATGTTACTCAATTGGGATTTGATGCTTTTTTCATCGTTAGACTGGGATTAGAGTACTTAGTATCAACATGATTGTCACTATTGATGTGACCTTGATCACTTGGCTGTCAGTTTGGTTTTTAAATGTTTGCTTTTCTATAGCTAATATTAAGAAAATTTGTTACTTGCAATATAAAAGTAAATATTTGTTGATATTCTACACATGTCTACCGGTAGCATTTATAATAAGTAATACATTGACAAGCCTAATAATACAGGAAAAGGATAATGGATGTTATAATCAAGGAAAAATAATGACGAAGTTGCCTGAAGGGCTAATTGTAGAAAGGAATTAAAGGCATGATTACCATATAGCTTATTTTAACAGTCTTTAAGCTGTTTTAGGACTCTCTTCTAAGAAGAACATTCTGGTAATCAAGAATTGGATCACAATTCAAAGGTAGGAAAGGAATTATTCAATTATTCATAATAGGATGAAAATACAAATAGGATAGTTTAGATCAATTAGGTAAAATCTTACAATTCAACAACAAATAATTAATGAGCCCTACTGCGTGCCAGGTGCTAAGGATTGAACAGTGAACAGGACAAAGTCCATGCCCTCATGGAAATTATATTTTGGTAGCCAATGAGCTAATAAAGAAAGATGATTTCAGGGCCAGGCATGGTGGCTCATGCTTGTAATCCCAGCACTTTGGCAGGCCGAGGCAGGTGGATCACCTGAGGTCAGTTTAAGACCAGCCTGGCCAACATGGTGAAACCCTGTCTCTACTAAAAAATACAAAAAATTACCTGGGTGTGGTGGTGCACGCCTGTAGTCCTAGCTATTCGGGAGGCTGAGGCATGAGAATCGCTTGAACCCGGGAGGTTGCAGTGAGCTGAGATCGTGCCACTGCACTCCAGCCTGGGTGACAGAGCAAGACTCTGTATCCAAAAAAAAAAAAGCTATGAAGAAAACAATACAAGAGATAGAGAGTGGTGGTGGTGGGTTTGGTGGTTCTTTTAGATGGGTTGCCAGGCAAGGCTTCTCTGAAGTAACGTTTGAACATAACACGACCTGAATGATAAAGAGTAAGACACACCAAAATGTGGAGAATTGGAAGTGGTGGGCATAGTAATGCAAAGACTTTGTGTCAAAAGTCAGTTTGGGGATTTTCAAGGAATTACAAGAAGGCTAGTGTGCCAGAGTTGGGAGAGTGCTGGGATATGAAGTGGTGGTGGTGGTGCATGGTGGTAGGAAATGAGATTGAGAATTGGCAGGGCTCAGATTGTGTAGAGCCTTGTAGGCCATAAGGTTTTTGGATTTTATTCTAACTGATGGTATTCACTGGACAGTTTTGTGCAGAAAAATGATACCTAATTTATGTTTTCAAAACATCGCTTTGCTGCAGGGGCAATTAAGAAGCCGTTGGAGGCCAGGCACGGTGGCTCACGCCTGTAATCCCAGCACTTTGGGAGGCCGAGGCAGGTGGATCACGAGGTCAGGGGATCGAGACCATCCTGGCTAACATGGTGAAACCCCGTCTCTACTAAAAATACAAAAAAAATTAGCCGGGTGTGGTGGCAGGCGCCTGTAGTCGCAGCTACTTATGCTTAATCATAATGCATTGAAAAAGTGCCACTGCACTCCAGCCTGGGCAACTGAGCAAGACTCCATCTCAAAAAAAAAAAAAAAAAGCCGTTGGAGTGGTGTGAGGTACAGTAGCTTGGACTAGTGAGGTAGATAGAGATAGAGGCAGTGAGAAGTGGTTGAATTCAGGGCATGTTTTCAAGGTAGAACCAACAGGATTTGCTGATAGATTAGCTGTGGGAGATGAGGGAAAGAGAGTAATCAAAGATGATTACAAGGGTTTTAGCTGGAGCGACTGGTGCCATTTACAGAGATGGGAAACAGGAAGGAGCTAGTTTGGATGAAGTGTTTAGATGTTTGGAGCTTGAGATGCCTGCTAGATATCCAGGAATAGCCACTGAGTAGGCAGTTGACTATTAAATTCTAGAGCCTAGGGTCAAGATAAGGGTTGTGAATATACCTTTGGGATATCATCGATACATTGATGGTGTTTAAACATATAGAACTGCCAGCCTCGGCAACATAGTGAGACCTTGTCTCTATAAAGAAAAAAAAATTAGCTGGGTGTGGTGGTGTGCCTGTGGCCCCAGCTACTTGGGAAGCTGATGTGGGAGGATTACTTCAGCCTGGGTGGTTGAGGCTACAGTGAGCCATGATCATGCTACTGCACTCCAGCCTGGGCAACAGATGGAGATCCTGTCTCAAAAAAACAAAACTAAAAACTAAAAGCAAAAACATGTAACTGGTTAGGTCAGCTAGGGAGTAAAGAAGAGGGCCAATGACTGAGCCCTGAGACTACTGACATCATGGAGGGGAATATATTTTAATATATACTTAAATTTCTTTTGTATTGGTATCAGGACCAAATTGAATGAGCAACATGTAAGTAATATAACACTGAATAATGCCTTTGAGATGATTATAATGTTACTAGGCTCTTCCTGTTACTTGAATCCTCATGTTTTTGTCACTTGCCTGCCTGAGGATTTCTACTTTCTCTCCATTGTTTGAGGACATAAACCCCCAGACTTCTTAGCTTAGCATACCAGAGCTTTCATTGTCTGAGTACTCTACGTCATCTCACTCCTTTTTATCTTTTCTCCTCTTTTATCACACCTACCGTGCCCAATGTGCTTGGCTCCTTTATAACCCCCTGTTGGCCTGGAATACTCTTTCTCCTCCTGCTGCCCTGCCTCAAACTCCTACTCAGTCTTCAATGTCCACCTTAAATTGGCTATGTAATTTTCCCCAATTTCGACGGATAAAATTGACCCCTTCACTGCATGGTACTTCCTCAGTGCTGTTGCTTATACTTCAATTTATAGCAAAATACAAAATCAGTTGGTATTTTGGCTTTTAAAAAAATTCATTTGTTTCCCCAGTGCTTTGCATGTGGTAGATGCTTAATCATAATGCATTGAAAAAGTTTAAAAGTTTTGCTTTGGCCAAAGAGTAAGTAATTAAAAACTAGATCTTACAATACACGATCATATGGATTATTAGCTGAGATTTTTAGGATCTTTTTATTATGTCAAGTTGTTGGTTTTAGTGATATTCATTGTGGCATAATTTAGCCAGTACAAAGTTTAGTGAAGTGTCAGTTAGGAGTCTTAGTTCAGAGACATATTAGGAATGTTTTATTCTCTAGGGCTGAATAATGCTTATTCTTTGGAGGCAGGCTATTATAATAGATTTTTCCTTCACTTGCCCACTTTTCCACCCACCTTCTCAGTAGTTGGGAATTCTATTTTAACAGTACACTTTGAGCTCTTTGCTGGAGTGTACTTTGAGCTCTTTGCTGGAGATGGAACCTAATGTAATAAATCCAGTAGAATCAGCAGTACTCACCCCAGGAATGTCCTTTAAATTGTTGGATAGAAGGAGGCTTACTGGTGTGAATTGTAGGTGTGAAGATTTTTCAGCCTGTGAGTCCAAAGTAGGGTTGATTATTTTGTCATTCAATCATAAGCATGTATTGAGTACCTGCCATATATGGGTATTGTATGAGGTGCAGTGTAGGGGACACACAAAAGAAATAAAAGGCATGGTTCTCTGCATATGAGGCCCTGACAATTTAGTTGAGGAACTGAAACATAGGAAGGGATTTAATCTTAACAAGCAATATATCAGTAAGTGCAAAGTACTGTAGTATAAATCAGGGACTGCATTTCTTAAGCCCATAATTATATTCTCAGGGTTATATGCAGTCTTATATCAATTTTCAACATTTTAAGTTGACTTGAAGTTCTGCGTTTTCTCTTATCCTTTAACATTTCTAGTTTCAATAAGATATTGATTTAGCTCTTTGTTTGATATGATAAAAGCCATATGTAAGAAGAGTTCTCTGCCACAATTTTGCATCCAAGCATTTTATTCTTTCATGTCTATAAAGAAAGTACATAGGCCCACACCTGTAATCCCAGCACTTTGGGAGGCCAAGGAAGGAGGATTGCTTGAGGCCAGGAGTTCGAGACCAACCTGGGCAACATAGCGAGACCCCATCTCTATGAAAACATAAAAATGAAAAATAAAAAATAAAATACATAATTTGAAATGGTGGAATGTCATTTATCCTTTACAAGTGTGACAGAGGCACACTTTCATTTTTTTTGCTATGTGTAGGTTCCTCCTCCACATACTTTGTCTTTTCCACTTAAAGAGGTGGAGGGGGAGAAAGAGAACCTGGAGAACAAATTTTGTGTGTGTATATGAATGTGAATTTAAAAGTATGTATTTTCATTAAAGGCAACCAACTGAACAGAAAAAAAAAGTACGTATTTTCATATTTGAATTATAAAAGTGGCTTTTTTTTGAGAAGATAAATACATAAGCACAAATAATAATTTCTAATATGCCAACTATCACTGTTAGCGTGTTGATATGCTTTTAGGTTTCTTTTTTTTTTAAATGGAAAGTGTTTGTTTGTTTTTTTTTTTTTAGCTCAGATACATTTAGAAAAAAGATAATTGTCTTTACATAGGTTTATCTGATCAAATTACTCTCAATAAAATTCTTTAGTGGCTTTGCATAGTAAATGGAATCAAGTTGAGACAAGTTCAGATTCCTTACTTAGCTTGACACATAAAGCTCAGTACCTCATAGGTTATCTCATGCCATATGTCTCCCTCATACGCAACTTGTTTTATCCATATTACATGTGTGTACTACTTTCAGGCCTCTAGATGAGGGGTTGGCAAATGTTTTCTGTAAAGGACTAGATAGTAAATATTTTAATTTATGGGCCTTAGCGTTTCTTTTAAGTACTACTCAATTCTGTTGTGGTAGTAAACTACAGGACCAGCCCAGAGAGTGTCTACTCTGTTGATAACAGAATGTCAGGTTACTTTGTAGATATAAAAGGGCCAAGATTGCAAGTCATGTAGCCTGGGCATGCACAATAGAAAAAGCTTTGATCTGTAACAGCACCCAGAACCAACATCCCTCCTCTTCTCCCCCAGCAGAACCAAGAAGTCTGAGACATGACCAGAACTTGAATGCTGGAACCTTTTCAGAAGCAACGGGTCCATTGGCCGTAAAGATCCAGGGCTAAAATTTGCCTCAACATACCTTACCGAAATGGTTAAGTTTGAAGCCCTCCAGTCGGACCTTAGCAAGCCAACATTTCCAAATCTTTTCCCTTGCCCTCCAACCTCTTAAAACTTGTCCCAGACTCCAAATCAGGGAGACAGATTTGAGCTGGGCCTGCTGTTTCCTCACTAGTCTGCCTTGCAATAAAGCGTTTCTTTTCTCAAAAGCTGGTGCCTCCTTCCTGTAGGAGATAGGGAAAAAAAAAAAAAAAGCTGGTGCCATAGTATTGGCTTCAATGCATAATGGCAGCAAGCCCATTTGCTAGATAACAGCACAAAAGCAGCCACAGACAATAATACACAAACAAATGAAATGGCTGTGTTTCAGGAAACTTTACATATAGACACTGAATTTGAATTTCGTGTAATTTTTTTTTTTTTGAGATGATGTCTTGCTCTGTTGCCCAGGCTGGAGTGCAGTGGTGCAATCTTGGCTCACTGCAACTTCCACCTCCCATGTTCAAGTGATTTTCCTGGCTCACCCTCCCGAGTAGCTGGGACTACAGGCGTGCGCTGCCATACTCGGCTAATTTTTTTTGTATTTTTAGTAGAGAGCAGGTTTCACTACGTTGGCCAGCCTGGTGTCAAACTCCTGACCTCAGGTGATCAGTCCTCCTCTGCCTCCCAAAGTGCTGGGATTACTGGTGTAATCCACTGCACCTGGCCTTTCATAATAATTTTTACATGTCATAAAATTTTATTACCTTGATTTTTTTCAACCATTAAAATATGTAAAAAATCATTTTTAGCTTGTGGGGCATATGAAAACAAATGGCAGAACATGGCCTTTAGGGCTGTAGTTTATGGATTCCTGCTCACTTACTGGGTGCCTCTGTCCCTGCTGAGCACCCTCTTTTCCTCCTGCCACACTTTTCCTAGTATGGCTGACTTATTCAAACCTCATCTCAATATTACAGTCTGAAGGTAGTCAGAATTTGTTTTAGATTCTCCTTTTCTGGTGAAAAAAATACAATTATCTTTTTTCTAAACGTATCTGAGCTAAAAAAGCCAACACTTGCCATTTAAAAAAAAAGAAACCTAGAAGCATATCAACACGCTAATAGTGATAATTGGCATATTAGAAATTATTATTTGTGCTTATGTATTTATCTTCTAAAAAAAGCCACTTTTATAATTCAAATATGAAAATAAATACTTTTTTTTGTCATGTTCAGATCTCTCTCTTATTTGAGACAGGGTCTTGCTCTGTTGCCCATGCTGGAGTGCAGTGGTGTGTGCACAGCTCACTGCAACCTTGACTTCCCAGGCCCAAGCCATCCTCCTGCTTCAGCCTCCCAAGTAGCTGGGATTTTGTGCCACCCAGCACCCCTGGCTAATTTTTTTTTTGGATTTTGTTTTTTTGAGACAGAGTTTTGTTCTTGTTGCCCAAGCTGGAGTGCAATGGCTCAATCTTGGCTCACCACAACCTCTGCCTCCTGGGTTCAAGGGATTCTCCTGCCTCAACCTCCCGAGTAGCTGGTATTATAGGCAGGCGCCACCATGCCTGGCTAATTTTGTATTTTTAGTAGAGATGGGGTTTCTCCATGTTGGTCAGGCTGGTCTCGAACTCCCGACCTCAGGTGATCTGCCTGCCTCAGCCTCCCGAAGTGCTGGGATTACAGGAGTGAGCCACTGCACCTGGCCCCACCCCGGCTAATTAAAAAAAAAGTTATGTTTTATTTTTATTTATTTTTTATGCTTTTAAATTTATTTTATTTTATTTTATTTTATTTTTTTTTTTTTTTGAGACAGAGTCTCGCTGTTACCCAGGTTGGAGTGCAGTGGCATGATCTCAGCTCACTGCAGGCTCTGCCTCCCGGGGTTCACGCCATTCTCCTGCCTCAGCCTCCCAAGTAGCTGGGACTACAGGCGCCCGCCACCACGCCTGGCTAATTTTTTGCATTTTTAGTGGAGACGGGGTTTCACCATGTTAGCTAGGGTGGTCTCGATCTCCTGACCTCGTGATCCGCCCGCCTCGGCCTCCCAAAGTGCTGGGATTACAGGCGTGAGCCACCGCGCCCAGCCAAATTTATTTTATTTTTAATAGAGGTGGCATCTCACTGTGTTACCCAGGTTGGTCTCAAACTCCTGGGCTCAAATAATCCTCCCACCTTGGCCTCCCAAAGTGCTGTGGTGGCCTGTAATCCCAGTACTTTGGGAGGCCAAGGTGTGAGCCACCATGCCGGGTGGTTCAAAAATTTTAAAATTTTTGGTAGAGATGGGTTCTACTGTGAGCCGTGATTGCGCCACAGCACTCCAGCTGAGACACAGAGTGAAACCCTCTCTCAAAAACAAACACACAAAGACACACACACACAGAAATTAAGAGGAATAAAAAGTTGTCAGTGGTAAGATTGTAGGTATCACAAATTATATTATTATTTGCTTATTTATTTTATAGGTTCTTCGTTAGAATGTAAACTCCTAGAGGTCTTGGATTTTGTCTGTCTTAGAACAGTGCCTGGCTTACGATAGTTTTGAATAAATATTTGTTTATTGTTTCATGAATTGAATGTGGAAACATTTCTTTTTGTTGGCCTTAATGTTATAGTAATACTTACTAACATTAAATTAAAACAAAAGGTAAAAGGAAATTCCTAGTGGGCGTGGTGGCTCACGCCTGTAATCCCAGAACTTTGGGAGGCCGAGGCGGGTGGATCACCTGAGGTCAGGAGTTTGAGACCAGCTTGAACAACATGGTGAAACCCCATCTCTACTGGAAATACAAAATTGTCTGGGTGTGGTGGCGCATGCCTGACCTACCCCAGCTACTTGGGAGGCTGAGGCTTGAACCCGGGAGGCAGAGGTTGCAGTGAGCTGAGATTGCACCATTGTACTCTTGGGCAACAAGAGTTAAACTCTGTCTCCAAAAAAAAGACAAAAAAACAAAAAAACAACAAAAAAAGAAATTTCCTAATTTTTTTTTTTTTTTTTTTTGAGACAGTTTTGCTTTGTCTCCCAGGCTGGAGTGCAGTGGCTTGATCTCACCTCACTGCAACCTCTGCCTTCCGGGTTCAAATGATCCTTCTGCCTCAGCTTCCTGAGTAACTGGAACTACAAGCATGTGCCACCACGCCTGGCTAATTTTTGTATTTTTTGTAGAGATGCGATTTTGCCATGTTGGCCAGGCTAGTCTTGAACCCCTGGCCTTAAGTGATCCACCTGCCTTGGCCTCCCAAAGTGCTGGGATTACAGGCATGAGCTACTGTGCCCAGCCCCAACCTTTTTTTGGTGCAGCATGGTTTTTGCATATTCTCACCACCATTATTGGCCACCTCTGGTCCTCTTTAAGTATTGTACCCAAAACAGGACACGCTCTTCTAGATTTAAGCAATCCAGCCCAGCGTATAGAGGAATTACTTCCTCTCAGAATCTAGATACCACACATTCAATTTAGGGTTTCTTGTACATGTGTCCCATTGTTGGGTCATATTGAACTTACTTTGTAGGTGTAAAAGATAGGAGAAACCAAACTGCTTTTTCCTATCTCACATACTACTTAACACTTCTGACACCAAATGTGTGTTGGATTTTTCCTTACATTCCAAACAGTTCTCCAGTAGACACCAATTGGATATCCTATAATTCAATTGTAACATTGTCAACCTGCAGATAGTGTCAGATCCTATAGGTTAAGGGGTCAACCACACAAAACTGTCTCCACTTCACATGCCAATTGCATGTCCCAGGTTGTGACCTGTGTTGACCAACTGGCTATAAATTGGGGGTTCCCACAACCTTCTCCTTGGGTTTGGTTAATTTGCAGGTGTGGCTCACAGAACTCAGGGAAACACTTTATTTGTGTTTATCCATTTATTATAAAGAATATTATACAGGATACAGATGAGCAGCCAGATGGAAGAGATGCATAAGGCAAGGTCTGTAGGAAGGAGTGTGGAGTTTCTGTGTCCTCCCTGGGCACTCCACACTCCTGGCACCTCCCTGTGTTTAGCAGCCCAAAAGTTCTCCAAACTCTTACCTTTTAGGGTTTTGTGGAGGCTTTATGATGTAAACATGATTGATTAAATTATTGGCCATTGGTGATCAGCTTAACCTTCAGCTCCTCTTCACTATCAGGAGCTGGGAGGGAGGTGGGAATCACAGTTTCAACCTTCCAATCACATGGTTGGTTCTCCCGGCAAGTTGCCTTATTAGAATAAAATATGCTTCTGTCACCCAGGAAATTCTAAGGGATTTAAAGGCTCTGTGTCAGATGCTCCTATCACTCAGGAAATTATAAAGATCTTAAGAGTTTTATCCCAGGAACTGGAGGTAGAGACCAAATATCCATTTCTTATATATTACAATATTAAAATAGGTATTTAAAACATTATAACAGCTTCCAACTCTTTTCCCAGTAAATGTTTACCTGGTAATGTAACAGAACTGGCTAGCTTGCCTTTTGTGTATTTTTGTTTTTCCCTGCCCTTCTTCATTGGAGGTACTAATAAGTAGCAAAATGTTCAAAAGATGGGTAGGCAGAGAATAAATGAAGTGAAACCTCTGGAAAGTCTACACCGTTTTTTTTTTTTTTTTTGAGACGGAGTCTTGCTCTGTCGCCCAGGCTGGAGTGCAGTGGCAGTGGTGCCATCTCTGCTTACTGCAAGCTGCGCCTCCCGGGGCGCCTACCACCATGCCTGGCTGATTTTTTGTATTTTTAGTAGAGGCAGGGAATCACTGTGTTAGCCAGGATGGTCTCGATCTCCTGACCTCGTGATCCGCCTGCCTCAGCCTCCCAAAGTGCTGGGATTACAGGCGTGAGCCACCGTGCCCGGCTGAAAGTCTACACATTTTTAAAAAATTTAATTTTTAATTTTATTTTATATTTTGCTAACTTCTTTTTTAACTGTCCTTACTGCTTGTGCAAAGTCTGCACATTTTATAAAATATATATTTTAAATTTTATAAAGTATTATAAAATTTGTAATATTCTCCAAATAATTCAATGATGACTATACATTTTCTTTTTCTTTCTTTTTTTTTTTCTGAGATGGAGTTTCACTCTTGTGCAGGCTGGAGTACAATGGTGTGATCTTGGCTTACCACAACCTCTGCCTCCCGGGTCCAAGTGATTCTCCTGCCTCAGCCTCCTGAGTAGCTGGGATTTCCGGCATGTGCCACCATGCCTGACTAATTTTGTATTTTTAGTAGAGATAGGCGTTTCTCCATGTTGGACAGGCTGGTCTCAAACTCCCGACCTCAGGTGATCTGCCTGCTTCAGCCTCCCAAATTGCTGGGATTACAGGCGTGAGCCACCGCGCCTGGCTGATGACTATACATTTTCTAGATGCTTTCTTCAGAATTCCTGAAATTGCAGGAGAGTAAGTACTTGTGTAAAAATCAGAAACTGATCTCATGGCTGTGTCTTCAGAAAGTATTGAAAACCTATTTTTTCCAGGAAAATGTGCCATTATAATTTTACCCTAATTTTCCAAAACTGTAACCAAATTCTTATTCCCATCAGCCGTTCATTTCTCATGGATGTCACTGTAATATCTCGTGGATGTCACTGGGATATCATAGACCAAGGGATGTCAACCTTTTTCTTTCTCCTCAGTGTTTCAGGAAGGCAAACATTTTCTGTAAAGGACCAGATAGTAAATATTTAGACTTTGTGGACCGGAGGGTCTGTGTGTCAACAACTTGACTGTGCTTTTATATCACAAAAGTGGTCACAGACAATATGTAAATCAATGGACATGGCTGTCTTTCAATAAAACTATTTACAGAAGCAGACATCAAACCTAGAGTGAAAAATCATTCTCCTAAGTGAATGAACACAGAAACAGAAAACCAAATATCACATGCTCTCACTTCTTTTTTTCTTTTTTTTTTTTTGAGATGGAGTTTTTTTTTTTTTTGAGATGGAGTTTTGCTCTTGTCACCCAGGCTGGAGTGCAATGGAGTGATCTTGGCTCACTGCAACCTCCGCCTCCAGGGTTCAAGCAATTCTCCTGCCTCAGCTTCCCGAGTAGCTGGGATTACAGGCGCCCGCCACCATGCCCAGCTAATTTTTGTATTTTTAGTAGAGACAGGGTTTCACCATGTTAGCCAGGCTGGTCTCGAACTCATGACTTCAGGTGATCTGCCTGCCTGGGCCTCCCAAAGTGCTGAAATTACAGGCGTGAGCCACTGCGCCTGGCCCACATGTTCTCACTTATAAGTGGGATCTAAACATTAGGTGCTCATGGACATAAAGATGGCAACAGTAGACACTGGGCACTACCAGGGGGGTAGGGAAGGAGGAGGACAAGGGTTGAAAACTCTAATTATTGGGTATTACGCTTACTACCTAAGTGACAGGATTGTCTGTACCCCAAACCTAAGTATCACACAATATCCCCATGTAGCAAACCTGCACATGTACCCTGAAATGTAAAATAAAAATGCAAAATTTTTTTTGAGACGGAGTTTTGCTCTTGTTGCCCAGGCTGGAGTGCAATGGAGCCATCTCGGCTCACTGCAACCTCCGCCTCCCAGGTTCAAGCGATTTTCCTGCCTCAGCCTCCCAAGTAGCTGGGATTACAGGCATGTGCCACCACCCCAGCTAATTTTGTATTTTTAGTAGCGATGGGGTTTCTCCATGTTGGTCAGGCTCGTCTTGAACTCCCAACCTCAGGTGATCTGCCCTCCTTGGGCTCCCAAAGTGCTGGAATTAGAGGTGTGAGCCACTGTGCCTGGCCAAAAATTGAAATTATTAAAAAATACCTAGAGTGATGTCTGTTGCATCAGGCCTAGTAGTAATGACTGCCATCATAGACCCACTATCTTCACCATCCATGAAGATAGAATAATAGAATTCTACCCTGGAAATCATTTTCCTTCAGAAAGGAAAGCCTTGGTTCTGTCTTCCAATGTTCCTTTCGAGAAATCTTTTGCTATTCTGATCCTTTTTTTGTTTGTTTTTTTTTAGAGACGGGGTCTTATTATCCCAGGCTGGTCTCGAACTCCTGGCCTCAAGCAATCTTCTCGTCTCAGCCTTCCAAAGTTCTGAGATTACAGGAGTGAGCCAACGTGCTGCCTGGCTCCATTCTCTTTATTTTTTTTTTTTGAGACGGAGTCTTGCTCTCTCGTCCAGGCTGGAGTGAGTGCAGTGGCGCGATCTCAGCTCACTGCAAGCTCCGCCTCCCAGGTTCACGCCATTCTCCTGCCTCAGTCTCCCGAGTAGCTGGGACTATAGGCGCCCGCCACCATGCCCGGCTATTTTTTTGTATTTTTAGTAGAGATGGGGTTTCACCATGTTAGCCAGGATGGTCTCGATCTCCTGACTTCGTGATCCGCCTGTCTCGGCCTCCCAGAGTGCTGAGATTACAGGTATGAGCCACCGCACCGGGCCTTTGACTCTTGATCCGTTATTTAAACCAGTCTTTTCCTGTCTCCCTCTGTCTGGAGGCTTCTCTTGGTTCTTAGCACTTTCTCTGTATGTCTTACAAGTTAGTTAAATTCTCCTCACTTTTTCTAATCAGTACAGTGGAGATGGTAGTACTTACCTTAGGCTTGTTTTGAATATTAATGTGATAAAGAATATAAAGTGCTAAAAAGAGTGCTTTGTATATAATTGTTGCTGTTATCATCATCAACATCTTACTGAGGCATCTCACTAAAATGCCTTTCTGTAGTTTTGACAGTCCATAACCACCTTTTGGTACTGTGGGGTTCCTATGGTGTGAAATTTTGATTGCAGAGACAAAGTCTGGGATAACTTGAAATGATACTAGAGATTTTTAGGGTTAAGGAATGGAAATAGGATCTTTCAGTAGCCCTGAACCTAAAATAGAGGTTTGGAGTCACATAAGAATTTGGTATAATTGGAATGTTTGTAACACAAGGAAATGATAAATGCTTGAGATTATGGATACCCCATTTACCATGATGTGATTATTATGCACTGTATGCCTGTATCAAAATACCTCATGTACTGCATAAATATTATATACACCTACTATGTACCCATAAAATTAAAAATAAAAAAAATAGAAAAAAAAATAGAGAATTTGGTTCCCAGTTGCATTCACTGAGTTGGAGGTTACAATAGAATACACGTGTAACTTCCTCTACCCAGGTGACCCCTTACCAGGATTATGCATATGTTAGTGTCAGTCACAATGTTTTCCAAGCTAACTGTATTTATATTTTTCAAGTGAAAGCTTTTTAGCACTGCAGGTTACTTTTCAGTTCTTTTAAAGTGTTATAACTTCCCTTTTATTTTAAAGTGTGTTCTTGGAACCAGCATTTTATATTGCCACTAAAAATTTAAAATAATTAGATCAATATTGGTGTCATTTGAAATAGGATATTTGAAAAGAGCAGATTTTTTTTCAGATTATATTTTTATGCAAAAGCAT
Source organism: Nomascus leucogenys (assembly GCF_006542625.1). Lineage (NCBI taxonomy): Eukaryota > Metazoa > Chordata > Mammalia > Primates > Hylobatidae > Nomascus > Nomascus leucogenys. The sequence goes on along the minus strand of NC_044386.1, from coordinate 59,764,066 downwards.
ACTTAATTTCCCCCGATTCTCCTTAATTTTGTTTTTTGAGGACACTGCCTTCTGAGTGGCATATTAGTAAAGATGCGGGTAGGAACAGACCTTTTATTTCATCTTTAAGGGAAATAGGGAATCATAAAAGTCATTAATTATTTGTTTAAATGTTTTTATTTTTTTAATAATTAAAAAAGTTTCTAACTCAGTAATTTTTTTGTTTTTATTGAGACAGGGTCTTGCTATGTGCCCAGGCTCAAGCTCAAGGCCTGCCTGAACCTCCCAAAGTGCTGGGATTGTAGGAATGAGCCACCATGCCCGGCCGAAATGTTTTTATTTTTGATGAGCCTAAGATTATATGAGATACACTTGCCTTGCCCCCTAACTTCAGCCTTAAGTTCAGCTGGCTGTTTTCCTGGTGTTTTGTCCAACAGGTGAGAAAAGGTGAGCTGCCTTGTTAAATTCTTCCCCCTGCTGGAAAAATAATCAGAAATATATTAAGTTTATCATCTTTACAAATGAATTGTTTATAGTATACTTTTCCTGGCAAGGAGACTTGGACTAATGTTTGAGCCAAAAATGAAAGGAGGTAATTATACAAGTGCTGTTAAAAGGTGAGCAAGATTTGGTGACGGGCTTTGGAAGCAAGGATAACCATCCATTAAGCATAGTAGGCACAGTGCGTATGTGGCCCACGATACTTTTAGGGGGTCTATGATAATGTTTTAGTCTCTTGTAAAATCAGAAGAAAAAAACTATTAGGTGAAACAAAATATTCTCATATATTTCTTTTTATGTCAATACAGCCATAAAAATATAATTTCAATTAAATTTTATTTATTTATTTATTTATTTAGAGACGGGGTCTCACTCTGTTGCCCAGGCTGGAGTGCAGTGGCACGATCTCACTGCAGCCTCCGCCTCCCGGGTTCAAGCAATTCTCCAACCTCAGCCTCCCGAGTAGCTGGGATTACAGGGGTGTGCCACCACGTCCAGCTAATTTTTGCGTTTTTAGTAGAGATAGGGTTTCACCATGTTGGCCAGGCTTTATTTTTAGTTTTACAGAAAGGGTTTTGCTCCGTCACCCAAGCTGGGGTAGAGTGGCGTGATTGCAAGCTCACTGTAGCTTCAAACTCTTGGGCTCAAGTGATGCTCCTGCCTTGGCCTCTCAGTATTGGGATTATAGGCGTGAGCCACTGCACCTGGCCAAAATACAGTTAAAATATTTTTTTTGTGTGCAGGAAGGAGCTCAATAAAGCAAAAGTGCCCAAGGCCCACAAAAGCCGTAACATGGCTCTGTTTGGAATGATGGAAACCAGTCAAAATGACTTTTTTTCTATCTTGAGATGAAGGAGAAATAGTAGCTATCAGTAAGGAAATGGGAGGACATATAACAAATTTTGCCTTAGATTAAATGAGTTGTGGGACATTTATGAAGAGAGATGGATTATGTAATGCATTTTTTTACCTAGTAGTTATTCTTCAAGAGCCTAAGGCAGGTTTTCTGTGACAAACTTGTTCTGTGGTAGGGAACAGGTCCTGGGGATATAAGCCTTTCTTCCAAACTAGTATAATGTGTTAGTGACAAATAAGACGTCAGTTCTTTTTTTTCTTTTTTCTTTTTTTTTTGAGACGGAGTCTTACTCTGTCTGCCCAGCTGGAGTGCAGTGGCGCGATCTCGGCTCACTGCAAGCTCTGCCTTCCCGGGTTCACGCCATTCTCCTGCCTCAGCCTCCTGAGTAGCTGGGACTACAGGTGCCCATCACCACGCCCGGCTAATTTTTTGTGTTTTTTTTTTTGAGACAGAGTCTTGCTGTTTCGCCCAGGCCAGAGTGCAGTGGCGCGATCTTGGCTCACTGCAAGCCCTGCCTCCCGGGTTCACGCCATTCTCCTGCCTCAGCCTCCCGAGTAGCTGGGACTACAGGTGTCCGCCACCATGCCCAGCTAATTTTTTGTATTTTTAGTAGAGACGGGGTTTCACCGTGTTAGCAAGGATGGTCTCGATCTCCTGACCTCGTGATCCACCTGCCTCAGCCTCCCAAAGTGCTGGGATTACAGGCGTGAGCCACCGTGCCCGGCCATTTTTTGTATTTTTAGTAGAGACGGGGTTTCACCATGTTAGCCAAGATGGTCTTGATCCCCTGACCTCATGATCCGCACGCCTCGGCCTCCCAAAGTGCTGGGATTACAGGTGTGAGCCACTGTGCCTGGCCAGAAGTCAGTTCTTAAGTTGTAATTTAGGATTTTGCTTTTACTACTATCTATCATCTCCCATCTTAGCCTTTTTAAAAATATACATATTTTATATTGTTTGCTTTAAATATGTTCACAGAGGAGACACATGAAATTTCACAGTTTGATATGTTTTTCTTGTTTGAGGTATTTACTGACAAAGTTTAGAATATTGTTGAAAATTTCAGTCATCATGGCTCTAGAATTTACTTTTCCTTCATTTCTCTGTTTTGCTGCTTATATCAGAACCCAGAGAAGACAGAGTCAAGGGTCACTACCATTTTGATTTATTTCCCTGCAAGGTAGTTCTCTATGTTACTGAAGGGGGCTGAACACTCAAGTCAGTCACCAAAAATCAATATGGTAGCCACCTTTTTTTTTTTTTTTGAGAAGGAGTCTTGCTCTGTCACCCAGGCTGGAGTGCAATGACGTGATCTCAGCTCACTGCAACCTCTGCCTCCCAGGTTCAAGCGATTCTCCTGCCTCAGCCTCCCAAGTAGCTGAGACTACAGGTGCGTGCCACCATGTCTGGCTAATTTTTGTATTTTTAGTAGAGATGGGGTTTCACTGTGTTAGCCAGGATGGTCTTGATCTCCTGACCTTGTGATCCCCCCGCCTTGGCCTCCCAAAGTGTTAGGATTACAGGCGTGAGCCACCACGCCCAGCCTGGTAGCCACCTGTTAAGGGAAGATTACTGTATGCCAGGCATTGTGTTAAGGATCATTATTTAATCTCCTAAGTGGTCTCTTCTTCCTGACCTTGCCTTCCTACGGTATTTTTTTTTTTTTTTTTTTTTGAGACAGAGTCTTGCTCTGTTGCCCAGGCTGGAGTGCAGTGGTGCAATCTTGGCTCACAGCAACCTCTGCCTCCTGGGCTCAAGTAATCCTCCCACCTCAGCCTCCCTAGTAGCTGGGACCAATGTAACTGTGATGTTACAGAAAAAAATAAAGCAGGGAAGAGAGATGGGGAAGATATCAAAATCTGAATTGAGATTGAGCCACCATACCTGGCTAATTTTTGTATTTTTAGTAGCGATGGCTTTTTGCCATGTTGCCCAGGCTGGTCTGGAACTCCTGAACTCAAGTGATCCACCCACTTTGGCTTCCCAAAGTGCTGGGATTACAGGTGTGAGCCGCTGTGCCCGGCCTGTGATATATTCTTAATATGGCAGCCGGAGAGAAGCTGTCAGATCGGAGATGCTGATGCTGTTAAAGTCCAGTCATATCATTCCTCTGCTCAAAACGGTAAAGTTTTTTACAGTTTTACAGTGACTTCCTATTTCTGGCAAAATAAAAGCTAAAATCCTTATAACGGCCTTTAAGGTTGTGTGTCAGCTGGTCCCCTCTTACTTTTCTGACCTTATCTCTTAACACTCCCTTCCTTAATCTCTGCTCCACCTTCTTCATCTCCTTGCTTTTCCTTGTTCATGCTGGGCATATACCCTTTCATTTCTGGTTTCCTCTGTCAGGAATACTGCATAGCTTGTTCCCTCAATTCAGATTTTGATTTGAATGCCTTGATTCCGATTTTGATTTCTTCCCCATCTCTCTTCCCTGCTTTATTTTTTTCTGTAGCATCACAGTATATAACATACCATTTTACATCACGTATTTATTTATTTTCCTTGTTTGATGTTTCCCCTACTAAAATTTGAGTACCATGAGGACAGGGATTTTTGTCCTGTTTGCTGTTGTTTTTGTAGCACCTGGCAAGCACAAAGTAAGTGCTCAATAATGTTTGCTGAGTGAATGAATAAACTGCCACAACCCTATGCCATGGACACTGTTATTTCATTTTGCAAATGAGGAAACTAAAGCCCAGAGAGGTTAAATGATTTGCATAGGGTCACATGACTCTTAATCTTCCTGCTGAATGGCTTTATCTCCTATCATCTCATTATGCCTCTGTGCTCAGTCATGGGACACTAAATATTTGTGTATGTTTATGTGTGAATATCATATACACGTTTTATCTTCTGTGCCTTTGCTCATGTTATTTCCTCAGGAGACATCCTTCTCCTTTCCTTCCCCTTACTGAGGTAGAACTTTATTTGCAGGAGAAATGGTGATTTAGAGGAGTTGCTGGGTATGAAGATTGTTTGGTGAGATAGAGGGATGAGTATTGTGAGCTAAGGCCAAATGATAGTAAATGCATATAATCTATGTTCAGGGAGCATTTGGTTAGAATGAGGTTTTGTTTAGGAGTATGATAGACTATGAAGTTAAAGAGAGGGAGGGAGGGTTATGGTCCCACTATTGGGACCTCGAGCTTCAGGCTAAGGAGCAGGTATTTTTATCTTGTCCCTTGAAGGTTTTTGAGCAGGAGAGTGTTAATGAGTGTTAATGAAAAAATAGTACTTTGAAAAATATTTGATTTTGCAGTGGTGATGAGAATAGTTTGAAGTAAGAACACTTAGGAGATTATTAGGATGACATAGTTCAGAGGTGAGGTAATCAGGCCTGAAGTTTATAATTAAGAGTGGAAATTGGCTGGGTATGGTGGCTCATGTCTGTAATCCCAGCACTTTGGGAGGCTGAGGCGGGTGGATCACTTTAAGGTCAGGAGTCCGAGACCAGCCTGGCCAACATGGCAAAACCCCCATCTCTACTAAAAATACAAAAATTGGCCAGGTGTGGTGGCGTGCACCTGTAGTCCCAGCTATTTGGGAGGCTGAGGCAGGAGAATTGCTTGAACCCAGGAGGTGGAGGTCACAGTGAGTCAAGATTGCACCACTGCACTCCAGCCTGGGCAACAGAGAAAGACTCTGTCTCAAATAAATAAATAAGTAAGAGTGGAAATTAAAGTGTGGAGATGAGATACTAGACAAACACCAAACACACACACACATACACACACACACACACACACACACACACACAAAATAAGGCTGGGCACGGTGGCTCGCGCCAGTAAGCACTTTGGGAGGCTGAGGTGGGAGTTTGAGACCAGCCCAGGTAACATAGTGAGACCCCCCACTCCTATAAAAAATTTTAAAAAATTATGTGAGTACGATGGCACGTGCCTGTGGGCCCAGGTACTTGGGAGGCTGAGGTGAGTCTATTGTCTGAGCCTGAAGGTCAAGGCTGCAGGGAGCCATGATCGTGTCACTGCACTCCAGCCTGGGTGACAGAGTGGGTGTCTCAGAAAAAAGAAGGACTACATTAAGACTAAATCCCAGCTACAAATACAGTCATGTGCCACATAATGATATTTTCGTCAATGATGGACTGCGTATACTATGGTGGTCCCATAAGATTATAATGGAGCTGAAAAATTTCCGTTGCATAGTGATAGGGTAGCTGTTTTAACGTTGTGGCACAATGCATTTACTCTTGTTTATGGTGATACTGGTGTAAACAAACCTGTGCTGCCAGTTGTATAAAAATATAGCAGGTACAATTACATATAGTATATAATAGTTAAAACATTTTATAAAATTCAGTACTAGATGATACTGCAGTAACATATAGTACATAATATATAGTGGATACACATATATTGCATCGTTCATAATAAGCTGTGTTACTGGATTATGCATTTACTATACTATACTTTATTATTTTATTTTCCTGCAAATACCTCATCTACTACTTGAGTTTAATTTTTTTTTTTTTTTTGAGACGGAGTCTTGCTCTGTGGCCCAGGCTGGAGTGCAGTGGGGTGATCGAAGCTCACTGTAGCCTCCAACTCCTGGGCTCAAGCAATTCTCCCATCTCAACCTCTTGACCATGCCAGACTAAATTTTTTTTTTTTTTTTTTTTTGAGATGGAGTCTCGCTCTGTTGCCCAGGCTGGAGTGCAGTGGCGCGATCTTGGCTCACTGCAAGCTCCGCCTCCCGGGTTCACGCCATTCTCCTGCCTCAGCCTCCCCCAAGTAGCTGGGATTACAGGTGCATGCCAGCACACCCAGCTAACTTTTTGTATTTTTAGTAGAGACAGGATTTCACCACGTTGGCCAGTCTGGTCTCAAACTCCCGACCTCAGGTGATCGCCTGCCTCAGCCTCCCAAAGTGCTGGGATTACAGGCGTGAGCCACTGTGCCCAGCCTTTGTGTGTCATAGTTTTTTAACGAAGCTTATTTTTATTTTTATTGTTTTGAAATGGAGTTTCTCTCTGTTTTCTGTGCTGGAGTGCAGTGGCATGATCTCAGCTCACTGCACCCTCTGCCTCCCGGGTTCAAGCCATTCTCATGCCTCAGCCTCTCGAGTAGCTGGGATACAGGCATGTGCCACCATGCCCAGCTAATTTTTGTATGTTTAGTAGAGACGAGGTTTCACCATGTTGGCCAGGCTGGTCTCGAACTCTTGACCTCAATGATCTGCTGGCCTCAGCCTCCCAAACTGCTGGGATTACAGGTGTGAGCCACCATGCCCATCATTTTTTTTTTCTTTTTTATTAATAAATGAGACAGGGTCTTGCTCTGTCACCCAGTCTGGAGTGCAGTGGTACAATCAAAGCTCAACCTCCTAGGCTCAAGCAATTTTCTTGCCTCAGCCTCCTGAGTAGCTGGGACCACAGGCATGTACCACCACATCTGGCTCATTTTTTGTTGTTTTTTTTTTTTTTTTTTTTGAGACGGAGTCTCACTCTGTTGCCCAGGCTGGAGTGCAGTGGCACAGTCTTGGCTCACTGCAACCCCTGTCCCCCAGGTTCAAGCGTTTCTTCTGCCTCAGCCTCCCGAGTAGCTGGGATTACAGGTGCCTGTCACCATGCTGGGCTAATTTTTTTTTTTTTTTTTTTTTTTTTTTTTTTTTTTTTTGAGATGGAGCCTTGCTCTGTTGCCCAGGCTGGAGTGCAGTGGCGGGATCTCACCTCACTGCAACCTCCGCCTGCTGGGTTGAAGCGATTTCTGGCTTATTTTTTGTGTTTGTTTTTAGTAGAGACAGGGTTTCACCATGTTAGCCAGAGTGGTCTTGAACTCTCGACCTCAAGTGACCTGTCCTCCTCAACCTCCCAAAGTGCTGGGATTACAGGCCTGAGCCACCACACCCAGCCTAATTTTTGTATTTGTAGTAGAGATGGGGTTTCACCATTTTGGCCAGGCTGGTGTTGAACTCCTGACCTCAGGAAATCCACCTACCTCAGCCTTCCAAAGTGCTGGGATTACAAGCGTGAGCCACCACGCCTGGCCTGTGGTATTTTATATCAGGGATTTGGGCATCCATGGATTTTGGTATCTGCAAGGGTGTCCTGAAACCAGTCCCCATAAATAATGAGACAGCTGTGTATCTTAAAGGTGAAGCCGTAAAGGAAGATAATCATGATCTGGAAACTTTGATAGAAAGGCAAGAGAATGACAATCATATCTGGCTCTGGGGCGGGTAAAGGTTGTAGTAAAGAGAGAAGTGTGAGAAAATACTTGAAGGAGGACAGCCAGGTTTAAGTCAAGGTAAATAAGTGGAAGGACCATTGTTCAGAAAGATTGAGGAAGCCTGAGATTTGGTATGATAAGAGTGAGTATTGTTTTGGGCATAGTGGAAAGATTTGGGCAGTGACAGTGTGGAAAGAACCAGGGTTGAGGACCTACAGATAAGTAAGATAGATCATGGTTCGTATCATATTGCCTTTGTCTTTGGTGACCTGGGATTATAGAGATCAGAGGGAATGTTGGAAGTTATTGATTGACTTAATTGTCTGGACTTTGCAAGTTGTTTTGGTACTGAAACTGGTTTAAAGATCCAAATAGTATATTACTTGAGCTCATAGAGGTGGTAAATCCTTTTTATGAAGTTAGTGTCAAAGGCAACAAAGACTGTATTCTGGGTGAGGGGTTGAATAAGCAGAGTTGAAATCACTTGTTAGGTAAAGGCTCCCAGAAGGAATGTGGTGAAAAGCTGATAGTGTCCAGTGACTCCTGTGATGCTTACAGAGGGGCTATAAAGTTCCCCCAGGTTGAGAGGAATGTGGTGACAGGGTTCATTTTAGAATAGAGTGATTATCAGTTTATAATTGAATGGCTTGTGGATATATGCTAGAAGGAAACAGAAATGAATATCTAATAGGATACTGGAATATGGGTTACAATTTTTTTTTTTTGAGACAGAGTCTTGTTCTGTCACCCAGGCTGGAGTGCAATGGCATGATCTCCGCTCACTGCAACCTCCGCCTTCCAGCTTCAAGGAATTTTCCTGCCTCAGCCTTCCGAGCAGCTGGGATTACAGGTGCCTGCCACCACGTCTGGCTAATTTTTGTATTTTTAGTAGAGATGGGGTTTCGTTGGCCAGGCTGGTCTCGAACTCAGGTGGTCCACCACCTCAGCCTCCCAAAGTACTGAGATTACAGGCATGAGCCACTACCGTGCCGTGACTTTTTTTTTTTTTTTTTTTTTTTTTTAGAACACGGTCTTGCTCTGTTGCCCAGGCTGGAGTGCAGTAGTGAGATCTCAGCTCATTGCAACCTCTGCCTCCTGGGTTCAAGCAATTCTCTTGCCTCAGCCTCCTGAATAGCTGGAACTATAGGTGTGTGCTGCCATGCCCGGCTAATTTTTGTATTTTCAGTAGAGACGGGGTTTTGTCATGTTGGTCAGGCTGGTCTCGAACTCCTGACTTCAGGTGATCTGCCTGTCTTGGCCTCCCAAAGTACTGGGATTATGGGCATGTGCCTGGCTAGATATGGGTTAATTTTTAATTTTAAAATATGCTAGAATTTTTTTTTTTTTTTTGAGAAAATCTTGCTCTGTCACCCAGGCTGGAGTGCAGTGTCATGATCATAGCTCACTGCAGCCTCTAACTCCTGGGCTCGGGAGATCCTCCTGCCTCAGCCTCCTGAGTAGCTGGGACCACAGGCATATACCAACACACTGTTAATTTTTAAAATTTTTTTGTAGACACAGGTCTTCCTATGTTTCCCAGGGGTCTTGTTTGTCTTGAACTCCTGGGCTCAAGTTATCCTCCAACCTTGGCCTCTCAAAGTGCTGGGATAACAGGTGTAAGCTATTTTACCTGGCCTTTCTTTTCTTTCTCTTTTTTCTTTTTTTTTTTTTTGATACAGGGTCTCTCTCTGTTGCCCAAGCTGGAGTGCGGTGGTGTGATCTTGGCTCACCGCAACCTCTGCCTCCTGAGTTTGAGTGATTCTCCTACCTCAGCCTCCCTATTAGCTGAAACTACAGGCGCGTGCCACCATGCCTGCTAATTTTTTGTTGTATTTTTGGTAGAGATGGGGTTTTGCCTTTTTGCCCAGGCTGGTCTTGCACTCTTGGGATCAAGTGATCCACCTGCCTTGGCCTCCCAAAGTGCTAGGATTAAAGGTGTGAGCCACCACACCTGACCTTTTATTGATGGGGGTCTCACTGTGTTGCCCAGGCTGGACTTGAATGCCAGGTCTCAAGTGATCCTCACATCTCAGCCCTTTCAGCATGAGAATTTGTCCTTCTCTTCCTGGTTGGGGATCATAATGTCTTCTTTTTTTCCCTCTCTTGTTACACTATTCTTGTCCCATCCCACTCCTGACTTCACCCTTTTGTGTGTTTTTCCTTGTCTTAGGGTTTCCTCTCTTGTGTGGCTCTACTATTTTATGGCCCCTTCTCTGGCAATGTTTTAGTTTCTATTCTTGATTCCAGCTCCATGAGTCTTTTCCTCCCACTTTCCATTCAGTTGAGAGGGAATGAGAGAGTACATTTTTACATTTAAGGCAGAGAATCTGTTTGTCATTCTTATTTAACTAAACTCTCATAGCACTCTTTCCTCACAAGCTGATGGTTAATTCATAGAACCTTTAGGTCTGTTGGATCCCCCTATCTAATTAGCTCGGCACAGGAGTCAGGAGCATGTAGTTTTTTTTTTAATTAATTAATTTATTTTTATTATTTTTATTTTTTTAGATGGAGTCTCGCTCTGTCGTCCAGGCTGGAGTGCAGTGGCGCAATCTCGGCTCACTGCAAACTCTGCCTTGCAAGCTCCGCCTCCTACGTTCACATCGTTCCCCTGCCTCAGCTACCGGAGTAGCTGGGACTACAGGCGCCTGCCACCATGTCCAGCTGATTTTTTTTTTTTGTATTGTTAGTAGAGACGGGGTTTCACTGTGTTAGCCAGGATGGTCTCGATCTCCTGACCTCGTGATCTGCCTGCTTTGGCCTCCCAAAGTGCTGGGATTACAGGCGTGAGCCACTGTGCCTGGCCCCAGGAGCATGTAGTTTTTATGTGGAGATAGGAGTTGAAGGTGAAATAAGAGGCTCCTTAATCTGCAAGGCATTGTTGGTAGAGCTTTTGCCTTGAGAGATGACTCTGAGTGTGCTGACCAATCTGTCAAGGATGATGAGAGCTAGATTACTGTGCACCAAAAGAGAATGACAGTATCCTTTGCTGGTTTAGAGGAAGGCCAGTGTTTACACAGCAAGGGCATCAAGGCAGACTTCATGAAAATACTAGACTTTAAGAATGAGGATGATTTCAATAGGAGGAGATTAGGGCGAATGATGCTGGTGAATTTATGGACTACGAAGGCAGAGAGAAGATGCTAAAGCAGTGTAATTACAAATGCAAAGGTTCAGATAAAAAAACCTGGGGAGCATATTTAGGAAATAAGGAGTAGTTCAGTATACAGCAGCAGGGAGAAGGAAAGCTGGGTCCAGAGTATTGAGGCCCTTATATGCTAAGCTAAGGAGTTGAGGTGCAACTTGGTGTTCATTGTTTGTCTTAGAGTTCTCACTAACCTTAAAGTTACTGAGAATTTACAAAGGAGTTGTTGAGCCTAGAGAAGTGATACAGTTTCTTATCATTGATGTAAGATTGTACATCATTTGAATCTTAGTTTTGTGACATTAGTGTCTAACATTTATTTGTAAGTATTTCCTCTTTGTTTTTTTTTTTTTTTTTTTTTTTTTTTTTTGAGAAGCGATTCTCCTGCTTCAACCTCCCAAGTAGCTGGAATTACAGGCATACGCCACCATATCCAGCTAATTTTTGTATTTTTAGTAGAGACAGGGTTTTGCCATGTTAGTTAGGCTGGTCTCGAACTCCTGACCTCATGATCTGCCCACCTTGGCTTCCCAAAGTGCTGGGATTATAGGCATGAGCCACTGCGCCCGGCCTCCTCTTAGTTTTTAAAGTTTTGAGATAAAAGTAATGTACTATAAAATTTACCCATTTAAAGTGTATAATTCAGTGGTTTTTAGTATATTCATAGTAATGCATCCATCACCACAATTTTAGAACATTTCAGCATCCCAGAAAGCAGCACTATACTCATTAGCAGTCATTCCCTATTTCTCCTCCAATCTTCCCAGGCCTAGGTGACCACCAGTCTACTTTCTATCTCTATGGATTGATCTATTTTGGAACATTTCACATAAATGGAATCATACAAAATGAGGTCCTTTGTGATCAGACTCTTCAACATGTTTTCAAGGTTCATCCATGTTGTAGCATGTATCCATACTTAATTCATTTTTATGGCTGAATAATATTTCATTGTGTCGATATAGCACATTTTGTTTATCCATTCTTCAGTTGATGAACATTTGGATTATTTTCATTTTTTGGCTACTATGAATGCTTTTGTGAACATTAATGGACTTTTTTTGTATAAACGTATGTTTTTATTTTTCTTGGGTATGTACCTAATAGTGGAATGACTGGGTCATATGGTATCTCTATGCTTAACTTTTTGAGAAACTGCCAGTGTTTTCCAGAGTACCTACACTATTTTATATTTTCACCAACAGAAAATGAGAGTTCCAATTTTTCCACATCCTAATACTTTTTTTTTTTTTTTTTTTTGAGAAGGAGTCTCGCTCTGTCACCAGGCTGGAGTGCAGTGGCGTAATCTCAGCTCACTGCAACCTCTGCTTCCTGGGTTCAAGCAATTCTTCTGCCTCAGCTTCCCGAGTAGCTGGGACTATAGGTGCGTGCCACCACGCCCAGCTAATTTTTGTATTTTTAGTAGTGACATGGTTTCACCATAATGGCCAGGATGGTCTTGATCTCTTGACCTCATGATTCCCCCCTGCCTTAGCCTCCCAAAGTGCTGGGATTACAGGCATGAGCCACTGCACCCGGCCATTTTTTTTGTATTTTTAGTAGAGATGGGGTTTCACCGTGTTGGCCAGGCTGGTCTTGAACTCCTAACCTCAGGTGATCTGCCTGCGTCAGCCTCCCAAAGTGCTGGGATTACAGGTGTGAGCCACCATGCCTGGCCTATTTTTTTTTTTTTTTTTTTTTTTTTTTTTTGCTTTTTTTTGCTTTGCTCTGTTGCCCAGGCTGCAGTGCAGTGGCATGATCAGGGCTCACTGTAGCCTCATCCTCCCAGGCTCAAGTGATCTCTTACCTCAGCCTTCCAATTACAGGCATGTGCCCCCACACTTAGCTAATTATTTTTTATTTTTTTAGAGACAGGGTCTTGCTGTGTTGCTGGGGTTGGTCTTGAATTGAGCTCAAGCCATCTTCCTGCCTTGGCCTCTCAAAGTGCTGGGATTACAGGTGTGAGACTCCACAGAGACGGAGTCTTGCTCTGTGGCCCAGGCTGTAGTGCAGTGGCGCGACCTTGGCTCACTGCAAGCTCTGCCTCCTGGGTTCATGCGATTCTCCTGCCTCAGCCTCCTGAGTAGCTGGGACTACAGGCACGTGCCACCATGCCTGGATAATTTTTTGTATTTTTAGTAGAGATGGGGTTTCACTGTGTTAGCCAGGATGGTCTTGTTCTCCTGACCTTGTGATCTGCCTGCCTTGGCCCCCCAGAGTGCTGGGATTACAGGGGTGAGCCACTGCGCCTGGCCCTGGCTCCCATTTTTAAAGTGATTTTGTTGTTAAATTGTAGGAGTTCTTTTTATATTCGAAATATTAGTCCATTATCAGATATATAGTTTGCAAATATTTTCTCCTTTTCTGTACATTGCCTTTTCACTATCTTAATAGTGAATAATATACAAAAGGTTTTAATTTGATGCAGTCCAGTTTATCTTTTTTTATCGTGTGTTATCTGTGCTTTTTGTGTCATACTTTTTTTTTTTTTCCCTGAGCTGAAGTCTCACTAAGTCGCCTCCGCCTGCCTCAGCCTCCCAAAGTGTTGGAATTACTTTGTGTCTTACTTAAGAAACCATTGCTAAATCCAAGGTTGTGACTCTTTCTCATTTTTTTTCTGTAAAAGTTTTATAGTTTCAGCACTTACTTTTAGATCTTTGATCTGGTTTGTGTTCATTTTTGCATATGGTGTGAGGTAGATGGTTCAACATAATTCTTTTTATTTTTTTGAGTCAATGTTCTGCTGAACCAACATAATTCTTTTATATGTGTATCCAGTTGTCCCAGTACCATTTTTTATCCTTTATGAATTTAATAAAGTACTTCTTCATATTTTACATAATAAGACATTTCTTCATACTTTATATAAAACTGGCCTAACATTCCATTCAACATATTACTATACAGGCCAGGTACAGTGAGTGGATGGATCATACATGTAATCCCAGAACTTTGGGAGGCTGAGGTGGGAGGATTGCTTGAGGTCAGTAGTTTGAGACTAGCCTGGGCAACGTAGCAAGACTCCATCTGTACAAACAAACAAACAAACAAACAAAAAAACGCCGGGTGTGGTGGCTCACATCTGTAATTCCAGCACTTAGGGAGGCCGAGGTTGGAGGATCATTTGAGTCCAGGAGTTTGAGACCAGCTTGGTCAACATGGTGAAACCCTGTCTCTACTAAAAATACTAAAAATTAGCCAGGTGTGGTGGTCACGCACCTGTAATCCCAGCTACTTGGGATGCTGAGACATGAGAATCACTTGAAACCCGGGAGGAGGAGGTTGCAGTGAGCCGAGACTGTATCACTGTCCTTCAGCCAGCCTGGGTGGACTCTGTCTCAAAAAAAAGAGGAAAAGAAAAAATATTACCATTCAAAGTGAATATGAAATGTGTATTATTACTTGTGGAATACTAAAGTTGGAGTATATACCATAGAGGTTGTCTTCAGTCCTCCTTATTTTATAAATGTGGAAAGAAAGACCTAGAAAAGTTAATTGATGTCCAGTGTTGTATAGCTAATCAGTTAGAGATAATACTTTAACCCAGGTGTTTGCAAACTTTTTCTGTAGAGGGCCACATAGTAAATATTTTAGGCACTGTGGACCAAGAGACAAAATAGGGTATTATGTAGGTACATATATTAAAAGAAAAACCAAATTTCCACAAATTTTGTGTTGATGAAAATAAAATATGTAATTGTTTAGTACTTTTTCATTTTGGTAATACATGTCTACAGATGAGAAGAATGGAATTCTTTTTTTGGGGAGGATAACAATTTGTTTAATTGAAGTTCAAAGTAAATGTTCGTTAGCCTTAAAATCAGTTGCAAATGTTCATCTGTTATTATTTGTCTGTATGGGGTTTTATGTATTTAATCTTAGAAAATGTCATTTTTCACAGACAGGTCCTGCCAATTACTCGTATCAGTTCACAAGCATGTGTTTCTAATTGAGCCTGTTAGTCTCTTGGAAGGCATTTTAAGAATTCTGTTAGGGCCAGGTGTGGTGGCTCACACCTGTAATCCCAGCACTTTGGGAGGCCAAGGCAGGCGGATCACTTGGGCGGAGCTCTAGACCAGCCTGGCCCACGTGGTGAAACCCTGTGTCTACTAAAAATACAAAAATTAGCTGGGCATGGCATGTGCCTGTAATCCCAGTTACTCGGGAGGCTGAGGAAGGAGAATCTGTTGAACCTGGGAGGCAGAGGTTGCAGTGAGCTGAGATTGTGCCACTGCACTCCAGCCTGGGTAACAGAGACTGTCTGGAAAAAAAAAAAAAAAAGACTTGTTAGATTTTTTGATTTTTAAAACATTAGTTGAAGATTAATCACTTTAAATTTAAGGCTAGATGGAAGCTCCTCAATTGCACAAGTAAATAGATTTTGAAATGGAGAAATTCCCTTTTCACTTGCACCAAATTCTGAAAAATGCTGCTGGAAGTATAAAATGCTGACTTGGAAGATACATTCACTACAACTTTGTGTGGGAATGGGCATCTCTCATACTGTTTTAATTCTGGACAACACAGGAGGTGTATGTACTTTGACAATACTTGTGGTTCAAACAATGTTAGTTTTTATTGAAATGACTTTGTGGCAGCATAAGTGCATATAATCACTGTTTTGCTATTTGACTAGGTTGAATTCATTGAGACACATGATGAAGTCTGTCAGAAAAGCTAATTTCCAAAGCCATTCAGTGTTCAATTAATAGTGGGTGTGGGTGGTCTCATTCAGAGAAATTTCAGCTCACCCTGAATTTAAAAAATTGCGGTAAAAATTTCCCTCTGCTAAGCTCAATCACTGCTTCAGAAAATAAACTGAAAAAGTTTATTTTCTCTGGATATACAATTCTTTGGCAGCTATAGTCAGACATGATTTAGTTAACTAACCATTGCTAAGTGACTTTCCTTGCTTGGCTAATAGAGGTGATATTCAGAAGCTTACTTTCGTTGCATCCTCATTTGTAGTTTTTATTTTTGTGAAGAAATTTAGCTGTGAGGAGATATTCCATTTTATTTTATTTATTAATATTTATTAATTTTTTTCTATTTTTCTTTTTTTTGGAGATGGAGTCTTGCTCTATCACCTAGGCTGGAGTGCAATAGCATGATCTCGGCTCACTGCAATCTCTGCCTCCCGAGTTCAAGTGATTCTCATGCCTCAGCCTCCCCAGTAGCTGGGATAACAGGCGTGCACCACCATGCCTGGCTAATGTTTGTATTTTTAGTAGCGGGGGGGGGGGGGGGGTTCTGCCATGTTGGCCAGGTTGGTCTCAAACTCCTGGCCTCAAGTGATCCACCCACCTTGGCCTCCCAAAGTTCTGGGATTACAGGCGTGAGCCACTGGAGGGAGAATTGCTTGAACCTGGGAGGCGGAGGTTGCAGTGAGCCAAGATCACGCCACTGCACTCTAGCCTGGGTAACAGAACTAGACTCCATCACCTCCCCCTTGGAAAAAATGAGTTTTTTGACTTAATGATATTTTCAATTATGATGGGTTAATTGAGATACCACCCCACTGTAAGTTGATGGGGACCTGTATTGGTGTCATTCCAGGTTACTGGAAAATTATTTCTGTAACCTGTATGTGTATACTGGTTAGCAATATAGTTTTTACTGAGTCACAGTCAGAAAAGTTAGAGAAATATTTATAGAGCATATATGATGTCAAGTAAAAAATGTCTGAAATCCATGAAGACTGCCTCTCTTCCATGTACAACTTGCTTCTTCAGATTTGTTATTTCCATTGGATAAGCTTCAGGTTTCTTTTATATGTTGATGTTCTCCAGGGCTATTTTCTAGCTTGGCTCTCTTTTCTCATTCAGCTTCTATGGTTCTTTACCTTTTGTTGGGTCATACACTCCTCGGAAAATTGACAAAATTTATGGACCCTTTGTCAAAAATTGCTTATATGTACCTTACACAAACTTCTGCTTATAATTTTAGGAGTTTCACAGGACATCTGCCTGCAAGCTCATTCGTAGATTCTAGATCAGAGCGCTACCTCTCTATGTGCTACCTGAATAATTGCACTCACATTTATAGTTTGAAATACATTGATTTTCCAATCTATTTCTTCAGTATGATTCTCTGTCGTGAGCACTAGACCCTGATATTCATTTACTTCCTCTCCTTGCATATGTGAATATTCTGTTGTACTACTACACTTATGAAACTGTGTAGTTCCTGGAATACATTTTTCTGTTGTTAAATCCTTGACTCCTTGGTTATGAGGCCCTGCCACTTCCTTGTTCTTTAAGACATTCTCCCTCCTTAGCTTCTGTAATTCTGCTCTCATCTATTTTTCTCTTATTTCTGTGACTACTCTTCTCTACCTTTTTCCTAGATTCTTTTTTCACCACCTGTCCTCTAAACGTCTATTCTGACCATAACCCTCTGAAATATTTTACTCTACATTTTTGGGCTAACTTTTTCAAACCCCTGGCTTTAGTTACTTCCCAAATCTTTGTATTTAGCTAAGGTTCACCTTTTTTATCTCCAGTGTCTACTGGACACTTCTACTTAGATCAGTGGTTCCTAAATATTTTGGGGGATTACATACTCCCTTAATAATCTGATTAAGGTATGTCTCTCTCCCCAGAAAAGTACACCGCATACTAAATTTTGCATACTGTTCTAGGGTGTTCCTGGACCTCTTTCAGCCCCTCCATGGATTCCCTGTGGTATTCTAATTAAGCAGATATTAAGATGTTCCTGAGCTGCCTTTAATTCAGTTTGTCCAAAATCGACACTATCATCATTGCCTCTAACCCATTTTATTCTTATTCCTCTCCCTAATGCCTCTAAATATAATTATTTGCCTCTTAATTATTTACTAACAAATTCATTCTGCAAATATGTGAATGCTTCATATCTGGCACTTGACCTGAATATGCAGTGATGCACAAAATAGACATGGTTATTCAGTTCTCTCAAAGCTTACTCTATAGCATAGTGATTAAAAGTGTGAACTTTGGAGCCAGAGTATCTGGGTTCAAGTTTTGACTCCTTACTGCTTTGTGACCTTGAACAAATTACTTAACCTCTCTGTTTAACCTTTAACTTAACCTTTTAGTTTCATCATCAGCCTGCTTCACTGGTTATTAGGATTAAATGAGTTAATATATGGCAAGTGCTGTGTATATGTTAGCTGTTATTCATGGAGGAGACATTGAATAATCATAAGTAAATATACATTTTGATAAGTACTATGAAGGAATAGAACAGGGTACTTTGAGAGAGAATTTAAATTAGGGAGTAGCAATAGCATTGCTAAGGAAGTGATATTTAGACAAACTGGTAGGACGTATAGGTGTTACCCAGGTGAAGGTTTGTGGGGACTGGAAGCAAAGCGTTTCAGGCAAATAGAAAAGGCAGTGTAAGAGCCCTTCTCTGAGAAAGTGTTTGGAGCATTTGAGAAATAGAAGGTCATTGTGCATGGAGTATGGATGTGTTACGGGGAGAATGATGTGAACGCAGAGATCTGTAGGCCATACTAAGGAGGTTAGATTTATTCTAAATGAAATGGGAAGCTAATGGAAGGTTAAAAATGGCAGAAATGGCATGAACTAATTTATGTTTAGAAAGGGTCCCTTGATACTGTGTGGAGAATGGATTAGAGGAGAGCCAGAATGAGTGCCTAGAGAGAGAAAAAAAAAGTCTATTGCAGTAGTCTGAGTAAGAGCTGCTGGTGGTTTGGACTAGGGTGATGCATGGAGGTGGAATGAAGTGTGTGGCTTCAAAATGTTTTAAATTGAGTGCTTCTACGTGCAAGTTACCGTTGATAGAATCTTAGGGTACAATGTAGAGGTTAAAAACGACATACAGGCTGGGCACAGTGGCTCACACCTGTAATCCTAGCCCTTTGGGAGGCTGAGGCGGGTGGATTATGAGGTCAGGAGTTCAAGACCAGCCTGGCCAAGATGGTGAAACCTCGTCTCTACTGAGAATACAAAAATTAGCTGGTCATGTTGGCAGGAACCTGTAATCCCAGCTATTCGGGAGGCTGAGGCAGAGAATTGCTTGAACCTGGGTGGCAGAGGTTGCAAGTGAGCCGAGATCATGCCACTGCACTCCAGCCTGGATGACAGAGTGAGACTCTGTCTCAAAAAAAAAAAAAAAGACATATAGTCTATAATTGGTAGGGATGGGATGAACAGGAGAGAGAAGACAATTATACAAATAAATATAAAAAATAGACCTGTGTAAGTTCTAGGAAGAACAGATACATGGTGTTTTGACAGCATATCATGGTCAGGAAGGTCAGTGATGTAGAATCAACAGGAAGATTTGATGATTGACTTGATGTAGAAGGAAGGGAGAGGAGGATATGTAGATGGATATGGAGAAAAGTCTTACGGGGTTATAGTCTTATTGTCATCTTTCACACCATCTTGTTTGTTTGTTTGTTTATTTATTATTTATTGAGCTGGAGTCTCGCTCTGTCACCCAGCCTGGAGCGCAATGGTGCGATTTCAGCTCACTGCAACCTCTGCCTCCCAGGTTCAAGTGATTCTCCTGCCTCAGCCTCCTGAGTAGCTGGGATTACAAGCACCCGCCACCACACCTGGCTAATTTTTTTATTTTTAGTAGAGACGGGGTTTTGCCATGTTGGCCAGGCTGGTGTCGAACTCCTGACCTCAGGTGATCCGCCTGCCTCGGCCTCCCAAAGTGCTGGGATTACAGGCATGAGCCACTGTGCCCAGCCTTCCACACCACGTTAACCAGTAACCAAAATAATTCTTTACTTCCTATGAGAATTATTCTATGATCCCTCAGTATAATTTAGTTTCTTTTTGTTCATACTTCCATTACACCCCAGGCAGAGAGCCAGTAGCTTTCTTTATTCTTTGTTGTCATCATTGAGTATTGGTTATCTGATAATAGTTGTCTGATAATTGATTGCAAACTTTTGAGGGTAGGAATCATGTCTTTGTGTTCTAGGATATGTACATGGTAAGCGTTTAATAAATGATTGACTTGAGGAATTAATGAATACTCTGTTCTTTTTTGTCATGTGCCTTTGCATAAGCTGTTCCTTCTCTTTAGAATGCCCTTTCTTCCCTTGTGTGCTTTGTCAACTTCTAGACATTCTTTAACACTAAGCCTTACTTGATACCTCAGTGTCAGTTCCTCCTACCACTATGCTTCTATAGTTTTTCTTAATTTTAATTTTTTTTTGAGACAGTCTCATTCCATCACCCAGGCTGGAGTGCAGTGGTATGATCTTGGCTCACTGCAACCTCCACCTCCCTGGTTCAGGCAATTCATCTGTCTCAGCCTCTCAAGTAAATGGAATTACAGGCGTGCACCACCATGCCTGGCCAACTTTTGTATTTTTGGTAGAGATAGGGTTTCACCATGTTGGCCAGGCTGGTCTCAAACTCCTGACCTCAAGTGATCTGCTTCTCTTAGCCTCCAAAAGTGCTGAGATTACAGGCGTGAGCCACTGTACCTGGCCCTATAGTTTTTCTTTTGTATACCTCTTATAAATATTTGATAGTGCAGAGTAGGGATCTAAATGTTCAAAAGAATGAGTATATGTCATGAATATCATGGACTCGTAGATTGGATAAATATTTTCCAAATATAGAAGCCCATTTCCAAGTAACCGAGGTTATTTTCATCTGGTCTTAGTCCATTTTCTTCTGCTATAACAGGATATCACAGAGTGGGTAGTTTATAAACAATAGAGGTTTATTTGGCTCACAGTTCTGGAGGCTGGGAAGTCCAAGAGTATGGCACTGGGATCTGATGAGGGTCATGGCAGAAGGGAGCATGTGAGATAGAGGGGGACACCAGGGGCAGGACTCACTTTATAACAACCCACTCTTGAGATAACTAATCCACTCCTGTGATAGCAACATTAATCCATTCATGAGGGCCCTGACCTCATGACCCAGTCACTCCTTAATAGGCCCCACCTCCCAACTGTTGTGTTAGAAATTAAGTTTCCGACACAGGAACTTTCTGGGGACAGATTCAGACCATAGTACTTATGAGATAAGTTTACTGATCTTACTTGGTTTTAATTTTGTCTCTTGTTTTGATCTTCAGTGTTTTACTCTTATAAAGGCAGCCCTATCTCCAAATTCTGGATAATTTATTGTAGTTCATTGACTACATAGCCACTGATTGCAATGTCTTCCTCCACTTTCTGTCTCATTAATTTTATTTCTCCTTTAAGAGTCAGCTGAAAAGTCTCCTCTTCTTCGTAAAGAAAAGTCCCCTTTCTTTTCTTTTTTCTTCCCCTTCCCCTTCCTTCCCTGTCCTTCTTCCCCTTCCTTTCCCTTCCCTTTCCTTTCTTCTCTTCTCCTTTCCTTTCCTCCTTCCTTTCCCTTTTCCCCTCTCCTCTCCCCTCTCCTCTCCCTTCCCCCTCTCCTCCCCCTCTCCTCTCCCTTCCCCCTCTCCTCCCCTTCCCCCTCTCCCCTCTTTCTCCCTTTCCGCCTCTCCTCTCCCCTCCCCCTCTCTTTTCGCCTCCTCCTCTCCCCTCCCCCTCTCCTTTCCCCTCTCCCTCTCCTTTCCCCTCCTCTTCTCCCCTCCCCCTCTCCTTTCCCCCTCTCCTTTCCCCTCTTCTCTCCTTTCCCCGCCTCTTCTTCCTTTCCCTTCTCCTCTCTCCTCCCTTCTCCTCTCCCCTCTTTTCCCCTCTTCTCTCCCCTCTTTTCCCCTCTTCTCTCCCCTCTTTTCCCCTCTTCTCTCCCGTCTTCTCTCCGCTCCCCTCCCTTTCCCTTCTCCACCTCTTCCCCTCCCCCCTCTCCTCTCCTCTTCCCCCCACCTTTTTTTTTTTTTTTTGAGATTGAGTCTCTCACTCTGTTGCCCAGGCTGGAGTGCAGTGGCGCGATGTTGGCTCACTGCAAGCTCCTCCTCCTGGGTTCACGCCATTCTCCTGCCTCAGCCTCCCGAGTAGCTGGGACTACAGGCGCCCGCCACCATACCCGGCTAATTTTTTTTTTGTATTTTTAGTAGAGATGGGGTTTCATGTGTTAGCCAGGATGGTCTCGATCTCCTGACCTCGTGATCCACCCGCCTCAGCCTCCCAAAGTGCTGGGATTATAGGTGTGAGCCACTGCGCCTGGCCTCCTCTTTCCCCTCTTATTTCCTCTCCTCTCCCCTTTCTCCCCTCCCCTCCCCTCTCCTCTTTCACCTCTCCCTTCTCTCCTCTCCTTTTCCCTCTCCCTTCTCCCCTCTCCCCTCTCCTTTCCCCTCCTTTCGCTCTGATGCCTGGGCTAGAGTGTAGTGGTGCAGTCATAGTTCACTGAAGCATCAAACTTCTGGGCTCAAATGATCCTCCCACCTCAGCCTCTGAGTAGCTAGGACTACAGGCATGCACCACCACACTCAGCTAATTAAATTTTTTATTTTTTTTTTTTTGGGAGATGGGGTCTCACTATGTTGCCAGGCTGGTCTCTAGCCTCTGGCCTCAAGTGATCCTCCAGTCTTGGCCTACCAAAGTGCTGGGACTTTATACCCTTTGTAGGTTTTGTATGTTTCTAAAGTGTTCCCAGAGGTTTTTCTACACTACCAACTACAGTTTTTCAATATAATTATTCTGTCTTTTCAATCAGAGCTTGAGCTTTTTGAGGGGACTTGTTTTTATTTATTCATTTTCCCCAGGGGACTTGTTTTCATTTATTCTTTGTCCCCAGTTTTAGGGCTTAGCACATAGTTGATGCATAATAAATATTCGTTTAACTCATTGTAGCCTTATTTACTTATGCTAATAAGGATAGAGAACCTCAAGAATGTAGAGTGGAACTAATCATGAGATGAAAAATACTGGCTCTGTATAATCGCTACAATTTATAATCTATATACATGTAATTTGCACCGCATTCAAGTTGCTTGAATAATCTTTATGTTCTCTATTTCCATACAGCTTTTTCCTCTTTTTAAAACAGGTGTAGCTGGGTGTGGTGGCTCACGCCTGTAATCCCAGCACTTTGGGAGGCCGAGGCGGGCGGATCACAAGGTCAGGAGATCAAGACCATCCTGGCTAACACAGTGAAACCCCGTCTCTACTAAAAAATACAAAAATTTAGCCGGGCGAGGTGGCGGGCGCCTGTAGTCCCAGCTACTCGGGAGGCTGAGGCAGGAGAATGGCGTGAACCCAGGAGGCGGAGCCTGCAGTGAGCTGAGATCGTGCCACTGCACTCCAGCCTTGGCGACAGCAAGACTCTGTCTCAAAAAAAAAAAAAAAAAAAATTAGCAGGGTGTGGTGGCGGGCGCCTGTAATCCCAGCTACCAGAGAGGCTGAGGCAGGAGAATTGCTTGAACCCAGGAGGCGGAGGTTGCAGTGAGCCAAGATCATGCCATTGCACTCCAGCCTGGGCGACAGAGCGAGACTCCATCTCAAAAAAACCAAAACCAAAACCAAAAAACAAACCCACACAAAAAATAGGTGTTCCCTGCCTTCCAGTGGTAGATCACAGCTAACAATTTTAGTAAAGGTAAGATTATAAAATATTCTGAAGTAATATTTAAAATCCGACCTAGCAAGACCCCATCTCTATGTTAAAAAAAAAATATTAGCCAGTTGTGGTGGCGTGGCCTATAATCCCAGCTACTCAGGAGACTGAGGAAGGAGCATTACTTGAGCCCAGGAGGTTCAAGCTGCAGTGAGCCGTGATCATACCACTGCACTCCATCCAGCCTGGGAGACAGAGTGAGACCCCATCTCTTAAAAAAAAAAAAACAAAAAAAAAAACAGAAAAAAAATCCCATCTGGTTTACTTTTCAAATAAAACAAGTTTCCTCCACCTTTTTTCCTCATATATGTGATATGCCTGGAGACTAGTTTAAACTAAGTGTAACTTAACCTGCCTCTTCCTTTGCCACCATGTGTTCCACAGTTTTTCCTAGTTATGTGGTGATTGGGTGGGTCTCTCTGACCTTGGTTTCACTACACTGTTCTGTACCGTTACCAAAGTTCCAGGATCTTGCCCCACCATAAAGGATTTCCTGTTTTCAGTGTCTCCCCTACCCTGATTCCCAAAGTAGCTTCTTAATCTTGTGGCTGTCCTTTGGTCTCGACTGAGATGTCTCTTGGCTAATATCCTCTTCTTCTGTATTGTTACTGATGAGGAGAAGCTGTCTCTTGACTTCTTGGCAAAGTGACTTATACTCCATCACAGTCCTGTTGTATATATTTTTTTCTATGAACATCAAATTTTAGCTATCTAGGGAGGCTGCTGTACGGCTGATCAGTTATTTATAAATAGCTGTCTGCAAAGAAGTTTTCAGTGGTATATCACAGAATAAGGACAATATAGTGAATTTTTTCATCTATCTAAGTGTATTAAAAAGACTATTATAATGAGATGTTCTTTCTAGTGGTTTTTAATCTTAAAATGATCTTTTTTTAAAAAAAATCATAGTAATAATAGATGATGGATGTTTTGTAAGATAAATTTTGTTCACCTTATGATGATCCTCTAAACACTTTTTTGGGCTATCTTGCTGGTCTGTGATGTCCAATAGTTCGGGAATTCCTGCATTGATCACCCTAGCTCTTTTCCCTGAGGCAGTATTGCCCTTCATGTAAAGTAAGGATGGCTCCTTTCATATGCATTTGCAAACAATTTTCCAGTATATTTTTCTCTCATAGGCTTCTTCTTGATTTTTGCCTAATTCCAAAGTGCTGAGATTACAGGCATGAGCCAGTGTGCCATCTTTTAAATAAAGATGGAGTCTCACTATGTTATCCGGGCTGGTCTCAAACTCTTGGGCTCAAGCGTTCCTTCCACCTCCTCCTCCCAAAGTACTGGGATTACAGGCCTGAGCCACTGTGCCTGACTGACATTTTCCCTTTAAAATTTAGTAAAACAAATTCACTGTTACTAAAGTGTCCTTTCTTTAATATATTTGCTATTTTTTCTTGTAGATGAATATATAACAGATGGTAGTCTCCATTACAGCTTGTTGCTTCTATTACCAGATGGTGTCATAACATTTTTTCCAATTTATTCTAAGGATCTGTTTGTTTTTGTTGATTTTCTAGGTAATACAGTTGTCCCTCAGTATCTGTGGGGGATTGGTTCCAAGATCCCCCCCGCAGGATACCCAAATCCTCAGATGCTCAAGTCTCTTCTATAAAATGGCATGGTATTTGCATGTAACCCATGTACATCCTCCTGTATACTTTATTTTTTTTAATTGACTTTTTTTTTTTTTTTTTTTTTTCTGAGAGAGTCTTGCTCTTTCGCCCAGGCTGGAGTGCAGTGGCAGGATGTCAGCTCACTGCAACCTCTGCCTCCTGAGTTCAAGCAATTCTTGTGCCTCAGCCTCCCAAGTAGCGGGGATTACAGGCATGTGCCACCATGCCTGGCTAATTTTTGTATTTTTAGTGGAGCCTTGCTGTGTTGGCAAGGCTGATCTCGAACTCCTGACCTCAAGTGATCTGCCCACCTCGGCCTCCCGAAGTGTTGAGATTACAGGCGTGAGCCACCGTGTCTGGCTTTTCCCGTATACTTTAAATCATCTTTACTTATAATACCTAGTATAATTTAAATGCTTTGTAAATAGTTATACTTTTTTTTATTTTGTTGTATTGTCATTTTTTTGTTTTATTTTTTCCACATATTTTTGATCCACGATTGGTTTAATCTGTGGATGTGGAACCTACAGATAGAGGGCAGACTGTATCCAGTCAATGGGCAGTCAATAAGACTTTCCTAGAAAAATATTTGTATCTCCTCAAGTATCTGCCCTGTCAACATTTATCCATTCCCCTAAAGATAAATAATTTGGGATAAGAGTCACTGGGTGCTAGTTTTTTAAAATCACAACTCTACCCCTTTGGGAAATGTTTGCCAAAGTCAGGGATATAACTGCTTAATATAACTTCAGTATGTATTACAACCCTGTTTTCTAAACCTCACATTGTTGGACACTGAATCAATATTTGATATTTAGACTTGCCTAAAAAATGAGGATCTTTGGTTTTCTATTTATTTATTCAACAAATATGTATCCACCCTATTCCAGGCATTGTGATCAGCACTGGAATAGAGTGGAGCTAATGGTCTAATGTGGAAGACACATTAATACATGGTTTTAAAAATAACACAGTTGTGGTAAATGCTGTAAAGAAATACAGGGTACTATGAGAGCATATAACTGGAAGACCTTACCTGATCATGGGGGTTAGGTATGTTCAAGTGTCTTGAAGAAAATACATTTAAACTTAAGTATGAAGGGTGAATATAGTAAGGCTGGAGGCATCTGGGGCAATCTTAGGCAAGGGTGAGGAACGTGGTTATGTGGGCTTGAGATGTGAGGCAGCAAGGAGGAATGGTGTTTCTTTCTCTCTCTCTCTCTCCTCTCTTCTCTCTTACTCCTCTCCTCTCTCTCTCTTACTCCTCTCTTCTCTCTCTCTCACTCGGTCACCCAGGCTGGAGTGCAGTGGCACGATCTTGACTCACCGCAACCTCTGCCCCTTGGGCTTAAACAGTCCTCCCACCTCACCCTCCTGAGTAGCTGGGACCGCAGATGCATACCACCAGGCCCAGCTATTTATTTTTATTTTATTTTTTTTATATTTTTGGTAGAGACAGGGTCTTGCCATGTTGCCCAGGCTGCTCTCGAACTCCTGAGCCTAAACAGTCTGTCCCACCTCAGCCTCCCAAAGTTCTGGGATTATAGGCATGAGCCAGTGTGTGTTTCTTAATGAATGTTGATTATATTCTTTTTTTTTTTTTTTTTTTTTTTTTTTTTGAGACGGAGTCTCGCTCTGTCGCCCAGGCTGGAGTGCAGTGGCGCAATCTCGGCTCACTGCAATATCCGCCTCCTGGGTTCACGCCATTCTCCTACCTCAGCCTCCCGAGTAGCTGGGACTACAGGCGCCCGCCACCACGCCCAGCTAATTTTTTGTATTTTTAGTAGAGACGGGGTTTCACCGTGGTCTCGATGTCCTGAACTCGTGATCCGCCCGCCTCGGCCTCCCAAAGTGCTGGGATTACAAGCGTGAGCCACCGCGCCCGGCCGTGAATGTTGATTATATTCTATAACATTTCTGTCCTTCTTTTCATCCTCCCTTCTCTTAGCATTTTCTAAAACATGCTTTTAATCATATTACTATGCTGATTAAGAAACGATTTTCTTTCTTTAAGAGACAGGGTTAGGGGGTAGGTCTCACTTTGTTGCCCAGACTGGAGTGCAGTGGCACAATCACAGCTCACTGTAGCCTCGACCTCCTGTGGTCAAGCAGTTCTCTCACTTCAGCCTCCTGAGTAGCTGGGACAGCAGGCACCACCACACTTGGCTAATTTTTAAATATTTTGCAGAGATGGGTTCTCACTATGTTGTCCAGGCTGGTTTTGAACTCCTGGGTTCATGCGATCCACCTGCCTTCTGCCTCTGCCTCCCAAAGTGCTGGGATTACAGGCGTGAACCACTGCGCCCAGCCCAGAAAGTCTTAAAAGTTCTTCTTTGGGTACATTATTAGCTCCTTGAAGGCAGATATCTTGCCATTTTTAATTCTTTAAATCCTTAATTTTTAATTCCTTAATTCCTTTGTTACAGATATTGGAGGCAATCATACTTTGCCCCTCAGCATGACTTGATTTCAGTTGTAGTACTAAATGGTGGGCAAGGATGGAGTTGTCTATGATTCTCTTTTTACCCTCTGCCTAGGACCTAAGTGTTCAGATTGGCCAGTGAAGGACCTTTTTTTTTTTTTTTTTTTTTGAGATGGAGTCTTGCTCTGTCATTCAGGCTGGAGTGCAGTGGTGCGATCTCAGCTTACTGCAACCTCCACCTCCCTGGTTCAAGCAATTCCCCTGCCTTAGCCTCCCGTGTGGCTGGGATTATGGGCGCACGCCACCATGCCCGGCTAATTGTTTAGTATTTTTAGTAGATACGGGGTTTCACCATGTTGGCCAGACTGGTCTTGAACTCCTGACCTTAGGCAATCTGCCTGCCTCGGACTCCCAAAGTGCTAGGATTACAGGCCTGAGCCACCGCACCTGGCCGAAGGACTTTTTGTAAAAACAAAACAAAACAAAAAAACAAGCATCTTTTGCAACTCAGTTTGTATGTAGCCCTTATTTTATGAATGTTCTTTATTATATTGATATTTTAAACAAGGCCATAGTCCAGGAGTTTGTTCATGGCAGTGGTTTCATCTGAAGAGTGAGGTCTTTTTGTCAGTTGACAGAGGATGTCTTAGAAATCAGAACTGAAAGGATTGGATCTGAATAGATTGGATGAGGAAGTTTGTCTTGGTGGATTCTGTTACTTAAGTTGTGCCAATCTTTGGGGTTCTGCTGTAGACATCTGAAAAGTGCATGAGGTGCCAGCCTTTCCCCTATCCTCAGCATATAGTAGGCACTCACATATTTGCTGAATAGGAAAAGTGTGCATGTAAATGAGATAGTGCCTATGTGTTTATAGAACAATCTAGGATCAAAACTGTGTACATTCTAGGCCAGATTGTTAATTGCATGCATTCTCTCTAGTTTTTTGTTTGTTTGTTTCCCCTTAATATTCAGAAAAATCTGCTTGAACGTGCAGCCTAGGAAAATCAAGGCAAACACTTTTGTGTTAGGCTGGACCAATAAGTTGAGCTATGATAACTGAAAAAAGGTGGAACTTAGGAGCATCACTTTAGCAGTTAGCTTGGCATTCTTAAACATTGGGTTATATATGGATGCCTTTTAAAGGAGGAAATTTCTTACATTATCCAAAGTATACAACCAAGAACTTTAGTATGAGAATACTGCATTAAAAGTTGAATGTAACCATTTAAGTGGTTACTCAAAGCAAACAAAAAAGAAAAAAGAAAAACAAGTGGTTACTTGGTACCTGCATGATGGTAAATCCAAACTGGATCCCTGAAATGTGTGTGGTGGTATGATTATTTTTAGAATATCATCTAAAAACACTTAAAGTTCCTTTAGGACCCTCAGATTCTTGACATCTCCCGACCTTTCTAAGTTAGGCGGACTCCACTTTGAAAAACCATGGATAGTTTTCCTCTCCCGAGATATGTAGTACTGAATCTTCAAAGTTCAGCATTTTTTTTTTTAAAGTATCTAGTATTTAGTTATATGTTTGCCTGGTGTAGGGAAAGAGCACCAAAAGAGAATCTCCATTCCCCTTCTTCCCGAGTTGTCCTCACAGATCCCCCAGTTAGAGAGATCATTTGGGTTAACTTGTCTCTTTGGGGATGCATGGTTGTTACCCAGTCATTCACACCTTATGATCATATGTTTTAATGCTAAATCAACCTAAATTTACTTCTTCCCCAGAAAATGGAAAATTTTTATGAGGAAACCTCAGATCCTTGAGAGGAAGGCATTCTTGGTAAGATGGGAGATTCTGACAGGGCAGCTTGTAGGAAAGAGGTTCTTGGGGTCAGGGAAGAGGAGGAAGGTGTTAAACTGTTACTTTTCAATTTTGCCTAGGATCTTGAATGCTCTTGCTGACCGTGCCTGACTTGGGGTTTCAGAATGCCTTCAGAAGTCTCTAAAGTAGCCTACACGTTTTCTAGTTCAGACTATTCCAGCAGTTTCTGTCCATGTTGTTGTATATCTCCTCAGGAAGAGCAAAGTGTAGAGAAATATGACCTTCCTAAGTAAAAAGTAGGTCAGATCAGTAGTGCTGGATAAGCCTCCTGTTGACTCCTTCCTCTTAGTCTCCTCATTCTCCTTCATAGTGTTTTGTATTGTCACCTAGCATGTCACGTAGTAGGTTCTCAGTGCTTGCTAATTCTTATGAAAGAAAGCAGTTTGGGATCATTGACCACAAAATCTGCTCTCCTACTCCCTACTTCTTTTTTGCCTCTTAAAAAACTACGCTTCCTTTTTACTGGTGTCAGGAGTACAGAAGAAAGAACAGCTGGTAAGGAGTAGAGAAGGAGAAAGATAACTAATTTTTGAAGGTTAGGAGAAGTACTGTCCATTGATTTACTTCAGCAACTGCCTGACACATAATAGATATTCAGTAATACTTTCTTTGCACCTCATAGCTTAAATGTCTTGAAGAAACAAAGATTGAATGCACAGGATCAAGGCACTAAAGCTTAGATAACACACTCCTGCATCGTTTCCCTGTTTTATCAAGATATCTTTCATCTTTATATCAGGCAATTTAGTGGTAACTCTTCGCTTTCCAACTGCGCACTGAGTCTTTCGGTCTCCTCCCAATTTTCCTAGTCGTCTTCGGTTGTGGATGTTGTAAACTCGACCATCCGTCTCTCAAGGTCTTTGCTTCAAGGTTTCCCAATGCTTTGGAGCTGTCCAAGCTCCGGTACTCCGTGGAGGAAGACCTCGGATTTATTTGACGGGCTTGTGGAGGCTGGGGGTCTGCGGAGCCCTGTGTGGGTGTGGCTGGGCGTGGCCGGGGCGGGGCCGGCGAGGAGCCCTAGGGAAAGGGTGAAAGGCACAGTTGAGAAAGGCCCGCCAGGCATTGGTTTCACAGTTTCCACGAAGGCTTCGTGTGCAAGCCTGAGGAATCTAGGTGCCTCCCTCCTGCCTCGCCTTTCTTGATTCTAGAAGCTTCAGTAGGCTTTTCTGGGTTGCAGGGACCCGGAAAAGCAGCGGCTTCCACGCTGGGGGCGGGTCCCAAGGGTCTTGCTGCTGCTCTGGGGCCGTTTGGACTCCTGGTGTTGGGGGAGGGGTCAGGGAGGTGCTGCTCGCGTCTCCTTTTGCGCCTGCGCGGCGGGCTCCGAGCGGGTAGGAGCGCGTGCGCGGTGACGTGGACGTCCGGTGCGCGCGCGCAGGCTCTTCAGCTGGAGCGGACACACGGTGTGCGAACCGAACAGAATAACCCGCCCCCAGCGGGATGTGAAGGACTCCGGGTGAGGCCGGCCACGCCCCGCACGGTAACTCTCGGGCCTGGGTGGAGGGCATCGCTTAGTACTGGCCCGATTGGAGTTTTTCGAGAGTTTGAAGCTCTTGTGTATTTGAACGGCGTGAGAAACGTTCCGCTGAGAGAGCTTCGCACGCCCTCGCCAGGCCGGGCCTTGCGCGGGGCCGCCTTTGGCGCGCGCCTGTGGTCCCTGAGCGAGGCTGCGCATGTCACCTCGCGCGCGTCCCCGGCCTCACTTCCGCGTCGCTCAGCTACCTAACTGGGAACATCGACGCCAGAGAGAGCGGCCACGAGGCGGGAGGGGTGAGAAGCGCCCATGGCTCGGCCCTGCCCTCGCGTGTGTGGGGTGCCGCTCCGCGTGGTATGGTCCGCGTGACGACTTCTAGCCCGGCGCCGGGCTCTAGGTCGAGAGCCACGCTTACGCGCTTTTCAGTTTAGAGCCTAGGTCTCGTGGTTCTAGAACTCCAAGGGAAACGGTGTTGGCGTCGTTTTTCTGAGGAACTTGGCGCAGCGTTTTGACACCTGTGCAAACGTCTTTTCTAACAAGTAATTTCCGGCCAAATTGTTTGAGGCAGGACGGCAAGTTTAATAAAGGAGGGCGAGGAAGTGAGCTGTAGGAGTGGGGACTTGGTAAACAAAGGACCGGTGGTGTGTAAGTGCAGAAATGAGGGAGGGGAAAACAGGTGGGAAGAGCAGGTGTTATTTTCTTTTTTCCTCTGTGGGGCAGCCTTTACCTAGTTCTGTTTATGGGGTTTCCCGTTTCTGTTAAATGGTCAAGTAGGTCTCTGCCCTCAGTGCAAAGTATCTGGGACATTAACATCACCGCCCCCCCCCCGCCCCGCCCCCCCAAAGCTCCGGTAGCCAAAGTTGAGGAATCTGTGTGTCAGAAGAATATGGAGAAACTAGGGATCGTTTCAGACTGGGTCGGGAGTGCAAAAGTGGTAGTGTCTTGCTGTACAGATTTTTGCCTTGCCTTTCGAACCCTGGGAATGCCTTCTTCCTCTCGCCGGGGTGGAAGCAGGAACGGGTAAATGAGGTCTGAAAGGAGGGGTTACTGATGGCAGACCAACAGGAGAAACCAAAGTGTACTCTTTTAGAGGGAAGATAACTTTCCCAAGGTTCGCCTCGCCGGAGCAAACACGTGGATCATGAGAAGTCTCGAGCCCACCCGCGCGTGTTGTTGTAGAGCTTGCCAGGCTTATGCGGCTGAGTCCCTGGTTAACTGCTTGCTCTGTTCGTTCTTTTTGGGCACGATGCCGCGGCTAGGCTGCAGGGAAAGTGCCTGGGGGCGGCGTGACGTCTGCTGGGAAGGGGGTTGGCCGGGGAGGGTCTGGTGGCTGGTTCTGTAGTCTCCAAGGTAACAGAACGCGGCTGGGTCCCGCAGAGCGATCGTCGGGTTCCGGCCGACGGCACGTGATCTGTCGGGACTCTTCCCCGGAAGAGCTTTCCTTGCGGCATTTTTTCACGTGGTTCTTGGCCAGCTGTCCTTTGCAGTTGAAAAGCGGCGGTTTGTGGGTCATTAATAGTCGACGGCGTCTGCTCCTCTCGGGGAAGGCAGTGAGAGCCTTTTACTTTCTTGCGTATCGGAACAGCGCTAGTGTTTCTTGCCGCCTACGGTTGTTTCTAGCGTTTGTGTGGGTTAAGTGGGTTGGGTCCACTTAACAGAAAACACAGTCTAAGGACTTGAGGAAATTCAGTGCCCTGGGTACCTTGGCATACTTACTTCAAGTTTGACTACTGCCCGTTTCTGCCTTAAAAATTCTTCAAATTCTGCTTACCCAACTGCTAGGGACCTGTCAGCTTGCTGGCCCTGAGTTGTAGTTAGGGTCCATTCTTAGGAAGAAAAAATACTCCTGCGGCCAGCAGTAACAAATGATATCTGGGAAGAGAAGGAGGCAGTACTCTCTTACGGAGGTGCAATTCTGTGCCTTAAAACCTAAAAGTGTTTCAGATAATATTTTGACATTTACCCTATAAGGTTGTGACGATAAAATGCCCAGGATATTGTCTGTTCCGAAGTGAGTAGTTCTTAATAAATAGCAAGTACCATTTATTAAATTAGTAAAAATAAGCAAATGATGGTTAAGAGCGATTAAGAAAGTATTAACAGTTGGCTATTTTACTGTCTTTGCCACCATTTGCTGTCATTTTCTTATTATATTTATATCCACATTCTGTTTTTAAGAAACTTAAAATTTCTTGACCCAGTGTTTATTGGTAAATACTGAAATCTGAGTGAACCTGTTCTCTTGAAATTTGAGTTTCACAAATGTAATTTAACTTAACCATATTCTTATAGTGAAGGATTATATTAAGGAATATACTAACATCTTGGTGCCTGCCATACTACTGTATTTATTGTATGAAAGGTTGTATAAATTTGTAGCAATTTGGAAAACTTTCAGAATGTGTTACTTAGCATTTGAATATTTGTGTTTTTAAATAATGGTATTGACTTGGAATTTTGATTTTGTGTAACTAATTTTTGGGGTTGAGCACAGTACATAAATCACTGAATTAGGAAACTAGTAAAACTAGTGTATTTTGTGAGTTGTGTGAGGGTCATTGCTTTAGTGGATAAACATTTCCCAAAGAGGTCACTGGTGAAAAGACATTAAAATAGGGAGTCAGAAATTGTAACAATTTATGGAACTCGTCAGCTTACCTAAAAAATGTTTTCTATGATAGCTTTTGTGTGTGTATATGTCTTCGGTGTGACATTTCAGAGTGTTACTGAATTTTCCCCTCCACAACTTACTTTGTTGGCTTTTTATTATAGCTATTTTATCTAGATAAAAAAAAAAATTTGATGTTGAAAAGCCGAACTGAAAGTTTTTGAATGTTAAGGTATATATGTACCAAAATTGTGGTTTTCATTAAAGCTTTTAGTTTCCCAGAGTATTTTTAGGATGTTGCTAGAAGATTTATTTCTTCATGAGTAGCCTACCCTTTTCTTCATTATTATTATTATTATTATTATTTTGAGACCAAGTCTCACTCTGTCTCCAAGGCTAGAGTGCAGTGGCGCTATCTTGGCTCATTGCAACCTCGTGCCTCATCCTCCCGAGTAGCTGGGACTACAGGTGCGCAACACGACGCCCGGCTAATTTTTTGTATTTTTTGTAGAGAGAGGGTTTTGTCATGTTGGCCAGGCTGGTCTTGAACTCCTGACATCAGGTGATTCTCCTGCCTCAGCCCCTCAAAGTGCTGGGATTACAAGCGTGAGCCACTGCTCCTGGCCTAGCCTACCCCTTTCTAAAGTACATTTGAGTTTTGCAGTTGGCTTAAGTAGACTTTAGAGTGGTCTTGGTGTGTCTGAAACAGCTGAATATCCTTAATTGACTGCCCTTTGATTAGAAAATTCTAAAGTTTTACAATATTTATCTTAGAAAAAAAAGAAAATTCATATGGTAGCTTCAAACCTAGGCATATGCTTATGGTGAAGTGGAATCTGTGCCTAGATTGATGTAGAATAAGAATTTCATTCCATGTTCTTAAACCAGTAGCTGTTATGGCTCGAGATAGAGATGGTTTTAGTCATAAATTAAGTCTTTAATTCAATGCATTTTCATCAACTAATGGATTGATTCCACAGTGGAGTTAAAAAACCGGCCTTATACAAATCATAAGTCAGAAAGTTTGTTTTCCTGTCTTCAGGCACATTTTTACATTTTTTTATTATATGCCTGTGCACAAAGTTGAAATAGGTTGATATGACTTCTCTGCACTAATTTTTTGCTTAGGCAAAAAGAAAAACTCAGTGTGTGTATATAAAGTTAGTGTAAAATTTACTTCAAGTGCAGTCTAATTTTCACTAAACTGGGTTTTTGTCAATTGCATCTTTGACATTTCATAGATTAATCTTTTAAAAGATAGTAATTTTTAAAAAATTGGTTAAAACTTCTCTGTCTTGGTTTTACCGGTAATGATCTGAAAACCAAAATTTTAGTTTATAGAAAGATAATGTTTAAGAAATTCGGCACCATTTCATGTAATTTATAGGTTTGGGATAACTAAATTCTTTTTCATATGCTTCTTTGCTGCCTTAGTCATATTAGATGCACCTAAGGATGTTGTGCTCACTTGGAACACATACACAAAAAGGATGTTTTGCATACTTATTCACAAAAATAGTTGGTGATTTGTAACAAAACCTTGAAGTTTATGAATTAATAAGTACAAGCTAGGAGTTTGCATTGTTTGAATTATACATCATTGTAGAGGTATTTTTTTTTTGCCAGTTATTTAAGCTTTAATATTTTACCTTATTTGTGACTTCTGTTTAGTTTTGTTTTGTCAATCTCTGATTGGTATTGCCTAAGTGTGTTAGTTTTAGAAAACCAATCAACTTCATAGTAAAAGCTTGAGGCAGCTTTTGAAAAGAATCACTGTAAATTTTATCTGTCTTTTAAAAATAAACTTCACATCAGAGGAGAGATTTTTTGTTGTTGTTGTTTCTGACCTTCCCTGACATTAGTGCTTTAGTGTTAGGAAGTGAATTTCTGTTTTTATCTCTAGTCATAATAGGAAACAATAGTAAACCTTTTGAAGTCTTGATTTTAAAAATATCTATTATCTGTAGTCTAACACATATTTTAAGCTTTGGAGCTGTATGACCATCTTGTAAGAAGAGGTAAAATTCAGATTAGATGCTTTTGCTGCTCATTATTAGCTCTGATGAAAGGTAAAATACTTTTTAATTATAATGAAGAAGACTAATAAGTGGCTGAATTTGATTAAGATTACTGACCCACTTACACAGGAGTGGTGATGTAGCATCTTCCTTTTTGTATAAAAACTAGAAGCCGTAGCTTTAATTTGGCATATCAGTTCGGTTGATTTTAGCAATCAGATTTCTTTTTTTTTTTTTTTTTTTGAGACAGGGTCTCACTCTGTCATCTAGACTGGAGTGCAGTGGCACCATCACAGCTCACTGCATGCAGCCTTGGCCTCCCCACCCCCAGGCTCAAGTGATCCTCTCACCTCAGCCACTCAAGTAGCTCAAGTGATCCTCTCACCTCAGCCACTCAAGTAACTGGGACTACAGCTACACACCACTGTAGAGATGGAGTCTCACTGTATTTTCCAGGTTGGTTTCAAACTCCTGGGCTCAAGTGATCCTCCTGCCTCAGCCTCCCAAAGTGCTGGGATTATAGGCATGAGTCACCATGGCCGGCTTCAGATTTCTGTATTATAACTTTTTATTGAGATATAATTCACATAACATATAATTCATCATTTTAAAGTATACACCAAAAAGAAACCCCACACCCATTAGCAGTTAGTCCCAGTTACCCCTTGCCCTGAAACCACTAATTTACTTTCTGTTTCTCTAGATTTGCCTGTGTTGGACATCTCATATAAATGGAATCATACAATATATGTGACCTTTTTCTTTATAACCTTTAATAATTAATTTTAACTTTATTTTTTATTTTTTTTAAAGAGATGGGGTCTCACTCTGTCTCCTAGGCTGGAGTGCAGTGATACGGTTATGGCTCACTGCAACCTGAACTTCCAGGGCTGCTGAAGGTGTCCTCCTGCCTCAGCCTCCTGGCCACCATACCTGCTATTTTTTTTTTTTTTTTTTTTTTTTTTTGGTAGAGACCGACTGTGGCTATTTTGACCAGGCTGGTCTTGAACTCTTGACCTCAAACGTTTCTCCCACGTGGGCCTCCTAAAGTGATGGAATTACAGGTGTGAGCCACTGCACCTGCCCACCTGGCCTGTTTTTTAGTTTTTAAAGGTTGTGTTCACAAGGCACAAAATTTAGAAAATGTAAAAGGGTATCTTTTCCAAGTCATCAAGTTTTCCTTGGATATGACCAATACTACTGTTTTCTTTTCTGTCTTTCCAGAGATAGTCTGTGTAAAGCAAATATGTACATATTCTTTTTCATTCTTTGGCTTTTTGTTTATTTTTAAGACCGAAATACTGTCTTATTTCTTTGACTTTAAAAAGGAAAAATCTTTTACAAGGGTTGAAAAACTACCTATCAGGTACTATGTTCACTGCTTGGATGATGGGATCATTAGAAGCCCAAACCTTATATTATGCAGTATACTCATGTAAACAGACCTGCACGTGTACTCCCTGTCTGAAGTTTAAGAAGTACAATAAAAAACTTTTAAAAGATGTGTGGCGTAATTTACAACTCCTCTGAACATTTTATGCTTAATATATCTTGTAGATATTTTTTGCATGCATTCATTAAACTTACACATTCTCTTTTATGACTGTTAACATTCCACTGTATGGATGTGTCATCATTTGTTTTATCATTTTAAGGACTTCTCTCTTCCTGTCTAGTCTTTTGCTGTTATAAATGGGAATGCAGGGGATAAACTTGTATAGATATCATTTATCACAGGTGTGTGTATTTAAAGTCCTATAGTGGGTTTTAACAGTGAATTAAAAAAACTTAAAGTCCTGGAAAAACTTCTTTGTCGTAGGATGATATATGGATTTGTACTTTTGATATTTTCAAGTTGCCCTCTCATAGAGATTCTGTTATTTTATACTCCCAGTAACTGGCCAGTAACTTAGGGGAGAATGCTGGTTGACCTATACCCTTTCCAGCACTACCAGGCTTTGATTTTTGCCAGTCTGATAAGTAAAAAAAACCAGTATCTCAAGATGATTTTAATTTGCTTTCCTCTTAACTATGTACATATTCATAGCCATTTGCGTTTATTATCCTTTACTCATTTTTCTGTTAGGTATTTGGTCTTGCTGATTTGTAGGAAGCCTTTAAAAATTATTATTACTGTTAATGTATTTTTATTTTATTCTTTTTGTGTGTGTCAGAGTCTCGCTCTGTCACCCAGGCTGAAGTGCAGTGGTGCCATCTTGGCTTGCTGCAACTCTACCTCCTGGGTTCAAGCGATTCTCTTGCCTTAGCCTCCCGAGTACCTGGGATTATAGGCACACACCACCATGCCCAGCTAATTTTTTTATTTTTAGTAGAGACGGGGTTTCACCATGTTGGCCAGGCTGGTCTTGAGCTCCTGACCTCAAGTGATCTGACCTTCTTGGCCTCCCAGAGTGCTTGGATTACAGGCGTGAGCCACTGCTCCCGGCCGCTATTATTTTTTAATAGAGACGAGCTTTCACTACATTGAACAGGCTGGTCTGGGACTCCTGACTTCAAGCAATCTTCCTGCCTTGGCCTCCCAAAGTGCTGAGATTATAGGTGTGAGTCACCATGTCCAGCCCCCTTTTTATATTAGGGAAATGAGTTCTTTATAAGTTGCAAATACCTTTTCCTGGCTAGTTTGCTTTTTGATTTTGCTTAAATGATTTTGCCAGATTAAAAAATTTACAGAATATTAAATTTTATTTTATTTTTATTTCTTTGAGACAGAGTCTTTCCCTGTCACCCAGGCTGGAGTGCAGTGGTGTGATCTTGGCTCAGTGCACCTTCTGCCTCCTAGGTTCAAGTGATTCTCGTGCCTCAGCCTCCTGAGTAGCTGGGACTACAGGCGTGTGCCACCACACCAGGCTAATTTTTTTATTTTTAATAGAGATGGGGTTTCGTTATGTTGGCCAGGTTACTCTAGAATTCCTGGCCTTAAATGATCCACCGGCCTTGGCCTCTCAAAGTGCTGGGATTGCAGGTGTGAGCCACCACACCTGGCGTTATATAATATTAAATTGATCATCTTTTTTTTTTTTTTGTCCTTACTGGTTTTAGATTTTGTGTCTTATCAAAAAACTTTTCTCAGGATTTAGGAATAAAAAAATAAATACTAGATTCATCTGGAATTTATTTCAGTGTAAGATCCATTGAGTTCCAGTGATTTGTCGTGGCTTCTTTAAATGTGTGTACTAAGAAGTTAGATAGCTTTTTAGTTATTTATGGCATCATGTCTTCTGAACCATGTGAAGAACTAATTCTGTACAATTAGCTCTTTGGGATGAAAATGGAAATTCACTTATTTAATTTACTCATCACCGGGGAACTTGCTATATAAAGGAATCTTCTGGCAAATTAATTCATAAAGTGTCAGGATGCTTTAAAAATGCATAACCTTCAAATTTAACTTTTTAATTTTGTATACTTTTATTTTTTTATAATGAATATACACTTTTGTTTCTTTGTGTGAGATTATAGTATTTATAGTGAATTGTTAGAGGATTAGGATATAAGCACCTTAACTAATTAGATTAAAATGAACTCTAAAAAATGATTAGATATTCCAGAATAAATATTCTTACTGTGATTGAAAGAAAAACTTAGAAGCAAAGTCTTAGAAGAATTTAGGAATATTTTGGGGATGACATAATCATTCTTGTATTTTTGTTCAAGAAATAAATACTTGATTAAAGGGTGTTTTTTGTTTTTGGTTTTTTTTTGCTTGTTTCTTAGGATGGGAAGGCCATTGTGACTATGTGGTGATTACAGTTGTCTTACTACTGAGTTTCCTACTGAAATCATGGAGGAGAAACAGCAGATTATATTGGCTAATCAAGATGGTGGAACAGTGGCAGGAGCAGCACCTACCTTCTTTGTCATCTTAAAGCAGCCAGGAAATGGCAAAACTGATCAAGGAATTTTGGTTACTAATCAGGATGCCTGTACTTTGGCTAGTAGTGTGTCATCACCAGTAAAATCTAAAGGGAAGATTTGCCTTCCAGCTGATTGTACTGTGGGTGGAATCACTGTTACCCTCGATAACAATAGTATGTGGAATGAGTTCTATCATCGAAGCACAGAGATGATTCTGACCAAGCAAGGAAGACGCATGTTTCCTTACTGTCGTTATTGGATAACAGGTTTAGATTCAAATTTGAAGTATATTCTTGTCATGGATATATCTCCTGTGGATAACCATCGTTATAAGTGGAATGGTCGTTGGTGGGAACCCAGTGGGAAGGCTGAACCTCATGTTTTGGGGAGGGTTTTTATTCATCCAGAATCTCCTTCCACAGGTCATTATTGGATGCATCAACCAGTATCTTTCTATAAACTCAAACTTACCAACAATACACTGGACCAAGAAGGGCATATCATCTTGCACTCTATGCATCGTTACCTGCCGAGGCTTCATTTGGTGCCTGCAGAAAAGGCTGTGGAGGTGATACAATTAAATGGCCCTGGTGTCCACACTTTTACCTTCCCACAGACTGAATTCTTTGCAGTAACAGCTTATCAGAACATTCAGATTACTCAGCTGAAAATAGATTACAATCCATTTGCCAAAGGCTTTCGGGATGATGGGCTGAATAGTAAGCCCCAGAGAGATGGAAAACAAAAGAACAGCTCTGACCAAGAAGGGAATAATATTTCCAGTTCTTCTGGTCATCGGGTCCGTCTTACAGAAGGTCAGGGGTCAGAGATACAACCAGGTGATTTGGATCCTTTGTCAAGGGGTCATGAAACATCAGGCAAGGGTTTGGAGAAGACTTCCCTTAATATAAAACGAGACTTTCTTGGTTTCATGGATACTGATTCAGCACTTAGTGAAGTTCCTCAATTGAAGCAAGAGATTTCTGAATGGTAAGTAGTAGTTTTTCTGTTCTTAGAAATAAAAGGAAGATTGAGATGGGCCAGATGTTGGCTTTAACATCTTGGTTCTGTGGAATGCTACAGATGTTGATAAATGTAAGCCACTATAAAATATACTACAACTGCTTTTACATTCTGTGAAGTGACATCATTTTTCTGTAATGAGAGTCAGTTGGGTTCAGGATCTAGAATTGTAGGCAAATTGGATAACATCAGAATTATTCATATGTATTTAGAATGTTCCTTGATAGCCTTGGGGGATTGGTTCCAGGACCACCCAAGAATACCAACACCTGACTACATTTGAGACTCCGTCTCAAAAAAAAAAAAAAGAAAATCATACCAATTATGACAGCATAGATGAGCCTAGAGAATACTATGCTAAGTGAAATAGGCAAAACAAAAAAAAAGACAAATACTGCAAAATGTTCATAAAAGTAGAAAGTAGAATGGTGGATGCCAGAGGGTAGAGAGAGACTGAAAGATGTTGGTCAAAGGGTACAAAGCTTCAGTTATGCCAGGTAAATTTTAAAGAGAGTAAGCATGCTATTTTTTTTGAGACGGAGTCTTGCTCTGTCGCCCAGGCTAGAATGCAGTGGCACGATCTCCACTCACTGAAAGCTCCGCCTCCCAGGTTCACGCCATTCTCCTGCCTCAGCCTCCCGAGTAGCTGGGACTACAGGCGCCCACCACCACGCCCGGCTAATTTTTTTATATTTTTAGTAGAGATGGGGTTTCACTGTGTTAGCCAGGATGGTCTCGATCTTCTGACCTCATGATGTGCCCGCCTCGGCCTCCCAAAGTGCTGGGATTATAGGCGTGAGCCACTGCGCCTGGCCGTAAGCATACTATTTCAACAAGTAATAATTTTCAGCTTCTTCTTTGGTTGGGCAATTTATGGATTAGGATATCCCTCAGGCAGTAAATTCACAAATATTAGATGCAAATAACGACTCAATCCATTTTGTGCCTTATAATGATTTGGCGTTATTTTTCTTCCCTCTTCAGTTACAGTAGGCCCACCACATCTACTGGTTCTGCATCCACAGATACAGCTGGCCAACTAAGGGACTTGAGTATCCTCAGATTTTGGTATATGGGGAGGGTCCTGGAACCAGTCCCCCTCAGATACAGAAAGTTGCCTGTAATCATGAGTTGTCTATACAATCGATATTCCATGGAGGCTGCAGCTGTGTATTCAACTAACCACAAATCCAAAATATTTGGGATGAGGCGGGGGGAGAATTTCACAGTTCCAAAAAGCAAAATTGAATTTGACTATTGTGAATGATGCTGTTGTTTCTTTTTGTTTGAACTTGCCTTATTTTTGTTTGTTTATTTTTTTTGAGATGGAGTCTCACTCTGTCGCCCGGGCTGGAGTGCAGTGGTGCCGTCTCGGCTCACTGCAACCTCTGGCTCCCAGGTTCAAGTGATTCTCCTGCCTCAGCCTCCCAAGTAGCTGGGATTGCAGGTGTGTGCCACCATGTCTGGCTAAATTTTTTGTATTTTTTTAGTAGAGATGGGGTTTCACCATGTTGGCCAGGCTGGTCTCAAACTCCTGACCTCAGGTGATCCACCCGCCTCCACCTCCAAAAGTGTTGGAATTGCAGATGTGAGCCACCGCACCCGGCCTGAACTTGCCTTATTTTGATTTTTAAACCCAAGTTCAGCAAAAGTAAAGAAATCCCTGCACACAAATTTCCTTTACTTTCCTTTTCTTGCTAAAATTGTAGGCCACTAACAGCTACTATTTTTTGAATTTGGAATCTCCGTGCTCATGAATTCCCCTTGCCTCGTCTATGAGCTGGTTATTGCTTTGCTTTTTCTAAGGATTGTTGCAGCAGGAGGAAGTGCTGCTCAAGCAGTGCATACAGTTTTTTTGTCAAAGGGGAAAGGTTCTTTCAGGTTATACTTTTTGCTGTGGTATTGTTTGTAATTGCAACTGGTGGATGCCATCTTTAAACTTGATTCTTCAGCCACAGCTTAATCATCTTGATTATCTAACATAATTAAAATAAGATTTGGCCGGGCGCGGTGGCTCACGCCTGTAACCCCAGCACTTTGGGAGGCCGAGGCGGGCGGATCACGAGGTCAGGAGATCGAGACCATCCTGGCTAACACGGTGAAACCCCGTCTCTACTAAAAATACAAAAAATTAGCCGGGCGAGGTGGCAGGCGCCTGTAGTCCCAGCTAGACGGGAGGCTGAGGCAGGAGAATGGCGTGAACCCCGGGGGGCGGAGCTTGCAGTGAGCCGAGATCGCGCCACTGCACTCCAGCCTGGGTGAAAGAGCGAGACTCCGTCTCAAAAAAAAAAAAAAAAAGATTTAAACAGTTGACCACAAATTGTATTTTTACCCTTGTTACCCAGAAACAGTTTATTGTACCATTGGATGATGCAGAATTTATTACAATTCCTTTGGAGGATAGGGCCTGAAGGAGTTTGTTAGGTGAAAGGGTCAGACGTATGTTTGTTTGTTTTTCGAGACAGTGTATGGCTGTGTCACTTAGAATGGGTGCAGTAGCGCATTCACGGCTCACTGCAGCCCTGACTTCTGGACTTGGGTGATTCTCCTACCTCAGCCTCCTGAATAGCTGGGACTACTAATTTTTTTTATTTTTAGTAGAGACAAGGTTTTGCCATGTTGCCCAGGCTGGTCTCAAACTCGTGAGCTGAAGTGATCTGCCAGCCTTGGCTTTTCACAGTGCTGGGATTACAGGCATGAGCTGCCACACCCAGCCAGGCTTATTTTTTTGTTATAGAAAGCAGCTGTTGGGATTACATATGGTTGAGCTTTTGATTTTAATGGATCAAGAGAGTGGTTCAGATTTATTAACATATAGTATATCTGTCACTGAAGGGAGAAAAGCGACTTGAATCATGCTCTAAGAAATAGCGTTATTTTTATGTGCGAAAATGGTATTTAGCTATATGTAAACTTTTTCTCTAAGTGCTTGATAGGGGAGCAGAAATTATTTTTAGGCAGGAGTTGGGCAAATCTGGCCTATAGCCTATTTTAGTATGTATACAAGAATATGTGACAGAGACCATAGATGCTTGTAAAGCCTAAAATATTTACTATCTGTTCCTTTACAGGAAAAATTTGCCAACCTCTGATTTAAGGGTTTAAAAAATTATATACACGTGTGTGTGCACACACACACTATTTTCCCATTTTCTTTTTTTTTTTTTTTTTTGAGACAGAATCTCACTCTTTTGCCCAGGCCGGAGTGCAGTGGTGCTATCTCGGCTCACTGCAAGCTCTGCCTCCCGGGCTCACGCCATTTTCCTGCCTCAGCCTCCTGAGTAGCTGGGACTACAGGTGCCCGCCACCGCGCCTGGCTAATTTTTTGTATTTTTTTAGTAGAGACGGGGTTTCACCATGTTAGCCAGGATGGTCTCGATCTCCTGACCTCATGATCTGCCCACCTCAGCCTCCCAAAGTGCTGGGATTACAGGCGTGAGCCACCACGCCCGGCCTGTTTTCCCATTTTCTATTCAGTTACTGATATATGATTGCTCTGTCATTCTGCTTTGTTTTAGCTAATGTTATTGGTAAACGCACTGATCTTTATTCAGGCTTTATTTGCTACATTTGCGGTTGCTTGACCATTTTCTCGTACTTTAAACTCTTATTTTTTCTTCCTTGGCTTTTACCATACCATTCACGTGGTTCTCTTAACTCTTGATTTTTTCCCTTCTTTCAGTTATTCTTACTCCTTATAATATATTCAGATGTTTATTAAATGAAGGTTATTTCCTAGTATTATGCTCTTGTAGTCCTTATTTTTTCTTTTCTTTTTTTTTTTTTTTGGAGACCGAGTCTTGCCCTGTTGCCCAGACTGAAGTGCAGTGGTGTGATCTTGGCTCGCTGCAACCTCTGCCTCCTGGGTTCAAGTGATGCTTGTGCCTCAGCCTCTGGGTTAGCTGGAATTACAGGTGCATGCCACCATGCCTGCCTAATTTTTGTATTTTTAGTAGAGACAGGGTTTCACCATGTTGGTCAGGCTGGTCTCGAACTCCTGGCCTCAAGTGATCCACCTGCCTCAGCTTCCCAAAGTGCTAGGATTACAGGCGTGAGCTACCATGCCCAGCTGTTGTAGTCTTTTTCTTTCTTTCTTTTTTTTCTTTGAGATGGAGTTTTGCTCTTGTTTCCCAGGCTGGAGTGCAGTGGCACGATCTCAGTTCAGAGCAACCTCTGCTTCCTGGGTTCAGATGATTCTCCTGCCTCAGCCTCTGGAGTAGCTGGGATTACAGGCATGTGCCACCATGCCTGGCTAATTTTTGTATTTTTAGTAGAGACGGGGTTTCACCATGTTGGCCAGGCTGGTCTCGAACTCATGACCTCAGGTGATCCACCTGCCTCAACCTCCCAAAGTGCTGGAATTACAGGCGTGAGCCACCCCGTCCCTGGCCATCTTGTAGTCTTATCTATGACTTTAACCTCTTCTCCCATCTGATATTCATTATTATTATGTTTTGAGACGGAGTCTTGCTCTGTCGCCCAGGCTGAAGTGCAGTGGCGCGATCTCGACTCACTGCAACCTCCGCCTCCTGGGTTCAAGCATTTCTCCTGCCTCAGCCTCCCGAGTAGCTGGGATTACAGGCATGTGCCACCACACCTGGCTAATTTTTGTAGTTTTAATAGAGGTGGGCTTTCGCCATGTTGGCCAGGCTGGTTTTGAACTCTTGACCTCAGGTGACCCACCTACCTCAGCTTCCCAAGTGCTGGATTACAGGGGCAAGCCACTACATCCAACCAATTATTATTTTTTATTTTTATTTTTAGACAGTCTGGCTCTATTGCCTCAGCTGGAATGCAGTGGCACGATCTCGGCTCACTGCAACTTCTGCCTCCCAGGTTCAAGTGATTTTCCTGTCTCAGCCTGTGGGG
The DNA here is from genome assembly GCF_006542625.1 of Nomascus leucogenys. Classification (NCBI taxonomy): domain Eukaryota; kingdom Metazoa; phylum Chordata; class Mammalia; order Primates; family Hylobatidae; genus Nomascus; species Nomascus leucogenys. The sequence continues at coordinate 59,719,190 of NC_044386.1, read as the reverse complement.
TAGCTGGGATTACAGGTGCCCGCCACCATGCCTGACTAATTTTTTTGTAATTTTAGTAGAGATGGGGTTTCACCATGTTGGCCAGGCTGGTCTTGAAATCCTGACCTCAAGTGGCCCGCTCGCCTCAGCCTCCCAAAGTGTTAGGATTGTAGGCATGAGCCACTATGCCTGGCTTAGTAGTGATTATTTTTATTTTTATTGTTTTTTTAGACAGAGTCTCGCTGTGTTACCCAGGCTGAAACGTAGTGGCGTGATCTGGGCTCACTGCAACCTCCGCCTCCTGGGTTCAAGTGATTCTCCTGCCTCAGCCTCCCGAGTAGTTGAGACTACAGACGCGTGCCACCACGCCCAACTATTTTTTGTATTTTTAGTAGAGACGGGGTTTCACCATGTTGGTCAGGATGGTCTCGATCTCTTGACCTCTTGATCTGCCTGCCTTGGCCTCCCAAAATGTTGGGATTACAGATGTGAGCCATGGCGCCCGGCCAATAGTGATTATTTTTAAAGCCACTGATACTTCTAGCTTATTTGTCTCTCTTCTTAGTTCCAGACCTCTAGATCAAAATGTTCATTATTATAGACAATTCCAGCTGAATTTTTCTTTTTATTTAAATCCTGTCCTTTTTTGTTTGCATTAGCTATGATAGTCATTCAAATCAGAAACCTCTGCATTATTTTTGCCTCCTTACGTAAATCTGTTAAGTTATTCTCCTATTGATGCATATTTGGATTGTTTCTAGTTTTTGACTGTTATGAATAAAACTGCAAACTTTCTTACACGTGTCTTTGGTGGACATACGCACTAGTTTCTTTCTGTTAATGTCTAGGAGGAGAATTGCTGAGTCATACACTAGGCATACTTTTAGTAGACACTGCCAGAATTTTCCAAAAAGGATCATACCAACTTACACTTCCACCAAAAATGTGTGATGAGAGTTCCTGTTACTTCTACATCTTTGTTAGCACATGTGGTATTGTCTTTTTTGTTTTTCGCTATTCTGGTTTCACTATCTTTAGAGGCTACTGCTGCTTTTTTTTTCCCCTTTCTTTTTTTTTCAATCAGATCTTGCTCTGTTTGTTTCCCAGGCTGGAGTGCAGTGGCAGGTTCATGGCTTGCTGTAGCCTTGACCTCTTGGGCCCTAGTGATCCTCCTGCCTCAGCCTCCCTAGTAGCTGGGACTACAGGCATGCACCACCACGCCCAGTTAATTTTTAAAAAAGATTTATGTAGAAATGGGATCTTGCTATGTTGGCCAGGCTCTTCTCAAACTCCTGGCTACAAGGATCCTCCTACCAGGTCAGCCTCTGAAAGTGTTGGGATTGTGGGAGTGAGCCACTGTGCCCAGCTCTTTAGAGGCTTCTAATTCCATTAATGGATGACTGCTTATTTCCTGTAAGTAGAAATTCATCTTTGCCATCCCCTTTTTGTATGTTTACCTATTTCTTCTTTTTAAAAAAATTGTAGCTGTAGAAGGCAAAATCAATTCATACCCTACATGACCTTCAAACATCTGGGGAAAAATTATACTCCTTTATGATTTCTGTTATCTTTTATTCAGTCATTAAGTGTAACTGAATACCTTTTAGTTTCAGGTACTTTTCTAAGTACCAAATGAAACAAATTCCTGCATTATGGATCTTAGGTTTTACATAATTCCAACCTAAGCACGTATCATTCAGCTTTTCCATGTGTAACATAGTTTTCAGATGTTTTTCTGTTTGATTAGTTGATTGCACACTACCATGGGTGCACCTGGAGTTTCTGGCACATACATTTTTCTCCCAAGAAGGCTCATCAGAATGCAAGTGAGTGAGAATGACATTATTATAGAGAGAATCACTGCGGTTTGATTTTTTTTTTTTTTTTTTTTTTGAGACAAAGTCTCGCACTGTTGTGCCAGCTGGAGTGCAGTGGTGCAATCTTGGCTCACTGTAACCTCCACCTCCTGGGTTCAAGTGATTCTCCTGCCTCAGCCTCCCGAGTAGCTGGGATTTCAGGCACCTGCCACCAAGCCTGGCTAATTTTATGTAGAGATTTCACTATGTTGGCCAGGCTGGTCTCATGATCCGCCCGCCTCGGCCTCCCCAAGTGCCGGGATTACAGGCGTGAGCCACCGTGCCTGGCATGGTTTGATATATTTAAAACAAGAATTAATTCACAAATGTCAATATTAGACAAACATGAACAGTTTTACAAAAATGCTGCTCCCGCATTCTGGAATCCGTTTTTTTTTTTTTTTTTTTTTTTTCTGAACATTGTACATTCTATGGCAGGCATTTTTAAGGGGCTGTATTAGTATCCGTAAGATGTATTTAATCAGTTCTGTGTTGATGGACCCTGAAGTTATTTTAGTTTTTTTAGCCACTACAAATAATGCTTCAATAAAATTTCTTACACACATTTTTTATATACTTTTACAAATACAGTGATTAATTCTTAGGAATGGAATTGCCTAGATCAAGATTTTAAATTTTAACTAATTGCTAAATTATATTCTAAAAGGTTATAACCATTTATATCCCTACCCATAGTACATGAGCCTGCTGATTTTTGTATCATCTTTATTGTAGTCCAAAATACCATCCCCGCTGCATAACATCTACCTGGTTTCCCAGCTGCTTTTTCCCCCATGATCCCATGCTGTTATTTGGTAGACAGAAGGATCTTTGAAAAATATGACTTACAGGGGATTATGTCCCCTCTTAAAATTCTTAGTGGCTTTCCGTTGCACTTAAAGGCCACTTGCCTGATCTCTTTGGCCTTATCCCATTTATCTGTTGATGGACACTTGGATAGCTTCTACCTTTTTGCTATTGTGAATAATGGAGTTATGAATTCTTTTTTTTTGGAGATTGAGTCTCGCTCTGTCGCCCCCAGGCAGGATTGCAGAGGTGTGATCTTGGCTCACAGCAACCTCTGCCTTCTGTGTGCAAGCCATCCTCCCACCCTAGCCTCCAGAGTAGCTGGGATTACAGGCGTGTGCCACCACACCAAGCTAATTTTTGTGTTTTTATTAGAGGCGGGGTTTCGCCATGTTGGCCAGGCTGGTTTCGAACTCCTGACCTCAGGTGATCCACCCACCTCAGCCTCTCAAGTGCTGGATTACAGGAGTGAGCCACTGCACCTGGCCAATGAATTCTTTTGGGTATATACCCAGAAGTAGAATTGCTGGATCATATGGTAATTCTATTTTTAATTTTTTTGAGGAACCACAATACTGTTTTCCAAAGTGGCTGAACCACTCTATATTCCCATCAACAGTGCACAAGTGTTCTAATTTCTCCTTATCCTGGCCAGCACTTACTGTTTTTAATAATAGCCATCTTAATGGGTATGAAGGGATAGCTCATTGTGGTTTTTAATTTGCATTTCCCTAATGATAACAATGTTATTTAGGCATTTTTTCACATGTTTATTTACCATTTATATAAGGAGAAATGTTTATTCAAGTGCTTTGCCCATTTAAAAATTGAGTCGTTATTTTGTTGTTGAGATGCAGGAGTTCTTTATATATTTTGGATATTAATCCGTTAGATAAATGATTTGCAAATCTTTTCTCTCATTCTGTGGGTTGTCTTTTCATTCTTATATAGTGTGTTTTGATGCACAAGTTTTTAATTTTAATGAAGTATACAATTTTCCTATTCTTTATTCTCTTGCCTGTGCTTTTGATGTTATGCTTAAGAAACCATTGCCAAATCTAACATTAGGAAGAGTTTCCCTTACGTTTCTTACTAAGAGTTTTATAGTTTTACCTCTTAAGTTTAGGTCTGCAATCAATTTTGAATTTTTTTTTTTTTTTTTGAGACAGAGTCTTACTCTGTTACCCAGGCCGGAGTGCAGTGGTGTGATCTTCACTCACTGCAACCTCCACCTCCCAGGTTCAAGTGATTCTCCTACCTCAGCCTCCCGAGTAGCTGGGATTGCAGGCGCTTGCCACCATGCCCGGCTAATTTTTATATTTTTAGTAGAGATGAGGTTTTGCCATGTTGGCTAGGCTGGTGTCGAACTCCTGACCTCAAGTGATCTGCCTGCCTCAGCCTCCCAAAGTGTTGGGATTACAGGCATGAGCCACCACGCCTGAGTGTTTTTATTAGTGGTATAAGGTAAGGCTTCAGCTTCATTCTTTTGCATGTGTGTATCCAGTTTTCCTGTCACAATTCATTGCAAAGAGTGTCCTGGCCAGGTGCTGTGGGTCACACCTGTAATCCCAGCACTTTGGGAGGCCGAGGCAGGCGGATCATGAGGTCAGAAGTTCGGGACCAGTGTGGCCAACATAGTGAAACCCTGTCTCTACTAAAAATACAAAAAAAAATTATCTAGGCACGGTGGTGCACACCTGTAGTCCCAGCTACTCAGGAGGCTGAGGCAGGAGAATCGCTTGAACCCGGGAGGCAGAGGTTGCAGTGAGCCGAGATTGCACCACTGCCCTCCAGCCTGGGCAGCAGAGCGAGATTCCGTCTCAGAAAAAAAAAAAAACACAAAACGAAAAGACTGTCCTTTGCACCTGTTGAAAATCAATTGACCACATATGTGCGAATTGATTTCTCAGCTCTCTGTATTCTGTTCACCTGTATGTTTATGTTTATCTTTATGCCAGTACCACATTATTTTGATTACTAGACATTTTCAAATTGGGCAGTGTGAGACCACCAACTTTGTTCTTATTTTTCAAAATTGTTTTTGCTATTTAAGGTCCTTTGGGAGTCCATTTTCTTTTTTTTGAGACTGAGTCTTGCTCTGCTGCCCAGGCTGGAATGCAGTGGTGTGATCTCGGCTCGCTGCAACCTCCGCCTCCCGTGTTTAAGCAATTCTCCTGTCTCAGCCTCCTGAGTAGCTGGGACTACAGGTGCGCGCCACCGCGCCCGGCTAATGTTTTGTATTTTTAGTGGAGACGGGGTTTCACCATATTGGCCAGGCTGGTCTTAAACCCCTGATCTTGTGATCCACCCGCCTTGGCCTCCCAAAGTGCTGGGATTACAGGGATTATAGGCATGAACCACCGTGCTGGGCCGAGGTTTCATTTTCTACTTCTGAAAAATCCTGTTGGGATTTTGATAAGGGTTTTGTTGAATTCGTTCAACACTTTGAGTTGTCTTCCTATTCATGAACATGGGATATCTTTCCATTTTAATTTTTTTCAGTAATGCTTTTATGGTTTTCACTGTAAAAGTGTTTTGCTGGCCGGGCGCGGTGGCTCACGCTTGTAATCCCAGCACTTTGGGAGGCCGAGGCAGGCGGATCACGAGGTCAAGAGATCGAGACCACGGTGAAACCCCGTCTCTACTAAAAATACAAAAAAATTAGCCGGGCGTGGTGGCGGGCACCTGTAGTCCCAGCTACTCGGAGAGGCTGAGGCAGGAGAATGGCGTGAACCCGGGAGGCGGAGCTTGCAGTGAGCCGAGATTGCGCCACTGCACCCCAGCCCGGGCGACAGAGCGAGACTCCGTCTCAAAAAAAAAAAAAAAAGTGTTTTGCTTTCTTAGTTAAATCTCTTCCTAAGTATTTTATTCTTTTTGATGCTATTATATATTGAGTGGTTTTCTTTTCTTTTTATATTGCCCATTGCTGTTTTGTATTGCATATTGTTTATTGTGTTGAAATACACTTGATTTTTGTGTGTTGAGTTTGTATCCTTCAACTTTGCTGAATTGTTTATTGAGTGGTTTGTGTGTGTGGTGTGTTGTGTTGTGTTGGGGGGACTGAGAGTGCGTTTTTTTTTGTGTATGTGTGTGTTTTTGAAAATTTTCTTTATATAAGATTGCACCATCTATTAAAAGAGATATCTTTACAAACTCCTTGACAATTTGAATATGCTTTTTTCTTTTTCTTGTCTAATTGCTCTAAATACAACTTTCGGTAGTAGGTGGCAAATAGTGGCAAAAGTGGGAGCATTATGGTTGTAGTTTGTCTTTTTCTAGTGATTAGCAAAGTTGAACACCTTTTTGTATTATTTATTGGCCGTTGGGATTACTCAGGTGATTGTGTACGTCCCTGTGTGTATATTCTTGGACACTGTTTTCTTCCCTTGATCAGTTTGTCTACACTTAAGGCCCAAATCACATTGTTTTAATTGGTATAGCTTTATGATGGTAACTGCCTGACCATGGTCCTGCTGTATTCCACCTCTGTGGTAAGGCGTTTTTCTAACTAGTCGTTGTTGGTTCTTTACTTTGATGCATTTCTTACTCTGTCTCTTGAGTGTATTGCTCAGGTTGTAGCAGCATTCTTCTAGTTTTGCCCTTGTCAGAATTATAATTTTTAAAAGGAAATTCAATACTGTTACTAATCTGCTTAACTTTTCAGAGGTACACAGTTGCCTTACAATTTAAAAAATTAAGTAAAAATAGTACTGTTCTGTTTTAACTCCCCCTGATGTATTGAATAAGAACCCATAGTTAGTCTCCATAGGCTGAAATGCATGGTCCCCAACAAGACTGCGCCTAGTTGAGACATTAACCACAACTGGAGATCCTAGGCCACCTGTACTTTTCACCAGTTGGCTACAAATCCTGAGATTCTCACAGTCTCCCTCAGGTTCACTAATTCACTAGACTCATAGAACTCAGGAAAATGCTGTATTTAGAGTTAGAATTTTGCTGTAAAGAATACAAATTAGGACCAGCCTAATGAGACGTAAAGAACAAGGTCTGGGAGGGTCTCACGTGCAGAGCTTCCATGTCCTCTCCCCATGGAAACATATAGGGTACATCACCCTTCTGGGACATCAATGTGTTCACCAATCAGGAAGCTTTATTAAGCTTTGGTATTCAAAATTTTGGGGGTTCATTACATAGGGGTAATTGACAAAATCTGTGATTGAACTTAATCTTCAGTTCTTTCCCCCACCCTAGAGGTTGAGCTGGTTCAGAGTCCCATTTCTTTAATCACAGTGTTGTTCTTTTTGGAGACCAGCGCCATCCTGGATCTATTTAGGGGGTCTACCACAGGTCATGTCATTAGTATAAACTCAGGTGTGAGCCAGTGGGTTCATGAATGACAGTCCCTTCTGTCACTCTGGGAATACCAAAGATTTTAGAAGCTTTGTACCAGGAACCCTGGACAAAGACCAGACAAGCTCATTATATAGCAAATACATAATATATAATTTAAAAAGATTAAATAAAACCACTTATGATGAAAAATAGTAGTGACTTGGCTTTACCGTTTTTCACCCCCTAGTTTTCTTTATAGAGGAAATTAGTTTTTCCATTTTAGCTATTTCTTGTGGTATTTGCCTCTGTCTAGGTCATATGCATAATGCCAAATAATTATCAATTTTACATGTAATCCATTTAAAATTATTTTCTGGTACAATATATAGGCTGTTTAGTTGTTACTGTTTTTAAATCCTCGTAGTATACTCTTTTTTTTTTTTTTTTTTTTAATTCTCTTAGTGTCATTATCATAATTTTTGGTCAACTAATTTTTCTTTCTTTTTGAGACAGAGTCTCACTTGGTTGCCCAGGCTGGAGTTGTAGTGGGTGATCACAGTTCACTGCAGCGTCAACCTGCCAGGCTCAAGTGATCCTCCCACCTCAGCCTCCCGAGTAGCTGAGACTATAAGTGTGTGCCACCTTGCTTAGTTAATTTTTTTATTTTTGTAGAGATAGGATTTCACCATGTTTCCCAGGCAGGTCTTGAACTCCTGCGCTGAAGTAATCCTCCTGCCTTGGCCTCCCAAAGTGCTGGGATTACAGGCTTGAGCCACCATGCTTGGCCAAATAATCCATTTTTTTATGTTATAAGATAAATATTCTATACTGCTGAGCCAAATGTCATACTATGAGTTAATTTTCTTTTATAACTTTGTTTTGTAGTAGTTCATTACTGCTTTTTTTTTTTTTTTAATATTCGTAGTTTTATATGTACTGGTGCTTATTCTACCCACATTCTTTTTTTTGTTTTTCCGAGACGGAGTTTTGCTCTTATTGTCCAGGCTGGAGTGCAATGGCGTGATCTCGGCTCACTGCAACCTCTGCCTCCCAGGTTCAAGCGATTCTTCTGCCTCAGCTTCCCGAGTAGCTGGGATTACAGGCATGCGCCACCATGCCCAGCTAATTTTGTATTTTTAGTAGAGATGAGGTTTCTCCATGTTGGTTAGGCTGGTCTCGAACTCCTGACCTCAGGTGATCTGCCTGCCTCGGCCACCCAAAGTGTTGGGATTATAGGCGTGAGGCGCTGCACCCCCCTTCTACCTACATTATTTAAAAAAATCTTTTGGTTCATTCATACACATAGACACACATATATACATATATGTGCATACACATATTCACCTATTGAAAGTAAATTTTTGTGTGTACCTCCTCTGCATACTTCCTTCGGGAGCTCTTTATTCTCCTTTGCCAATCTGATCTGGTTGTTCTCTAGGCTCTTACCAAGCTGCCATCTTGGGATTTTCCTTTGCTATCATCCTGCTAACTTTACATTTGCTATTTTCATGTAGGTTCTTTTTATTTATTTATTTTTTTGAGATGGAATCTCTGTCGCCCAGGCTGGATTACAGTGGTGTGATCTCGGCTCATTGCAACCTCTGTCACCTGGGTTCAAGGGATTCTCCTGCCTCAGCCTCCCAAGTAGCTGGGACTACAGGCTCATGCCTCTACGCCCGGCTAATTTTTGTTTTTGGTAGAGATGGGTTTCACCATTTTGGCCAGGCTGATCTTGAGCTCCTGACCTCAAGTGATCCTCCTTTCTCAGCCTCCCAAAGTGCTGGGATTACAAGTGTGAGCCACCACATCCGGCCTCATGGAGGTTCTTTTGTGTCCTGTGTCTTAAGCTGTCTTTACTGGTTTGTGTTGTTTTTGTTGTTTTGTGAAGTTCATTTTTCAGTAGTTTCTTTAGAAAGTATCTATAGAACATAGAATTTTAAGATGTTTAAGTAAAATTACTTATGATGAAAATAGTTCCCAGCTTCACCTCTCTTCACCCCTCAATTTTTTCTTATATGTTGGGAATTGGCTTTATTCTGCTTCTCAAACTTTATAAAATTGTTTCTGTAACGAGTTCTTTGAAAATGTATTGTTGCCTCCCAGTTTCCTATTGAGAAGTTTGATGCCATGTTTTGCTTTGGTGATTTGAATGTAACCTTGCCCCCTTTTGCTTTCAGAACCTTTTATTGATCCTTCATATTATGAAATTTCTGTTATAAACCTTGGTGTGGTTGTTCTCATCATTGTACTGTGCTTTATTTTTTTAAATTGAGACAGGGTTTTGCTTTGTTACCCAGGCTGCAGTGCTGGGACACAATCCATGGCTCACTGCAAGCTTGGTCTCCTGGTCTCCTCAAGTGATCCTCTCATCTCAGCCTCCTGAGTAGTTGGGACTGACTACAGGTGTGCACCACCACACCTGGCTAATTTTTTATTTTTTGTAGATACAAGGTCTCACTGTGTTTCCCAGGTTGGTCCCTGCCTCCTGGGCTCAAGCAGTCCTCCTGCCTCAGCCTGCCAAGAGCTCTTTTATTTTCTTCTGTACTCTACATTTCTCTTTTCCAGTGGATTTCTTAGTTCTTTGTTCTGTTAATTAAAGCACTAGTTTTTTTGTTTTGTTTTGTTTTGTTTTTTGTTTTTTTTTTTTTTGGAGATAGGGTCTCACTTTGTCACCCAGGCTGGACTGCAGTGGCACGATCTTGGCTCACTGCAGCCTTGACCTCCTGGGGTCAAGTGATCATCCCGCATCAGCCCCATAGGTAGGTAGTTGGGACTACAGGCATGAACACTTGGCTAATTATTTTTTGTAATTTTTGTAGAGACAGGGTTTCGCCATGTTGCCCAGGCTGGTCTTGAACTCCTGAGCTCAAGCAATCTGCCCATCTTGACCTCCCAAACTGCTGGGATTACAGGCGTGACCCACCGTGCACGGCCTAAGCACCAGTTTTGTTTTTTTTCC